>NW_027673037.1:0-659000 GCF_964194105.1 Spermophilus citellus | reverse complement strand
CAGTTTTAATTTTTAGGTTTCACTCTGTTATCTCCTATATGGATACATGTAGTTGGAAGTCTAAATCAAACATGGTTTGTGCTAGCTCTTTGAAACTTGACACAATAAAGTAGCTCCAAGTTCTGTCTCAATGGTTTGTTTCCTATTGATGTAGCCCTAAGCAGAGACTGGCGCAAATCACTTTCATGGAAAGGGTTTGCCAATCTTCCAAAAAACTACGAGTTTCCTGAAATCTCAGCACACATTTTTTCACCCAATCTTGATGACACTTTCAGGTAATGATCAGTACCCCAATCCCACTTGGCACACCAAATTTCGTTCTTCTAGGTTAAACCGTTCGTTGGCAGTAACAGTTTTAATTTTTAGGTTTCACTCTGTTTTCTCCTATATGGATACATGTAGTTGGAAGTCTAAATCAAACACGGTTTGTGCTAGCTCTTTGAAACTTGACACAATAAAGTAGCTCCAAGTTCTATCTCTATGGTTTGTATCCTATTGATGTAGCCCTAAGCAGAGACTGGCGCAAATCACTTTCATGGAAAGGGGTTGCCAATCCTCCAAAAAACTACCAGTTTCCTGAAATCTCAGCACACATTTTTTCACCCAATCTTGATGACACTTTCAGGTAATGATCAGTACCCCAATCCCACTTGGCTCACCAAATTTCTCTCTTCTAGGTTAAACCGTTCTTTGGCAGTAACAGTTTTAATTTTTAGGTTTCACTCTGTTTTCTACTATATGGATACATGTATTTGGAACTCTAAATCAAACACGGTTTGTGGTAGCTCTTTGAAACTTGACACAATAAAGTAGCTCCAAGTTCTATCTCTATGGTTTGTTTCCTATTGATGTAGCCCTAAGCAGAGACTGGCGCAAATCACTTTCATGGAAAGGGTTTGCCAAGCTTACAAAAAACTACGAGTTTCCTGAAATCTCAGCACACATTTTTTCACCCAATCTTGATGACACTTTCAGGTAATGATCAGTACCCCAATCCCACTTGGCTCACCAAATTTCGTTCTTCTAGGTTAAACCGTTCGTTGGCAGTAACAGTTTTAATTTTTAGGTTTCACTCTGTTTTCTCCTATATGGATACATGTAGTTGGAAGTCTAAATCAAACATGGTTTGTGCTAGCTCTTTGAAACTTGACACAATAAAGTAGCTCCAAGTTCGATCTCTATGGTTTGTTTCCTGTTGATGTAGCCCTAAGCAGAGACTGGTGCAAATCACTTTCATTTACAGGGGTTGCCAAGCTTCCAAAAAACTACGAGTTTCCTGAAATCTCAGCACACATTTTTTCACCCAATCTTGATGAAACTTTCAGGTAATGATCAGTACCCCAATCCCACTTGGCTCACCAAATTTCTCTCTTCTAGGTTAAACCGTTCGTTGGCAGTAACAGTTTTAATTTTTAGTTTTCACTCTGTTTTCTCCTATATGGATACATGTAGTTGGAACTCTAAATCAAACACGGTTTGTGCTAGCTCTTTGAAACTTGACACAATAAAGTAGCTCCATGTTCTATCTCTATGGTTTGTTTCCTATTGATGTAGCCCTAAGCAGAGACTGGTGCAAATCACTTTCATTTAAAGGGGTTGCCAAGCTTCCAAAAAACTACGAATTTCCTGAAATCTCAGCACACATTTTTTCACCCAATCTTGATGACACTTTCAGGTAATGATCAGTACCCCAATCCCACTTGGCTCACCAAATTTCGTTCTTCTAGGTTAAACCGTTCGTTGGCAGTAACAGTTTTAATTTTTAGTTTTCACTGTGTTTTCTCCTATATGGATACATGTAGTTGGAACTCTAAATCAAACACGGTTTTTGCTAGCTCTTTGAAACTTGACACAATAAAGTAGCTCCATGTTCTATCTCTATGGTTTGTTTCCTATTGATGTATCCCTAAGCAGAGACTGGTTGAAATCACTTTAATTTAAAGGGGTTGCCAAGCTTCCAAAAAACTACGAATTTCCTGAAATCTCAGCACACATTTTTTCACCCAATCTTGATGACACTTTCAGGTAATGATCAGTACCCCAATCCCACTTGGCTCACCAAATTTCGTTCTTCTAGGTTAAACCGTTCGTTGGCAGTAACAGTTTTAATTTTTAGGTTTCACTCTGTTATCTCCTATATGGATACATGTAGTTGGAAGTCTAAATCAAACATGGTTTGTGCTAGCTCTTTGAAACTTGACAAAATAAAGTAGCTCCAAGTTCTGTCTCAATGGTTTGTTTCCTATTGATGTAGCCCTAAGCAGAGACTGGCGCAAATCACTTTCATGGAAAGGGTTTGCCAATCTTCCAAAAAACTACGAGTTTCCTGAAATCTCAGCACACATTTTTTCACCCAATCTTGATGACACTTTCAGGTAATGATCAGTACCCCAATCCCATTTGGCTCACCAAATTTCGTTCTTCTAGGTTAAACCGTTCGTTGGCAGTAACAGTTTTAATTTTTAGGTTTCACTCTGTTTTCTCCTATATGGATACAGGTAGTTGGAAGTCTAAATCAAACACGGTTTGTGCTAGCTCTTTGAAACTTGACACAATAAAGTAGCTCCAAGTACTATCTCTATGGTTTGTTTCCTATTGATGTAGTCCTAAGCAGAGACTGGCGCAAATCACTTTCATGGAAAGGGGTTGCCAATCTTCCAAAAAACTACGAGTTTCCTGAAAACTCAGCACACATTTTTTCACCCAATCTTGATGACACTTTCAGGTAATAATCAGTACCCCAATCCCACTTGGCTCACCAAATTTCGTTCTTCTAGTTTAAACCGTTCTTTGGCAGTAACAGTTTTAATTTTTAGGTTTCACTCTGTTTTCTCTTATATGGATACATGTAGTTGGAACTCTAAATCAAACACGGTTTGTGGTAGCTCTTTGAAACTTGACACAATAAAGTAGCTCCAAGTTCTATCTCTATGGTGTGTTTCCTATTGATGTAGCCCTAAGCAGAGACTGGCACATATCACTTTCATGGAAAGGGGTTGCCAATCTTCCAAAAAACTACGAGTTTCCTGAAATCTCAGCACACATTTTTTCACCCAATCTTGATGACACTTTCAGGTAATGATCAGTACCCCAATCCCACTTGGCTCACCAAATTTCTCTCTTCTAGGTTAAACCGTTCTTTGGCAGTAACAGTTTTAATTTTTAGGTTTCACTCTGTTATCTCCTATATGGATACATGTAGTTGGAAGTCTAAATCAAACACGGTTTGTGCTAGCTCTTTGAAACTTGACACAATAAAATAGCTCCAAGTTCTATGTCTATAGTTTGTTTCCTATTGATGTAGCCCTAAGCAAACACTGGTGCAAATCACTTTCATGGAAAGGGGTTGCCAATCTTCCAAAATTGCGAGTTTCCTGAAATCTCAGCACACATTTTTTCACCCAATCTTGATGACACTTTCAGGTAATGATCAGTACCCCAATCCCACTTGGCTCACCAAATTTCGTTCTTCTAGGTTAAACCGTTCGTTGGCAGTAACAGTTTTAATTTTTAGTTTTCACTGTGTTTTCTCCTATATGGATACATGTAGTTGGAACTCTAAATCAAACACGGTTTGTGCTAGCTCTTTGAAACTTGACACAATAAAGTAGCTCCATGTTCTATCTCTATGGTTTGTTTCCTATTGATGTAGCCCTAAGCAGAGACTGGTGCAAATCACTTTAATTTAAAGGGGTTGCCAAGCTTCCAAAAAACTACGAATTTCCTGATATCTCAGCACACATTTTTTCACCCAATCTTGATGACACTTTCAGGTAATGATCAGTACCCCAATCCCACTTGGCTCACCAAATTTCGTTCTTCTAGGTTAAACCGTTCGTTGGCAGTAACAGTTTTAATTTTTAGGTTTCACTCTGTTATCTCCTATATGGATACATGTAGTTGGAAGTCTAAATCAAACATGGTTTGTGCTAGCTCATTGAAACTTGACACAATAAAGTAGCTCCAAGTTCTGTCTCAATGGTTTGTTTCCTATTGATGTAGCCCTAAGCAGAGACTGGCGCAAATCACTTTCATGGAAAGGGTTTGCCAATCTTCCAAAAAACTACGAGTTTCCTGAAATCTCAGCACACATTTTTTCACCCAATCTTGATGACACTTTCAGGTAATGATCAGTACCCCAATCCCACTTGGCACACCAAATTTCGTTCTTCTAGGTTAAACCGTTCGTTGGCAGTAACAGTTTTAATTTTTAGGTTTCACTCTGTTTTCTCCTATATGGATACAGGTAGTTGGAAGTCTAAATCAAACAAGGTTTGTGCTAGCTCTTTGAAACTTGACACAATAAAGTAGCTCCAAGTTCTATCTCTATGTTTTGTTTCCTATTGATGTAGCCCTAAGCAGAGACTGGCGCAAATCACTTTCATGGAAAGGGGTTTCCAATCTTCCAAAAAACTACGAGTTTCCTCAAATCTCAGCACACATTTTTTCAGCCAATCTTGATGACACTTTCAGGTAATGATCAGTACCCCAATCCCACTTGGCTCACCAAATTTCGTTCTTCTAGTTTAAACCGTTCTTTGGCAGTAACAGTTTTAATTTTTAGGTTTCACTCTGTTTTCTACTATATGGATACATGTATTTGGAACTCTAAATCAAACACGGTTTGTGGTAGCTCTTTGAAACTTGACACAATAAAGTAGCTCCAAGTTCTATCTCTATGGTTTGTTTCCTATTGATGTAGCCCTAAGCAGAGACTGGCACAAATCACTTTCATGGAAAGGTGTTGCCAATCTTCCAAAAAACTACGAGTTTCCTGAAATCTCAGCACACATTTTTTCACCCAATCTTGATGACATTTTCAGGTAATGATCAGTACCACAATCCCACTTCGCTCACCAAATTTCGTTCTTCTAGGTTAAACCGTTCTTTGGCAATAACAGTTTTAATTTTTAGGTTTCTCTCTGTTATCTCCTATATGGATACATGTAGTTGGAAGTCTAAATCAAACACGGTTTGTGCTAGCTCTTTGAAACTTGACACAATAAAATAGCTCCAAGTTCTATCTCAATGGTTTGTTTCCTATTGATGTAGCCCTAAGCAGAGACTGGCGCAAATCACTTTCATGGAAAGGGTTTGCCAAGCTTACAAAAAACTACGAGTTTCCTGAAATCTCAGCACACATTTTTTCACCCAATCTTGATGACACTTTCAGGTAATGATCAGTACCCCAATCCCACTTGGCTCACCAAATTTCGTTCTTCTAGGTTAAACCGTTCGTTGGCAGTAACAGTTTTAATTTTTAGGTTTCACTCTGTTTTCTCCTATATGGATACATGTAGTTGGAAGTGTAAATCAAACATGGTTTGTGCTAGCTCTTTGAAACTTGACACAATAAAGTAGCTCCAAGTTCGATCTCTATGGTTTGTTTCCTGTTGATGTAGCCCTAAGCAGAGACTGGTGCAAATCACTTTCATTTACAGGGGTTGCCAAGCTTCCAAAAAACTACGAGTTTCCTGAAATCTCAGCACACATTTTTTCACCCAATCTTGATGAAACTTTCAGGTAATGATCAGTACCCCAATCCCACTTGGCTCACCAAATTTCTCTCTTCTAGGTTAAACCGTTCGTTGGCAGTAACAGTTTTAATTTTTAGTTTTCACTCTGTTTTCTCCTATATGGATACATGTAGTTGGAACTCTAAATCAAACACGGTTTGTGCTAGCTCTTTGAAACTTGACACAATAAAGTAGCTCCATGTTCTATCTCTATGGTTTGTTTCCTATTGTTGTAGCCCTAAGCCGAGACTGGTGCAAATCACTTTCATTTAAAGGGGTTGCCAAGCTTCCAAAAAATTACGAATTTCCTGAAATCTCAGGACACATTTTTTCACCCAATCTTGATGACACTTTCAGGTAATGATCAGTACCCCAATCGCACTTGGCTCACCAAATTTTGTTCTTCTAGGTTAAACCGTTCGTTGGCAGTAACAGTTTTAATTTTTAGGTTTCACTCTGTTATCTCCTATATGGATACATGTAGTTGGAAGTCTAAATCAAACACGGTTTGTGCTAGCTCTTTGAAACTTGACACAATAAAATAGCTCCAAGTTCTATGTCTATAGTTTGTTTCCTATTGATGTAGCCCTAAGCAGAGACTGGCACAAATCACTTTCATGGAAAGGGGTTGCCAAGCTTACAAAAAACTACGAGTTTCCTGAAATCTCAGCACACATTTTTTCACCCAAACTTGATGACACTTTCAGGTAATGATCAGTACCCCAATCCCACTTGGCTCACCAAATTTCGTTCTTCTAGGTTAAACCGTTCGTTGGCAGTAACAGTTTTAATTTTTAGGTTTCACTCTGTTTTCTCCTATATGGATACATGTAGTTGGAACTCTAAATCTAACACGGTTTGTGCTAGCTCTTTGAAACTTGACACAATAAAGTAGCTCCAAGTTCTATCTCTATGGTTTATTTCCTATTGATGTAGCCCTAAGCAGAGACTGGCGCAAATCACTTTCATGGAAAGGGGTTGCCAATCTTCCAAAAACCTACGAGTTTCCTGAAATCTCAGCACACATTTTTTCACCCAAATTTGATGACACTTTCAGGTAATGATCAGTACAACAAATCCCACTTGGCTCACCAAATTTCGTTCTTCTAGGTTAAACCGTTCGTTGGCAGTAACAGTTTTAATTTTTAGGTTTCACTCTGTTTTCTCCTATATGGATACATGTAGTTGGAACTCTAAATCAAACACGGTTTGTGCTAGCTCTTTGAAACTTGACCCAAGAAAGTAGCTCCAAGTTCTATCTCTATGGTTTGTTTCCTATTGATGTAGCCCTAAGCAGAGACTGGCACAAATCACTTTCATTTACAGGGGTTGCCAAGCTTCCAAAAAACTACAAGTTTCCTGAAATCTCAGCACACATTTTTTCACCCAATCTTGATGACACTTTCAGGTAATGATCAGTACCCCAATCCCACTTGGCTCACCAAATTTCTCTCTTCTAGGTTAAACCGTTCGTTGGCAATAACAGTTTTAATTTTTAGTTTTCACTGTGTTTTCTCCTATATGGATACATGTAGTTGGAACTCTAAATCAAACACGGTTTGTGCTAGCTCTTTGAAACTTGACACAATAAAGTAGCTCCATGTTCTATCTCTATGGTTTGTTTCCTATTGATGTAGCCCTAAGCAGAGACTGGCGCAAATCACTTTCATGGAAAGGGGTTGCCAATCTTCCAAAAAACTACGAGTTTCCTGAAATCTCAGCACACATTTTTTCACCCAATCTTGATGACACTTTCAGGTAATGATCAGTACCCCAATCCCACTTGGCTCACCAAATTTCGTTCTTCTAGGTTAAACCGTTCGTTGGCAGTAACAGTTTTAATTTTTAGGTTTCACTCTGTTATCTCCTATATGGATACATGTAGTTGGAAGTCTAAATCAAACACGGTTTGTGCTAGCTCTTTGAAACTTGACACAATAAAATAGCTCCAAGTTCTATGTCTATAGTTTGTTTCCTATTGATGTAGCCCTAAGCAGAGACTGGCACAAATCACTTTCATGGAAAGGGGTTACCAAGCTTACAAAAAACTACGAGTTTCCTGAAATCTCAGCACACATTTTTTCACCCAAACTTGATGACACTTTCAGGTAATGATCAGTACCCCAATCTTACTTGGCTCACCAAATTTCGTTCTTCTAGGTTAAACCGTTCGTTGGCAGTAACAGTTTTAATTTTTAGGTTTCACTCTGTTTTCTCCTATATGGATACATGTAGTTGGAAGTCTAAATCAAACACGGTTTGTGCTAGCTCTTTGAAACTTGACACAATAAAGTAGCTCCAAGTTCTATCTCTATAATTTGTTTCCTATTGATGTAGCCCTAAGCAAAGACTGGTGCAAATCACTTTCATGGAAAGGGGTTGCCAATCTTCCAAATAACTACGCGTTTCCTGAAATCTCAGCACACATTTTTTCACCCAATCTTGATGACACTTTCAGGTAATGATCAGTACAAAAAATCCCACTTGGCTCACCAAATTTCGTTCTTCTAGGTTAAACCGTTCGTTGGCAGTAACAGTTTTAATTTTTAGGTTTCACTCTGTTTTCTCCTATATGGATACATGTATTTGGAAGTCTAAATCAAACACGGTTTGTGCTAGCTCTTTGAAACTTGATACAATAAAGTAGCTCCAAGTTCTATCTCTATGGTTTGTTTCCTATTCATGTAGCCCTAAGCAGAGACTGGCACAAATCACTTTCATTTACAGGGGTTGCCAAGCCTCCAAAAAACTACGAGTTTCCTGAAATCTCAGCACACATTTTTTCACCCAATCTTGATGACACTTTCAGGTAATGATCAGTACCACAATCCCACTTGGCTCACCAAATTTCTCTCTTCTAGGTTAAACCGTTCTTTGGCAGTAACAGTTTTAATTTTTAGGTTTCACTCTGTTATCTCCTATATGGATACATGTAGTTGGAAGTCTAAATCAAACATGGTTTGTGCTAGCTCTTTGAAACTTGACACAATAAAGTAGCTCCAAGTTCTATCTCAATGGTTTGTTTCCTATTGATGTAGCCCTAAGCAGAGACTGGCGCAAATCACTTTCATGGAAAGGGTTTGCCAATCTTCCAAAAAACTACGAGTTTCCTGAAATCTCAGCACACATTTTTTCACCCAATCTTGATGACACTTTCAGGTAATGATCAGTACCCCAATCCCACTTGGCTCACCAAATTTCGTTCTTCTAGGTTAAACCGTTCGTTGGCAGTAACAGTTTTAATTTTTCGGTTTCACTCTGTTTTCTCCTATAAGGATACATGTAGTTGGAACTCTAAATCAAACACGGTTTGTGGTAGCTCTTTGAAACTTGACACAATAAAGTAGCTCCAAGTTCTATCTCTATGGTTTGTTTCCTATTGATGTAGCCCTAAGCAGAGACTGGCACAAATCACTTTCATGGAAAGGGGTTGCCAATCTTCCAAAAATCTACGAGTTTCCTGAAATCTCAGCACACATTTTTTCACCCAATCTTGATGACACTTTCAGGTAATGATCAGTACCCCAATCCCACTTGGCTCACCAAATTTCGTTCTTCTAGGTTAAACCGTTCGTTGGCAGTAACAGTTTTAATTTTTAGGTTTCACTCTGTTATCTCCTATATGGATACATGTAGTTGGAAGTCTAAATCCAACACGGTTTGTGCTAGCTCTTTGAAACTTGACACAATAAAATAGCTCCAAGTTCTATGTCTATAGTTTGTTTCCTATTGATGTAGCCCTAAGCAGAGACTGGCACAAATCACTTTCATGGAAAGGGGTTGCCAAGCTTACAAAAAACTACGAGTTTCCTGAAATCTCAGCACACATTTTTTCACCCAAACTTGATGACACTTTCAGGTAATGATCAGTACCCCAATCCCACTTGGCTCACCAAATTTCGTTCTTCTAGGTTAAACCGTTCGTTGGCAGTAACAGTTTTAATTTTTAGGTTTCACTCTGTTTTCTCCTATATGGATACATGTAGTTGGAAGTCTAAATCAAACACGGTTTGTGCTAGCTCTTTGAAACTTGACACAATAAAGTAGCTCCAAGTTCTATCTCTATGGTTTGTTTCCTATTGATGTAGCCCTAAGCAAAGACTGGTGCAAATCACTTTCATGGAAAGGGGTTGCCAATCTTCCAAATAACTACGAGTTTCCTGAAATCTCAGCACACATTTTTTCACCCAATCTTGATGACACTTTCAGGTAATGATCAGTACAAAAAATCCCACTTGGCTCACCAAATTTCGTTCTTCTAGGTTAAACCGTTCGTTGGCAGTAACAGTTTTAATTTTTAGGTTTCACTCTGTTTTCTCCTATATGGATACATGTATTTGGAAGTCTAAATCAAACACGGTTTGTGCTAGCTCTTTGAAACTTGATACAATAAAGTAGCTCCAAGTTCTATCTCTATGGTTTGTTTCCTATTCATGTAGCCCTAAGCAGAGACTGGCACAAATCACTTTCATTTACAAGGGTTGCCAAGCCTCCAAAAAACTACGAGTTTCCTGAAATCTCAGCACACATTTTTTCACCCAATCTTGATGACACTTTCAGGTAATGATCAGTACCCCAATCCCACTTGGCTCACCAAATTTTGTTCTTCTAGGTTAAACCGTTCGTTGGCAGTAACAGTTTGAATTTTTAGGTTTCACTCTGTTTTCTCCTATATGGATACATGTAGTTGGAAGTCTAAATCAAACACGGTTTGTGCTAGCTCTTTGAAACTTGATACAATAAAGTAGCTCCAAGTTCTATCTCTATGGTTTGTTTCCTATTGATGTAGCCCTAAGCAGAGACTGGCACAAATCACTTTCATTTACAGGGGTTGCCAAGCCTCCAAAAAACTACGAGTTTCCTGAAATCTCAGCACACATTTTTTCACCCAATCTTGATGACATTTTCAGGTAATGATCAGTACCACAATCCCATTTGGCTCACCAAATTTCGTTCTTCTAGGTTAAACCGTTCTTTGGCAGTAACAGTTTTAATTTTTAGGTTTCTCTCTGTTATCTCCTATATGGATACATGTAGTTGGAAGTCTAAATCAAACACGGTTTGTGCTAGCTCTTTGAAACTTGACACAATAAAGTAGCTCCAAGTTCTATCTCTATGGTTTGTTTCCTATTGATGTAGCCCTAAGCAGAGACTGGCACAAATCACTTTCATGGAAAGGGGTTGCCAATCTTCCAAAAAACTACGAGTTTCCTGAAATCTCAGCACACATTTTTTCACCCAATCTTGATGACACTTTCAGGTAATGATCAGTACCCCAATCCCACTTGGCTCACCAAATTTCGTTCTTCTAGGTTAAACCGTTCGTTGGCAGTAACAGTTTTAATTTTTAGGTTTCACTCTGTTTTCTCCTATATGGATACATGTAGTTGGAACTCTAAATCAAACACGGTTTGTGCTAGCTCTTTGAAACTTGACACAATAAAGTAGCTCCAAGTTCTATCTCTATAGTTTGTTTCCTATTGATGTAGCCCTAAGCAGAGACTGGCGCAAATCACTTTCATGGAAAGGCGTTGCCAATCTTCCAAAAAACTACGAGTTTCCTGAAATCTCAGCACACATTTTTTCACCCAATCTTGATGACACTTTCAGGTAATGATCAGTACCCCAATCCCACTGGGCTCACCAAATTTCTCTCTTCTAGGTGAAACCGTTCGTTGGCAGTAACAGTTTTAATTTTTAGTTTTCACTGTGTTTTCTCCTATATGGATACATGTAGTTGGAACTCTAAATCAAGCACGGTTTGTGCTAGCTCTTTGAAACTTGACACAATAAAGTAGCTCCATGTTCTATCTCTATGGTTTGTTTCCTATTGATGTAGCCCTAAGCAGAGACTGGTGCAAATCACTTTAATTTAAAGGGTTTGCCAAGCTTCCAAAAAACTACGAATTTCCTGAAATCTCAGCACACATTTTTTCACCCAATCTTGATGACACTTTCAGGTAATGATCAGTACCCCAATCCCACTTGGCTCACCAAATTTCGTTCTTCTAGGTTAAACCGTTCGTTGGCAGTAACAGTTTTAATTTTTAGGTTTCACTCTGTTATCTCCTATATGGATACATGTAGTTGGAAGTCTAAATCAAACACGGTTTGTGATAGCTCTTTGAAACTTGACACAATAAAATAGCTCCAAGTTCTATGTCTATAGTTTGCTTCCTATTGATGTAGCCCTAAGCAGAGACTGGCGCAAATCACTTTCATGGAAAGGGGTTGCCAAGCTTACAAAAAACTACGAGTTTCCTGAAATCTCAGCACACATTTTTTCACCCAATCTTGATGACACTTTCAGGTAATGATCAGTACCCCAATCCCACTTGGCTCACCAAATTTCGTTCTTCTAGGTTAAACCGTTCGTTGGCAGTAACAGTTTTAATTTTTAGGTTTCACTCTGTTTTCTCCTATATGGATACATGTAGTTGGAAGTCTAAATCAAACACGGTTTGTGCTAGCTCTTTGAAACTTGACTCAATAAAGTAGCTCCAAGTTCTATCTCTATGGTTTGTTTCCTATTGATGTAGCCCTAAGCAAACACTGGTGCAAATCACTTTCATGGAAAGGGGTTGCCAATCTTCCAAAAAACTACGAGTTTCCTGAAATCTCAGCACACATTTTTTCACCCAATCTTGATGACACTTTCAGGTAATGATCAGTACCCCAATCCCACTTGGCTCACCGAATTTCTCTCTTCTAGTTTAAACCGTTCTTTGGCAGTAACAGTTTTAATTTTTAGGTTTCACTCTGTTATCTCCTATATGGATACATGTAGTTGGAAGTCTAAATCAAACATGGTTTGTGCTAACTCTTTGAAACTTGACACAATAAAGTAGCTCCAAGTTCTATCTCAATGGTTTGTTTCCTATTGATGTAGCCCTAAGCAGAGACTGGCGCAAATCACTTTCATGGAAAGGGGTTGCCAAGCTTCCAAAAAACTACGAGTTTCCTGAAATCTCAGCACACATTTTTTCACCCAATCTTGATGACACTTTCAGGTAATGATCAGTACCCCAATCCCACTTGGCTCACCAAATTTCGTTCTTCTAGGTTAAACCTTTCGTTGGCAGTAACAGTTTTAATTTTTAGGTTTCACTCTGTTTTCTCCTATATGGATACATGTAGTTGGAACTCTAAATCAAACACGGTTTGTGGTAGCTCTTTGAAACTTGACACAATAAAGTAGCTCCAAGTTCTATCTCTATGGTTTGTTTCCTATTGATGTAGCCATAAGCAGAGACTGGCACAAATCACTTTCATGGAAAGGGGTTGCCAATCTTCCAAAAAACTACGAGTTTCCTGAAATCTCAGCACACATTTTTTCACCCAATCTTGATGACACTTTCAGGTAATGATCAGTACCCCAATCCCACTTGGCTCACCAAATTTTGTTCTTCTAGGTTAAACCGTTCGTTGGCAGTAACAGTGTGAATTTTTAGGTTTCACTCTGTTTTCTCCTATATGGATACATGTAGTTGGAACTCTAAATCAAACACGGTTTGTGCTAGCTCTTTGAAACTTGACACAATAAAGTAGCTCCAAGTTCTATCTCTATAGTTTGTTTCCTATTGATGTAGCCCTAAGCAGAGACTGGCGCAAATCACATTCATGGAAAGGCGTTGCCAATCTTCCAAAAAACTACGAGTTTCCTGAAATCTCAGCACACATTTTTTCACCCAATCTTGATGACACTTTCAGGTAATGATCAGTACCCCAATCCCACTGGGCTCACCAAATTTCTCTCTTCTAGGTGAAACCGTTCATTGGCAGTAACAGTTTTAATTTTTAGTTTTCACTGTGTTTTCTCCTATATGGATACATGTAGTTGGAACTCTAAATCAAACACGGTTTGTGCTAGCTCTTTGAAACTTGACACAATAAAGTAGCTCCATGTTCTATCTCTATGGTTTGTTTCCTATTGATGTAGCCCTAAGCAGAGACTGGTGCAAATCACTTTAATTTAAAGGGTTTGCCAAGCTTCCAAAAAACTACGAATTTCCTGAAATCTCAGCACACATTTTTTCACCCAATCTTGATGACACTTTCAGGTAATGATCAGTACCCCAATCCCACTTGGCTCACCAAATTTCGTTCTTCTAGGTTAAACCGTTCGTTGGCAGTAACAGTTTTAATTTTTAGGTTTCACTCTGTTATCTCCTATATGGATACATGTAGTTGGAAGTCTAAATCAAACACGGTTTGTGCTAGCTCTTTGAAACTTGACACAATAAAATAGCTCCAAGTTCTATGTCTATAGTTTGTTTCCTATTGATGTAGCCCTAAGCAGAGACTGGCGCAAATCACTTTCATGGAAAGGGGTTGCCAAGCTTACAAAAAACTACGAGTTTCCTGAAATCTCAGCACACATTTTTTCACCCAATCTTGATGACACTTTCAGGTAATGATCAGTACCCCAATCCCACTTGGCTCACCAAATTTCGTTCTTCTAGGTTAAACCGTTCGTTGGCAGTAACAGTTTTAATTTTTAGGTTTCACTCTGTTTTCTCCTATATGGATACATGTAGTTGGAAGTCTAAATCAAACACGGTTTGTGCTAGCTCTTTGAAACTTGACTCAATAAAGTAGCTCCAAGTTCTATCTCTATGGTTTGTTTCCTATTGATGTAGCCCTAAGCAAACACTGGTGCAAATCACTTTCATGGAAAGGGGTTGCCATTCTTCCAAAAAACTACGAGTTTCCTGAAATCTCAGCACACATTTTTTCACCCAATCTTGATGACACTTTCAGGTAATGATCAGTACCCCAATCCCACTTGGCTCACCAAATTTCGTTCTTCTAGGTTAAACCGTTCGTTGACAGTAACAGTTTTAATTTTTAGGTTTCACTCTGTTTTCTCCTATATGGATACATGTAGTTGGAAGTCTAAATCAAACACGGTTTGTGCTAGCTCTTTGAAACTTGATACAATAAAGTAGCTCAAAGTTCTATCTCTATGGTTTGTTTCCTATTGATGTAGCCCTAAGCAGAGACTGGCACAAATCACTTTCATTTACAGGGGTTGCCAAGCCTCCAAAACACTACGAGTTTCCTGAAATCTCAGCACACATTTTTTCACCCAATCTTGATGACACTTTCAGGTAATGATCAGTACCCCAATCCCACTTGGCTCACCAAATTTCTCTCTTCTAGGTTAAACCGTTCCTTGGCAGTAACAGTTTTAATTTTTAGTTTTCACTGTGTTTTCTCCTATATGGATACATGTATTTGGAACTCTAAATCAAACACGGTTTGTGCTAGCTCTTTGAAACTTGATACAATAAAGTAGCTCCATGTTCTATCTCTATGGTTTGTTTCCTATTGATGTAGCCCTAAGCAGAGACTGGTGCAAATCACTTTAATTTAAAGGGGTTGCCAAGCTTCCAAAAAACTACGAATTTCCTGAAATCTCAGCACACATTTTTTCACCCAATCTTGATGACACATTCAGGTAATGATCAGTACCCCAATCCAACTTGGCTCACCAAATTTCGTTCTTCTAGGTTAAACCGTTCGTTGGCAGTAACAGTTTTAATTTTTAGGTTTCACTCTGTTTTCTCCTATATGGATACATGTAGTTGGAAGTCTAAATCAAACACGGTTTGTGCTAGCTCTTTGAAACTTGATACAATAAAGTAGCTCCAAGTTCTATCTCTATGGTTTGTTTCCTATTGATGTAGCCCTAAGCAGAGACTGGCACAAATCACTTTCATTTACAGGGGTTGCCAAGCCTCCAAAAAACTACGAGTGTCCTGAAATCTCAGCACACATTTTTTCACCCAATCTTGATGACACTTTCAGGTAATGATCAGTACCCCAATCCCACTTGGCTCACCAAATTTCGTTCTTCTAGGTTAAACCGTTCGTTGGCAGTAACAGTTTTAATTTTTAGGTTTCACTCTGTTATCTCCTATATGGATACATGTAGTTGGAAGTCTAAATCAAACATGGTTTGTGCTAGCTCGTTGAAACTTGACACAATAAAGTAGCTCCAAGTTCTATCTCAATGGTTTGTTTCCTATTGATGTAGCCCTAAGCAGAGACTGGCGCAAATCACTTTCAAGGAAAGGGTTTGCCAATCTTCCAAAAAACTAAGAGATTTCTGAAATCTCAGCACACATTTTTTCACCCAATCTTGATGACACTTTCAGGTAATAATCAGTACCCCAATCCCACTTGGCTCACCAAATTTCGTTCTTCTAGGTTAATCCGTTCGTTGGCAGTAACAGTTTTAATTTTTAGGTTTCACTCTGTTTTCTCCTATATGGATACATGTAGTTGGAAGTCTAAATCAAACACGGTTTGTGCTAGCTCTTTGAAACTTGACACAATAAAGTAGCTCCAAGTTCTATCTCTATGGTTTGTTTCCTATTGATGTAGCCCTAAGCAGAGACTGGCGCAAATCACTTTCATGGAAAGGGGTTGCCAATCTTCCAAAAAACTACGAGTTTCCTGAAATCTGAGCACACATTTTTTCACCCAATCTTGATGACACTTTCAGGTAATGATCAGTACCCCAATCCCACTTGGCTCACCAAATTTCTCTCTTCTAGGTTAAACCGTTCTTTGGCAGTAACAGTTTTAATTTTTAGGTTTCACTCTGTTATCTCCTATATGGATACATGTAGTTGGAACTCTAAATCAAACACGGTTTGTGCTAGCTCTTTGAAACTTGACACAATAAAGTAGCTCCATGTTCTATCTCTATGGTTTGTTTCCTATTGATGTAGCCCTAAGCAGAGACTGGTGCAAATCACTTTCATGGAAAGGGGTTGCCAATCTTCCAAAAAACTACGAGTTTCCTGAAATCTCAGCACACATTTTTTCACCCAATCTTGATGACACTTTCAGGTAATGATCAGTACCCCAATCCCACTTCGCTCACCAAATTTCGTTCTTCTAGGTTAAACCGTTCGTTGGCAGTAACAGTTTTAATTTTTAGGTTTCACTCTGTTATCTCCTATATGGATACATGTAGTTGGAAGTCTAAATCAAACACGGTTTGTGCTAGCTCTTTGAAACTTGACACAATAAAATAGCTCCATGTTCTATGTCTATAGTTTGTTTCCCATTGATGTAGCCCTAAGCAGAGACTGGCAAAAATCACTTTCATGGAAAGGGGTTGCCAATCTTCCAAAAAACTACGAGTTTCCTGAAATCTCAGCACACATTTTTTCACCCAATCTTGATGACACTTTCAGGTAATGATCAGTACAACAAATCCCACTTGGCTCACCAAATTTCGTTCTTCTAGGTTAAACCGTTCGTTGGCAGTAACAGTTTTAATTTTTAGGTTTCACTCTGTTTTCTCCTATATGGATACATGTAGTTGGAAGTCTAAATCAAACACGGTTTGTGCTAGCTCTTTGAAACTTGATACAATAAAGTAGCTCCAAGTTCTATCTCTATGGTTTGTTTCCTATTGATGTAGCCCTAAGCAGAGACTGGCACAAATCACTTTCATTTACAGGGGTTGCCAAGCCTCCAAAAAACTACGAGTTTCCTGAAATCTCAGCACACATTTTTTCACCGAATCTTGATGACACTTTCAGGTAATGATCAGTACCCCAATCCCACTTGGCTCACCAAATTTCGTTCTTCTAGGTTAATCCGTTCGTTGGCAGTAACAGTTTTAATTTTTAGGTTTCACTCTGTTTTCTCCTATATGGATACATGTAGTTGGAAGTCTAAATCAAACACGGTTTGTGCTAGCTCTTTGAAACTTGACACAATAAAGTAGCTCCAAGTTCTATCTCTATGGTTTGTTTTTTATTGATGTAGCCCTAAGCAGAGACTGGCGCAAATCACTTTCATGGAAAGGGGTTGCCAATCTTCCAAAAAACTACAAGTTTCCTGAAATCTCAGCACACATTTTTTCACCCAATCTTGATGACACTTTCAGGTAATGATCAGTACCCCAATCCCACTTGGCTCACCAAATTTCTCTCTTCTAGGTTAAACCGTTCTTTGGCAGTAACAGTTTTAATTTTTAGGTTTCACTCTGTTATCTCCTATATGGATACATGTAGTTGGAAGTCTAAATCAAACATGGTTTGTGCTAGCTCTTTGAAACTTGACACAATAAAGTAGCTCCAAGTTCTATCTCAATGGTTTGTTTCCTATTGATGTAGCCCTAAGCAGAGACTGGCGCAAATCACTTTCATGGAAAGGGTTTGCCAATCTTCCAAAAAACTACGAGTTTCCTGAAATCTCAGCACACATTTTTTCACCCAATCTTGATGACACTTTCAGGTAATGATCAGTACCCCAATCCCACTTGGCTCACCAAATTTCGTTCTTCTAGGTTAAACCGTTCGTTGGCAGTAACAGTTTTAATTTTTAGGTTTCACTCTGTTTTCTCCTATATGGATACATGTAGTTGGAACTCTAAATCAAACACGGTTTGTGCTAGCTCTTTGAAACTTGACACAATAAAGTAGCTCCAAGTTCTATCTCTATGGTTTATTTCCTATTGATGTAGCCCTAAGCAGAGACTGGCGCAAATCACTTTCATGGAAAGGGGTTGCCAATCTTCCAAAAAACTACGAGTTTCCTGAAATCTCAGCACACATTTTTTCACCCAATTTTGATGACACTTTCAGGTAATGATCAGTACCCCAATCCCACTTGGCTCACCAAATTTCGTTCTTCTAGGTTAAACCATTCGTTGGCAGTAACAGTTTTAATTTTTAGGTTTCACTCTGTTTTCTCCTATATGGATACATGTAGTTGGAACTCTAAATCAAACACGGTTTGTGCTAGCTCTTTGAAACTTGACCCAAGAAAGTAGCTCCAAGTTCTATCTCTATGGTTTGTTTCCTATTGATGTAGCCCTAAGCAGAGACTGGCACAAATCACTTTCATTTACAGGGGTTGCCTAGCTTCCAAAAAACTACAAGTTTCCTGAAATCTCAGCACACATTTTTTCACCCAATTTTGATGACACTTTCAGGTAATGATCAGTACCCCAATCCCACTTGGCTCACCAAATTTCGTTCTTCTAGGTTAAACCGTTCGTTGGCAGTAACAGTTTTAATTTTTAGGTTTCACTCTGTTTTCTCCTATATGGATACATGTAGTTGGAACTCTAAATCAAACACGGTTTGTGCTAGCTCTTTGAAACTTGACCCAAGAAAGTAGCTCCAAGTTCTATCTCTATGGTTTGTTTCCTATTGATGTAGCCCTAAGCAGAGACTGGCACAAATCACTTTCATTTACAGGGGTTGCCAAGCTTCTAAAAAACTACAAGTTTCCTGAAATCTCAGCACACATTTTTTCACCCAATCTTGATGACACTTTCAGGTAATGATCAGTACCCCAATCCCACTTAGCTCACCAAATTTCTCTCTTCTAGGTTAAACCGTTCGTTGGCAATAACAGTTTTAATTTTTAGTTTTCACTGTGTTTTCTCCTATATGGATACATGTAGTTGGAACTCTAAATGAAACACGGTTTGTGCTAGCTCTTTGAAACTTGACACAATAAAGTAGCTCCATGTTCTATCTCTATGGTTTGTTTCCTATTGATGTAGCCCTAAGCAGAGACTGGTGCAAATCACTTTAATTTAAAGGGGTTGCCAATCTTCCAAAAAACTACGAGTTTCCTGAAATCTCAGCACACATTTTTTCACCCAATCTTGATGACATTTTCAGGTAATGATCAGTACCCCAATCCCACTTGGCTCACCAAATTTCGTTCTTCTAGGTTAAACCGTTCGTTGGCAGTAACAGTTTTAATTTTTAGGTTTCACTCTGTTATCTCCTATATGGATACATGTAGTTGGAAGTCTAAATCAAACACGGTTTGTGCTAGCTCTTTGAAACTTGACACAATAAAATAGCTCCAAGTTCTATGTCTATAGTTTGTTTCCTATTGATGTAGCCCTAAGCAGAGACTGGCAAAAATCACTTTCATGGAAAGGGGTTGCCAAGCTTACAAAAAACTACGAGTTTCCTGAAATCTCAGCACACATTTTTTCACCCAATCTTGATGACACTTTCAGGTAATGATCAGTACCCCAATCCCACTTGGCTCACCAAATTTCGTTCTTCTAGGTTAAACCGTTCGTTGGCAGTAACAGTTTTAATTTTTAGGTTTCACTCTGTTTTCTCCTATATGGATACATGTAGTTGGAAGTCTAAATCAAACACGGTTTGTGCTAGCTCTTTGAAACTTGACACAATAAAGTAGCTCCAAGTTCTATCTCTATGGTTTGTTTCCTATTGATGTAGCCCTAAGCAAAGACTGGGACAAATCACTTTCATTACAGGGGTTGCCAAGCCTCCAAAAAACTACGAGTTTCCTGAAATCTCAGCACACATTTTTTCACCCAATCTTGATGACACTTTCAGGTAATGATCAGTACCCCAATCCCACTTGGCTCACCAAATTTCATTCTTCTAGGTTAAACCGTTCGTTGGCAGTAACAGTTTTAATTTTTAGGTTTCACTCTGTTATCTCCTATATGGATACATGTAGTTGGAAGTCTAAATCAAACATGGTTTGTGCAGGCTCTTTGAAACTTGACACAATAAAGTAGCTCCAAGTTCTATCTCAATGGTTTGTTTCCTATTGATGTAGCCCTAAGCAGAGACTGGCGCAAATCACTTTCATGGAAAGGGTTTGCCAATCTTCCAAAAAACTACGAGTTTCCTGAAATCTCAGCACACATTTTTTCACCGAATCTTGATGACACTTTCAGGTAATGATCAGTACCCCAATCCCACTTGGCTCACCAAATTTCGTTCTTCTAGGTTAATCCGTTCGTTGGCAGTAACAGTTTTAATTTTTAGGTTTCACTCTGTTTTCTCCTATATGGATACATGTAGTTGGAAGTCTAAATCAAACACGGTTTGTGCTAGCTCTTTGAAACTTGACACAATAAAGTAGCTCCAAGTTCTATCTCTATGGTTTGTTTTTTATTGATGTAGCCCTAAGCAGAGACTGGCGCAAATCACTTTCATGGAAAGGGGTTGCCAATCTTCCAAAAAACTACAAGTTTCCTGAAATCTCAGCACACATTTTTTCACCCAATCTTGATGACACTTTCAGGTAATGATCAGTACCCCAATCCCACTTGGCTCACCAAATTTCTCTCTTCTAGGTTAAACCGTTCTTTGGCAGTAACAGTTTTAATTTTTAGGTTTCACTCTGTTATCTCCTATATGGATACATGTAGTTGGAAGTCTAAATCAAACATGGTTTGTGCTAGCTCTTTGAAACTTGACACAATAAAGTAGCTCCAAGTTCTATCTCAATGGTTTGTTTCCTATTGATGTAGCCCTAAGCAGAGACTGGCGCAAATCACTTTCATGGAAAGGGTTTGCCAATCTTCCAAAAAACTACGAGTTTCCTGAAATCTCAGCAAACATTTTTTCACCCAATCTTGATGACACTTTCAGGTAATGATCAGTACCCCAATCCCACTTGGCTCACCAAATTTCGTTCTTCTAGGTTAAACCGTTCGTTGGCAGTAACAGTTTTAATTTTTAGGTTTCACTCTGTTTTCTCCTATATGGATACATGTAGTTGGAACTCTAAATCAAACACGGTTTGTGCTAGCTCTTTGAAACTTGACACAATAAAGTAGCTCCAAGTTCTATCTCTATGGTTTATTTCCTATTGATGTAGCCCTAAGCAGAGACTGGCGCAAATCACTTTCATGGAAAGGGGTTGCCAATCTTCCAAAAAACTACGAGTTTCCTGAAATCTCAGCACACATTTTTTCACCCAATCTTGATGACACTTTCAGGTAATGATCAGTACCCCAATCCCACTTGGCTCACCAAATTTCGTTCTTCTAGGTTAAACCGTTCGTTGGCAGTAACAGTTTTAATTTTTAAGTTTCACTCTGTTATCTCCTATATGGATACATGTAGTTGGATGTCTAAATCAAACACGGTTTGTGCTAGCTCTTTGAAACTTGACACAATAAAATAGCTCCAAGTTCTATGTCTATAGTTTGTTTCCTATTGATGTAGCCCTAAGCAGAGACTGGCAAAAATCACTTTCATGGAAAGGGTTTGCCAAGCTTACAAAAAACTACGAGTTTCCTGAAATCTCAGCACACATTTTTTCACCCAATCTTGATGACACTTTCAGGTAATGATCAGTACCCCAATCCCACTTGGCTCACCAAATTTCTTACTTCTAGGTTAAACCGTTCGTTGGCAGTAACAGTTTTAATTTTTAGGTTTCACTCTGTTTTCTCCTATATGGATACATGTAGTTGGAAGTCTAAATCAAACACGGTTTGTGCTAGCTCTTTGAAACTTGACACAATAAAGTAGCTCCAAGTTCTATCTCTATGGTTTGTTTCCTATTGATGTAGCCCTAAGCAAAGACTGGTGCAAATCACTTTCATGGAAAGGGGTTGCCAGTCTTCCAAAAAACTACGAGTTTCCTGAAATCTCAGCACACATTTTTTCACCCAATCTTGATGACACTTTCAGGTAATGATCAGTACAACAAATCCCACTTGGCTCACCAAATTTCGTTCTTCTAGTTTAAACCGTTCGTTGGCAGTAACAGTTTTAATTTTTAGGTTTCACTCTGTTTTCTCCTATATGGATACATGTAGTTGGAAGTCTAAATCAAACACGGATTGTGCTAGCTCTTTGAAACTTGATACAATAAAGTAGCTCCAAGTTCTATCTCTATGGTTTGTTTCCTATTGATGTAGCCCTAAGCAGAGACTGGCACAAATCACTTTCATTTACAGGGGTTGCCAAGCCTCCAAAAAACTACGAGTTTCCTGAAATCTCAGCACACATTTTTTCACCCAATCTTGATGACACTTTCAGGTAATGATCAGTACCCCAATCCCACTTGGCTCACCAAATTTCTCTCTTCTAGGTTAAACCGTTCTTTGGCAGTAACAGTTTTAATTTTTAGGTTTCACTCTGTTATCTCCTATATGGATACATGTAGTTGGAAGTCTAAATCAAACATGGTTTGTGCTAGCTCTTTGAAACTTGACACAATAAAGTAGCTCCAAGTTCTATCTCAATGGTTTGTTTCCTATTGATGTAGCCCTAAGCAGAGACTGGCGCAAATCACTTTCATGGAAAGGGTTTGCCAATCTTCCAAAAAACTACGAGTTTCCTGAAATCTCAGCACACATTTTTTCACGCAATCTTGATGACACTTTCAGGTAATGATCAGTACCCCAATCCCACTTGGCTCACCAAATTTCTCTCTTCTAGGTTAAACCGTTCTTTGGCAGTAACAGTTTTAATTTTTAGGTTTCACTCTGTTATCTCCTATATGGATACATGTAGTTGGAAGTCTAAATCAAACACGGTTTGTGCTAGCTCTTTGAAACTTGACACAATAAAGTAGCTCCAAGTTCTATCTCTATGGTTTGTTTCCTATTGATGTAGCCCTAAGCAGAGACTGGCGCAAATCACTTTCATGGAAAGGGGTTGCCAATCTTCCAAAAAACTACAAGTTTCCTGAAATCTCAGCACACATTTTTTCACCCAATCTTGATGACACTTTCAGGTAATGATCAGTACCCCAATCCCACTTGGCTCACCAAATTTCTCTCTTCTAGGTTAAACCGTTCTTTGGCAGTAACAGTTTTAATTTTTAGGTTTCACTCTGTTATCTCCTATATGGATACATGTAGTTGGAAGTCTAAATCAAACATGGTTTGTGCTAGCTCTTTGAAACTTGACACAATAAAGTAGCTCCAAGTTCTATCTCAATGGTTTGTTTCCTATTGATGTAGCCCTAAGCAGAGACTGGCGCAAATCACTTTCATGGAAAGGGTTTGCCAATCTTCCAAAAAACTACGAGTTTCCTGAAATCTCAGCACACATTTTTTCACCCAATCTTGATGACACTTTCAGGTAATGATCAGTACCCCAATCCCACTTGGCTCACCAAATTTCGTTCTTCTAGGTTAAACCGTTCGTTGGCAGTAACAGTTTTAATTTTTAGGTTTCACTCTGTTTTCTCCTATATGGATACATGTAGTTGGAACTCTAAATCAAACACGGTTTGTGCTAGCTCTTTGAAACTTGACACAATAAAGTAGCTCCAAGTTCTATCTCTATGGTTTATTTCCTATTGATGTAGCCCTAAGCAGAGACTGGCGCAAATCACTTTCATGGAAAGGGGTTGCCAATCTTCCAAAAAACTACGAGTTTCCTGAAATCTCAGCACACATTTTTTCACCCAATTTTGATGACACTTTCAGGTAATGATCAGTACCCCAATCCCACTTGGCTCACCAAATTTCTTACTTCTAGGTTAAACCGTTCGTTGGCAGTAACAGTTTTAATTTTTAGGTTTCACTCTGTTTTCTCCTATACGGATACATGTAGTTGGAAGTCTAAATCAAACACGGTTTGTGCTAGCTCTTTGAAACTTGACACAATAAAGTAGCTCCAAGTTCTATCTCTATGGTTTGTTTCCTATTGATGTAGCCCTAAGCAAAGACTGGTGCAAATCACTTTCATGGAAAGGGGTTGCCAGTCTTCCAAAAAATTACGAGTTTCCTGAAATCTCAGCACACATTTTTTCACCCAATCTTGATGACACTTTCAGGTAATGATCAGTACAACAAATCCCACTTGGCTCACCAAATTTCGTTCTTCTAGGTTAAACCGTTCGTTGGCAGTAACAGTTTTAATTTTTAGGTTTCACTCTGTTTTCTCCTATATGGATACATGTAGTTGGAAGTCTAAATCAAACACGGATTGTGCTAGCTCTTTGAAACTTGATACAATAAAGTAGCTCCAAGTTCTATCTCTATGGTTTGTTTCCTATTGATGTAGCCCTAAGCAGAGACTGGCACAAATCACTTTCATTTACAGGGGTTGCCAAGCCTCCAAAAAACTACGAGTTTCCTGAAATCTCAGCACACATTTTTTCACCCAATCTTGATGACACTTTCAGGTAATGATCAGTACCCCAATCCCACTTGGCTCACCAAATTTCTCTCTTCTAGGTTAAACCGTTCTTTGGCAGTAACAGTTTTAATTTTTAGGTTTCACTCTGTTATCTCCTATATGGATACATGTAGTTGGAAGTCTAAATCAAACATGGTTTGTGCTAGCTCTTTGAAACTTGACACAATAAAGTAGCTCCAAGTTCTATCTCAATGGTTTGTTTCCTATTGATGTAGCCCTAAGCAGAGACTGGCGCAAATCACTTTCATGGAAAGGGTTTGCCAATCTTCCAAAAAACTACGAGTTTCCTGAAATCTCAGCACACATTTTTTCACGCAATCTTGATGACACTTTCAGGTAATGATCAGTACCCCAATCCCACTTGGCTCACCAAATTTCTCTCTTCTAGGTTAAACCGTTCTTTGGCAGTAACAGTTTTAATTTTTAGGTTTCACTCTGTTATCTCCTATATGGATACATGTAGTTGGAAGTCTAAATCAAACACGGTTTGTGCTAGCTCTTTGAAACTTGACACAATAAAGTAGCTCCAAGTTCTATCTCTATGGTTTGTTTCCTATTGATGTAGCCCTAAGCAGAGACTGGCGCAAATCACTTTCATGGAAAGGGGTTGCCAATCTTCCAAAAAACTACAAGTTTCCTGAAATCTCAGCACACATTTTTTCACCCAATCTTGATGACACTTTCAGGTAATGATCAGTACCCCAATCCCACTTGGCTCACCAAATTTCGTTCTTCTAGGTTAAACCGTTCGTTGGCAGTAACAGTTTTAATTTTTAGGTTTCACTCTGTTTTCTCCTATATGGATACATGTAGTTGGAACTCTAAATCAAACACGGTTTGTGCTAGCTCTTTGAAACTTGACACAATAAAGTAGCTCCAAGTTCTATCTCTATGGTTTGTTTCCTATTGATGTAGCCCTAAGCAAAGACTGGTGCAAATCACTTTCATGGAAAGGGGTTGCCAGTCTTCCAAAAAACTACGAGTTTCCTGAAATCTCAGCACACATTTTTTCACCCAATCTTGATGACACTTTCAGGTAATGATCAGTACAACAAATCCCACTTGGCTCACCAAATTTCGTTCTTCTAGGTTAAACCGTTCGTTGGCAGTAACAGTTTTAATTTTTAGGTTTCACTCTGTTTTCTCCTATATGGATACATGTAGTTGGAAGTCTAAATCAAACACGGTTTGTGCTAGCTCTTTGAAACTTGATACAATAAAGTAGCTCCAAGTTCTATCTCTATGGTTTGTTTCCTATTGATGTAGCCCTAAGCAGAGACTGGCACAAATCACTTTCATTTACAGGGGTTGCCAAGCCTCCAAAAAACTACGAGTTTCCTGAAATCTCAGCACACATTTTTTCACCCAATCTTGATGACACTTTCAGGTAATGATCAGTACCCCAATCCCACTTGGCTCACCAAATTTCTCTCTTCTAGGTTAAACCGTTCTTTGGCAGTAACAGTTTTAATTTTTAGGTTTCACTCTGTTATCTCCTATATGGATACATGTAGTTGGAAGTCTAAATCAAACATGGTTTGTGCTAGCTCTTTGAAACTTGACACAATAAAGTAGCTCCAAGTTCTATCTCAATGGTTTGTTTCCTATTGATGTAGCCCTAAGCAGAGACTGGCGCAAATCACTTTCATGGAAAGGGTTTGCCAATCTTCCAAAAAACTACGAGTTTCCTGAAATCTCAGCACACATTTTTTCACGCAATCTTGATGACACTTTCAGGTAATGATCAGTACCCCAATCCCACTTGGCTCACCAAATTTCTCTCTTCTAGGTTAAACCGTTCTTTGGCAGTAACAGTTTTAATTTTTAGGTTTCACTCTGTTATCTCCTATATGGATACATGTAGTTGGAAGTCTAAATCAAACACGGTTTGTGCTAGCTCTTTGAAACTTGACACAATAAAGTAGCTCCAAGTTCTATCTCTATGGTTTGTTTCCTATTGATGTAGCCCTAAGCAGAGACTGGCGCAAATCACTTTCATGGAAAGGGGTTGCCAATCTTCCAAAAAACTACAAGTTTCCTGAAATCTCAGCACACATTTTTTCACCCAATCTTGATGACACTTTCAGGTAATGATCAGTACCCCAATCCCACTTGGCTCACCAAATTTCTCTCTTCTAGGTTAAACCGTTCTTTGGCAGTAACAGTTTTAATTTTTAGGTTTCACTCTGTTATCTCCTATATGGATACATGTAGTTGGAAGTCTAAATCAAACATGGTTTGTGCTAGCTCTTTGAAACTTGACACAATAAAGTAGCTCCAAGTTCTATCTCAATGGTTTGTTTCCTATTGATGTAGCCCTAAGCAGAGACTGGCGCAAATCACTTTCATGGAAAGGGTTTGCCAATCTTCCAAAAAACTACGAGTTTCCTGAAATCTCAGCACACATTTTTTCACCCAATCTTGATGACACTTTCAGGTAATGATCAGTACCCCAATCCCACTTGGCTCACCAAATTTCGTTCTTCTAGGTTAAACCGTTCGTTGGCAGTAACAGTTTTAATTTTTAGGTTTCACTCTGTTTTCTCCTATATGGATACATGTAGTTGGAACTCTAAATCAAACACGGTTTGTGCTAGCTCTTTGAAACTTGACACAATAAAGTAGCTCCAAGTTCTATCTCTATGGTTTATTTCCTATTGATGTAGCCCTAAGCAGAGACTGGCGCAAATCACTTTCATGGAAAGGGGTTGCCAATCTTCCAAAAAACTACGAGTTTCCTGAAATCTCAGCACACATTTTTTCACCCAATTTTGATGACACTTTCAGGTAATGATCAGTACCCCAATCCCACTTGGCTCACCAAATTTCGTTCTTCTAGGTTAAACCGTTCGTTGGCAGTAACAGTTTTAATTTTTAGGTTTCACTCTGTTTTCTCCTATACGGATACATGTAGTTGGAAGTCTAAATCAAACACGGTTTGTGCTAGCTCTTTGAAACTTGACACAATAAAGTAGCTCCAAGTTCTATCTCTATGGTTTGTTTCCTATTGATGTAGCCCTAAGCAAAGACTGGTGCAAATCACTTTCATGGAAAGGGGTTGCCAGTCTTCCAAAAAACTACGAGTTTCCTGAAATCTCAGCACACATTTTTTCACCCAATCTTGATGACACTTTCAGGTAATGATCAGTACAACAAATCCCACTTGGCTCACCAAATTTCGTCCTTCTAGGTTAAACCGTTCGTTGGCAGTAACAGTTTTAATTTTTAGGTTTCACTCTGTTTTCTCCTATATGGATACATGTAGTTGGAAGTCTAAATCAAACACGGTTTGTGCTAGCTCTTTGAAACTTGATACAATAAAGTAGCTCCAAGTTCTATCTCTATGGTTTGTTTCCTATTGATGTAGCCCTAAGCAGAGACTGGCACAAATCACTTTCATTTACAGGGGTTGCCAAGCCTCCAAAAAACTACGAGTTTCCTGAAATCTCAGCACACATTTTTTCACCCAATCTTGATGACACTTTCAGGTAATGATCAGTACCCCAATCCCACTTGGCTCACCAAATTTCTCTCTTCTAGGTTAAACCGTTCTTTGGCAGTAACAGTTTTAATTTTTAGGTTTCACTCTGTTATCTCCTATATGGATACATGTAGTTGGAAGTCTAAATCAAACATGGTTTGTGCTAGCTCTTTGAAACTTGACACAATAAAGTAGCTCCAAGTTCTATCTCAATGGTTTGTTTCCTATTGATGTAGCCCTAAGCAGAGACTGGCGCAAATCACTTTCATGGAAAGGGTTTGCCAATCTTCCAAAAAACTACGAGTTTCCTGAAATCTCAGCACACATTTTTTCACGCAATCTTGATGACACTTTCAGGTAATGATCAGTACCCCAATCCCACTTGGCTCACCAAATTTCTCTCTTCTAGGTTAAACCGTTCTTTGGCAGTAACAGTTTTAATTTTTAGGTTTCACTCTGTTATCTCCTATATGGATACATGTAGTTGGAAGTCTAAATCAAACACGGTTTGTGCTAGCTCTTTGAAACTTGACACAATAAAGTAGCTCCAAGTTCTATCTCTATGGTTTGTTTCCTATTGATGTAGCCCTAAGCAGAGACTGGCGCAAATCACTTTCATGGAAAGGGGTTGCCAATCTTCCAAAAAACTACAAGTTTCCTGAAATCTCAGCACACATTTTTTCACCCAATCTTGATGACACTTTCAGGTAATGATCAGTACCCCAATCCCACTTGGCTCACCAAATTTCTCTCTTCTAGGTTAAACCGTTCTTTGGCAGTAACAGTTTTAATTTTTAGGTTTCACTCTGTTATCTCCTATATGGATACATGTAGTTGGAAGTCTAAATCAAACATGGTTTGTGCTAGCTCTTTGAAACTTGACACAATAAAGTAGCTCCAAGTTCTATCTCAATGGTTTGTTTCCTATTGATGTAGCCCTAAGCAGAGACTGGCGCAAATCACTTTCATGGAAAGGGTTTGCCAATCTTCCAAAAAACTACGAGTTTCCTGAAATCTCAGCACACATTTTTTCACCCAATCTTGATGACACTTTCAGGTAATGATCAGTACCCCAATCCCACTTGGCTCACCAAATTTCGTTCTTCTAGGTTAAACCGTTCGTTGGCAGTAACAGTTTTAATTTTTAGGTTTCACTCTGTTTTCTCCTATATGGATACATGTAGTTGGAACTCTAAATCAAACACGGTTTGTGCTAGCTCTTTGAAACTTGACACAATAAAGTAGCTCCAAGTTCTATCTCTATGGTTTATTTCCTATTGATGTAGCCCTAAGCAGAGACTGGCGCAAATCACTTTCATGGAAAGGGGTTGCCAATCTTCCAAAAAACTACGAGTTTCCTGAAATCTCAGCACACATTTTTTCACCCAATTTTGATGACACTTT
Organism: Spermophilus citellus; assembly: GCF_964194105.1. Lineage (NCBI taxonomy): Eukaryota > Metazoa > Chordata > Mammalia > Rodentia > Sciuridae > Spermophilus > Spermophilus citellus. The sequence goes on along the minus strand of NW_027673037.1, from coordinate 629,673 downwards.
CAGGTAATGATCAGTACCCCAATCCCACTTGGCTCACCAAATTTCGTTCTTCTAGGTTAAACCGTTCGTTGGCAGTAACAGTTTTAATTTTTAGGTTTCACTCTGTTTTCTCCTATATGGATACATGTAGTTGGAAGTCTAAATCAAACACGGTTTGTGCTAGCTCTTTGAAACTTGATACAATAAAGTAGCTCCAAGGTCTATCTCTATGGTTTGTTTCCTATTGATGTAGCCCTAAGCAGAGACTGGCACAAATCACTTTCATTTACAGGGGTTGCCAAGCCTCCAAAAAACTACGAGTTTCCTGAAATCTCAGCACACATTTTTTCACCCAATCTTGATGACACTTTCAGGTAATGATCAGTACCCCAATCCCACTTGGCTCACCAAATTTCTCTCTTCTAGGTTAAACCGTTCTTTGGCAGTAACAGTTTTAATTTTTAGGTTTCACTCTGTTATCTCCTATATGGATACATGTAGTTGGAAGTCTAAATCAAACATGGTTTGTGCTAGCTCTTTGAAACTTGACACAATAAAGTAGCTCCAAGTTCTATCTCAATGGTTTGTTTCCTATTGATGTAGCCCTAAGCAGAGACTGGCGCAAATCACTTTCATGGAAAGGGTTTGCCAATCTTCCAAAAAACTACGAGTTTCCTGAAATCTCAGCACACATTTTTTCACGCAATCTTGATGACACTTTCAGGTAATGATCAGTACCCCAATCCCACTTGGCTCACCAAATTTCTCTCTTCTAGGTTAAACCGTTCTTTGGCAGTAACAGTTTTAATTTTTAGGTTTCACTCTGTTATCTCCTATATGGATACATGTAGTTGGAAGTCTAAATCAAACACGGTTTGTGCTAGCTCTTTGAAACTTGACACAATAAAGTAGCTCCAAGTTCTATCTCTATGGTTTGTTTCCTATTGATGTAGCCCTAAGCAGAGACTGGCGCAAATCACTTTCATGGAAAGGGGTTGCCAATCTTCCAAAAAACTACAAGTTTCCTGAAATCTCAGCACACATTTTTTCACCCAATCTTGATGACACTTTCAGGTAATGATCAGTACCCCAATCCCACTTGGCTCACCAAATTTCTCTCTTCTAGGTTAAACCGTTCTTTGGCAGTAACAGTTTTAATTTTTAGGTTTCACTCTGTTATCTCCTATATGGATACATGTAGTTGGAAGTCTAAATCAAACATGGTTTGTGCTAGCTCTTTGAAACTTGACACAATAAAGTAGCTCCAAGTTCTATCTCAATGGTTTGTTTCCTATTGATGTAGCCCTAAGCAGAGACTGGCGCAAATCACTTTCATGGAAAGGGTTTGCCAATCTTCCAAAAAACTACGAGTTTCCTGATATCTCAGCACACATTTTTTCACCCAATCTTGATGACTCTTTCAGGTAATGATCAGTACCCCAATCCCACTTGGCTCACCAAATTTCGTTCTTCTAGGTTAAACCATTCGTTGGCAGTAACAGTTTTAATTTTTAGGTTTCACTCTGTTTTCTCCTATATGGATACATGTAGTTGGAAGTCTAAATCAAACACGGTTTGTGCTAGCTCTTTGAAACTTGACAGAATAAAGTAGCTCCAAGTTCTATCTCTATGGTTTATTTCCTATTGATGTAGCCCTAAGCAGAGACTGGCGCAAATCACTTTCATGGAAAGGGGTTGCCAATCTTCCAAAAAACTACGAGTTTCCTGAAATCTCAGCACACATTTTTTCACCCAATTTTGATGACACTTTCAGGTAATGATCAGTACCCCAATCCCACTTGGCTCACCAAATTTCGTTCTTCTAGGTTAAACCATTCGTTGGCAGTAACAGTTTTAATTTTTAGGTTTCACTCTGTTTTCTCCTATATGGATACATGTAGTTGGAACTCTAAATCAAACACGGTTTGTGCTAGCTCTTTGAAACTTGACCCAAGAAAGTAGCTCCAAGTTCTATCTCTATGGTTTGTTTCCTATTGATGTAGCCCTAAGCAGAGACTGGCACAAATCACTTTCATTTACAGGGGTTGCCTAGCTTCCAAAAAACTACAAGTTTCCTGAAATCTCAGCACACATTTTTTCACCCAATCTTGATGACACTTTCAGGTAATGATCAGTACCCCAATCCCACTTGGCTCACCAAATTTCTCTCTTCTAGGTTAAACCGTTCGTTGGCAATAACAGTTTTAATTTTTAGTTTTCACTGTGTTTTCTCCTATATGGATACATGTAGTTGGAACTCTAAATCAAACACGGTTTGTGCTAGCTCTTTGAAACTTGATACAATAAAGTAGCTCCAAGTTCTATCTCTATGGTTTGTTTCCTATTGATGTAGCCCTAAGCAGAGACTGGCACAAATCACTTTCATTTACAGGGGTTGCCAAGCCTCCAAAAAACTACGAGTTTCCTGAAATCTCAGCACACATTTTTTCACCCAATCTTGATGACACTTTCAGGTAATGATCAGTACCCCAATCCCACTTGGCTCACCAAATTTCTCTCTTCTAGGTTAAACCGTTCTTTGGCAGTAACAGTTTTAATTTTTAGGTTTCACTCTGTTATCTCCTATATGGATACATGTAGTTGGAAGTCTAAATCAATCATGGTTTGTGCTAGCTCTTTGAAACTTGACACAATAAAGTAGCTCCAAGTTCTATCTCAATGGTTTGTTTCCTATTGATGTAGCCCTAAGCAGAGACTGGCGCAAATCACTTTCATGGAAAGGGTTTGCCAATCTTCCAAAAAACTACGAGTTTCCTGAAATCTCAGCACACATTTTTTCACGCAATCTTGATGACACTTTCAGGTAATGATCAGTACCCCAATCCCACTTGGCTCACCAAATTTCTCTCTTCTAGGTTAAACCGTTCTTTGGCAGTAACAGTTTTAATTTTTAGGTTTCACTCTGTTATCTCCTATATGGATACATGTAGTTGGAAGTCTAAATCAAACACGGTTTGTGCTAGCTCTTTGAAACTTGACACAATAAAGTAGCTCCAAGTTCTATCTCTATGGTTTGTTTCCTATTGATGTAGCCCTAAGCAGAGACTGGCGCAAATCACTTTCATGGAAAGGGGTTGCCAATCTTCCAAAAAACTACAAGTTTCCTGAAATCTCAGCACACATTTTTTCACCCAATCTTGATGACACTTTCAGGTAATGATCAGTACCCCAATCCCACTTGGCTCACCAAATTTCTCTCTTCTAGGTTAAACCGTTCTTTGGCAGTAACAGTTTTAATTTTTAGGTTTCACTCTGTTATCTCCTATATGGATACATGTAGTTGGAAGTCTAAATCAAACATGGTTTGTGCTAGCTCTTTGAAACTTGACACAATAAAGTAGCTCCAAGTTCTATCTCAATGGTTTGTTTCCTATTGATGTAGCCCTAAGCAGAGACTGGCGCAAATCACTTTCATGGAAAGGGTTTGCCAATCTTCCAAAAAACTACGAGTTTCCTGAAATCTCAGCACACATTTTTTCACCCAATCTTGATGACACTTTCAGGTAATGATCAGTACCCCAATCCCACTTGGCTCACCAAATTTCGTTCTTCTAGGTTAAACCGTTCGTTGGCAGTAACAGTTTTAATTTTTAGGTTTCACTCTGTTTTCTCCTATATGGATACATGTAGTTGGAACTCTAAATCAAACACGGTTTGTGCTAGCTCTTTGAAACTTGACACAATAAAGTAGCTCCAAGTTCTATCTCTATGGTTTATTTCCTATTGATGTAGCCCTAAGCAGAGACTGGCGCAAATCACTTTCATGGAAAGGGGTTGCCAATCTTCCAAAAAACTACGAGTTTCCTGAAATCTCAGCACACATTTTTTCACCCAATTTTGATGACACTTTCAGGTAATGATCAGTACCCCAATCCCACTTGGCTCACCAAATTTCGTTCTTCTAGGTTAAACCGTTCGTTGGCAGTAACAGTTTTAATTTTTAGGTTTCACTCTGTTTTCTCCTATATGGATACATGTAGTTGGAAGTCTAAATCAAACACGGTTTGTGCTAGCTCTTTGAAACTTGATACAATAAAGTAGCTCCAAGTTCTATCTCTATTGTTTGTTTCCTATTGATGTAGCCCTAAGCAGAGACTGGCACAAATCACTTTCATTTACAGGGGTTGCCAAGCCTCCAAAAAACTACGAGTTTCCTGAAATCTCAGCACACATTTTTTCACCCAATCTTGATGACACTTTCAGGTAATGATCAGTACCCCAATCCCACTTGGCTCACCAAATTTCTCTCTTCTAGGTTAAACCGTTCTTTGGCAGTAACAGTTTTAATTTTTAGGTTTCACTCTGTTATCTCCTATATGGATACATGTAGTTGGAAGTCTAAATCAAACATGGTTTGTGCTAGCTCTTTGAAACTTGACACAATAAAGTAGCTCCAAGTTCTATCTCAATGGTTTGTTTCCTATTGATGTAGCCCTAAGCAGAGACTGGCGCAAATCACTTTCATGGAAAGGGTTTGCCAATCTTCCAAAAAACTACGAGTTTCCTGAAATCTCAGCACACATTTTTTCACGCAATCTTGATGACACTTTCAGGTAATGATCAGTACCCCAATCCCACTTGGCTCACCAAATTTCTCTCTTCTAGGTTAAACCGTTCTTTGGCAGTAACAGTTTTAATTTTTAGGTTTCACTCTGTTATCTCCTATATGGATACATGTAGTTGGAAGTCTAAATCAAACACGGTTTGTGCTAGCTCTTTGAAACTTGACACAATAAAGTAGCTCCAAGTTCTATCTCTATGGTTTGTTTCCTATTGATGTAGCCCTAAGCAGAGACTGGCGCAAATCACTTTCATGGAAAGGGGTTGCCAATCTTCCAAAAAACTACAAGTTTCCTGAAATCTCAGCACACATTTTTTCACCCAATCTTGATGACACTTTCAGGTAATGATCAGTACCCCAATCCCACTTGGCTCACCAAATTTCTCTCTTCTAGGTTAAACCGTTCTTTGGCAGTAACAGTTTTAATTTTTAGGTTTCACTCTGTTATCTCCTATATGGATACATGTAGTTGGAAGTCTAAATCAAACATGGTTTGTGCTAGCTCTTTGAAACTTGACACAATAAAGTAGCTCCAAGTTCTATCTCAATGGTTTGTTTCCTATTGATGTAGCCCTAAGCAGAGACTGGCGCAAATCACTTTCATGGAAAGGGTTTGCCAATCTTCCAAAAAACTACGAGTTTCCTGAAATCTCAGCACACATTTTTTCACCCAATCTTGATGACACTTTCAGGTAATGATCAGTACCCCAATCCCACTTGGCTCACCAAATTTCGTTCTTCTAGGTTAAACCGTTCGTTGGCAGTAACAGTTTTAATTTTTAGGTTTCACTCTGTTTTCTCCTATATGGATACATGTAGTTGGAACTCTAAATCAAACACGGTTTGTGCTAGCTCTTTGAAACTTGACACAATAAAGTAGCTCCAAGTTCTATCTCTATGGTTTATTTCCTATTGATGTAGCCCTAAGCAGAGACTGGCGCAAATCACTTTCATGGAAAGGGGTTGCCAATCTTCCAAAAAACTACGAGTTTCCTGAAATCTCAGCACACATTTTTTCACCCAATTTTGATGACACTTTCAGGTAATGATCAGTACCCCAATCCCACTTGGCTCACCAAATTTCGTTCTTCTAGGTTAAACCATTCGTTGGCAGTAACAGTTTTAATTTTTAGGTTTCACTCTGTTTTCTCCTATATGGATACATGTAGTTGGAACTCTAAATCAAACACGGTTTGTGCTAGCTCTTTGAAACTTGACCCAAGAAAGTAGCTCCAAGTTCTATCTCTATGGTTTGTTTCCTATTGATGTAGCCCTAAGCAGAGACTGGCACAAATCACTTTCATTTACAGGGGTTGCCTAGCTTCCAAAAAACTACAAGTTTCCTGAAATCTCAGCACACATTTTTTCACCCAATCTTGATGACACTTTCAGGTAATGATCAGTACCCCAATCCCACTTGGCTCACCAAATTTCTCTCTTCTAGGTTAAACCGTTCGTTGGCAATAACAGTTTTAATTTTTAGTTTTCACTGTGTTTTCTCCTATATGGATACATGTAGTTGGAACTCTAAATCAAACACGGTTTGTGCTAGCTCTTTGAAACTTGACACAATAAAGTAGCTCCATGTTCTATCTCTATGGTTTGTTTCCTATTGATGTAGCCCTAAGCAGAGACTGGTGCAAATCACTTTCATGGAAAGGGGTTGCCAATCTTCCAAAAAACTACGAGTTTCCTGAAATCTCAGCACACATTTTTTCACCCAATCTTGATGACACTTTCAGGTAATGATCAGTACCCCAATCCCACTTGGCTCACCAAATTTCGTTCTTCTAGGTTAAACCGTTCGTTGGCAGTAACAGTTTTAATTTTTAAGTTTCACTCTGTTATCTCCTATATGGATACATGTAGTTGGAAGTCTAAATCAAACACGGTTTGTGCTAGCTCTTTGAAACTTGACACAATAAAATAGCTCCAAGTTCTATGTCTATAGTTTGTTTCCTATTGATGTAGCCCTAAGCAGAGACTGGCAAAAATCACTTTCATGGAAAGGGGTTGCCAAGCTTACAAAAAACTACGAGTTTCCTGAAATCTCAGCACACATTTTTTCACCCAATCTTGATGACACTTTCAGGTAATGATCAGTACCCCAATCCCACTTGGCTCACCAAATTTCTTACTTCTAGGTTAAACCGTTCGTTGGGAGTAACAGTTTTAATTTTTAGGTTTCACTCTGTTATCTCCTATATGGATACATGTAGTTGGAAGTCTAAATCAAACATGGTTTGTGCTAGCTCTTTGAAACTTGACACAATAAAGTAGCTCCAAGTTCTATCTCAATGGTTTGTTTCCTATTGATGTAGCCCTAAGCAGAGACTGGCGCAAATCACTTTCATGGAAAGGGTTTGCCAATCTTCCAAAAAACTACGAGTTTCCTGAAATCTCAGCACACATTTTTTCACCCAATCTTGATGACACTTTCAGGTAATGATCAGTACCCCAATCCCACTTGGCTCACCAAATTTCGTTCTTCTAGGTTAAACCGTTCGTTGGCAGTAACAGTTTTAATTTTTAGGTTTCACTCTGTTTTCTCCTATATGGATACATGTAGTTGGAACTCTAAATCAAACACGGTTTGTGCTAGCTCTTTGAAACTTGACACAATAAAGTAGCTCCAAGTTCTATCTCTATGGTTTGTTTCCTATTGATGTAGCCCTAAGCAGAGACTGGCGCAAATCACTTTCATGGAAAGGGGTTGCCAATCTTCCAAAAAACTACGAGTTTCCTGAAATCTCAGCACACATTTTTTCACCCAATTTTGATGACACTTTCAGGTAATGATCAGTACCCCAATCCCACTTGGCTCACCAAATTTCGTTCTTCTAGGTTAAACCGTTCGTTGGCAGTAACAGTTTTAATTTTTAGGTTTCACTCTGTTTTCTCCTATATGGATACATGTAGTTGGAACTCTAAATCAAACACGGTTTGTGCTAGCTCTTTGAAACTTGACCCAAGAAAGTAGCTCCAAGTTCTATCTCTATGGTTTGTTTCCTATTGATGTAGCCCTAAGCAGAGACTGGCACAAATCACTTTCATTTACAGGGGTTGCCAAGCTTCCAAAAAACTACAAGTTTCCTGAAATCTCAGCACACATTTTTTCACCCAATCTTGATGACACTTTCAGGTAATGATCAGTACCCCAATCCCACTTGGCTCACCAAATTTCTCTCTTCTAGGTTAAACCGTTCGTTGGCAGTAACAGTTTTAATTTTTAGGTTTCACTCTGTTTTCTCCTATATGGATACATGTAGTTGGAAGTCTAAATCAAACACGGTTTGTGCTAGCTCTTTGAAACTTGATACAATAAAGTAGCTCCAAGTTCTATCTCTATGGTTTGTTTCCTATTGATGTAGCCCTAAGCAGAGACTGGCACAAATCACTTTCATTACAGGGGTTGCCAAGCCTCCAAAAAACTACGAGTTTCCTGAAATCTCAGCACACATTTTTTCACCCAATCTTGATGACACTTTCAGGTAATGATCAGTACCCCAATCCCACTTGGCTCACCAAATTTCATTCTTCTAGGTTAAACCGTTCGTTGGCAGTAACAGTTTTAATTTTTAGGTTTCACTCTGTTATCTCCTATATGGATACATGTAGTTGGAAGTCTAAATCAAACACGGTTTGTGCTAGCTCTTTGAAACTTGACACAATAAAGTAGCTCCAAGTTCTATCTCTATGGTTTATTTCCTATTGATGTAGCCCTAAGCAGAGACTGGCGCAAATCACTTTCATGGAAAGGGGTTGCCAATCTTCCAAAAAACTACGAGTTTCCTGAAATCTCAGCACACATTTTTTCACCCAATTTTGATGACACTTTCAGGTAATGATCAGTACCCCAATCCCACTTGGCTCACCAAATTTCGTTCTTCTAGGTTAAACCGTTCGTTGGCAGTAATAGTTTTAATTTTTAGGTTTCACTCTGTTTTCTCCTATATGGATACATGTAGTTGGAACTATAAATCAAACACGGTTTGTGCTAGCTCTTTGAAACTTGACCCAAGAAAGTAGCTCCAAGTTCTATCTCTATGGTTTGTTTCCTATTGATGTAGCCCTAAGCAGAGACTGGCACAAATCACTTTCATTTACAGGGGTTGCCAAGCTTCCAAAAAACTACAAGTTTCCTGAAATCTCAGCACACATTTTTTCACCCAATCTTGATGACACTTTCAGGTAATGATCAGTACCCCAATCCCACTTGGCTCACCAAATTTCTCTCTTCTAGGTTAAACCGTTCGTTGGCAATAACAGTTTTAATTTTTAGTTTTCACTGTGTTTTCTCCTATATGGATACATGTAGTTGGAACTCTAAATCAAACACGGTTTGTGCTAGCTCTTTGAAACTTGACACAATAAAGTAGCTCCATGTTCTATCTCTATGGTTTGTTTCCTATTGATGTAGCCCTAAGCAGAGACTGGTGCAAATCACTTTCATGGAAAGTGGTTGCCAATCTTCCAAAAAACTACGAGTTTCCTGAAATCTCAGCACACATTTTTTCACCCAATCTTGATGACATTTTCAGGTAATGATCAGTACCCCAATCCCACTTGGCTCACAAAATTTCGTTCTTCTAGGTTAAACCGTTCGTTGGCAGTAACAGTTTTAATTTTTAGGTTTCACTCTGTTATCTCCTATATGGATACATGTAGTTGGAAGTCTAAATCAAACACGGTTTGTGCTAGCTCTTTGAAACTTGACACAATAAAATAGCTCCAAGTTCTATGTCTATAGTTTGTTTCCTATTGATGTAGCCCTAAGCAGAGACTGGCAAAAATCACTTTCATGGAAAGGGGTTGCCAAGCTTACAAAAAACTACGAGTTTCCTGAAATCTCAGCACACATTTTTTCACCCAATCTTGATGACACTTTCAGGTAAAGATCAGTACCCCAATCCCACTTGGCTCACCAAATTTCGTTCTTCTAGGTTAAACCGTTCGTTGGCAGTAACAGTTTTAATTTTTAGGTTTCACTCTGTTTTCTCCTATATGGATACATGTAGTTGGAAGTCTAAATCAAACACGGTTTGTGCTAGCTCTTTGAAACTTGACACAATAAAGTAGCTCCAAGTTCTATCTCTATGGTTTATTTCCTATTGATGTAGCCCTAAGCAGAGACTGGCGCAAATCACTTTCATGGAAAGGGGTTGCCAATCTTCCAAAAAACTACGAGTTTCCTGAAATCTCAGCACACATTTTTTCACCCAATTTTGATGACACTTTCAGGTAATGATCAGTACCCCAATCCCACTTGGCTCACCAAATTTCGTTCTTCTAGGTTAAACCGTTCGTTGGCAGTAATAGTTTTAATTTTTAGGTTTCACTCTGTTTTCTCCTATATGGATACATGTAGTTGGAACTATAAATCAAACACGGTTTGTGCTAGCTCTTTGAAACTTGACCCAAGAAAGTAGCTCCAAGTTCTATCTCTATGGTTTGTTTCCTATTGATGTAGCCCTAAGCAGAGACTGGCACAAATCACTTTCATTTACAGGGGTTGCCAAGCTTCCAAAAAACTACAAGTTTCCTGAAATCTCAGCACACATTTTTTCACCCAATCTTGATGACACTTTCAGGTAATGATCAGTACCCCAATCCCACTTGGCTCACCAAATTTCTCTCTTCTAGGTTAAACCGTTCGTTGGCAATAACAGTTTTAATTTTTAGTTTTCACTGTGTTTTCTCCTATATGGATACATGTAGTTGGAACTCTAAATCAAACACGGTTTGTGCTAGCTCTTTGAAACTTGACACAATAAAGTAGCTCCATGTTCTATCTCTATGGTTTGTTTCCTATTGATGTAGCCCTAAGCAGAGACTGGTGCAAATCACTTTCATGGAAAGTGGTTGCCAATCTTCCAAAAAACTACGAGTTTCCTGAAATCTCAGCACACATTTTTTCACCCAATCTTGATGACATTTTCAGGTAATGATCAGTACCCCAATCCTACTTGGCTCACCAAATTTCGTTCTTCTAGGTTAAACCGTTCGTTGGCAGTAACAGTTTTAATTTTTAGGTTTCACTCTGTTATCTCCTATATGGATACATGTAGTTGGAAGTCTAAATCAAACACGGTTTGTGCTAGCTCTTTGAAACTTGACACAATAAAATAGCTCCAAGTTCTATGTCTATAGTTTGTTTCCTATTGATGTAGCCCTAAGCAGAGACTGGCAAAAATCACTTTCATGGAAAGGGGTTGCCAAGCTTACAAAAAACTACGAGTTTCCTGAAATCTCAGCACACATTTTTTCACCCAATCTTGATGACACTTTCAGGTAAAGATCAGTACCCCAATCCCACTTGGCTCACCAAATTTCGTTCTTCTAGGTTAAACCGTTCGTTGGCAGTAACAGTTTTAATTTTTAGGTTTCACTCTGTTTTCTCCTATATGGATACATGTAGTTGGAAGTCTAAATCAAACACGGTTTGTGCTAGCTCTTTGAAACTTGACACAATAAAGTAGCTCCAAGTTCTATCTCTATGGTTTGTTTAGTATTGATGTAGCCCTAAGCAGAGACTGGCGCAAATCACTTTCATGGAAAGGGTTTGCCAATCTTCCAAAAAACTACGAGTTTCCTGAAATCTCAGCACACATTTTTTCACCCAATCTTGATGACACTTTCAGGTAATGATCAGTACCCCAATCCCACTTGGCTCACCAAATTTCGTTCTTCTAGGTTAAACCGTTCGTTGGCAGTAACAGTTTTAATTTTTAGGTTTCACTCTGTTTTCTCCTATATGGATACATGTAGTTGGAACTCTAAATCAAACACGGTTTGTGCTAGCTCTTTGAAACTTGACACAATAAAGTAGCTCCAAGTTCTATCTCTATGGTTTGTTTCCTATTGATGTAGCCCTAAGCAGAGACTGGCGCAAATCACTTTCATGGAAAGGGGTTGCCAATCTTCCAAAAAACTACGAGTTTCCTGAAATCTCAGCACACATTTTTTCACCCAATTTTGATGACACTTTCAGGTAATGATCAGTACCCCAATCCCACTTGGCTCACCAAATTTCGTTCTTCTAGGTTAAACCGTTCGTTGGCAGTAACAGTTTTAATTTTTAGGTTTCACTCTGTTTTCTCCTATATGGATACATGTAGTTGGAACTCTAAATCAAACACGGTTTGTGCTAGCTCTTTGAAACTTGACCCAAGAAAGTAGCTCCAAGTTCTATCTCTATGGTTTGTTTCCTATTGATGTAGCCCTAAGCAGAGACTGGCACAAATCACTTTCATTTACAGGGGTTGCCAAGCTTCCAAAAAACTACAAGTTTCCTGAAATCTCAGCACACATTTTTTCACCCAATCTTGATGACACTTTCAGGTAATGATCAGTACCCCAATCCCACTTGGCTCACCAAATTTCTCTCTTCTAGGTTAAACCGTTCGTTGGCAGTAACAGTTTTAATTTTTAGGTTTCACTCTGTTTTCTCCTATATGGATACATGTAGTTGGAAGTCTAAATCAAACACGGTTTGTGCTAGCTCTTTGAAACTTGATACAATAAAGTAGCTCCAAGTTCTATCTCTATGGTTTGTTTCCTATTGATGTAGCCCTAAGCAGAGACTGGCACAAATCACTTTCATTACAGGGGTTGCCAAGCCTCCAAAAAACTACGAGTTTCCTGAAATCTCAGCACACATTTTTTCACCCAATCTTGATGACACTTTCAGGTAATGATCAGTACCCCAATCCCACTTGGCTCACCAAATTTCATTCTTCTAGGTTAAACCGTTCGTTGGCAGTAACAGTTTTAATTTTTAGGTTTCACTCTGTTATCTCCTATATGGATACATGTAGTTGGAAGTCTAAATCAAACATGGTTTGTGCTAGCTCTTTGAAACTTGACACAATAAAGTAGCTCCAAGTTCTATCTCAATGGTTTGTTTCCTATTGAAGTAGCCCTAAGCAGAGACTGGCGCAAATCACTTTCATGGAAAGGGGTTGCCAATCTTCCAAAAAACTACGAGTTTCCTGAAATCTCAGCACACATTTTTTCACCCAATCTTGATGACACTTTCAGGTAATAATCAGTACCCCAATCCCACTTGGCTCACCAAATTTCGTTCTTCTAGGTTAATCCGTTCGTTGGCAGTAACAGTTTTAATTTTTAGGTTTCACTCTGTTTTCTCCTATATGGATACATGTAGTTGGAAGTCTAAATCAAACACGGTTTGTGCTAGCTCTTTGAAACTTGACACAATAAAGTAGCTCCAAGTTCTATCTCTATGGTTTGTTTCCTATTGATGTAGCCCTAAGCAGAGACTGGCACAAATCACTTTCATTACAGGGGTTGCCAAGCCTCCAAAAAACTACGAGTTTCCTGAAATCTCAGCACACATTTTTTCACCCAATCTTGATGACACTTTCAGGTAATGATCAGTACCCCAATCCCACTTGGCTCACCAAATTTCATTCTTCTAGGTTAAACCGTTCGTTGGCAGTAACAGTTTTAATTTTTAGGTTTCACTCTGTTATCTCCTATATGGATACATGTAGTTGGAAGTCTAAATCAAACATGGTTTGTGCTAGCTCTTTGAAACTTGACACAATAAAGTAGCTCCAAGTTCTATCTCAATGGTTTGTTTCCTATTGAAGTAGCCCTAAGCAGAGACTGGCGCAAATCACTTTCATGGAAAGGGTTTGCCAATCTTCCAAAAAACTACGAGTTTCCTGAAATCTCAGCACACATTTTTTCACCCAATCTTGATGACACTTTCAGGTAATAATCAGTACCCCAATCCCACTTGGCTCACCAAATTTCGTTCTTCTAGGTTAATCCGTTCGTTGGCAGTAACAGTTTTAATTTTTAGGTTTCACTCTGTTTTCTCCTATATGGATACATGTAGTTGGAAGTCTAAATCAAACACGGTTTGTGCTAGCTCTTTGAAACTTGACACAATAAAGTAGCTCCAAGTTCTATCTCTATGGTTTGTTTCCTATTAATGTAGCCCTAAGCAGAGACTGGCGCAAATCACTTTCATGGAAAGGGTTTGCCAATCTTCCTAAAAACTACGAGTTTCCTGAAATCTCAGCACACATTTTTTTCACCCAATCTTGATGACACTTTCAGGTAATGATCAGTACCCCAATCCCACTTGGCTCACCAAATTTCGTTCTTCTAGGTTAAACCGTTCGTTGGCAGTAACAGTTTTAATTTTTAGGTTTCACTCTGTTTTCTCCTATATGGATACATGTAGTTGGAACTCTAAATCAAACACGGTTTGTGCTAGCTCTTTGAAACTTGACCCAAGAAAGTAGCTCCAAGTTCTATCTCTATGGTTTGTTTCCTATTGATGTAGCCCTAAGCAGAGACTGGCACAAATCACTTTCATTTACAGGGGTTGCCAAGCTTCCAAAAAACTACAAGTTTCCTGAAATCTCAGCACACATTTTTTCACCCAATCTTGATGACACTTTCAGGTAATGATCAGTACCCCAATCCCACTTGGCTCACCAAATTTCTCTCTTCTAGGTTAAACCGTTCGTTGGCAGTAACAGTTTTAATTTTTAGGTTTCACTCTGTTTTCTCCTATATGGATACATGTAGTTGGAAGTCTAAATCAAACACGGTTTGTGCTAGCTCTTTGAAACTTGATACAATAAAGTAGCTCCAAGTTCTATCTCTATGGTTTGTTTCCTATTGATGTAGCCCTAAGCAGAGACTGGCACAAATCACTTTCATTACAGGGGTTGCCAAGCCTCCAAAAAACTACGAGTTTCCTGAAATCTCAGCACACATTTTTTCACCCAATCTTGATGACACTTTCAGGTAATGATCAGTACCCCAATCCCACTTGGCTCACCAAATTTCATTCTTCTAGGTTAAACCGTTCGTTGGCAGTAACAGTTTTAATTTTTAGGTTTCACTCTGTTATCTCCTATATGGATACATGTAGTTGGAAGTCTAAATCAAACATGGTTTGTGCTAGCTCTTTGAAACTTGACACAATAAAGTAGCTCCAAGTTCTATCTCAATGGTTTGTTTCCTATTGAAGTAGCCCTAAGCAGAGACTGGCGCAAATCACTTTCATGGAAAGGGTTTGCCAATCTTCCAAAAAACTACGAGTTTCCTGAAATCTCAGCACACATTTTTTCACCCAATCTTGATGACACTTTCAGGTAATAATCAGTACCCCAATCCCACTTGGCTCACCAAATTTCGTTCTTCTAGGTTAATCCGTTCGTTGGCAGTAACAGTTTTAATTTTTAGGTTTCACTCTGTTTTCTCCTATATGGATACATGTAGTTGGAAGTCTAAATCAAACACGGTTTGTGCTAGCTCTTTGAAACTTGACACAATAAAGTAGCTCCAAGTTCTATCTCTATGGTTTGTTTCCTATTAATGTAGCCCTAAGCAGAGACTGGCGCAAATCACTTTCATGGAAAGGGTTTGCCAATCTTCCTAAAAACTACGAGTTTCCTGAAATCTCAGCACACATTTTTTTCACCCAATCTTGATGACACTTTCAGGTAATGATCAGTACCCCAATCCCACTTGGCTCACCAAATTTCGTTCTTCTAGGTTAAACCGTTCGTTGGCAGTAACAGTTTTAATTTTTAGGTTTCACTCTGTTTTCTCCTATATGGATACATGTAGTTGGAACTCTAAATCAAACACGGTTTGTGCTAGCTCTTTGAAACTTGACCCAAGAAAGTAGCTCCAAGTTCTATCTCTATGGTTTGTTTCCTATTGATGTAGCCCTAAGCAGAGACTGGCACAAATCACTTTCATTTACAGGGGTTGCCAAGCTTCCAAAAAACTACAAGTTTCCTGAAATCTCAGCACACATTTTTTCACCCAATCTTGATGACACTTTCAGGTAATGATCAGTACCCCAATCCCACTTGGCTCACCAAATTTCTCTCTTCTAGGTTAAACCGTTCGTTGGCAGTAACAGTTTTAATTTTTAGGTTTCACTCTGTTTTCTCCTATATGGATACATGTAGTTGGAAGTCTAAATCAAACACGGTTTGTGCTAGCTCTTTGAAACTTGATACAATAAAGTAGCTCCAAGTTCTATCTCTATGGTTTGTTTCCTATTGATGTAGCCCTAAGCAGAGACTGGCACAAATCACTTTCATTACAGGGGTTGCCAAGCCTCCAAAAAACTACGAGTTTCCTGAAATCTCAGCACACATTTTTTCACCCAATCTTGATGACACTTTCAGGTAATGATCAGTACCCCAATCCCACTTGGCTCACCAAATTTCATTCTTCTAGGTTAAACCGTTCGTTGGCAGTAACAGTTTTAATTTTTAGGTTTCACTCTGTTATCTCCTATATGGATACATGTAGTTGGAAGTCTAAATCAAACATGGTTTGTGCTAGCTCTTTGAAACTTGACACAATAAAGTAGCTCCAAGTTCTATCTCAATGGTTTGTTTCCTATTGAAGTAGCCCTAAGCAGAGACTGGCGCAAATCACTTTCATGGAAAGGGTTTGCCAATCTTCCAAAAAACTACGAGTTTCCTGAAATCTCAGCACACATTTTTTCACCCAATCTTGATGACACTTTCAGGTAATAATCAGTACCCCAATCCCACTTGGCTCACCAAATTTCGTTCTTCTAGGTTAATCCGTTCGTTGGCAGTAACAGTTTTAATTTTTAGGTTTCACTCTGTTTTCTCCTATATGGATACATGTAGTTGGAAGTCTAAATCAAACACGGTTTGTGCTAGCTCTTTGAAACTTGACACAATAAAGTAGCTCCAAGTTCTATCTCTATGGTTTGTTTCCTATTAATGTAGCCCTAAGCAGAGACTGGCGCAAATCACTTTCATGGAAAGGGTTTGCCAATCTTCCTAAAAACTACGAGTTTCCTGAAATCTCAGCACACATTTTTTTCACCCAATCTTGATGACACTTTCAGGTAATGATCAGTACCCCAATCCCACTTGGCTCACCAAATTTCGTTCTTCTAGGTTAAACCGTTCGTTGGCAGTAACAGTTTTAATTTTTAGGTTTCACTCTGTTTTCTCCTATATGGATACATGTAGTTGGAACTCTAAATCAAACACGGTTTGTGCTAGCTCTTTGAAACTTGACACAATAAAGTAGCTCCAAGTTCTATCTCTATGGTTTATTTCCTATTGATGTAGCCCTAAGCAGAGACTGGCGCAAATCACTTTCATGGAAAGGGGTTGCCAATCTTCCAAAAAACTACGAGTTTCCTGAAATCTCAGCACACATTTTTTCACCCAATTTTGATGACACTTTCAGGTAATGATCAGTACCCCAATCCCACTTGGCTCACCAAATTTCGTTCTTCTAGGTTAAACCGTTCGTTGGCAGTAATAGTTTTAATTTTTAGGTTTCACTCTGTTTTCTCCTATATGGATACATGTAGTTGGAACTATAAATCAAACACGGTTTGTGCTAGCTCTTTGAAACTTGACCCAAGAAAGTAGCTCCAAGTTCTATCTCTATGGTTTGTTTCCTATTGATGTAGCCCTAAGCAGAGACTGGCACAAATCACTTTCATTTACAGGGGTTGCCAAGCTTCCAAAAAACTACAAGTTTCCTGAAATCTCAGCACACATTTTTTCACCCAATCTTGATGACACTTTCAGGTAATGATCAGTACCCCAATCCCACTTGGCTCACCAAATTTCTCTCTTCTAGGTTAAACCGTTCGTTGGCAATAACAGTTTTAATTTTTAGTTTTCACTGTGTTTTCTCCTATATGGATACATGTAGTTGGAACTCTAAATCAAACACGGTTTGTGCTAGCTCTTTGAAACTTGACACAATAAAGTAGCTCCATGTTCTATCTCTATGGTTTGTTTCCTATTGATGTAGCCCTAAGCAGAGACTGGTGCAAATCACTTTCATGGAAAGTGGTTGCCAATCTTCCAAAAAACTACGAGTTTCCTGAAATCTCAGCACACATTTTTTCACCCAATCTTGATGACATTTTCAGGTAATGATCAGTACCCCAATCCCACTTGGCTCACCAAATTTCGTTCTTCTAGGTTAAACCGTTCGTTGGCAGTAACAGTTTTAATTTTTAGGTTTCACTCTGTTATCTCCTATATGGATACATGTAGTTGGAAGTCTAAATCAAACACGGTTTGTGCTAGCTCTTTGAAACTTGACACAATAAAATAGCTCCAAGTTCTATGTCTATAGTTTGTTTCCTATTGATGTAGCCCTAAGCAGAGACTGGCAAAAATCACTTTCATGGAAAGGGGTTGCCAAGCTTACAAAAAACTACGAGTTTCCTGAAATCTCAGCACACATTTTTTCACCCAATCTTGATGACACTTTCAGGTAAAGATCAGTACCCCAATCCCACTTGGCTCACCAAATTTCGTTCTTCTAGGTTAAACCGTTCGTTGGCAGTAACAGTTTTAATTTTTAGGTTTCACTCTGTTTTCTCCTATATGGATACATGTAGTTGGAAGTCTAAATCAAACACGGTTTGTGCTAGCTCTTTGAAACTTGACACAATAAAGTAGCTCCAAGTTCTATCTCTATGGTTTATTTCCTATTGATGTAGCCCTAAGCAGAGACTGGCGCAAATCACTTTCATGGAAAGGGGTTGCCAATCTTCCAAAAAACTACGAGTTTCCTGAAATCTCAGCACACATTTTTTCACCCAATTTTGATGACACTTTCAGGTAATGATCAGTACCCCAATCCCACTTGGCTCACCAAATTTCGTTCTTCTAGGTTAAACCGTTCGTTGGCAGTAATAGTTTTAATTTTTAGGTTTCACTCTGTTTTCTCCTATATGGATACATGTAGTTGGAACTATAAATCAAACACGGTTTGTGCTAGCTCTTTGAAACTTGACCCAAGAAAGTAGCTCCAAGTTCTATCTCTATGGTTTGTTTCCTATTGATGTAGCCCTAAGCAGAGACTGGCACAAATCACTTTCATTTACAGGGGTTGCCAAGCTTCCAAAAAACTACAAGTTTCCTGAAATCTCAGCACACATTTTTTCACCCAATCTTGATGACACTTTCAGGTAATGATCAGTACCCCAATCCCACTTGGCTCACCAAATTTCTCTCTTCTAGGTTAAACCGTTCGTTGGCAATAACAGTTTTAATTTTTAGTTTTCACTGTGTTTTCTCCTATATGGATACATGTAGTTGGAACTCTAAATCAAACACGGTTTGTGCTAGCTCTTTGAAACTTGACACAATAAAGTAGCTCCATGTTCTATCTCTATGGTTTGTTTCCTATTGATGTAGCCCTAAGCAGAGACTGGTGCAAATCACTTTCATGGAAAGTGGTTGCCAATCTTCCAAAAAACTACGAGTTTCCTGAAATCTCAGCACACATTTTTTCACCCAATCTTGATGACATTTTCAGGTAATGATCAGTACCCCAATCCCACTTGGCTCACCAAATTTCGTTCTTCTAAGTTAAACCGTTCGTTGGCAGTAACAGTTTTAATTTTTAGGTTTCACTCTGTTATCTCCTATATGGATACATGTAGTTGGAAGTCTAAATCAAACACGGTTTGTGCTAGCTCTTTGAAACTTGACACAATAAAATAGCTCCAAGTTCTATGTCTATAGTTTGTTTCCTATTGATGTAGCCCTAAGCAGAGACTGGCAAAAATCACTTTCATGGAAAGGGGTTGCCAAGCTTACAAAAAACTACGAGTTTCCTGAAATCTCAGCACACATTTTTTCACCCAATCTTGATGACACTTTCAGGTAAAGATCAGTACCCCAATCCCACTTGGCTCACCAAATTTCGTTCTTCTAGGTTAATCCGTTCGTTGGCAGTAACAGTTTTAATTTTTAGGTTTCACTCTGTTTTCTCCTATATGGATACATGTAGTTGGAAGTCTAAATCAAACACGGTTTGTGCTAGCTCTTTGAAACTTGACACAATAAAGTAGCTCCAAGTTCTATCTCTATGGTTTGTTTCCTATTGATGTAGCCCTAAGCAGAGACTGGCGCAAATCACTTTCATGGAAAGGGTTTGCCAATCTTCCAAAAAACTACGAGTTTCCTGAAATCTCAGCACACATTTTTTCACCCAATCTTGATGACACTTTCAGGTAATGATCAGTACCCCAATCCCACTTGGCTCACCAAATTTCGTTCTTCTAGGTTAAACCGTTCATTGGCAGTAACAGTTTTAATTTTTAGGTTTCACTCTGTTTTCTCCTATATGTATACATGTAGTTGGAACTCTAAATCAAACACGGTTTGTGCTAGCTCTTTGAAACTTGACACAATAAAGTAGCTCCAAGTTCTATCTCTATGGTTTATTTCCTATTGATGTAGCCCTAAGCAGAGACTGGCGCAAATCACTTTCATGGAAAGGGGTTGCCAATCTTCCAAAAAACTACGAGTTTCCTGAAATCTCAGCACACATTTTTTCACCCAATTTTGATGACACTTTCAGGTAATGATCAGTACCCCAATCCCACTTGGCTCACCAAATTTCGTTCTTCTAGGTTAAACCGTTCGTTGGCAGTAATAGTTTTAATTTTTAGGTTTCACTCTGTTTTCTCCTATATGGATACATGTAGTTGGAACTATAAATCAAACACGGTTTGTGCTAGCTCTTTGAAACTTGACCCAAGAAAGTAGCTCCAAGTTCTATCTCTATGGTTTGTTTCCTATTGATGTAGCCCTAAGCAGAGACTGGCACAAATCACTTTCATTTACAGGGGTTGCCAAGCTTCCAAAAAACTACAAGTTTCCTGAAATCTCAGCACACATTTTTTCACCCAATCTTGATGACACTTTCAGGTAATGATCAGTACCCCAATCCCACTTGGCTCACCAAATTTCTCTCTTCTAGGTTAAACCGTTCGTTGGCAATAACAGTTTTAATTTTTAGTTTTCACTGTGTTTTCTCCTATATGGATACATGTAGTTGGAACTCTAAATCAAACACGGTTTGTGCTAGCTCTTTGAAACTTGACACAATAAAGTAGCTCCATGTTCTATCTCTATGGTTTGTTTCCTATTGATGTAGCCCTAAGCAGAGACTGGTGCAAATCACTTTCATGGAAAGGGGTTGCCAATCTTCCAAAAAACTACGAGTTTCCTGAAATCTCAGCACACATTTTTTCACCCAATCTTGATGACACTTTCAGGTAATGATCAGTACCCCAATCCCACTTGGCTCACCAAATTTCGTTCTTCTAGGTTAAACCGTTCGTTGGCAGTAACAGTTTTAATTTTTAAGTTTCACTCTGTTATCTCCTATATGGATACATGTAGTTGGAAGTCTAAATCAAACACGGTTTGTGCTAGCTCTTTGAAACTTGACACAATAAAATAGCTCCAAGTTCTATGTCTATAGTTTGTTTCCTATTGATGTAGCCCTAAGCAGAGACTGGCAAAAATCACTTTCATGGAAAGGGGTTGCCAAGCTTACAAAAAACTACGAGTTTCCTGAAATCTCAGCACACATTTTTTCACCCAATCTTGATGACACTTTCAGGTAATGATCAGTACCCCAATCCCACTTGGCTCACCAAATTTCTTACTTCTAGGTTAAACCGTTCGTTGGCAGTAACAGTTTTAATTTTTAGGTTTCACTCTGTTTTCTCCTATATGGATACATGTAGTTGGAAGTCTAAATCAAACACGGTTTGTGCTAGCTCTTTGAAACTTGACACAATAAAGTAGCTCCAAGTTCTATCTCTATGGTTTGTTTCCTATTGATGTAGCCCTAAGCAAAGACTGGTGCAAATCACTTTCATGGAAAGGGGTTGCCAATCTTCCAAAAAACTACGAGTTTCCTGAAATCTCAGCACACATTTTTTCACCCAATCTTGATGACACTTTCAGGTAATGATCAGTACAACAAATCCCACTTGGCTCACCAAATTTCGTTCTTCTAGGTTAAACCGTTCGTTGGGAGTAACAGTTTTAATTTTTAGGTTTCACTCTGTTATCTCCTATATGGATACATGTAGTTGGAAGTCTAAATCAAACATGGTTTGTGCTAGCTCTTTGAAACTTGACACAATAAAGTAGCTCCAAGTTCTATCTCAATGGTTTGTTTCCTATTGATGTAGCCCTAAGCAGAGACTGGCGCAAATCACTTTCATGGAAAGGGTTTGCCAATCTTCCAAAAAACTACGAGTTTCCTGAAATCTCAGCACACATTTTTTCACGCAATCTTGATGACACTTTCAGGTAATGATCAGTACCCCAATCCCACTTGGCTCACCAAATTTCTCTCTTCTAGGTTAAACCGTTCTTTGGCAGTAACAGTTTTAATTTTTAGGTTTCACTCTGTTATCTCCTATATGGATACATGTAGTTGGAAGTCTAAATCAAACATGGTTTGTGCTAGCTCTTTGAAACTTGACACAATAAAGTAGCTCCAAGTTCTATCTCAATGGTTTGTTTAGTATTGATGTAGCCCTAAGCAGAGACTGGCGCAAATCACTTTCATGGAAAGGGTTTGCCAATCTTCCAAAAAACTACGAGTTTCCTGAAATCTCAGCACACATTTTTTCACCCAATCTTGATGACACTTTCAGGTAATGATCAGTACCCCAATCCCACTTGGCTCACCAAATTTCGTTCTTCTAGGTTAAACCGTTCGTTGGCAGTAACAGTTTTAATTTTTAGGTTTCACTCTGTTTTCTCCTATATGGATACATGTAGTTGGAACTCTAAATCAAACACGGTTTGTGCTAGCTCTTTGAAACTTGACACAATAAAGTAGCTCCAAGTTCTATCTCTATGGTTTGTTTCCTATTGATGTAGCCCTAAGCAGAGACTGGCGCAAATCACTTTCATGGAAAGGGGTTGCCAATCTTCCAAAAAACTACGAGTTTCCTGAAATCTCAGCACACATTTTTTCACCCAATTTTGATGACACTTTCAGGTAATGATCAGTACCCCAATCCCACTTGGCTCACCAAATTTCGTTCTTCTAGGTTAAACCGTTCGTTGGCAGTAACAGTTTTAATTTTTAGGTTTCACTCTGTTTTCTCCTATATGGATACATGTAGTTGGAACTCTAAATCAAACACGGTTTGTGCTAGCTCTTTGAAACTTGACCCAAGAAAGTAGCTCCAAGTTCTATCTCTATGGTTTGTTTCCTATTGATGTAGCCCTAAGCAGAGACTGGCACAAATCACTTTCATTTACAGGGGTTGCCAAGCTTCCAAAAAACTACAAGTTTCCTGAAATCTCAGCACACATTTTTTCACCCAATCTTGATGACACTTTCAGGTAATGATCAGTACCCCAATCCCACTTGGCTCACCAAATTTCTCTCTTCTAGGTTAAACCGTTCGTTGGCAGTAACAGTTTTAATTTTTAGGTTTCACTCTGTTTTCTCCTATATGGATACATGTAGTTGGAAGTCTAAATCAAACACGGTTTGTGCTAGCTCTTTGAAACTTGATACAATAAAGTAGCTCCAAGTTCTATCTCTATGGTTTGTTTCCTATTGATGTAGCCCTAAGCAGAGACTGGCACAAATCACTTTCATTACAGGGGTTGCCAAGCCTCCAAAAAACTACGAGTTTCCTGAAATCTCAGCACACATTTTTTCACCCAATCTTGATGACACTTTCAGGTAATGATCAGTACCCCAATCCCACTTGGCTCACCAAATTTCATTCTTCTAGGTTAAACCGTTCGTTGGCAGTAACAGTTTTAATTTTTAGGTTTCACTCTGTTATCTCCTATATGGATACATGTAGTTGGAAGTCTAAATCAAACATGGTTTGTGCTAGCTCTTTGAAACTTGACACAATAAAGTAGCTCCAAGTTCTATCTCAATGGTTTGTTTCCTATTGAAGTAGCCCTAAGCAGAGACTGGCGCAAATCACTTTCATGGAAAGGGTTTGCCAATCTTCCAAAAAACTACGAGTTTCCTGAAATCTCAGCACACATTTTTTCACCCAATCTTGATGACACTTTCAGGTAATAATCAGTACCCCAATCCCACTTGGCTCACCAAATTTCGTTCTTCTAGGTTAATCCGTTCGTTGGCAGTAACAGTTTTAATTTTTAGGTTTCACTCTGTTTTCTCCTATATGGATACATGTAGTTGGAAGTCTAAATCAAACACGGTTTGTGCTAGCTCTTTGAAACTTGACACAATAAAGTAGCTCCAAGTTCTATCTCTATGGTTTATTTCCTATTGATGTAGCCCTAAGCAGAGACTGGCGCAAATCACTTTCATGGAAAGGGGTTGCCAATCTTCCAAAAAACTACGAGTTTCCTGAAATCTCAGCACACATTTTTTCAACCAATTTTGATGACACTTTCAGGTAATGATCAGTACCCCAATCCCACTTGGCTCACCAAATTTCGTTCTTCTAGGTTAAACCGTTCGTTGGCAGTAATAGTTTTAATTTTTAGGTTTCACTCTGTTTTCTCCTATATGGATACATGTAGTTGGAACTATAAATCAAACACGGTTTGTGCTAGCTCTTTGAAACTTGACCCAAGAAAGTAGCTCCAAGTTCTATCTCTATGGTTTGTTTCCTATTGATGTAGCCCTAAGCAGAGACTGGCACAAATCACTTTCATTTACAGGGGTTGCCAAGCTTCCAAAAAACTACAAGTTTCCTGAAATCTCAGCACACATTTTTTCACCCAATCTTGATGACACTTTCAGGTAATGATCAGTACCCCAATCCCACTTGGCTCACCAAATTTCTCTCTTCTAGGTTAAACCGTTCGTTGGCAATAACAGTTTTAATTTTTAGTTTTCACTGTGTTTTCTCCTATATGGATACATGTAGTTGGAACTCTAAATCAAACACGGTTTGTGCTAGCTCTTTGAAACTTGACACAATAAAGTAGCTCCATGTTCTATCTCTATGGTTTGTTTCCTATTGATGTAGCCCTAAGCAGAGACTGGTGCAAATCACTTTCATGGAAAGTGGTTGCCAATCTTCCAAAAAACTACGAGTTTCCTGAAATCTCAGCACACATTTTTTCACCCAATCTTGATGACATTTTCAGGTAATGATCAGTACCCCAATCCCACTTGGCTCACCAAATTTCGTTCTTCTAGGTTAAACCGTTCGTTGGCAGTAACAGTTTTAATTTTTAGGTTTCACTCTGTTATCTCCTATATGGATACATGTAGTTGGAAGTCTAAATCAAACACGGTTTGTGCTAGCTCTTTGAAACTTGACACAATAAAATAGCTCCAAGTTCTATGTCTATAGTTTGTTTCCTATTGATGTAGCCCTAAGCAGAGACTGGCAAAAATCACTTTCATGGAAAGGGGTTGCCAAGCTTACAAAAAACTACGAGTTTCCTGAAATCTCAGCACACATTTTTTCACCCAATCTTGATGACACTTTCAGGTAAAGATCAGTACCCCAATCCCACTTGGCTCACCAAATTTCGTTCTTCTAGGTTAAACCGTTCGTTGGCAGTAACAGTTTTAATTTTTAGGTTTCACTCTGTTTTCTCCTATATGGATACATGTAGTTGGAAGTCTAAATCAAACACGGTTTGTGCTAGCTCTTTGAAACTTGACACAATAAAGTAGCTCCAAGTTCTATCTCTATGGTTTGTTTAGTATTGATGTAGCCCTAAGCAGAGACTGGCGCAAATCACTTTCATGGAAAGGGTTTGCCAATCTTCCAAAAAACTACGAGTTTCCTGAAATCTCAGCACACATTTTTTCACCCAATCTTGATGACACTTTCAGGTAATGATCAGTACCCCAATCCCACTTGGCTCACCAAATTTCGTTCTTCTAGGTTAAACCGTTCGTTGGCAGTAACAGTTTTAATTTTTAGGTTTCACTCTGTTTTCTCCTATATGGATACATGTAGTTGGAACTCTAAATCAAACACGGTTTGTGCTAGCTCTTTGAAACTTGACACAATAAAGTAGCTCCAAGTTCTATCTCTATGGTTTGTTTCCTATTGATGTAGCCCTAAGCAGAGACTGGCGCAAATCACTTTCATGGAAAGGGGTTGCCAATCTTCCAAAAAACTACGAGTTTCCTGAAATCTCAGCACACATTTTTTCACCCAATTTTGATGACACTTTCAGGTAATGATCAGTACCCCAATCCCACTTGGCTCACCAAATTTCGTTCTTCTAGGTTAAACCGTTCGTTGGCAGTAACAGTTTTAATTTTTAGGTTTCACTCTGTTTTCTCCTATATGGATACATGTAGTTGGAACTCTAAATCAAACACGGTTTGTGCTAGCTCTTTGAAACTTGACCCAAGAAAGTAGCTCCAAGTTCTATCTCTATGGTTTGTTTCCTATTGATGTAGCCCTAAGCAGAGACTGGCACAAATCACTTTCATTTACAGGGGTTGCCAAGCTTCCAAAAAACTACAAGTTTCCTGAAATCTCAGCACACATTTTTTCACCCAATCTTGATGACACTTTCAGGTAATGATCAGTACCCCAATCCCACTTGGCTCACCAAATTTCTCTCTTCTAGGTTAAACCGTTCGTTGGCAGTAACAGTTTTAATTTTTAGGTTTCACTCTGTTTTCTCCTATATGGATACATGTAGTTGGAAGTCTAAATCAAACACGGTTTGTGCTAGCTCTTTGAAACTTGATACAATAAAGTAGCTCCAAGTTCTATCTCTATGGTTTGTTTCCTATTGATGTAGCCCTAAGCAGAGACTGGCACAAATCACTTTCATTACAGGGGTTGCCAAGCCTCCAAAAAACTACGAGTTTCCTGAAATCTCAGCACACATTTTTTCACCCAATCTTGATGACACTTTCAGGTAATGATCAGTACCCCAATCCCACTTGGCTCACCAAATTTCATTCTTCTAGGTTAAACCGTTCGTTGGCAGTAACAGTTTTAATTTTTAGGTTTCACTCTGTTATCTCCTATATGGATACATGTAGTTGGAAGTCTAAATCAAACATGGTTTGTGCTAGCTCTTTGAAACTTGACACAATAAAGTAGCTCCAAGTTCTATCTCAATGGTTTGTTTCCTATTGAAGTAGCCCTAAGCAGAGACTGGCGCAAATCACTTTCATGGAAAGGGTTTGCCAATCTTCCAAAAAACTACGAGTTTCCTGAAATCTCAGCACACATTTTTTCACCCAATCTTGATGACACTTTCAGGTAATAATCAGTACCCCAATCCCACTTGGCTCACCAAATTTCGTTCTTCTAGGTTAATCCGTTCGTTGGCAGTAACAGTTTTAATTTTTAGGTTTCACTCTGTTTTCTCCTATATGGATACATGTAGTTGGAAGTCTAAATCAAACACGGTTTGTGCTAGCTCTTTGAAACTTGACACAATAAAGTAGCTCCAAGTTCTATCTCTATGGTTTGTTTCCTATTAATGTAGCCCTAAGCAGAGACTGGCGCAAATCACTTTCATGGAAAGGGTTTGCCAATCTTCCTAAAAACTACGAGTTTCCTGAAATCTCAGCACACATTTTTTCACCCAATCTTGATGACACTTTCAGGTAATGATCAGTACCCCAATCCCACTTGGCTCACCAAATTTCGTTCTTCTAGGTTAAACCGTTCGTTGGCAGTAACAGTTTTAATTTTTAGGTTTCACTCTGTTTTCTCCTATATGGATACATGTAGTTGGAACTCTAAATCAAACACGGTTTGTGCTAGCTCTTTGAAACTTGACACAATAAAGTAGCTCCAAGTTCTATCTCTATGGTTTATTTCCTATTGATGTAGCCCTAAGCAGAGACTGGCGCAAATCACTTTCATGGAAAGGGGTTGCCAATCTTCCAAAAAACTACGAGTTTCCTGAAATCTCAGCACACATTTTTTCACCCAATTTTGATGACACTTTCAGGTAATGATCAGTACCCCAATCCCACTTGGCTCACCAAATTTCGTTCTTCTAGGTTAAACCGTTCGTTGGCAGTAATAGTTTTAATTTTTAGGTTTCACTCTGTTTTCTCCTATATGGATACATGTAGTTGGAACTATAAATCAAACACGGTTTGTGCTAGCTCTTTGAAACTTGACCCAAGAAAGTAGCTCCAAGTTCTATCTCTATGGTTTGTTTCCTATTGATGTAGCCCTAAGCAGAGACTGGCACAAATCACTTTCATTTACAGGGGTTGCCAAGCTTCCAAAAAACTACAAGTTTCCTGAAATCTCAGCACACATTTTTTCACCCAATCTTGATGACACTTTCAGGTAATGATCAGTACCCCAATCCCACTTGGCTCACCAAATTTCTCTCTTCTAGGTTAAACCGTTCGTTGGCAATAACAGTTTTAATTTTTAGTTTTCACTGTGTTTTCTCCTATATGGATACATGTAGTTGGAACTCTAAATCAAACACGGTTTGTGCTAGCTCTTTGAAACTTGACACAATAAAGTAGCTCCATGTTCTATCTCTATGGTTTGTTTCCTATTGATGTAGCCCTAAGCAGAGACTGGTGCAAATCACTTTCATGGAAAGTGGTTGCCAATCTTCCAAAAAACTACGAGTTTCCTGAAATCTCAGCACACATTTTTTCACCCAATCTTGATGACATTTTCAGGTAATGATCAGTACCCCAATCCCACTTGGCTCACCAAATTTCGTTCTTCTAGGTTAAACCGTTCGTTGGCAGTAACAGTTTTAATTTTTAGGTTTCACTCTGTTATCTCCTATATGGATACATGTAGTTGGAAGTCTAAATCAAACACGGTTTGTGCTAGCTCTTTGAAACTTGACACAATAGAATAGCTCCAAGTTCTATGTCTATAGTTTGTTTCCTATTGATGTAGCCCTAAGCAGAGACTGGCAAAAATCACTTTCATGGAAAGGGGTTGCCAAGCTTACAAAAAACTACGAGTTTCCTGAAATCTCAGCACACATTTTTTCACCCAATCTTGATGACACTTTCAGGTAAAGATCAGTACCCCAATCCCACTTGGCTCACCAAATTTCGTTCTTCTAGGTTAAACCGTTCGTTGGCAGTAACAGTTTTAATTTTTAGGTTTCACTCTGTTTTCTCCTATATGGATACATGTAGTTGGAAGTCTAAATCAAACACGGTTTGTGCTAGCTCTTTGAAACTTGACACAATAAAGTAGCTCCAAGTTCTATCTCTATGGTTTATTTCCTATTGATGTAGCCCTAAGCAGAGACTGGCGCAAATCACTTTCATGGAAAGGGGTTGCCAATCTTCCAAAAAACTACGAGTTTCCTGAAATCTCAGCACACATTTTTTCACCCAATTTTGATGACACTTTCAGGTAATGATCAGTACCCCAATCGCACTTGGCTCACCAAATTTCGTTCTTCTAGGTTAAACCGTTCGTTGGCAGTAATAGTTTTAATTTTTAGGTTTCACTCTGTTTTCTCCTATATGGATACATGTAGTTGGAACTATAAATCAAACACGGT
Source organism: Spermophilus citellus (assembly GCF_964194105.1). Classification (NCBI taxonomy): domain Eukaryota; kingdom Metazoa; phylum Chordata; class Mammalia; order Rodentia; family Sciuridae; genus Spermophilus; species Spermophilus citellus. The sequence continues at coordinate 600,822 of NW_027673037.1, read as the reverse complement.
TTGTGCTAGCTCTTTGAAACTTGACCCAAGAAAGTAGCTCCAAGTTCTATCTCTATGGTTTGTTTCCTATTGATGTAGCCCTAAGCAGAGACTGGCACAAATCACTTTCATTTACAGGGGTTGCCAAGCTTCCAAAAAACTACAAGTTTCCTGAAATCTCAGCACACATTTTTTCACCCAATCTTGATGACACTTTCAGGTAATGATCAGTACCCCAATCCCACTTGGCTCACCAAATTTCTCTCTTCTAGGTTAAACCGTTCGTTGGCAATAACAGTTTTAATTTTTAGTTTTCACTGTGTTTTCTCCTATATGGATACATGTAGTTGGAACTCTAAATCAAACACGGTTTGTGCTAGCTCTTTGAAACTTGACACAATAAAGTAGCTCCATGTTCTATCTCTATGGTTTGTTTCCTATTGATGTAGCCCTAAGCAGAGACTGGTGCAAATCACTTTCATGGAAAGTGGTTGCCAATCTTCCAAAAAACTACGAGTTTCCTGAAATCTCAGCACACATTTTTTCACCCAATCTTGATGACATTTTCAGGTAATGATCAGTACCCCAATCCCACTTGGCTCACCAAATTTCGTTCTTCTAAGTTAAACCGTTCGTTGGCAGTAACAGTTTTAATTTTTAGGTTTCACTCTGTTATCTCCTATATGGATACATGTAGTTGGAAGTCTAAATCAAACACGGTTTGTGCTAGCTCTTTGAAACTTGACACAATAAAATAGCTCCAAGTTCTATGTCTATAGTTTGTTTCCTATTGATGTAGCCCTAAGCAGAGACTGGCAAAAATCACTTTCATGGAAAGGGGTTGCCAAGCTTACAAAAAACTACGAGTTTCCTGAAATCTCAGCACACATTTTTTCACCCAATCTTGATGACACTTTCAGGTAAAGATCAGTACCCCAATCCCACTTGGCTCACCAAATTTCGTTCTTCTAGGTTAATCCGTTCGTTGGCAGTAACAGTTTTAATTTTTAGGTTTCACTCTGTTTTCTCCTATATGGATACATGTAGTTGGAAGTCTAAATCAAACACGGTTTGTGCTAGCTCTTTGAAACTTGACACAATAAAGTAGCTCCAAGTTCTATCTCTATGGTTTGTTTCCTATTGATGTAGCCCTAAGCAGAGACTGGCGCAAATCACTTTCATGGAAAGGGTTTGCCAATCTTCCAAAAAACTACGAGTTTCCTGAAATCTCAGCACACATTTTTTCACCCAATCTTGATGACACTTTCAGGTAATGATCAGTACCCCAATCCCACTTGGCTCACCAAATTTCGTTCTTCTAGGTTAAACCGTTCGTTGGCAGTAACAGTTTTAATTTTTAGGTTTCACTCTGTTTTCTCCTATATGGATACATGTAGTTGGAACTCTAAATCAAACACGGTTTGTGCTAGCTCTTTGAAACTTGACACAATAAAGTAGCTCCAAGTTCTATCTCTATGGTTTATTTCCTATTGATGTAGCCCTAAGCAGAGACTGGCGCAAATCACTTTCATGGAAAGGGGTTGCCAATCTTCCAAAAAACTACGAGTTTCCTGAAATCTCAGCACACATTTTTTCACCCAATTTTGATGACACTTTCAGGTAATGATCAGTACCCCAATCCCACTTGGCTCACCAAATTTCGTTCTTCTAGGTTAAACCGTTCGTTGGCAGTAATAGTTTTAATTTTTAGGTTTCACTCTGTTTTCTCCTATATGGATACATGTAGTTGGAACTATAAATCAAACACGGTTTGTGCTAGCTCTTTGAAACTTGACCCAAGAAAGTAGCTCCAAGTTCTATCTCTATGGTTTGTTTCCTATTGATGTAGCCCTAAGCAGAGACTGGCACAAATCACTTTCATTTACAGGGGTTGCCAAGCTTCCAAAAAACTACAAGTTTCCTGAAATCTCAGCACACATTTTTTCACCCAATCTTGATGACACTTTCAGGTAATGATCAGTACCCCAATCCCACTTGGCTCACCAAATTTCTCTCTTCTAGGTTAAACCGTTCGTTGGCAATAACAGTTTTAATTTTTAGTTTTCACTGTGTTTTCTCCTATATGGATACATGTAGTTGGAACTCTAAATCAAACACGGTTTGTGCTAGCTCTTTGAAACTTGACACAATAAAGTAGCTCCATGTTCTATCTCTATGGTTTGTTTCCTATTGATGTAGCCCTAAGCAGAGACTGGTGCAAATCACTTTCATGGATAGGGGTTGCCAATCTTCCAAAAAACTACGAGTTTCCTGAAATCTCAGCACACATTTTTTCACCCAATCTTGATGACACTTTCAGGTAATGATCAGTACCCCAATCCCACTTGGCTCACCAAATTTCGTTCTTCTAGGTTAAACCGTTCGTTGGCAGTAACAGTTTTAATTTTTAGGTTTCACTCTGTTATCTCCTATATGGATACATGTAGTTGGAAGTCTAAATCAAACACGGTTTGTGCTAGCTCTTTGAAACTTGACACAATAAAATAGCTCCAAGTTCTATGTCTATAGTTTGTTTCCTATTGATGTAGCCCTAAGCAGAGACTGGCACAAATCACTTTCATTTACAGGGGTTGCCAAGCTTCCAAAAAACTACAAGTTTCCTGAAATCTCAGCACACATTTTTTCACCCAATCTTGATGACACTTTCAGGTAATGATCAGTACCCCAATCCCACTTGGCTCACCAAATTTCGTTCTTCTAGGTTAAACCGTTCGTTGGCAGTAACAGTTTTAATTTTTAGGTTTCACTCTGTTTTCTCCTATATGGATACATGTAGTTGGAAGTCTAAATCAAACACGGTTTGTGCTAGCTCTTTGAAACTTGACACAATAAAGTAGCTCCAAGTTCTATCTCTATGGTTTGTTTCCTATTGATGTAGCACTAAGCAAAGACTGGTGCAAATCACTTGCATGGAAAGGGGTTGCCAGTCTTCCAAAAAACTACGAGTTTCCTGAAATCTCAGCACACATTTTTTCACCCAATCTTGATGACACTTTCAGGTAATGATCAGTACAACAAATCCCACTTGGCTCACCAAATTTCGTTCTTCTAGGTTAAACCGTTCGTTGGCAGTAACAGTTTTAATTTTTAGGTTTCACTCTGTTTTCTCCTATATGGATACATGTAGTTGGAAGTCTAAATCAAACACGGTTTGTGCTAGCTCTTTGAAACTTGAAACAATAAAGTAGCTCCAAGTTCTATCTCTATGGTTTGTTTCCTATTGATGTAGCCCTAAGCAGAGACTGGCACAAATCACTTTCATTTACAGAGGTTGCCAAGCCTCCAAAAAACTACGAGTTTCCTGAAATCTCAGCACACATTTTTTCACCCAATCTTGATGACACTTTCAGGTAATGATCAGTACCCCAATCCCACTTGGCTCACCAAATATCGTTCTTCTAGGTTAAACCGTTCGTTGGCAGTAACAGTTTTAATTTTTAGGTTTCACTCTGTTATCTCCTATATGGATACATGTAGTTGGAAGTCTAAATCAAACACGGTTTGTGCTAGCTCTTTGAAACTTGACACAATAAAGTAGCTCCAAGTTCTATCTCAATGGTTTGTTTCCTATTGATGTAGCCCTAAGCAGAGACTGGCGCAAATCACTTTCATGGAATGTGTTTGCCAATCTCCAAAAAACTACGAGTTTCCTGAAATCTCAGCACACATTTTTTCACCCAATCTTGATGACACTTTCAGGTAATAATCAGTACCCCAATCCCACTTGGCTCACCAAATTTCGTTCTTCTAGGTTAATCCGTTCGTTGGCAGTAACAGTTTTAATTTTTAGGTTTCACTCTGTTTTCTCCTATATGGATACATGTAGTTGGAAGTCTAAATCAAACACGGTTTGTGCTAGCTCTTTGAAACTTGACACAATAAAGTAGCTCCAAGTTCTATCTCTATGGTTTGTTTCCTATTGATGTAGCACTAAGCAGAGACTGGCGCAAATCACTTTCATGGAAAGGGGTTGCCAATCTTCCAAAAAACTACAAGTTTCCTGAAATCTCAGCACACATTTTTTCACCCAATCTTGATGACACTTTCAGGTAATGATCAGTACCCCAATCCCACTTGGCTCACCAAATTTCTCTCTTCTAGGTTAAACCGTTCTTTGGCAGTAACAGTTTTAATTTTTAGGTTTCACTCTGTTATCTCCTATATTTATACATGTAGTTGGAAGTCTAAATCAAACATGGTTTGTGCTAGCTCTTTGAAACTTGACACAATAAAGTAGCTCCAAGTTCTATCTCAATGGTTTGTTTCCTATTGATGTAGCCCTAAGCAGAGACTGGCGCAAATCACATTCATGGAAAGGGTTTGCCAATCTTCCAAAAAACTACCAGTTTCCTGAAATCTCAGCACACATTTTTTCACCCAATCTTGATGACACTTTCAGGTAATGATCAGTACCCCAATCCCACTTGGCTCACCAAATTTCGTTCTTCTAGGTTAAACCGTTCGTTGGCAGTAACAGTTTAAATTTTTAGGTTTCACTCTGTTTTCTCCTATATGGATACATGTAGTTGGAACTCTAAATCAAACACGGTTTGTGCTAGCTCTTTGAAACTTGACACAATAAAGTAGCTCCAAGTTCTATCTCTATGGTTTATTTCCTATTGATGTAGCCCTAAGCAGAGACTGGCGCAAATCACTTTCATGGAAATGGGTTGCCAATCTTCCAAAAAACTACGAGTTTCCTGAAATCTCAGCACACATTTTTTCACCCAATTTTGATGACACTTTCAGGTAATGATCAGTACCCCAATCCCACTTGGCTCACCAAATTTCGTTCTTCTAGGTTAAACCGTTCGTTGGCAGTAATAGTTTTAATTTTTAGGTTTCACTCTGTTTTCTCCTATATGGATACATGTAGTTGGAACTATAAATCAAACACGGTTTGTGCTAGCTCTTTGAAACTTGACCCAAGAAAGTAGCTCCAAGTTCTATCTCTATGGTTTGTTTCCTATTGATGTAGCCCTAAGCAGAGACTGGCACAAATCACTTTCATTTACAGGGGTTGCCAAGCTTCCAAAAAACTACAAGTTTCCTGAAATCTCAGCACACATTTTTTCACCCAATCTTGATGACACTTTCAGGTAATGATCAGTACCCCAATCCCACTTGGCTCACCAAATTTCTCTCTTCTAGGTTAAACCGTTCGTTGGCAATAACAGTTTTAATTTTTAGTTTTCACTGTGTTTTCTCCTATATGGATACATGTAGTTGGAACTCTAAATCAAACACGGTTTGTGCTAGCTCTTTGAAACTTGACACAATAAAGTAGCTCCATGTTCTATCTCTATGGTTTGTTTCCTATTGATGTAGCCCTAAGCAGAGACTGGTGCAAATCACTTTCATGGAAAGTGGTTGCCAATCTTCCAAAAAACTACGAGTTTCATGAAATCTCAGCACACATTTTTTCACCCAATCTTGATGACATTTTCAGGTAATGATCAGTACCCCAATCCCACTTGGCTCACCAAATTTCGTTCTTCTAGGTTAAACCGTTCGTTGGCAGTAACAGTTTTAATTTTTAGGTTTCACTCTGTTATCTCCTATATGGATACATGTAGTTGGAAGTCTAAATCAAACACGGTTTGTGCTAGCTCTTTGAAACTTGACACAATAAAATAGCTCCAAGTTCTATGTCTATAGTTTGTTTCCTATTGATGTAGCCCTAAGCAGAGACTGGCAAAAATCACTTTCATGGAAAGGGGTTGCCAAGCTTACAAAAAACTACGAGTTTCCTGAAATCTCAGCACACATTTTTTCACCCAATCTTGATGACACTTTCAGGTAATGATCAGTACCCCAATCCCACTTGGCTCACCAAATTTCGTTCTTCTAGGTTAAACCGTTCGTTGGCAGTAACAGTTTTAATTTTTAGGTTTCACTCTGTTTTCTCCTATATGGATACATGTAGTTGGAAGTCTAAATCAAACACGGTTTGTGCTAGCTCTTTGAAACTTGACACAATAAAGTAGCTCCAAGTTCTATCTCTATGGTTTGTTTCCTATTGATGTAGCCCTAAGCAAAGACTGGTGCAAATCACTTTCATGGAAAGGGGTTGCCAATCTTCCAAAAAACTACGAGTTTCCTGAAATCTCAGCACACATTTTTTCACCCAATCTTGATGACACTTTCAGGTAATGATCAGTACAACAAATCCCACTTGGCTCACCAAATTTCGTTCTTCTAGGTTAAACCGTTCGTTGGCAGTAATAGTTTTAATTTTTAGGTTTCACTCTGTTTTCTCCTATATGGATACATGTAGTTGGAACTACAAATCAAACACGGTTTGTGCTAGCTCTTTGAAACTTGACCCAAGAAAGTAGCTCCAAGTTCTATCTCTATGGTTTGTTTCCTATTGATGTAGCCCTAAGCAGAGACTGGCACAAATCACTTTCATTTACAGGGGTTGCCAAGCTTCCAAAAAACTACAAGTTTCCTGAAATCTCAGCACACATTTTTTCACCCAATCTTGATGACACTTTCAGGTAATGATCAGTACCCCAATCCCACTTGGCTCACCAAATTTCTCTCTTCTAGGTTAAACCGTTCGTTGGCAATAACAGTTTTAATTTTTAGTTTTCACTGTGTTTTCTCCTATATGGATACATGTAGTTGGAACTCTAAATCAAACACGGTTTGTGCTAGCTCTTTGAAACTTGACACAATAAAGTAGCTCCATGTTCTATCTCTATGGTTTGTTTCCTATTGATGTAGCCCTAAGCAGAGACTGGTGCAAATCACTTTCATGGAAAGGGGTTGCCAATCTTCCAAAAAACTACGAGTTTCCTGAAATCTCAGCACATATTTTTTCACCCAATCTTGATGACACTTTCAGGTAATGATCAGTACCCCAATCCCACTTGGCTCACCAAATTTCGTTCTTCTAGGTTAAACCGTTCGTTGGCAGTAACAGTTTTAATTTTTAGGTTTCACTCTGTTATCTCCTATATGGATACATGTAGTTGGAAGTCTAAATCAAACACGGTTTGTGCTAGCTCTTTGAAACTTGACACAATAAAATAGCTCCAAGTTCTATGTCTATAGTTTGTTTCCTATTGATGTAGCCCTAAGCAGAGACTGGCACAAATCACTTTCATTTACAGGGGTTGCCAAGCTTCCAAAAAACTACAAGTTTCCTGAAATCTCAGCACAATTTTTTCACCCAATCTTGATGACACTTTCAGGTAATGATCAGTACCCCAATCCCACTTGGCTCACCAAATTTCGTTCTTCTAGGTTAAACCGTTCGTTGGCAGTAACAGTTTTAATTTTTAGGTTTCACTCTGTTTTCTCCTATATGGATACATGTAGTTGGAAGTCTAAATCAAACACGGTTTGTGCTAGCTCTTTGAAACTTGACACAATAAAGTAGCTCCAAGTTCTATCTCTATGGTTTGTTTCCTATTGATGTAGCACTAAGCAAAGACTGGTGCAAATCACTTTCATGGAAAGGGGTTGCCAGTCTTCCAAAAAACTACGAGTTTCCTGAAATCTCAGCACACATTTTTTCACCCAATCTTGATGACACTTTCAGGTAATGATCAGTACCCCAATCCCACTTGGCTCACCAAATATCGTTCTTCTAGGTTAAACCGTTCGTTGGCAGTAACAGTTTTAATTTTTAGGTTTCACTCTGTTATCTCCTATATGGATACATGTAGTTGGAAGTCTAAATCAAACATGGTTTGTGCTAGCTCTTTGAAACTTGACACAATAAAGTAGCTCCAAGTTCTATCTCAATGGTTTGTTTCCTATTGATGTAGCCCTAAGCAGAGACTGGCGCAAATCACTTTCATGGAATGTGTTTGCCAATTTCCAAAAAACTACGAGTTTCCTGAAATCTCAGCACACATTTTTTCACCCAATCTTGATGACACTTTCAGGTAATAATCAGTACCCCAATCCCACTTGGCTCACCAAATTTCGTTCTTCTAGGTTAATCCGTTCGTTGGCAGTAACAGTTTTAATTTTTAGGTTTCACTCTGTTTTCTCCTATATGGATACATGTAGTTGGAAGTCTAAATCAAACACGGTTTGTGCTAGCTCTTTGAAACTTGACACAATAAAGTAGCTCCAAGTTCTATCTCTATGGTTTGTTTCCTATTGATGTAGCACTAAGCAGAGACTGGCGCAAATCACTTTCATGGAAAGGGGTTGCCGATCTTCCAAAAAACTACAAGTTTCCTGAAATCTCAGCACACATTTTTTCACCCAATCTTGATGACACTTTCAGGTAATGATCAGTACCCCAATCCCACTTGGCTCACCAAATTTCTCTCTTCTAGGTTAAACCGTTCTTTGGCAGTAACAGTTTTAATTTTTAGGTTTCACTCTGTTATCTCCTATATTTATACATGTAGTTGGAAGTCTAAATCAAACATGGTTTGTGCTAGCTCTTTGAAACTTGACACAATAAAGTAGCTCCAAGTTCTATCTCAATGGTTTGTTTCCTATTGATGTAGCCCTAAGCAGAGACTGGTGCAAATCACTTTCATTTAAAGGGGTTGCCAAGCTTCCAAAAAACTACGAATTTCCTGAAATCTCAGCACACATTTTTTCACCCAATCTTGATGACACTATCAGGTAATGATCAGTACCCCAATCCCACTTGGCTCACCAAATTTCGTTCTTCTAGGTTAAACCGTTCGTTGGCAGTAACAGTTTTAATTTTTAGGTTTCACTCTGTTATCTCCTATATGGATACATGTACTTGGAAGTCTAAATCAAACACGGTTTGTGCTAGCTCTTTGAAACTTGACACAATAAAGTAGCTCCAAGTTCTATCTCAATGGTTTGTTTCCTATTGATGTAGCCTTAAGCAGAGACTGGCGCAAATCACTTTCATGGAAAGGGTTTGCCAATCTTCCAAAAAACTACGAGTTTCCTGAAATCTCAGCACACATTTTTTCACCCAATCTTGATGACACTTTCAGGTAATGATCAGTACCCCAATCCCACTTGGCTCACCAAATTTCGTTCTTCTAGGTTAAACGGTTCGTTGGCAGTAACAGTTTTAATTTTTAGGTTTCACTCTGTTTTCTCCTATATGGATACATGTAGTTGGAACTCTAAATCAAACACGGTTTGTGCTAGCTCTTTGAAACTTGACACAATAAAGTAGCTCCAAGTTCTATCTCTATGGTTTGTTTCCTATTGATGTAGCCCTAAGCAGAGACTGGCACAAATCACTTTCATTTACAGGAGTTGCCAAGCTTCCAAAAAACTACGAGTTTCCTGAAATCTCAGCACACATTTTTTCACCCAATCTTGATGACACTTTCAGGTAATGATCAGTACCCCAATCCCACTTGGCTCACCAAATTTCGTTCTTCTAGGTTAAACGGTTCGTTGGCAGTAACAGTTTTAATTTTTAGGTTTCACTCTGTTTTCTCCTATATGGATACATGTAGTTGGAAGTCTAAATCAAACACGGTTTGTGCTAGCTCTTTGAAACTTGACACAATAAAGTAGCTCCAAGTTCTATCTCTATGGTTTGTTTCCTATTGATGTAGCCCTAAGCAGAGACTGGCGCAAATCACTTTCATGGAAAGTGTTTGCCAATCTCCAAAAAACTACGAGTTTCCTGAAATCTCAGCACACATTTTTTCACCCAATCTTGATGACACTTTCAGGTAATAATCAGTACCCAAATCCCACTTGGCTCACCAAATTTCGTTCTTCTAGGTTAATCCGTTCGTTGGCAGTAACAGTTTTAATTTTTAGGTTTCACTCTGTTTTCTCCTATATGGATACATGTAGTTGGAAGTCTAAATCAAACACGGTTTGTGCTAGCTCTTTGAAACTTGACACAATAAAGTAGCTCCAAGTTCTATCTCAATGCTTTGTTTCCTATTGATGTAGCCCTAAGCAGAGACTGGCGCAAATCACATTCATGGAAAGGGTTTGCCAATCTTCCAAAAAACTACAAATTTCCTGAAATCTCAGCACACATTTTTTCACCCAATCTTGATGACACTTTCAGGTAATGATCAGTACCCCAATCCCACTTGGCTCACCAAATTTCTCTCTTCTAGGTTAAACCGTTCTTTGGCAGTAACAGTTTTAATTTTTAGGTTTCACTCTGTTATCTCCTATATTTATACATGTAGTTGGAAGTCTAAATCAAACATGGTTTGTGCTAGCACTTTGAAACTTGACACAATAAAGTAGCTCCAAGTTCTATCTCAATGGTTTGTTTCCTATTGATGTAGCCCTAAGCAGAGACTGGCGCAAATCACATTCATGGAAAGGGTTTGCCAATCTTCCAAAAAACTACGAGTTTCCTGAAATCTCAGCACACATTTTTTCACCCAATCTTGATGACACTTTTAGGTAATGATCAGTACCCCAATCCCACTTGGCTCACCAAATTTCGTTCTTCTAGGTTAAACCGTTCGTTGGCAGTAACAGTTTTAATTTTTAGGTTTCACTCTGTTTTCTCCTATATGGATACATGTAGTTGGAAGTCTAAATCAAACACGGTTTGTGCTAGCTCTTTGAAACTTGACACAATAAAGTAGCTCCAAGTTCTATCTCTATGGTTTGTTTCCTATTGATGTAGCCCTAAGCAGAGACTGGCACAAATCACTTTCATTTACAGGGGTTGCCAAGCTTCCAAAAAACTACGAGTTTCCTGAAATCTCAGCACACATTTTTTCACCCAATCTTGATGACACTTTCAGGTAATGATCAGTACCCCAATCCCACTTGGCTCACCAAATTTCGTTCTTCTAGGTTAAACGGTTCGTTGGCAGTAACAGTTTTAATTTTTAGGTTTCACTCTGTTTTCTCCTATATGGATACATGTAGTTGGAACTCTAAATCAAACACGGTTTGTGCTAGCTCTTTGAAACTTGACACAATAAAGTAGCTCCAAGTTCTATCTCTATGGTTTGTTTCCTATTGATGTAGCCCTAAGCAGAGACTGGCGCAAATCACTTTCATTTAAAGGGGTTGCCAAGCTGCCAAAAAACTACGAGTTTCCTGAAATCTCAGCACACATTTTTTCACCCAATATTGATGACACTTTCAGGTAATGATCAGTACCCCAATCCCACTTGGCTCACCAAATTTCGTTCTTCTAGGTTAAACCGTTCGTTGGCAGTAACAGTTTTAATTTTTAGGTTTCACTCTGTTTTCTGCTATATGGATACATGTAGTTGGAAGTCTAAATCAAACACGGTTTGTGCTAGCTCTTTGAAACTTGACACAATAAAGTAGCTCCAAGTTCTATCTCTATGGTTTGTTTCCTATTGATGTAGCCCTAGACAGAGACTGGCGCAAATCACTTTCATGGAAAGGGGTTGCCAAGCTTCCAAAAAACTACGAGTTTCCTGAAATCTCAGCACACATTTTTTCACCCAATCTTGATGACACTTTCAGGTAATGGTCAGTACCCCAATCCCACTTGGCTCACCAAATTTCTCTCTTCTAGGTTAAACCGTTCGTTGGCAGTAACAGTTTTAATTTTTAGTTTTCACTGTGTTTTCTCCTATATGTATACATGTAGTTGGAACTCTAAATCAAACACGGTTTGTGCTAGCTCTTTGAAACTTGACACAATAAAGTAGCTCCATGTTCTATCCCTATGGTTTGTTTCCTATTGATGTAGCCCTAAGCAGAGACTGGTGCAAATCACTTTCATTTAAAGGGGTTGCCAAGCTTCCAAAAAACTACGAATTTCCTGAAATCTCAGCACACATTTTTTCACCCAATCTTGATGACACTATCAGGTAATGATCAGTACCCCAATCCCACTTGGCTCACCAAATTTCGTTCTTCTAGGTTAAACCGTTCGTTGGCAGTAACAGTTTTAATTTTTAGGTTTCACTCTGTTATCTCCTATATGGATACATGTACTTGGAAGTCTAAATCAAACACGGTTTGTGCTAGCTCTTTGAAACTTGACACAATAAAGTAGCTCCAAGTTCTATCTCTATGGTTTGTTTCCTATTGATGTAGCCCTAAGCAGAGACTGGCGCAAATCACTTTCATTTAAAGGGGTTGCCAAGCTGCCAAAAAACTACGAGTTTCCTGAAATCTCAGCACACATTTTTTCACCCAATATTGATGACACTTTCAGGTAATGATCAGTACCCCAATCCCACTTGGCTCACCAAATTTCGTTCTTCTAGGTTAAACCGTTCGTTGGCAGTAACAGTTTTAATTTTTAGGTTTCACTCTGTTTTCTCCTATATGGATACATGTAGTTGGAAGTCTAAATCAAACACGGTTTGTGCTAGCTCTTTGAAACTTGACACAATAAAGTAGCTCCAAGTTCTATCTCTATGGTTTGTTTCCTATTGATGTAGCCCTAGACAGAGACTGGCGCAAATCACTTTCATGGAAAGGGGTTGCCAAGCTTCCAAAAAACTACGAGTTTCCTGAAATCTCAGCACACATTTTTTCACCCAATCTTGATGACACTTTCAGGTAATGGTCAGTACCCCAATCCCACTTGGCTCACCAAATTTCTCTCTTCTAGGTTAAACCGTTCGTTGGCAGTAACAGTTTTAATTTTTAGTTTTCACTGTGTTTTCTCCTATATGTATACATGTAGTTGGAACTCTAAATCAAACACGGTTTGTGCTAGCTCTTTGAAACTTGACACAATAAAGTAGCTCCATGTTCTATCCCTATGGTTTGTTTCCTATTGATGTAGCCCTAAGCAGAGACTGGTGCAAATCACTTTCATTTAAAGGGGTTGCCAAGCTTCCAAAAAACTACGAATTTCCTGAAATCTCAGCACACATTTTTTCACCCAATCTTGATGACACTATCAGGTAATGATCAGTACCCCAATCCCACTTGGCTCACCAAATTTCGTTCTTCTAGGTTAAACCGTTCGTTGGCAGTAACAGTTTTAATTTTTAGGTTTCACTCTGTTATCTCCTATATGGATACATGTACTTGGAAGTCTAAATCAAACACGGTTTGTGCTAGCTCTTTGAAACTTGACACAATAAAGTAGCTCCAAGTTCTATCTCAATGGTTTGTTTCCTATTGATGTAGCCCTAAGCAGAGACTGGCGCAAATCACTTTCATGGAAAGGGTTTGCCAATCTTCCAAAAAACTACGAGTTTCCTGAAATCTCAGCACACATTTTTTCACCCAATCTTGATGACACTTTCAGGTAATGATCAGTACCCCAATCCCATTTGGCTCACCAAATTTCGTTCTTCTAGGTTAAACCGTTCGTTGGCAGTAACAGTTTTAATTTTTAGGTTTCACTCTGTTTTCTCCTATATGGATACATGTAGTTGGAAGTCTAAATCAAACACGGTTTGTGCTAGCTCTTTGAAACTTGACACAATAAAGTAGCTCCAAGTTCTATCTCTATGGTTTGTTGCCTATTGATGTAGCCCTAAGCAGAGACTGGCGCAAATCTCTTTCATGGAAAGGGGTTGCCAATCTTCCAAAAAACTACGAGTTTCCTGAAATCTCAGCACACATTTTTTCACCCAATCTTGATAACACTTTCAGGTAATGATCAGTACCCCAATCCCACTTGGCTCACCAAATTTTGTTCTTCTAGGTTAAACCGTTCGTTGGCAGTAACAGTTTTAATTTTTAGGTTTCACTCTGTTTTCTCCTATATGGATACATGTAGTTGAAACTCTAAATCCAACACGGTTTGTGCTAGCTCTTTGAAACTTGACACAAGAAAGTAGCTCCAAGTTCTATCTCTATGGTTTGTTTCCTATTGATGTAGCCCTAAGCAGAGACTGGCACAAATCACTTTCATTTACAGGGGTTGCCAAGCTTCCAAAAAACTACGAGTTTCCTGAAATCTCAGCACACATTTTTTCACCCAATCTTGATGACACTTTCAGGTAATGATCAGTACCCCAATCCCACTTGGCTCACCAAATTTCGTTCTTCTAGGTTAAACGGTTCGTTGGCAGTAACAGTTTTAATTTTTAGGTTTCACTCTGTTTTCTCCTATATGGATACATGTAGTTGGAACTCTAAATCAAACACGGTTTGTGCTAGCTCTTTGAAACTTGACACAATAAAGTAGCTCCAAGTTCTATCTCTATGGTTTGTTTCCTATTGATGTAGCCCTAAGCAGAGACTGGCGCAAATCACTTTCATGGAAAGGGGTTGCCAATCTCCAAAAAACTACGAGTTTCCTGAAATCACAGCACACATTTTTTCACCCAATCTTGATGACACTTTCAGGTAATAATCAGTACCCCAATCCCACTTGGCTCACCAAATTTCGTTCTTCTAGGTTAATCCGTTCGTTGGCAGTAACAGTTTTAATTTTTAGGTTTCACTCTGTTTTCTCCTATATGGATACATGTAGTTGGAAGTCTAAATCAAACACGGTTTGTGCTAGCTCTTTGAAACTTGACACAATAAAGTAGCTCCAAGTTCTATCTCTATGGTTTGTTTCCTATTGATGTAGCCCTAAGCAGAGACTGGCGCAAATCACTTTCATGGAAAGTGTTTGCCAATCTCCAAAAAACTACGAGTTTCCTGAAATCTCAGCACACATTTTTTCACCCAATCTTGATGACACTTTCAGGTAATAATCAGTACCCCAATCCCACTTGGCTCACCAAATTTCGTTCTTCTAGGTTAATCCGTTCGTTGGCAGTAACAGTTTTAATTTTTAGGTTTCACTCTGTTTTCTCCTATATGGATACATGTAGTTGGAAGTCTAAATCAAACACGGTTTGTGCTAGCTCTTTGAAACTTGACACAATAAAGTAGCTCCAAGTTCTATCTCTATGGTTTGTTTCCTATTGATGTAGCCCTAAGCAGAGACTGGCGCAAATCACATTCATGGAAAGGGTTTGCCAATCTTCCAAAAAACTACAAGTTTCCTGAAATCTCAGCACGCATTTTTTCACCCAATCTTGATGACACTTTCAGGTAATGATCAGTACCCCAATCCCACTTGGCTCACCAAATTTCTCTCTTCTAGGTTAAACCGTTCTTTGGCAGTAACAGTTTTAATTTTTAGGTTTCACTCTGTTATCTCCTATATTTATACATGTAGTTGGAAGTCTAAATCAAACATGGTTTGTGCTAGCTCTTTGAAACTTGACACAATAAAGTAGCTCCAAGTTCTATCTCAATGGTTTGTTTCCTATTGATGTAGCCCTAAGCAGAGACTGGCGCAAATCACATTCATGGAAAGGGTTTGCCAATCTTCCAAAAAACTACGAGTTTCCTGAAATCTCAGCACACATTTTTTCACCCAATCTTGATGACACTTTTAGGTAATGATCAGTACCCCAATCCCACTTGGCTCACCAAATTTCGTTCTTCTAGGTTAAACCGTTCGTTGGCAGTAACAGTTTTAATTTTTAGGTTTCACTCTGTTTTCTCCTATATGGATACATGAAGTTGGAAGTCTAAATCAAACACGGTTTGTGCTAGCTCCTTGAAACTTGACACAATAAAGTAGCTCCAAGTTCTATCTCTATGGTTTGTTTCCTATTGATGTAGCCCTAAGCAGAGACTGGCACAAATCACTTTCATTTACAGGGGTTGCCAAGCTTCCAAAAAACTACGAGTTTCCTGAAATCTCAGCACACATTTTTTCACCCAATCTTGATGACACTTTCAGGTAATGATCAGTACCCCAATCCCACTTGGCTCACCAAATTTCGTTCTTCTAGGTTAAACGGTTCGTTGGCAGTAACAGTTTTAATTTTTAGGTTTCACTCTGTTTTCTCCTATATGGATACATGTAGTTGGAACTCTAAATCAAACACGGTTTGTGCTAGCTCTTTGAAACTTGACACAATAAAGTAGCTCCAAGTTCTATCTCTATGGTTTGTTTCCTATTGATGTAGCCCTAAGCAGAGACTGGCGCAAATCACTTTCATTTAAAGGGGTTGCCAAGCTGCCAAAAAACTACGAGTTTCCTGAAATCTCAGCACACATTTTTTCACCCAATATTGATGACACTTTCAGGTAATGATCAGTACCCCAATCCCACTTGGCTCACCAAATTTCGTTCTTCTAGGTTAAACCGTTCGTTGGCAGTAACAGTTTTAATTTTTAGGTTTCACTCTGTTTTCTCCTATATGGATACATGTAGTTGGAAGTCTAAATCAAACACGGTTTGTGCTAGCTCTTTGAAACTTGACACAATAAAGTAGCTCCAAGTTCTATCTCTATGGTTTGTTTCCTATTGATGTAGCCCTAAGCAGAGACTGGCGCAAATCACTTTCATGGAAAGGGGTTGCCAAGCTTCCAAAAAACTACGAGTTTCCTGAAATCTCAGCACACATTTTTTCACCCAATCTTGATGACACTTTCAGGTAATGGTCAGTACCCCAATCCCACTTGGCTCACCAAATTTCTCTCTTCTAGGTTAAACCGTTCGTTGGCAGTAACAGTTTTAATTTTTAGTTTTCACTGTGTTTTCTCCTATATGTATACATGTAGTTGGAACTCTAAATCAAACAGGGTTTGTGCTAGCTCTTTGAAACTTGACACAATAAAGTAGCTCCATGTTCTATCCCTATGGTTTGTTTCCTATTGATGTAGCCCTAAGCAGAGACTGGTGCAAATCACTTTCATTTAAAGGGGTTGCCAAGCTTCCAAAAAACTACGAATTTCCTGAAATCTCAGCACACATTTTTTCACCCAATCTTGATGACACTATCAGGTAATGATCAGTACCCCAATCCCACTTGGCTCACCAAATTTCGTTCTTCTAGGTTAAACCGTTCGTTGGCAGTAACAGTTTTAATTTTTAGGTTTCACTCTGTTATCTCCTATATGGATACATGTACTTGGAAGTCTAAATCAAACACGGTTTGTGCTAGCTCTTTGAAACTTGACACAATAAAGTAGCTCCAAGTTCTATCTCAATGGTTTGTTTCCTATTGATGTAGCCCTAAGCAGAGACTGGCGCAAATCACTTTCATGGAAAGGGTTTGCCAATCTTCCAAAAAACTACGAGTTTCCTGAAATCTCAGCACACATTTTTTCACCCAATCTTGATGACACTTTCAGGTAATGATCAGTACCCCAATCCCATTTGGCTCACCAAATTTCGTTCTTCTAGGTTAAACCGTTCGTTGGCAGTAACAGTTTTAATTTTTAGGTTTCACTCTGTTTTCTCCTATATGGATACATGTAGTTGGAAGTCTAAATCAAACACGGTTTGTGCTAGCTCTTTGAAACTTGACACAATAAAGTAGCTCCAAGTTCTATCTCTATGGTTTGTTGCCTATTGATGTAGCCCTAAGCAGAGACTGGCGCAAATCTCTTTCATGGAAAGGGGTTGCCAATCTTCCAAAAAACTACGAGTTTCCTGAAATCTCAGCACACATTTTTTCACCCAATCTTGATAACACTTTCAGGTAATGATCAGTACCCCAATCCCTCTTGGCTCACCAAATTTTGTTCTTCTAGGTTAAACCGTTCGTTGGCAGTAACAGTTTTAATTTTTAGGTTTCACTCTGTTTTCTCCTATATGGATACATGTAGTTGAAACTCTAAATCAAACACGGTTTGTGCTAGCTCTTTGAAACTTGACACAAGAAAGTAGCTCCAAGTTCTATCTCTATGGTTTGTTTCCTATTGATGTAGCCCTAAGCAGAGACTGGCACAAATCACTTTCATTTACAGGGGTTGCCAAGCTTCCAAAAAACTACGAGTTTCCTGAAATCTCAGCACACATTTTTTCACCCAATCTTGATGACACTTTCAGGTAATGATCAGTACTCCAATCCCACTTGGCTCACCAAATTTCGTTCTTCTAGGTTAAACGGTTCGTTGGCAGTAACAGTTTTAATTTTTAGGTTTCACTCTGTTTTCTCCTATATGGATACATGTAGTTGGAAGTCTAAATCAAACACGGTTTGTGCTAGCTCTTTGAAACTTGACACAATAAAATAGCTCCAAGTTCTATGTCTATAGTTTGTTTCCTATTGATGTAGCCCTAAGCAGAGACTGGCGCAAATCACTTTCAATGAAAGGGGTTGCCAAGCTTACAAAAAACTACGAGTTTCCTGAAATCTCAGCACACATTTTTTCACCCAATCTTGATGACAATTTCAGGTAATGATCAGTACAACAAATCTCACTTGGCTCACCAAATTTCGTTCTTCTAGGTTAAACCGTTCGTTGGCAGTAACAGTTTTAATTTTTATGTTTCACTCTGTTTTCTCCTATATGGATACATGTAGTTGGAAGTCTAAATCAAACACGGTTTGTGCTAGCTCTTTGAAACTTGACACAATAAAGTAGCTCCAAGTTCTATCTCTATGGTTTGTTTCCTATTGATGTAGCCCTAATCAGAGACTGGCACAAATCACTTTCATTTACAGGGGTTGCCAAGCCTCCAAAAAACTACGAGTTTCCTGAAATCTCAGCACACATTTTTTCACCCAATCTTGATGACACTTTCAGGTAATGATCAGTACCACAATCCCACTTGGCTCACCAAATTTCGTTCTTCTAGGTTAAACCGTTCTTTGGCAGTAACAGTTTTAATTTTTAGGTTTCACTCTGTTATCTCCTATATGGATACATGTAGTTGGAAGTCTAAATCAAACATGGTTTGTGCTAGCTCTTTGAAACTTGACACAATAAAATAGCGCCAAGTTCTATCTCAATGGTTTGTTTCCTATTGATGTAGCCCTAAGCAGAGACTGGCGCAAATCACTTTCATTTACAGGGGTTGCCAAGCTTCCAAAAAACTACGAGTTTCCTGAAATCTCAGCACACATTTTTTCACCCAATCTTGATGACACTTTCAGGTAATGATCAGTACCCCAATCCCACTTGGCTCACCAAATTTCGTTCCTCTAGGTTAAACGGTTCGTTGGCAATAACAGTTTTAATTTTTAGGTTTCACTCTGTTTTCTCCTATATGGATACATGTAGTTGGAACTCTAAATCAAACACGGTTTGTGCTAGCTCTTTGAAACTTGACACAATAAAGTAGCTCCAAGTTCTATCTCTATGGTTTGTTTCCTATTGATGTAGCCCTAAGCAGAGACTGGCGCAAATCACTTTCATTTAAAGGGGTTGCCAAGCTGCCAAAAAACTACGAGTTTC
This sequence comes from Spermophilus citellus, assembly GCF_964194105.1. Lineage (NCBI taxonomy): Eukaryota > Metazoa > Chordata > Mammalia > Rodentia > Sciuridae > Spermophilus > Spermophilus citellus. Next base: position 581,775 of record NW_027673037.1, on the reverse strand, counting down.
CTGAAATCTCAGCACACATTTTTTCACCCAATATTGATGACACTTTCAGGTAATGATCAGTACCCCAAACCCACTTGGCTCACCAAATTTCGTTCTTCTAGGTTAAACCGTTCGTTGGCAGTAACAATTTTAATTTTTAGATTTCACTCAATTTTCTCCTATATGAATACATGTAGTTGGAACTCTAAATCAAACACGGTTTGTGCTAGCTCTTTGAAACTTGACACAATAAAGTAGCTCCAAGTTCTATCTCTATGGTTTGTTTCCTATTGATGTAGCCCTAAGCAGAGACTGGCGCAAATCACTTTCATGGAAAGGGGTTGCCAATCTTGCAAAAAACTGCGAGTTTCCTGAAATCTCAGCACACATTTTTTCACCCAATCTTGATGACACTTTCAGGTAATGATCAGTACCCCAATGCCACTTGGCTCACCAAATTTCGTTCTTCTAGGTTAAACCGTTCGTTGGCAGTAACAGTTTTAATTTTTAGGTTTCACTCTGTTTTCTCCTATATGGATACATGTAGTTGGAACTCTAAATCAAACACGGTTTGTGCTAGCTCTTTGAAACTTGACAGAATAAAGTAGCTCCAAGTTCTATCTCTATGGTTTGTTTCCTATTGATGTATCCCTAAGCAGTGACTGGAGCAAATCACTTTCATGGAAAGGGGTTGCCAATCTTCCAAAAAACTACGAGTTTCCTGAAATCTCAGCACACATTTTTTCACCCAATCTTGATGACACTTTCAGGTAATGATCAGTACCCCAATCCCACTTGGCTCACCAAATTTCTCTCTTCTAGGTTAAACCGTTCGTTGGCAGTAACAGTTTTAATTTTTAGTTTTCACTGTGTTTTCTCCTATATGGATACATGTAGTTGGAACTCTAAATCAAACAAGGTTTGTGCTAGCTCTTTGAAACTTGACACAATAAAGTAGCTCCATGTTCTATCTCTATGGTTTGTCTCCTATTGATGTAGCCCTAAGCAGAGACTGGCGCAAATCACTTTCATGGAAAGGGGTTGCCAATCTCCAAAAAACTACGAGTTTCCTGAAATCTCAGCACACATTTTTTCACCCAATCTTGATGACACTTTCAGGTAATAATCAGTACCCCAATCCCACTTGGCTCACCAAATTTCGTTCTTCTAGGTTAAACCGTTCGTTGGCAGTAACAGTTTTAATTTTTAGGTTTCACTCTGTTTTCTCCTATATGGATACATGTAGTTGGAACTCTAAATCAAACACGGTTTGTGCTAGCTCTTTGAAACTTGACAGAATAAAGTAGCTCCAAGTTCTATCTCTATGGTTTGTTTCCTATTGATGTATCCCTAAGCAGTGACTGGAGCAAATCACTTTCATGGAAAGGGGTTGCCAATCTTCCAAAAAACTACGAGTTTCCTGAAATCTCAGCACACATTTTTTCACCCAATCTTGATGACACTTTCAGGTAATGATCAGTACCCCAATCCCACTTGGCTCACCAAATTTCTCTCTTCTAGGTTAAACCGTTCGTTGGCAGTAACAGTTTTAATTTTTAGTTTTCACTGTGTTTTCTCCTATATGGATACATGTAGTTGGAAGTCTAAATCAAACACGGTTTGTGCTAGCTCTTTGAAACTTGACACAATAAAGTAGCTCCATGTTCTATCTCCATGGATTGTTTCCTATTGATGTAGCCCTAAGCAGAGACTGGCGCAAATCACTTTCATGGAAAGGGGTTGCCAATCTTCCAAAAAACTACAAGTTTCCTGAAATCTCAGCACACATTTTTTCACCCAATCTTGATGACACTTTCAGGTAATGATCAGTACCCCAATCCCACTTGGCTCACCAAATTTCTCTCTTCTAGGTTAAACCGTTCTTTGGCAGTAACAGTTTTAATTTTTAGGTTTCACTCTGTTATCTCCTATATTTATACATGTAGTTGGAAGTCTAAATCAAACATGGTTTGTGCTAGCTCTTTGAAACTTGACACAATAAAGTAGCTCCAAGTTCTATCTCAATGGTTTGTTTCCTATTGATGTAGCCCTAAGCAGAGACTGGCGCAAATCACATTCATGGAAAGGGTTTGCCAATCTTCCAAAAAACTACGAGTTTCCTGAAATCTCAGCACACAATTTTTCACCCAATCTTGATGACACTTTTAGGTAATGATCAGTACCCCAATCCCACTTGGCTCACCAAATTTCGTTCTTCTAGGTTAAACCGTTCGTTGGCAGTAACAGTTTTAATTTTTAGGTTTCACTCTGTTTTCTCCTATATGGATACATGTAGTTGGAAGTCTAAATCAAACACGGTTTGTGCTAGCTCTTTGAAACTTGACACAATAAAGTAGCTCCAAGTTCTATCTCTATGGTTTGTTTCCTATTGATGTAGCCCTAAGCAGAGACTGGCGCAAATCACTTTCATGGAAAGGGGTTGCCAATCTTCCAAAAAACTACAAGTTTCCTGAAATCTCAGCACACATTTTTTCACCCAATCTTGATGACACTTTCAGGTAATGATCAGTACCCCAATCCCACTTGGCTCACCAAATTTCTCTCTTCTAGGTTAAACCGTTCTTTGGCAGTAACAGTTTTAATTTTTAGGTTTCACTCTGTTATCTCCTATATTTATACATGTAGTTGGAAGTCTAAATCAAACATGGTTTGTGCTAGCTCTTTGAAACTTGACACAATAAAGTAGCTCCAAGTTCTATCTCAATGGTTTGTTTCCTATTGATGTAGCCCTAAGCAGAGACTGGCGCAAATCACATTCATGGAAAGGGTTTGCCAATCTTCCAAAAAACTACAAGTTTCCTGAAATCTCAGCACACAATTTTTCACCCAATCTTGATGACACTTTTAGGTAATGATCAGTACCCCAATCCCACTTGGCTCACCAAATTTCGTTCTTCTAGGTTAAACCGTTCGTTGGCAGTAACAGTTTTAATTTTTAGGTTTCACTCTGTTTTCTCCTATATGGATACATGTAGTTGGAAGTCTAAATCAAACACGGTTTGTGCTAGCTCTTTGAAACTTGACACAATAAAGTAGCTCCAAGTTCTATCTCTATGGTTTGTTTCCTATTGATGTAGCCCTAAGCAGAGACTGGCGCAAATCACTTTCATGGAAAGGGGTTGCCAATCTTCCAAAAAACTACGACTTTCCTGAAATCTCAGCACACATTTTTTCACCCAATCTTGATGACACTTTCAGGTAATGATCAGTACCCCAATCCCACTTGGCTCACCAAATTTCTCTCTTCTAGGTTAAACCGTTCGTTGGCAGTAACAGTTTTAATTTTTAGGTTTCACTCTGTTATCTCCTATATGGATACATGTACTTGGAAGTCTAAATCAAACACGGTTTGTGCTAGCTCTTTGAAACTTGACACAATAAAGTAGCTCCAAGTTCTATCTCAATGGTTTGTTTGCTATTGATGTAGCCTTAAGCAGAGACTGGCGCAAATCACTTTCATGGAAAGGGGTTGCCAATCTTCCAAAAAACTACGAGTTTCCTGAAATCTCAGCAAACATTTTTTCACCCAATATTGATGACACTTTCAGGTAATGATCAGTACCCCAATCCCACTTGGCTCACCAAATTTCGTTCTTCTAGGTTAAACCGTTCGTTGGCAGTAACAGTTTTAATTTTTAGGTTTCACTCTGTTTTCTCCTATATGGATACATGTAGTTGGAAGTCTAAATCAAACACGGTTTGTGCTAGCTCTTTGAAACTTGACACAATAAAGTAGCTCCAAGTTCTATCTCTATGGTTTGTTTCCTATTGATGTAGCCCTAAGCAGAGACTGGCGCAAATCTCTTTCATGGAAAGGGGTTGCCAATCTTCCAAAAAAATACGAGTTTCCTGAAATCTCAGCACACATTTTTTCACCCAATCTTGATAACACTTTCAGGTAATGATCAGTACCCCAATCCCATTTGGCTCACCAAATTTCGTTCTTCTAGGTTAAACCGTTCGTTGGCAGTAACAGTTTTAATTTTTAGGTTTCACTCTGTTTTCTCCTATATGGATACATGTAGTTGAAACTCTAAATCAAACACGGTTTGTGCTAGCTCTTTGAAACTTGACACAAGAAAGTAGCTCCAAGTTCTATCTCTATGGTTTGTTTCCTATTGATGTAGCCCTAAGCAGAGACTGGCACAAATCACTTTCATTTACAGGGGTTGCCAAGCTTCCAAAAAACTACGAGTTTCCTGAAATCTCAGCACACATTTTTTCACCCAATCTTGATGACACTTTCAGGTAATGATCAGTACCCCAATCCCACTTGGCTCACCAAATTTCGTTCTTCTAGGTTAAACGGTTCGTTGGCAGTAACAGTTTTAATTTTTAGGTTTCACTCTGTTTTCTCCTATATGGATACATGTAGTTGGAACTCTAAATCAAACACGGTTTCTGCTAGCTCTTTGAAACTTGACACAATAAAGTAGCTCCAAGTTCTATCTCTATGGTTTGTTTCCTATTGATGTAGCCCGAAGCAGAGACTGGCGCAAATCACTTTCATTTAAAGGGGTTGCCAAGCTGCCAAAAAACTACGAGTTTCCTGAAATCTCAGCACACATTTTTTCACCCAATATTGATGACACTTTCAGGTAATGATCAGTACCCCAATCCCACTTGGCTCACCAAATTTCGTTCTTCTAGGTTAAACCGTTCGTTGGCAGTAACAGTTTTAATTTTTAGGTTTCACTCTGTTTTCTCCTATATGGATACATGTAGTTGGAAGTCTAAATCAAACACGGTTTGTGCTAGCTCTTTGAAACTTGACACAATAAAGTAGCTCCAAGTTCTATCTCTATGGTTTGTTTCCTATTGATGTAGCCCTAAGCAGAGACTGGCGCAAATCACTTTCATGGAAAGGGGTTGCCAATCTTCCAAAAAACTACGAGTTTCATGAAATCTCAGCACACATTTTTTCACCCAAACTTGATGACACTTTCAGGTAATGATCAGTACCCCAATCCCACTTGGCTCACCAAATTTCTCTCTTCTAGGTTAAACCGTTCGTTGGCAGTAACAGTTTTAATTTTTAGTTTTCACTGTGTTTTCTCCTATATGTATACATGTAGTTGGAACTCTAAATCAAACACGGTTTGTGCTAGCTCTTTGAAACTTGACACAATAAAGTAGCTCCATGTTCTATCTCTATGGTTTGTTTCCTATTGATGTAGCCCTAAGCAGAGACTGGTGCAAATCACTTTCATTTAAAGGGGTTGCCAAGCTTCCAAAAAACTACGAATTTCCTGAAATCTCAGCACACATTTTTTCACCCAATCTTGATGACACTATCAGGTAATGATCAGTACCCCAATCCCACTTGGCTCACCAAATTTCGTTCTTCTAGGTTAAACCGTTCGTTGGCAGTAACAGTTTTAATTTTTAGGTTTCACTCTGTTATCTCCTATATGGATACATGTACTTGGAAGTCTAAATCAAACACGGTTTGTGCTAGCTCTTTGAAACTTGACACAATAAAGTAGCTCCAAGTTCTATCTCAATGGTTTGTTTCCTATTGATGTAGCCCTAAGCAGAGACTGGCGCAAATCACTTTCATGGAAAGGGGTTGCCAATCTTCCAAAAAACTACGACTTTCCTGAAATCTCAGCACACATTTTTTCACCCAATCTTGATGACACTTTCAGGTAATGATCAGTACCCCAATCCCACTTGGCTCACCAAATTTCTCTCTTCTAGGTTAAACCGTTCGTTGGCAGTAACAGTTTTAATTTTTAGGTTTCACTCTGTTATCTCCTATATGGATACATGTACTTGGAAGTCTAAATCAAACACGGTTTGTGCTAGCTCTTTGAAACTTGACACAATAAAGTAGCTCCAAGTTCTATCTCAATGGTTTGTTTGCTATTGATGTAGCCTTAAGCAGAGACTGGCGCAAATCACTTTCATGGAAAGGGGTTGCCAATCTTCCAAAAAACTACGAGTTTCCTGAAATCTCAGCACACATTTTTTCACCCAATATTGATGACACTTTCAGGTAATGATCAGTACCCCAATCCCACTTGGCTCACCAAATTTCGTTCTTCTAGGTTAAACCGTTCGTTGGCAGTAACAGTTTTAATTTTTAGGTTTCACTCTGTTTTCTCCTATATGGATACATGTAGTTGGAAGTCTAAATCAAACACGGTTTGTGCTAGCTCTTTGAAACTTGACACAATAAAGTAGCTCCAAGTTCTATCTCTATGGTTTGTTTCCTATTGATGTAGCCCTAAGCAGAGACTGGCGCAAATCTCTTTCATGGAAAGGGGTTGCCAATCTTCCAAAAAAATACGAGTTTCCTGAAATCTCAGCACACATTTTTTCACCCAATCTTGATAACACTTTCAGGTAATGATCAGTACCCCAATCCCATTTGGCTCACCAAATTTCGTTCTTCTAGGTTAAACCGTTCGTTGGCAGTAACAGTTTTAATTTTTAGGTTTCACTCTGTTTTCTCCTATATGGATACATGTAGTTGAAACTCTAAATCAAACACGGTTTGTGCTAGCTCTTTGAAACTTGACACAAGAAAGTAGCTCCAAGTTCTATCTCTATGGTTTGTTTCCTATTGATGTAGCCCTAAGCAGAGACTGGCACAAATCACTTTCATTTACAGGGGTTGCCAAGCTTCCAAAAAACTACGAGTTTCCTGAAATCTCAGCACACATTTTTTCACCCAATCTTGATGACACTTTCAGGTAATGATCAGTACCCCAATCCCACTTGGCTCACCAAATTTCGTTCTTCTAGGTTAAACGGTTCGTTGGCAGTAACAGTTTTAATTTTTAGGTTTCACTCTGTTTTCTCCTATATGGATACATGTAGTTGGAACTCTAAATCAAACACGGTTTCTGCTAGCTCTTTGAAACTTGACACAATAAAGTAGCTCCAAGTTCTATCTCTATGGTTTGTTTCCTATTGATGTAGCCCTAAGCAGAGACTGGCGCAAATCACTTTCATTTAAAGGGGTTGCCAAGCTGCCAAAAAACTACGAGTTTCCTGAAATCTCAGCACACATTTTTTCACCCAATATTGATGACACTTTCAGGTAATGATCAGTACCCCAATCCCACTTGGCTCACCAAATTTCGTTCTTCTAGGTTAAACCGTTCGTTGGCAGTAACAGTTTTAATTTTTAGGTTTCACTCTGTTTTCTCCTATATGGATACATGTAGTTGGAAGTCTAAATCAAACACGGTTTGTGCTAGCTCTTTGAAACTTGACACAATAAAGTAGCTCCAAGTTCTATCTCTATGGTTTGTTTCCTATTGATGTAGCCCTAAGCAGAGACTGGCTCAAATCACTTTCATGGAAAGGGGTTGCCAATCTTCCAAAAAACTACGAGTTTCATGAAATCTCAGCACACATTTTTTCACCCAAACTTGATGACACTTTCAGGTAATGATCAGTACCCCAATCCCACTTGGCTCACCAAATTTCTCTCTTCTAGGTTAAACCGTTCGTTGGCAGTAACAGTTTTAATTTTTAGTTTTCACTGTGTTTTCTCCTATATGTATACATGTAGTTGGAACTCTAAATCAAACACGGTTTGTGCTAGCTCTTTGAAACTTGACACAATAAAGTAGCTCCATGTTCTATCTCTATGGTTTGTTTCCTATTGATGTAGCCCTAAGCAGAGACTGGTGCAAATCACTTTCATTTAAAGGGGTTGCCAAGCTTCCAAAAAACTACGAATTTCCTGAAATCTCAGCACACATTTTTTCACCCAATCTTGATGACACTATCAGGTAATGATCAGTACCCCAATCCCACTTGGCTCACCAAATTTCGTTCTTCTAGGTTAAACCGTTCGTTGGCAGTAACAGTTTTAATTTTTAGGTTTCACTCTGTTATCTCCTATATGGATACATGTACTTGGAAGTCTAAATCAAACACGGTTTGTGCTAGCTCTTTGAAACTTGACACAATAAAGTAGCTCCAAGTTCTATCTCAATGGTTTGTTTCCTATTGATGTAGCCCTAAGCAGAGACTGGCGCAAATCACTTTCATGGAAAGGGTTTGCCAATCTTCCAAAAAACTACGAGTTTCCTGAAATCTCAGCACACATTTTTTCACCCAATATTGATGACACTTTCAGGTAATGATCAGTACCCCAATCCCACTTGGCTCACCAAATTTCGTTCTTCTAGGTTAAACCGTTCGTTGGCAGTAACAGTTTTAATTTTTAGGTTTCACTCTGTTTTCTCCTATATGGATACATGTAGTTGGAAGTCTAAATCAAACACGGTTTGTGCTAGCTCTTTGAAACTTGACACAATAAAGTAGCTCCAAGTTCTATCTCTATGGTTTGTTTCCTATTGATGTAGCCCTAAGCAGAGACTGGCGCAAATCTCTTTCATGGAAAGGGGTTGCCAATCTTCCAAAAAAATACGAGTTTCCTGAAATCTCAGCACACATTTTTTCACCCAATCTTGATAACACTTTCAGGTAATGATCAGTACCCCAATCCCATTTGGCTCACCAAATTTCGTTCTTCTAGGTTAAACCGTTCGTTGGCAGTAACAGTTTTAATTTTTAGGTTTCACTCTGTTTTCTCCTATATGGATACATGTAGTTGAAACTCTAAATCAAACACGGTTTGTGCTAGCTCTTTGAAACTTGACACAAGAAAGTAGCTCCAAGTTCTATCTCTATGGTTTGTTTCCTATTGATGTAGCCCTAAGCAGAGACTGGCACAAATCACTTTCATTTACAGGGGTTGCCAAGCTTCCAAAAAACTACGAGTTTCCTGAAATCTCAGCACACATTTTTTCACCCAATCTTGATGACACTTTCAGGTAATGATCAGTACCCCAATCCCACTTGGCTCACCAAATTTCGTTCTTCTAGGTTAAACGGTTCGTTGGCAGTAACAGTTTTAATTTTTAGGTTTCACTCTGTTTTCTCCTATATGGATACATGTAGTTGGAACTCTAAATCAAACACGGTTTCTGCTAGCTCTTTGAAACTTGACACAATAAAGTAGCTCCAAGTTCTATCTCTATGGTTTGTTTCCTATTGATGTAGCCCTAAGCAGAGACTGGCGCAAATCACTTTCATTTAAAGGGGTTGCCAAGCTGCCAAAAAACTACGAGTTTCCTGAAATCTCAGCACACATTTTTTCACCCAATATTGATGACACTTTCAGGTAATGATCAGTACCCCAATCCCACTTGGCTCACCAAATTTCGTTCTTCTAGGTTAAACCGTTCGTTGGCAGTAACAGTTTTAATTTTTAGGTTTCACTCTGTTTTCTCCTATATGGATACATGTAGTTGGAAGTCTAAATCAAACACGGTTTGTGCTAGCTCTTTGAAACTTGACACAATAAAGTAGCTCCAAGTTCTATCTCTATGGTTTGTTTCCTATTGATGTAGCCCTAAGCAGAGACTGGCGCAAATCACTTTCATGGAAAGGGGTTGCCAATCTTCCAAAAAACTACGAGTTTCATGAAATCTCAGCACACATTTTTTCACCCAAACTTGATGACACTTTCAGGTAATGATCAGTACCCCAATCCCACTTGGCTCACCAAATTTCTCTCTTCTAGGTTAAACCGTTCGTTGGCAGTAACAGTTTTAATTTTTAGTTTTCACTGTGTTTTCTCCTATATGTATACATGTAGTTGGAACTCTAAATCAAACACGGTTTGTGCTAGCTCTTTGAAACTTGACACAATAAAGTAGCTCCATGTTCTATCTCTATGGTTTGTTTCCTATTGATGTAGCCCTAAGCAGAGACTGGTGCAAATCACTTTCATTTAAAGGGGTTGCCAAGCTTCCAAAAAACTACGAATTTCCTGAAATCTCAGCACACATTTTTTCACCCAATCTTGATGACACTATCAGGTAATGATCAGTACCCCAATCCCACTTGGCTCACCAAATTTCGTTCTTCTAGGTTAAACCGTTCGTTGGCAGTAACAGTTTTAATTTTTAGGTTTCACTCTGTTATCTCCTATATGGATACATGTACTTGGAAGTCTAAATCAAACACGGTTTGTGCTAGCTCTTTGAAACTTGACACAATAAAGTAGCTCCAAGTTCTATCTCAATGGTTTGTTTCCTATTGATGTAGCCCTAAGCAGAGACTGGCGCAAATCACTTTCATGGAAAGGGTTTGCCAATCTTCCAAAAAACTACGAGTTTCCTGAAATCTCAGCACACATTTTTTCACCCAATCTTGATGACACTTTCAGGTAATGATCAGTACCCCAATCCCATTTGGCTCACCAAATTTCGTTCTTCTAGATTAAACCGTTCGTTGGCAGTAACAGTTTTAATTTTTAGGTTTCACTCTGTTTTCTCCTATATGGATACATGTAGTTGGAAGTCTAAATCAAACACGGTTTGTGCTAGCTCTTTGAAACTTGACACAATAAAGTAGCTCCAAGTTCTATCTCTATGGTTTGTTGCCTATTGATGTAGCCCTAAGCAGAGACTGGCGCAAATCTCTTTCATGGAAAGGGGTTGCCAATCTTCCAAAAAACTACGAGTTTCCTGAAATCTCAGCACACATTTTTTCACCCAATCTTGATAACACTTTCAGGTAATGATCAGTTCCCCAATCCCACTTGGCTCACCAAATTTTGTTCTTCTAGGTTAAACCGTTCGTTGGCAGTAACAGTTTTAATTTTTAGGTTTCACTCTGTTTTCTCCTATATGGATACATGTAGTTGAAACTCTAAATCAAACACGGTTTGTGCTAGCTCTTTGAAACTTGACACAAGAAAGTAGCTCCAAGTTCTATCTCTATGGTTTGTTTCCTATTGATGTAGCCCTAAGCAGAGACTGGCACAAATCACTTTCATTTACAGGGGTTGCCAAGCTTCCAAAAAACTACGAGTTTCCTGAAATCTCAGCACACATTTTTTCACCCAATCTTGATGACACTTTCAGGTAATGATCAGTACCCCAATCCCACTTGGCTCACCAAATTTCGTTCTTCTAGGTTAAACGGTTCGTTGGCAGTAACAGTTTTAATTTTTAGGTTTCACTCTGTTTTCTCCTATATGGATACATGTAGTTGGAAGTCTAAATCAAACACGGTTTGTGCTAGCTCTTTGAAACTTGACACAATAAAATAGCTCCAAGTTCTATGTCTATATTTTGTTTCCTATTGATGTAGCACTAAGCAGAGACTGGCGCAAATCACTTTCAATGAAAGGGGTTGCCAAGCTTACAAAAAACTACGAGTTTACTGAAATCTCAGCACACATTTTTTCACCCAATCTTGATGACAATTTCAGGTAATGATCAGTACAACAAATCCCACTTGGCTCACCAAATTTCGTTCTTCTAGGTTAAACCGTTCGTTGGCAGTAACAGTTTTAATTTTTAGGTTTCACTCTGTTTTCTCCTATATGGATACATGTAGTTGGAAGTCTAAATCAAACACGGTTTGTGCTAGCTCTTTGAAACTTGATACAATAAAGTAGCTCCAAGTTCTATCTCTATGGTTTGTTTCCTATTGATGTAGCCCTAATCAGAGACTGGCACAAATCACTTTCATTTACAGGGGTTGCCAAGCCTCCAAAAAACTACGAGTTTCCTGAAATCTCAGCACACATTTTTTCACCCAATCTTGATGACACTTTCAGGTAATGATCAGTACCCCAATCCCACTTGGCTCACCAAATTTCGTTCTTCTAGGTTAAACCGTTCTTTGGCAGTAACAGTTTTAATTTTTAGGTTTCACTCTGTTATCTCCTATATGGATACATGTAGTTGGAAGTCTAAATCAAACATGGTTTGTGCTAGCTCTTTGAAACTTGACACAATAAAATAGCGCCAAGTTCTATCTCAATGGTTTGTTTCCTATTGATGTAGCCCTAAGCAGAGACTGGCGCAAATCACTTTCATTTACAGGGGTTGCCAAGCTTCCAAAAAACTACGAGTTTCCTGAAATCTCAGCACACATTTTTTCACCCAATCTTGATGACACTTTCAGGTAATGATCAGTACCCCAATCCCACTTGGCTCACCAAATTTCGTTCCTCTAGGTTAAACGGTTCGTTGGCAGTAACAGTTTTAATTTTTAGGTTTCACTCTGTTTTCTCCTATATGGATACATGTAGTTGGAACTCTAAATCAAACACGGTTTGTGCTAGCTCTTTGAAACTTGACACAATAAAGTAGCTCCAAGTTCTATCTCTATGGTTTGTTTCCTATTGATGTAGCCCTAAGCAGAGACTGGCGCAAATCACTTTCATTTAAAGGGGTTGCCAAGCTGCCAAAAAACTACGAGTTTCCTGAAATCTCAGCACACATTTTTTTCACCCAATATTGATGACACTTTCAGGTAATGATCAGTACCCCAAACCCACTTGGCTCACCAAATTTCGTTCTTCTAGGTTAAACCGTTCGTTGGCAGTAACAATTTTAATTTTTAGGTTTCACTCAATTTTCTCCTATATGAATACATGTAGTTGGAACTCTAAATCAAACACGGTTTGTGCTAGCTCTTTGAAACTTGACAAAATAAAGTAGCTCCAAGTTCTATCTCTATGGTTTGTTTCCTATTGATGTAGCCCTAAGCAGAGACTGGCGCAAATCACTTTCATGGAAAGGGGTTGCCAATCTTGCAAAAAACTGCGAGTTTCCTGAAATCTCAGCACACATTTTTTCACCCAATCTTGATGACACTTTCAGGTAATGATCAGTACCACAATCCCACTTGGCTCACCAAATTTCGTTCTTCTAGGTTAAACCGTTCGTTGGCAGTAACAGTTTTAATTTTTAGGTTTCACTCTGTTTTCTCCTATATGGATACATGTAGTTGGAACTCTAAATCAAACACGGTTTGTGCTAGCTCTTTGAAACTTGACACAATAAAGTAGCTCCAAGTTCTATCTCTATGGTTTGTTTCCTATTGATGTAGCCCTAAGCAGAGACTGGCACAAATCACTTTCATTTACAGGGGTTGCCAAGCTTCCAAAAAACTACGAGTTTCCTGAAATCTCAGCACACATTTTTTCACCCAATCTTGATGACACTTTCAGGTAATGATCAGTACCCCAATCCAACTATGCTCACCAAATTACGTTCTTCTAGGTTAAACCGTTCGTTGGCAGTAACAGTTTTAATTTTTAGGTTTCACTCTGTTTTCTCCTATATGGATACATGTAGTTGGAAGTCTAATTCAAACACGATTTGTGCTAGCTCTTTGAAACTTGACACAATAAAGTAGCTCCAAGTTCTATCTCTATGGTTTGTTTCCTATTGAAGTAGCCCTAAGCAGAGACTGGCGCAAATCACTTTCATGGAAAGGGGTTGCCAAGCTTCCAAATTCTACGAGTTTCCTGAAATCTCAGCACACACTTTTTCACCCAATCTTGATGACACTTTCAGGTAATGATCAGTACCCCAATCCCACTTGGCTCACCAAATTTCTCTCTTCTAGGTTAAACCGTTCGTTGGCAGTAACAGTTTTAATTTTTAGTTTTCACTGTGTTTTCTCCTATATGGATACATGTAGTTGGAAGTCTAAATCAAACACGGTTTGTGCTAGCTCTTTGAAACTTGACACAATAAAGTAGCTCCAAGTTCTATCTCTATGGTTTGTTTCCTATTGATGTATCCCTAAGCAGTGACTGGAGCAAATCACTTTCATGGAAAGGGGTTGCCAATCTTCCAAAAAACTACGAGTTTCCTGAAACCTCAGCACACATTTTTTCACCCAACCTTGATGACACTTTCAGGTAATGATCAGTACCCCAATCCCACTTGGCTCACCAAATTTCTCTCTTCTAGGTTAAACCGTTCGTTGGCAGTAACAGTTTTAATTTTTAGTTTTCACTGTGTTTTCTCCTATATGGATACATGTAGTTGGAACTCTAAATCAAACAAGGTGTGTGCTAGCTCTTTGAAACTTGACACAATAAAGTAGCTCCATGTTCTATCTCTATGGTTTGTCTCCTATTGATGTAGCCCTAAGCAGAGACTGGCGCAAATCACTTTCATTTACAGGGGTTGCCAAGCTTCCAAAAAACTACGAGTTTCCTGAAATCTCAGCACACATTTTTTCACCCAATCTTGATGACACTTTCAGGTGATGATCAGTACCCCAATCCCACTATGCTCACCAAATTTCGTTCTTCTAGGTTAAACTGTTCATTGGCAGTAACAGTTTTAATTTTTAGGTTTCACTCTGTTTTCTCCTATATGGATACATGTAGTTGGAAGTCTAAATCAAACACGATTTGTGCTAGCTCTTTGAAACTTGACACAATAAAGTAGCTCCAAGTTCTATATCTATGGTTTGTTTCCTATTGATGTAGCCCTAAGCAGAGACTGGCGCAAATCACTTTCATGGAAAGGGGTTGCCAATCTTCCAAAAAACTACGAGTTTCCTGAAATCTCAGCACACATTTTATCACCCAATCTTGATGACACTTTCAGGTAATGATCAGTACCCCAATCCCACTTGGCTTACCAAATTTCGTTCTTCTAGGTTAAACCGTTCGTTGGCAGTAACAGTTTAAATTTTTAGGTTTCACTCTGTTTTCTCCTATATGGATACATGTAGTTGGAAGTCTAAATCATACACGGTTTGTGCTAGCTCTTTGAAACTTGACACAATAAAGTAGCTCCAAGTTCTCTCTCTATGGTTTGTTTCCTATTGATGTAGCCCTAAGCAGAGACTGGCGCAAATCACTTTCATGGAAAGGGGTTGCCAATCTTCCAAAAAACTACGAGTTTCCTGAAATCTCAGCACACATTTTTTCACCCAATCTTGATGACACTTTCAGGTAATGATCAGTACCCCAATCCCACTTGGCTCACCAAATTTCGTTCTTCTAGGTTAAACCGTTCGTTGGCAGTAACAGTTTTAATTTTTAGTTTTCACTGTGTTTTCTCCTATATGGATACATGTAGTTGGAACTCTAAATCAAACACGGTTTGTGCTAGCTCTTTGAAACTTGACACAATAAAGTAGCTCCAAGTTCTATCTCAATGGTTTGTTTCCTATTGATGTAGCCCTAAGCAGAGACTGGCGCAAATCACTTTCATGGAAAGGGTTTGCCAATCTTCCAAAAAACTACGAGTTTCCTGAAATCTCAGCACACATTTTTTCACCCAATCTTGATGACACTTTCAGGTAATGATCAGTACCCCAATCCCACTTGGCTCACCAAATTTCTCTCTTCTAGGTTAAACCGTTCGTTGGCAGTAACAGTTTTAATTTTTAGGTTTCACTCTGTTTTCTCCTATATGGATACATGTAGTTGGAAGTCTAAATCATACACGGTTTGTGCTAGCTCTTTGAAACTTGACACAATAAAGTAGCTCCAAGTTCTATCTCTATGGTTTGTTTCCTATTGATGTAGCCCTAAGCAGAGACTGGCGCAAATCACTTTCATGGAAAGGGGTTGCCAATCTTCCAAAAAACTACGAGTTTCCTGAAATCTCAGCACACATTTTTTCACCCAATCTTGATGACACTTTCAGGTAATGATCAGTACCCCAATCCCACTTGGCTCACCAAATTTCGTTCTTCTAGGTTAAACCGTTCATTGGCAGTAACAGTTTTAATTTTTAGTTTTCACTGTGTTTTCTCCTATATGGATACATGTAGTTGGAACTCTAAATCAAACACGGTTTGTGCTAGCTCTTTGAAACTTGACACAATAAAGTAGCTCCAAGTTCTATCTCAATGGTTTGTATCCTATTGATGTAGCCCTAAGCAGATACTGGCGCAAATCACTTTCATGGAAAGGGTTTTCCAATCTTCCAAAAAACTACGAGTTTCCTGAAATCTCAGCACACATTTTTTCACCCAATCTTGATGACACTTTCAGGTAATGATCAGTACCCCAATCCCACTTGGCTCACCAAATTTCGTTCTTCTAGTTTAAACCGTTCGTTGGCAGTAACAGTTTTAATTTTTAGGTTTCACTCTGTTTTCTCCTATATGGATACATGTAGTTGGAACTCTAAATCAAACACGGTTTGTGCTAGCTCTTTGAAACTTGACACAATAAAGTAGCTCCAAGTTCTATCTCTATGGTTTGTTTCCTATTGATGTAGCCCTAAGCAGAGACTGGCGCAAATCACTTTCATGGAAAGGGGTTGCCAATCTTCCAAAAAACTACGAGTTTCCTGAAATCTCAGCACACATTTTTTCACCCAATCTTGATGACACTTTCAGGTAATGATCAGTACCCCAATCCCACTTGGCTCACCAAATTTCTCTCTTCTAGTTTAAACCGTTCGTTGGCAGTAACAGTTTTAATTTTTAGTTTTCACTGTGTTTTCTCCTATATGGATACATGTAGTTGGAACTCTAAATCAAACAAGGTTTGTGCTAGCTCTTTGAAACTTGACACAATAAAGTAGCTCCATGTTCTATCTCTATGGTTTGTCTCCTATTGATGTAGCCCTAAGCAGAGACTGGTGCAAATCACTTTCATTTAAAGGGGTTGCCAAGCTTCAAAAAAAGTACGAATTTCCTGAAATCTGAGCACAATTTTTTCACCCAATCTTGATGACACTTTCAGGTAATGATCAGTACCCCAATCCCACTTGGCTCACCAAATTTCGTCCTTCTACGTTAAACCGTTCGTTGGCAGTAACAGTTTTAATTTTTAGGTTTCACTCTGTTATCTCCTATATGGATACATGTATTTGGAAGTCTAAATCAAACACGGTTTGTGCTAGCTCTTTGAAACTTGACACAATAAATTAGCTCCAAGTTCTATCTCTATGGTTTGTTTCCTATTGATGTAGCCCTAAGCAGAGACAGGCACAAATCACTTTCATGGAAAGGGGTTGCCAATCTTCCAAAAAACTACGAGTTTCCTGAAATCTCAGCACACATTTTTTCACCCAACCTTGATGACACTTTCAGGTAATGATCAGTACCCCAATCCCACTTGGCTCACCAAATTTCTCTCTTCTAGGTTAAACCGTTCGTTGGCAGTAACAGTTTTAATTTTTAGTTTTCACTGTGTTTTCTCCTATATGGATACATGTAGTTGGAACACTAAATCAAACAAGGTTTGTGCTAGCTCTTTGAAACTTGACACAATAAAGTAGCTCCATGTTCTATCTCTATGGTTTGTCTCCTATTGATGTAGCCCTAAGCAGAGACTGGTGCAAATCACTTTCATTTAAAGGGGTTGCCAAGCTTCCAAAAAACTACGAATTTCCTGAAATCTGAGCACACATTTTTTCACCCAATCTTGATGACACTTTCAGGTAATGATCAGTACCCCAATCCCACTTGGCTCACCAAATTTCGTTCTTCTACGTTAAACCGTTCGTTGGCAGTAACAGTTTTAATTTTTAGTTTTCACTGTGTTTTCTCCTATATGGATACATGTAGTTGGAACTCTAAATCAAACACGGTTTGTGCTAGCTCTTTGAAACTTGACACAATAAAGTAGCTCCAAGTTCTATCTCAATGGTTTGTTTCCTATTGATGTAGCCCTAAGCAGAGACTGGCGCAAATCACTTTCATGGAAAGGGTTTGCCAATCTTCCAAAAAACTACGAGTTTCCTGAAATCTCAGCACACATTTTTTCACCCAATCTTGATGACACTTTCAGGTAATGATCAGTACCCCAATACCACTTGGCTCACCAAATTTCTCTCTTCTAGGTTAAACCGTTCGTTGGCAGTAACAGTTTTAATTTTTAGGTTTCACTCTGTTTTCTCCTATATGGATACATGTAGTTGGAAGTCTAAATCATACACGGTTTGTGCTAGCTCTTTGAAACTTGACACAATAAAGTAGCTCCAAGTTCTATCTCTATGGTTTGTTTCCTATTGATGTAGCCCTAAGCAGAGACTGGCGCAAATCACTTTCATGGAAAGGGGTTGCCAATCTTCCAAAAAACTACGAGTTTCCTGAAATCTCAGCACACATTTTTTCACCCAATCTTGATGACACTTTCAGGTAATGATCAGTACCCCAATCCCACTTGGCTCACCAAATTTCGTTCTTCTAGGTTAAACCGTTCATTGGCAGTAACAGTTTTAATTTTTAGTTTTCAC
Source organism: Spermophilus citellus (assembly GCF_964194105.1). Taxonomy (NCBI): domain Eukaryota; kingdom Metazoa; phylum Chordata; class Mammalia; order Rodentia; family Sciuridae; genus Spermophilus; species Spermophilus citellus. The sequence goes on along the minus strand of NW_027673037.1, from coordinate 563,779 downwards.
TGTGTTTTCTCCTATATGGATACATGTAGTTGGAACTCTAAATCAAACACGGTTTGTGCTAGCTCTTTGAAACTTGACACAATAAAGTAGCTCCAAGTTCTATCTCAATGGTTTGTATCCTATTGATGTAGCCCTAAGCAGATACTGGCGCAAATCACTTTCATGGAAAGGGTTTTCCAATCTTCCAAAAAACTACGAGTTTCCTGAAATCTCAGCACACATTTTTTCACCCAATCTTGATGACACTTTCAGGTAATGATCAGTACCCCAATCCCACTTGGCTCACCAAATTTCGTTCTTCTAGTTTAAACCGTTCGTTGGCAGTAACAGTTTTAATTTTTAGGTTTCACTCTGTTTTCTCCTATATGGATACATGTAGTTGGAACTCTAAATCAAACACGGTTTGTGCTAGCTCTTTGAAACTTGACACAATAAAGTAGCTCCAAGTTCTATCTCTATGGTTTGTTTCCTATTGATGTAGCCCTAAGCAGAGACTGGCGCAAATCACTTTCATGGAAAGGGGTTGCCAATCTTCCAAAAAACTACGAGTTTCCTGAAATCTCAGCACACATTTTTTCACCCAATCTTGATGACACTTTCAGGTAATGATCAGTACCCCAATCCCACTTGGCTCACCAAATTTCTCTCTTCTAGTTTAAACCGTTCGTTGGCAGTAACAGTTTTAATTTTTAGTTTTCACTGTGTTTTCTCCTATATGGATACATGTAGTTGGAACTCTAAATCAAACAAGGTTTGTGCTAGCTCTTTGAAACTTGACACAATAAAGTAGCTCCATGTTCTATCTCTATGGTTTGTCTCCTATTGATGTAGCCCTAAGCAGAGACTGGTGCAAATCACTTTCATTTAAAGGGGTTGCCAAGCTTCAAAAAAAGTACGAATTTCCTGAAATCTGAGCACAATTTTTTCACCCAATCTTGATGACACTTTCAGGTAATGATCAGTACCCCAATCCCACTTGGCTCACCAAATTTCGTACTTCTAGGTTAAACCGTTCGTTGGCAGTAACAGTTTTAATTTTTAGGTTTCACTCTGTTATCTCCTATATGGATACATGTAGTTGGAAGTCTAAATCAAACACGGTTTGTGCTAGCTCTTTGAAACTTGACACAATAAATTAGCTCCAAGTTCTATCTCTATGGTTTGTTTCCTATTGATGTAGCCCTAAGCAGAGACAGGCACAAATCACTTTCATGGAAATGGGTTGCCAATCTTCCAAAAAACTACGAGTTTCCTGAAATCTCAGCACACATTTTTTCACCCAACCTTGATGACACTTTCAGGTAATGATCAGTACCCCAATCCCACTTGGCTCACCAAATTTCTCTCTTCTAGGTTAAACCGTTCGTTGGCAGTAACAGTTTTAATTTTTAGTTTTCACTGTGTTTTCTCCTATATGGATACATGTAGTTGGAACACTAAATCAAACAAGGTTTGTGCTAGCTCTTTGAAACTTGACACAATAAAGTAGCTCCATGTTCTATCTCTATGGTTTGTCTCCTATTGATGTAGCCCTAAGCAGAGACTGGTGCAAATCACTTTCATTTAAAGGGGTTGCCAAGCTTCCAAAAAACTACGAATTTCCTGAAATCTGAGCACACATTTTTTCACCCAATCTTGATGACACTTTCAGGTAATGATCAGTACCCCAATCCCACTTGGCTCACCAAATTTCGTTCTTCTACGTTAAACCGTTCGTTGGCAGTAACAGTTTTAATTTTTAGTTTTCACTGTGTTTTCTCCTATATGGATACATGTAGTTGGAACTCTAAATCAAACACGGTTTGTGCTAGCTCTTTGAAACTTGACACAATAAAGTAGCTCCAAGTTCTATCTCAATGGTTTGTTTCCTATTGATGTAGCCCTAAGCAGAGACTGGCGCAAATCACTTTCATGGAAAGGGTTTGCCAATCTTCCAAAAAACTACGAGTTTCCTGAAATCTCAGCACACATTTTTTCACCCAATCTTGATGACACTTTCAGGTAATGATCAGTACCCCTATCCCACTTGGCTCACCAAATTTCTCTCTTCTAGGTTAAACCGTTCGTTGTCAGTAACAGTTTTAATTTTTAGGTTTCACTCTGTTTTCTCCTATATGGATACATGTAGTTGGAAGTCTAAATCATACACGGTTTGTGCTAGCTCTTTGAAACTTGACACAATAAAGTAGCTCCAAGTTCTATCTCTATGGTTTGTTTCCTATTGATGTAGCCCTAAGCAGAGACTGGCGCAAATCACTTTCATGGAAAGGGGTTGCCAATCTTCCAAAAAACTACGAGTTTCCTGAAATCTCAGCACACATTTTTTCACCCAATCTTGATGACACTTTCAGGTAATGATCAGTACCCCAATCCCACTTGGCTCACCAAATTTCGTTCTTCTAGGTTAAACCGTTCATTGGCAGTAACAGTTTTAACTTTTAGTTTTCACTGTGTTTTCTCCTATATGGATACATGTAGTTGGAACTCTAAATCAAACACGGTTTGTGCTAGCTCTTTGAAACTTGACACAATAAAGTAGCTCCAAGTTCTATCTCAATGGTTTGTATCCTATTGATGTAGCCCTAAGCAGATACTGGCGCAAATCACTTTCATGGAAAGGGTTTGCCAATCTTCCAAAAAACTACGAGTTTCCTGAAATCTCAGCACACATTTTTTCACCCAATCTTGATGACACTTTCAGGTAATGATCAGTACCCCAATCCCACTTGGCTCACCAAATTTCGTTCTTCTAGTTTAAACCGTTCGTTGGCAGTAACAGTTTTAATTTTTAGGTTTCACTCTGTTTTCTCCTATATGGATACATGTAGTTGGAACTCTAAATCAAACACGGTTTGTGCTAGCTCTTTGAAACTTGACACAATAAAGTAGCTCCAAGTTCTATCTCTATGGTTTGTTTCCTATTGATGTAGCCCTAAGCAGAGACTGGCGCAAATCACTTTCATGGAAAGGGGTTGCCAAGCTTCCAAAAAACTACGAGTTTCCTGAAATCTCAGCACACATTTTTTCACCCAATCTTGATGACACTTTCAGGTAATGATCAGTACCCCAATCCCACTTGGCTCACCAAATTTCTCTCTTCTAGTTTAAACCGTTCGTTGGCAGTAACAGTTTTAATTTTTAGTTTTCACTGTGTTTTCTCCTATATGGATACATGTAGTTGGAACTCTAAATCAAACAAGGTTTGTGCTAGCTCTTTGAAACTTGACACAATAAAGTAGCTCCATGTTCTATCTCTATGGTTTGTCTCCTATTGATGTAGCCCTAAGCAGAGACTGGTGCAAATCACTTTCATTTAAAGGGGTTGCCAAGCTTCAAAAAAAGTACGAATTTCCTGAAATCTGAGCACAATTTTTTCACCCAATCTTGATGACACTTTCAGGTAATGATCAGTACCCCAATCCCACTTGGCTCACCAAATTTCGTCCTTCTAGGTTAAACCGTTCGTTGGCAGTAACAGTTTTAATTTTTAGGTTTCACTCTGTTATCTCCTATATGGATACATGTAGTTGGAAGTCTAAATCAAACACGGTTTGTGCTAGCCTTTTGAAACTTGACACAATAAATTAGCTCCAAGTTCTATCTCTATGGTTTGTTTCCTATTGATGTAGCCCTAAGCAGAGACAGGCACAAATCACTTTCATGGAAAGGGGTTGCCAATCTTCCAAAAAACTACGAGTTTCCTGAAATCTCAGCACACATTTTTTCACCCAACCTTGATGACACTTTCAGGTAATGATCAGTACCCCAATCCCACTTGGCTCACCAAATTTCTCTCTTCTAGGTTAAACCGTTCGTTGGCAGTAACAGTTTTAATTTTTAGTTTTCACTGTGTTTTCTCCTATATGGATACATGTAGTTGGAACACTAAATCAAACAAGGTTTGTGCTAGCTCTTTGAAACTTGACACAATAAAGTAGCTCCATGTTCTATCTCTATGGTTTGTCTCCTATTGATGTAGCCCTAAGCAGAGACTGGTGCAAATCACTTTCATTTAAAGGGGTTGCCAAGCTTCCAAAAAACTACGAATTTCCTGAAATCTGAGCACACATTTTTTCACCCAATCTTGATGACACTTTCAGGTAATGATCAGTACCCCAATCCCACTTGGCTCACCAAATTTCGTTCTTCTACGTTAAACCGTTCGTTGGCAGTAACAGTTTTAATTTTTAGTTTTCACTGTGTTTTCTCCTATATGGATACATGTAGTTGGAACTCTAAATCAAACACGGTTTGTGCTAGCTCTTTGAAACTTGACACAATAAAGTAGCTCCAAGTTCTATCTCAATGGTTTGTTTCCTATTGATGTAGCCCTAAGCAGAGACTGGCGCAAATCACTTTCATGGAAAGGGTTTGCCAATCTTCCAAAAAACTACGAGTTTCCTGAAATCTCAGCACACATTTTTTCACCCAATCTTGATGACACTTTCAGGTAATGATCAGTACCCCAATCCCACTTGGCTCACCAAATTTCTCTCTTCTAGGTTAAACCGTTCGTTGGCAGTAACAGTTTTAATTTTTAGGTTTCACTCTGTTTTCTCCTATATGGATACATGTAGTTGGAAGTCTAAATCATACACGGTTTGTGCTAGCTCTTTGAAACTTGACACAATAAAGTAGCTCCAAGTTCTATCTCTATGGTTTGTTTCCTATTGATGTAGCCCTAAGCAGAGACTGGCGCAAATCACTTTCATGGAAAGGGGTTGCCAATCTTCCAAAAAACTACGAGTTTCCTGAAATCTCAGCACACATTTTTTCACCCAATCTTGATGACACTTTCAGGTAATGATCAGTACCCCAATCCCACTTGGCTCACCAAATTTCGTTCTTCTAGGTTAAACCGTTCATTGGCAGTAACAGTTTTAATTTTTAGTTTTCACTGTGTTTTCTCCTATATGGATACATGTAGTTGGAACTCTAAATCAAACACGGTTTGTGCTAGCTCTTTGAAACTTGACACAATAAAGTAGCTCCAAGTTCTATCTCAATGGTTTGTATCCTATTGATGTAGCCCTAAGCAGATACTGGCGCAAATCACTTTCATGGAAAGGGTTTTCCAATCTTCCAAAAAACTACGAGTTTCCTGAAATCTCAGCACACATTTTTTCACCCAATCTTGATGACACTTTCAAGTAATGATCAGTACCCCAATCCCACTTGGCTCACCGAATTTCGTTCTTCTAGGTTAAACCGTTCGTTGGCAGTAACAGTTTTAATTTTTAGGTTTCACTCTGTTTTCTCCTATATGGATACATGTAGTTGGAAGTCTAAATCAAACATGGTTTGTGCTAGCTCTTTGAAACTTGACACAATAAAGTAGCTCCAAGTTCTATCTCAATGGTTTGTTTCCTATTGATGTAGCCCTAAGCAGAGACTGGCGCAAATCACTTTCATGGAAAGGGTTTGGAATCTTCCAAAAAACTACGAGTTTCCTGAAATCTCAGCACACATTTTTCACCCAATCTTGATGACACTTTCAGGTAATGATCAGTACCCCAATGCCACTTGGCTCACCAAATTTCGTTCTTCTAGGTTAAACCGTTCGTTGGCAGTAACAGTTTTAATTTTTAGGTTTCACTCTGTTTTCTCCTACATGGATACATGTAGTTGGAACTCTAAATCAAACACGGTTTGTGCTAGCTCTTTGAAACTTGACACAATAAAGTAGCTCCAAGTTCTATCTCTATGGTTTGTTTCCTATTGATGTAGCCCTAAGCAGAGACTGGCGCAAATCACTTTCATGGAAAGGGGTTGCCAATCTTCCAAAAAACTACGAGTTTCCTGAAATCTCAGCACACATTTTTTCACCCAATCTTGATGACACTTTCAGGTAATGATCAGTACCCCAATCCCACTTGGCTCACCAAATTTCTCTCTTCTAGTTTAAACCGTTCGTTGGCAGTAACAGTTTTAATTTTTAGTTTTCACTGTGTTTTCTCCTATATGGATACATGTAGTTGGAACTCTAAATCAAACAAGGTTTGTGCTAGCTCTTTGAAACTTGACACAATAAAGTAGCTCCATGTTCTATCTCTATGGTTTGTCTCCTATTGATGTAGCCCTAAGCAGAGACTGGTGCAAATCACTTTCATTTAAAGGGGTTGCCAAGCTTCAAAAAAAGTACGAATTTCCTGAAATCTGAGCACAATTTTTTCACCCAATCTTGATGACACTTTCAGGTAATGATCAGTACCCCAATCCCACTTGGCTCACCAAATTTCGTCCTTCTAGGTTAAACCGTTCGTTGGCAGTAACAGTTTTAATTTTTAGGTTTCACTCTGTTATCTCCTATATGGATACATGTAGTTGGAAGTCTAAATCAAACACGGTTTGTGCTAGCTCTTTGAAACTTGACACAATAAATTAGCTCCAAGTTCTATCTCTATGGTTTGTTTCCTATTGATGTAGCCCTAAGCAGAGACAGGCACAAATCACTTTCATGGAAAGGGGTTGCCAATCTTCCAAAAAACTACGAGTTTCCTGAAATCTCAGCACACATTTTTTCACCCAACCTTGATGACACTTTCAGGTAATGATCAGTACCCCAATCCCACTTGGCTCACCAAATTTCTCTCTTCTAGGTTAAACCGTTCGTTGGCAGTAACAGTTTTAATTTTTAGTTTTCACTGTGTTTTCTCCTATATGGATACATGTAGTTGGAACACTAAATCAAACAAGGCTTGTGCTAGCTCTTTGAAACTTGACACAATAAAGTAGCTCCAAGTGCTATCTCTATGGTTTGTTTCCTATTGATGTAGCCCTAAGCAGAGACTGGCGCAAATCACTTACATGGAAAGGGGTTGCCAATCTTCCAAAAGCTACGAGTTTCCTGAAATCTCAGCACACATTTTTTCACCCAATCTTGATGACACTTTCAGGTAATGATCAGTACCCCAATCCCACTTGGCTCACCAAATTTCTCTCTTCTAGGTTAAACCGTTCGTTGGCAGTAACAGTTTTAATTTTTAGTTTTCACTGTGTTTTCTCCTATATGGATACATGTATTTGGAACTCTAAATCAAACAAGGTTTGTGCTAGCTCTTTGAAACTTGACACAATAAAGTAGCTCCATGTTCTATCTCTATGGTTTGTCTCCTATTGATGTAGCCCTAAGCAGAGACTGGTGCAAATCACTTTCATTTAAAGGGGTTGCCAAGCTTCCAAAAAAGTACGAATTTCCTGAAATCTGAGCACAATTTTTTCACCCAATCTTGATGACACTTTCAGGTATTGATCAGTACCCCAATCCCACTTGGCTCACCAAATTTCGTTCTTCTAGGTTAAACCGTTCGTTGGCAGTAACAGTTTTAATTTTTAGGTTTCACTCTGTTATCTCCTATATGGATACATGCATTTGGAAGTCTAAATCAAACACGGTTTGTGCTAGCTCTTTGAAACTTGACACAATAAATTAGCTCCAAGTTCTATCTCTATGGTTTGTTTCCTATTGATGTAGCCCTAAGCAGAGACAGGCACAAATCACTTTCATGGAAAGGGGTTGCCAATCTTCCAAAAAACTACGAGTTTCCTGAAATCTCAGCACACATTTTTTCACCCAATCTTGATGACACTTTCAGGTAATGATCACTACCCCAATCCCACTTGGCTCACCAAATTTCGTTCTTCTAGGTTAAACCGTTCGTTGGCAGTAACAGTTTTAATTTTTAGGTTTCACTCTGTTTTCTCCTATATGGATACATGTAGTTGGAAGTCTAAATCAATCACGGTTTGTGCTAGCTCTTTGAAACTTGACACAATGAAGTAGCTCCATGTTCTATCTCTATGGTTTGTTTCCTATTGATGTAGCCCTAAGCAGAGACTGGCGCAAATCACTTTCATTTACAGGGGTTGCCAAGCTTCCAAAAAACTACGAATTTCCTGAAATCTCAGCACACATTTTTTCACCCAATCTTGATGACACTTTCAGGTAATGATCAGTACCCCAATCCCACTTGGCTCACCAAATTTCGTTCTTCTAGGTTAAACCGTTCGTTGGCAGTAACAGTTTTAATTTTTAGGTTTCACTCTGTTTTCTCCTATATGGATACATGTAGTTGGAAGTCTAAATCAAACACGATTTGTGCTAGCTCTTTGAAACTTGACACAATAAAGTAGCTCCAAGTTCTATCTGTATGGTTTATTTCCTATTGATGTAGCCCTAAGCAGAGACTGGCGCAAATCACTTTCATGGAAAGGGGTTGCCAATCTTCCAAAAAACTACGAGTTTCCTGAAATCTCAGCACACATTTTATCACCCAATCTTGATGACACTTTCAGGTAATGATCAGTACCCCAATCCCACTTGGCTCACCAAATTTCGTTCTTCTAGGTTAAACCGTTCGTTGGCAGTAACAGTTTTAATTTTTAGGTTTCACTCTGTTTTCTCCTATATGGATACATGTAGTTGGAACTCTAAATCAAACAAGGTTTGTGCTAACTCTTTGAAACTTGACACAATAAGGTAGCTCCAAGTTCTATCTCTATGGTTTGTTTCCTATTGATGTAGCCCTAAGCAGAGACTGGCGCAAATCACTTTCATGGAAAGGGGTTGCCAATCTTCCAAAAAACTACGATTTTCCTGAAATCTCAGCACACATTTTTTCACCCAATCTTGATGGCACTTTCAGGTAATGATCAGTACCCCAATCCCACTTGGCTCACCAAATTTCTCTCTTCTAGGTTAAACTGTTCGTTGGCAGTAACAGTTTTAATTTTTAGTTTTCACTGTGTTTTCTCCTATATGGATACATGTAGTTGAAACTCTAAATCAAACAAGGTTTGTGCTAGCTCTTTGAAACTTGACACAATAAAGTAGCTCCATGTTCTATCTCTATGGTTTGTCTCCTATTGATGCAGCCCTAAGCAGAGACTGGTGCAAATCACTTTCATTTAAAGGGGTTGCCAAGCTTCCAAAAAACTACGAATTTCCTGAAATCTGAGCACACATTTTTTCCCCCAATCTTGATGACACTTTCAGGTAATGATCAGTACCCCAATCCCACTTGGCTCACCAAATTTCGTTCTTCTAGGTTAAACCGTTCGTTGGCAGTAACAGTTTTAATTTTTAGGTTTCACTCTGTTATCTCCTATATGGATACATGTAGTTGGAAGTCTAAATCAAACATGGTTTGTGCTAGCTCTTTGAAACTTGACACAATAAAGTAGCTCCAAGTTCTATCTCAATGGTTTGTTTCCTATTGATGTAGCCCTAAGCAGAGACTGGCGCAAATCACTTTCATGGAAAGGGTTTGCCAATCTTCCAAAAAACTACGAGTTTCCTGAAATCTCAGCACACATTTTTTCACCCAATCTTGATGACACTTTCAGGTAATGATCAGTACCCCAATCCCACTTGGCACACCAAATTTCGTTCTTCTAGGTTAAACCGTTCGTTGGCAGTAACAGTTTTAATTTTTAGGTTTCACTCTGTTTTCTCCTATATGGATACATGTAGTTGTAAGTCTAAATCAAACACGGTTTGTGCTAGCTCTTTGAAACTTGACACAATAAAGTAGCTCCAAGTTCTATCTCTATAGTTTGTTTCCTATTGATGTAGCCCTAAGCAGAGACTGGCGCAAATCACTTTCATGGAAAGGGGTGGCCAATCTTCCAAAAAACTACGAGTTTCCTGAAATCTCAGCACACATTTTTTCACCCAATCTTGATAACAGTTTCAGGTAATGATCAGTACCCCAAACCCACTTGGCTCACCAAATTTCGTTCTTCTAGGTTAAACCGTTCGTTGGCAGTAAAAGTTTTAATTTTTAGGTTTCACTCTGTTTTCTCCTATATGGATACATGTAGTTGGAAGTCTAAATCAAACACGGTTTGTGCTAGCTCTTTGAAACTTGACACAATAAAGTAGCTCCATGTTCTATCTCTGTGGTTTGTTTCCTATTGATGTAGCCCTAAGCAGAGACTGGTGCAAATCACTTTCATTTAAAGGGGTAGCCAAGCTTCCAAAAAACTACGAATTTCCTTAAATCTCAGCACACATTTTTTCACCCAATCTTGATGACACTTTCAGGTAATGATCAGTACCCCAATCCCACTTGGCTCACCAAATTTCTTTCTTCTAGGTTAAACCGTTCGTTGGCAGTAACAGTTTTAATTTTTAGGTTTCACTCTGTTTTCTCCTATATGGATACATGTAGTTGGAACTCTAAATCAAACACGGTTTGTGCTAGCTCTTTGAAACTTGACACAAAAAAGTAGCTCCAAGTTCTATCTCTATAGTTTGTTTCCTATTGATGTAGCCCTAAGCAGAGGCTGGCGCAAATCACTTTCATCGAAAGGGGTTGCCAAGCTTCCAAAAAACTACGAGTTTCCTGAAATCTCAGCACACATTTTTTCAACCAATCTTGATGACACTTTCAGGTAATGATCAGTACCCCAATCCCACTTGGCTCACCGAATTTTGTTCTTCTAGGTTAAACAGTTCGTTGGCAGTAACAGTTTCAATTTTTAGGTTTCACTCTGTTTTCTCCTATATGGATACATGTAGTTGGAAGTCTAAATCAAACACGGTTTGTGCTAGCTCTTTGAAACTTGACACAATAAAGTAGCTCCAAGTTCTATCTCTATGGTTTGTTTCCTATTGATGTAGCCCTAAGCAAAGACTGGTGCAAATCACTTTCATAGAAAGGGGTTGCCAATCTTCCAAAAAACTACGAGTTTCCTGAAATCTCAGCACAAATTTTTTCACCCAATCTTGATGACACTTTCAGGTAATGATCACTACCCCAATCCCACTTGGCTCACCAAATTTCGTTCTTCTAGGTTAAACCGTTCGTTGGCAGTAACAGTTTTAATTTTTAGGTTTCACTCTGTTATCTCCTATATGGATACATGTACTTGGAAGTCTAAATCAAACACGGTTTGTGCTAGCTCTTTGAAACTTGACACAATAAAGTAGCTCCAAGTTCTTTCTCAATGGTTTGTTTCCTATTGATGTAGCCCTAAGCAGAGACTGGCGCAAATCACTTTCATGGAAAGGGTTTGCCAAGCTTCCAAAAAACTACGAGTTTCCTGAAATCTCAGCACACATTTTTTCACCCAATCTTGATGACACTTTCAGGTAATGATCACTACCCCAATCCCACTTGGCTCACCAAATTTCGTTCTTCTAGGTTAAACCGTTCGTTGGCAGTAACAGTTTTAATTTTTAGGTTTCACTCTGTTTTCTCCTATATAGATACATGTAGTTGGAAGTCTAAATCAAACACGGTTTGTGCTAGCTCTTTGAAACTTGACACAATAAAGTAGCTCCAAGTTCTATCTCTATGGTTTGTTTCCTATTGATGTAGCCCTAAGCAGAGACTGGCACAAATCACTTTCATTTACAGGGGTTGCCAAGCTTCCAAAAAACTATGAGTTTCATGAAATCTCAGCACACATTTTTTTACCCAATCTTGATGACACTTTCAGGTAATGATCAGTACCCCAATCCCACTTGGCTCACCAAATTTCGTTCTTCTAGGTTAAACCGTTCGTTGGCAGTAACAGTTTTAATTTTTAGGTTTCACTCTGTTTTCTCCTATATGGATACATGTAGTTGGAACTCTAAATCAAACACGGTTTGTGCTAGCTCTTTGAAACTTGACACAATAAAGTAGCTCCAAGTTCTATCTCTATGGTTTGTTTCCTATTGATGTAGCCCTAAGCAGAGACTTTAGCAAATCACTTTCATGGAAAGGGGTTGCCAAGCTTCCAAAAAACTACGAGTTTCCTGAAATCTCAGCACACATTTTTTCACCCAATCTTGATGACACTTTCAGGTAATGATCACTACCCCAATCCCACTTGGCTCACCAAATTTCGTTCTTCTAGGTTAAACCGTTCGTTGGCAGTAACAGTTTTAATTTTTAGGTTTCACTCTGTTTTCTCCTATATGGATACATGTAGTTGGAAGTCTAAATCAATCACGGTTTGTGCTAGCTCTTTGAAACTTGACACAATGAAGTAGCTCCATGTTCTATCTCTATGGTTTGTTTCCTATTGATGTAGCCCTAAGCAGAGACTGGCGCAAATCACTTTCATTTACAGGGGTTGCCAAGCTTCCAAAAAACTACGAATTTCCTGAAATCTCAGCACACATTTTTTCACCCAATCTTGATGACACTTTCAGGTAATGATCAGTACCCCAATCCCACTTGGCTCACCAAATTTCGTTCTTCTAGGTTAAACCGTTCGTTGGCAGTAACAGTTTTAATTTTTAGGTTTCACTCTGTTTTCTCCTATATGGATACATGTAGTTGGAAGTCTAAATCAAACACGATTTGTGCTAGCTCTTTGAAACTTGACACAATAAAGTAGCTCCAAGTTCTATCTCTATGGTTTATTTCCTATTGATGTAGCCCTAAGCAGAGACTGGCGCAAATCACTTTCATGGAAAGGGGTTGCCAATCTTCCAAAAAACTACGAGTTTCCTGAAATCTCAGCACACATTTTATCACCCAATCTTGATGACACTTTCAGGTAATGATCAGTACCCCAATCCCACTTGGCTCACCAAATTTCGTTCTTCTAGGTTAAACCGTTCGTTGGCAGTAACAGTTTTAATTTTTAGGTTTCACTCTGTTTTCTCCTATATGGATACATGTAGTTGGAAGTCTAAATCAAACACGGTTTGTGCTAACTCTTTGAAACTTGACACAATAAGGTAGCTCCAAGTTCTATCTCTATGGTTTGTTTCCTATTGATGTAGCCCTAAGCAGAGACTGGCGCAAATCACTTTCATGGAAAGGGGTTGCCAATCTTCCAAAAAACTACGATTTTCCTGAAATCTCAGCACACATTTTTTCACCCAATCTTGATGGCACTTTCAGGTAATGATCAGTACCCCAATCCCACTTGGCTCACCAAATTTCTCTCTTCTAGGTTAAACTGTTCGTTGGCAGTAACAGTTTTAATTTTTAGTTTTCACTGTGTTTTCTCCTATATGGATACATGTAGTTGAAACTCTAAATCAAACAAGGTTTGTGCTAGCTCTTTGAAACTTGATACAATAAAGTAGCTCCATGTTCTATCTCTATGGTTTGTCTCCTATTGATGCAGCCCTAAGCAGAGACTGGTGCAAATCACTTTCATTTAAAGGGGTTGGCAAGCTTCCAAAAAACTACGAATTTCCTGAAATCTGAGCACACATTTTTTCCCCCAATCTTGATGACACTTTCAGGTAATGATCAGTACCCCAATCCCACTTGGCTCACCAAATTTCGTTCTTCTAGGTTAAACCGTTCGTTGGCAGTAACAGTTTTAATTTTTAGGTTTCACTCTGTTATCTCCTATATGGATACATGTAGTTGGAAGTCTAAATCAAACATGGTTTGTGCTAGCTCCTTGAAACTTGACACAATAAAGTAGCTCCAAGTTCTATCTCAATGGTTTGTTTCCTATTGATGTAGCCCTAAGCAGAGACTGGCGCAAATCACTTTCATGGAAAGGGTTTGCCAATCTTCCAAAAAACTACGAGTTTCCTGAAATCTCAGCACACATTTTTTCACCCAATCTTGATGACACTTTCAGGTAATGATCAGTACCCCAATCCCACTTGGCACACCAAATTTCGTTCTTCTAGGTTAAACCGTTCGTTGGCAGTAACAGTTTTAATTTTTAGGTTTCACTCTGTTTTCTCCTATATGGATACATGTAGTTGTAAGTCTAAATCAAACACGGTTTGTGCTAGCTCTTTGAAACTTGACACAATAAAGTAGCTCCAAGTTCTATCTCTATAGTTTGTTTCCTATTGATGTAGCCCTAAGCAGAGACTGGCGCAAATCACTTTCATGGAAAGGGGTGGCCAATCTTCCAAAAAACTACGAGTTTCCTGAAATCTCAGCACACATTTTTTCACCCAATCTTGATAACAGTTTCAGGTAATGATCAGTACCCCAAACCCACTTGGCTCACCAAATTTCGTTCTTCTAGGTTAAACCGTTCGTTGGCAGTAAAAGTTTTAATTTTTAGGTTTCACTCTGTTTTCTCCTATATGGATACATGTAGTTGGAAGTCTAAATCAAACACGGTTTGTGCTAGCTCTTTGAAACTTGACACAATAAAGTAGCTCCATGTTCTATCTCTGTGGTTTGTTTCCTATTGATGTAGCCCTAAGCAGAGACTGGTGCAAATCACTTTCATTTAAAGGGGTAGCCAAGCTTCCAAAAAACTACGAATTTCCTTAAATCTCAGCACACATTTTTTCACCCAATCTTGATGACACTTTCAGGTAATGATCAGTACCCCAATCCCACTTGGCTCACCAAATTTCTTTCTTCTAGGTTAAACCGTTCGTTGGCAGTAACAGTTTTAATTTTTAGGTTTCACTCTGTTATCTCCTATATGGATACATGTAGTTGGAAGTCTAAATCAAACACGGTTTGTGCTAGCTCTTTGAAACTTGACACAAAAAAGTAGCTCCAAGTTCTATCTCTATAGTTTGTTTCCTATTGATGTAGCCCTAAGCAGAGGCTGGCGCAAATCACTTTCATCGAAAGGGGTTGCCAAGCTTCCAAAAAACTACGAGTTTCCTGAAATCTCAGCACACATTTTTTCAACCAATCTTGATGACACTTTCAGGTAATGATCAGTACCCCAATCCCACTTGGCTCACCGAATTTTGTTCTTCTAGGTTAAACAGTTCGTTGGCAGTAACAGTTTCAATTTTTAGGTTTCACTCTGTTTTCTCCTATATGGATACATGTAGTTGGAAGTCTAAATCAAACACGGTTTGTGCTAGCTCTTTGAAACTTGACACAATAAAGTAGCTCCAAGTTCTATCTCTATGGTTTGTTTCCTATTGATGTAGCCCTAAGCAAAGACTGGTGCAAATCACTTTCATAGAAAGGGGTTGCCAATCTTCCAAAAAACTACGAGTTTCCTTAAATCTCAGCACAAATTTTTTCACCCAATCTTGATGACACTTTCAGGTAATGATCACTACCCCAATCCCACTTGGCTCACCAAATTTCGTTCTTCTAGGTTAAACCGTTCGTTGGCAGTAACAGTTTTAATTTTTAGGTTTCACTCTGTTTTCTCCTATATGGATACATGTAGTTGGAACTCTAAATCAAACACGGTTTGTGCTAGCTCTTTGAAACTTGACACAATAAAGTAGCTCCAAGTTCTATCTCTATGGTTTGTTTCCTATTGATGTAGCCCTAAGCAGAGACTGGCGCAAATCACTTTCATGGAAAGGGGTTGCCAATCTTCCAAAAAACTACGAGTTTCCTGAAATCTCAGCACACATTTTTTCACCCAAACTTGATGACACTTTCAGGTAATGATCAGTACCCCAATCCCACTTGGCTCACCAAATTTCTCTCTTCTAGGTTAAACCGTTCGTTGGCAGTAACAGTTTTAATTTTTAGTTTTCACTGTGTTTTCTCCTATATGGATACATGTAGTTGGAACTCTAAATCAAACACGGTTTGTGCTAGCTCTTTGAAACTTGACACAATAAAGTAGCTCCATGTTATATCTCTATGGTGTGTTTCCTATTGATGTAGCCCTAAGCAGAGACTGGTGCAAATCACTTTCATTTAAAGGGGTTGCCAAGCTTCCAAAAACTACGAATTTCCTGAAATCTCAGCACACATTTTTTCACCCAATCTTGATGACACTTTCAGGTAATGATCAGTACCCCAATCCCACTTGGCTCACCAAATTTCGTTCTTCTAGGTTAAACCGTTCGTTGGCAGTAACAGTTTTAATTTTTAGGTTTCACTCTGTTATCTCCTATATGGATACATGTACTTGGAAGTCTAAATCAAACACGGTTTGTGCTAGCTCTTTGAAACTTGACACAATAAAGTAGCTCCAAGTTCTTTCTCAATGGTTTGTTTCCTATTGATGTAGCCCTAAGCAGAGACTGGCGCAAATCACTTTCATGGAAAGGGTTTGCCAAGCTTCCAAAAAACTACGAGTTTCCTGAAATCTCAGCACACATTTTTTCACCCAATCTTGATGACACTTTCAGGTAATGATCACTACCCCAATCCCACTTGGCTCACCAAATTTCGTTCTTCTAGGTTAAACCGTTCGTTGGCAGTAACAGTTTTAATTTTTAGGTTTCACTCTGTTTTCTCCTATATGGATACATGTAGTTGGAAGTCTAAATCAAACACGGTTTGTGCTAGCTCTTTGAAACTTGATACAATAAAGTAGCTCCAAGTTCTATCTCTATGGTTTGTTTCCTATTGATGTAGCCCTAAGCAGAGACTGGCACAAATCACTTTTATTTACAGGGGTTGCCAAGCCTCCAAAAAACTACGAGTTTCCTGAAATCTCAGCACACATTTTTTCACCCAATCTTGATGACACTTTCAGGTAATGATCAGTACCACAATCCCACTTGGCTCACCAAATTTCGTTCTTCTAGGTTAAACCGTTCGTTGGCAGTAACAGTTTTAATTTTTAGGTTTCACTCTGTTTTCTCCTATATGGATACATATAGTTGGAACTCTAAATCAAACACGGTTTGTGCTAGCTCTTTGAAACTTGACACAATAAAGTAGCTCCAAGTTCTATCTCTATGGTTTGTTTCCTATTGATGTAGCCCTAAGCAGAGACTGGCGCAAATCACTTTCATGGAAAGGGGTTGCCAAGCTTCCAAAAAACTACGAGTTTCCTGAAATCTCAGCACACATTTTTTCACCCAATCTTGATGACACTTTCAGGTAATGATCAGTACCACAATCCCACTTGGCTCACCAAATTTCGTTCTTCTAGGTTAAACCGTTCGTTGGCAGTAACAGTTTTAATTTTTAGGTTTCACTCTGTTTTCTCCTATATGGATACATGTAGTTGGAACTCTAAATCAAACACGGTTTGTGCTAGCTCTTTGAAACTTGACACAATAAAGTAGCTCCAAGTTCTATCTCTATGGTTTGTTTCCTATTGATGTAGCCCTAAGCAGAGACTGGCGCAAATCACTTTCATGGAAAGGGGTTGCCAATCTTCCAAAAAACTACGAGTTTCCTGAAATCTCAGCACACATTTTTTCACCCAAACTTGATGACACTTTCAGGTAATGATCAGTACCCCAATCCCACTTGGCTCACCAAATTTCTCTCTTCTAGGTTAAACCGTTCGTTGGCAGTAACAGTTTTAATTTTTAGTTTTCACTGTGTTTTCTCCTATATGGATACATGTAGTTGGAACTCTAAATCAAACACGGTTTGTGCTAGCTCTTTGAAACTTGACACAATAAAGTAGCTCCATGTTATATCTCTATGGTGTGTTTCCTATTGATGTAGCCCTAAGCAGAGACTGGTGCAAATCACTTTCATTTAAAGGGGTTGCCAAGCTTCCAAAAACTACGAATTTCCTGAAATCTCAGCACACATTTTTTCACCCAATCTTGATGACACTTTCAGGTAATGATCAGTACCCCAATCCCACTTGGCTCACCAAATTTCGTTCTTCTAGGTTAAACCGTTCGTTGGCAGTAACAGTTTTAATTTTTAGGTTTCACTCTGTTATCTCCTATATGGATACATGTACTTGGAAGTCTAAATCAAACACGGTTTGTGCTAGCTCTTTGAAACTTGACACAATAAAGTAGCTCCAAGTTCTTTCTCAATGGTTTGTTTCCTATTGATGTAGCCCTAAGCAGAGACTGGCGCAAATCACTTTCATGGAAAGGGTTTGCCAATCTTCCAAAAAACTACGAGTTTCCTGAAATCTCAGCACACATTTTTTCACCCAATCTTGATGACACTTTCAGGTAATGATCACTACCCCAATCCCACTTGGCTCACCAAATTTCGTTCTTCTAGGTTAAACCGTTCGTTGGCAGTAACAGTTTTAATTTTTAGGTTTCACTCTGTTTTCTCCTATATGGATACATGTAGTTGGAAGTCTAAATCAAACACGGTTTGTGCTAGCTCTTTGAAACTTGATACAATAAAGTAGCTCCAAGTTCTATCTCTATGGTTTGTTTCCTATTGATGTAGCCCTAAGCAGAGACTGGCACAAATCACTTTTATTTACAGGGGTTGCCAAGCCTCCAAAAAACTACGAGTTTCCTGAAATCTCAGCACACATTTTTTCACCCAATCTTGATGACACTTTCAGGTAATGATCAGTACCACAATCCCACTTGGCTCACCAAATTTCATTCTTCTAGGTTAAACCGTTCGTTGGCAGTAACAGTTTTAATTTTTAGGTTTCACTCTGTTTTCTCCTATATGGATACATATAGTTGGAACTCTAAATCAAACACGGTTTGTGCTAGCTCTTTGAAACTTGACACAATAAAGTAGCTCCAAGTTCTATCTCTATGGTTTGTTTCCTATTGATGTAGCCCTAAGCAGAGACTGGCGCAAATCACTTTCATGGAAAGGGGTTGCCAAGCTTCCAAAAAACTACGAGTTTCCTGAAATCTCAGCACACATTTTTTCACCCAATCTTGATGACACTTTCAGGTAATGATCAGTACCACAATCCCACTTGGCTCACCAAATTTCGTTCTTCTAGGTTAAACCGTTCGTTGGCAGTAACAGTTTTAATTTTTAGGTTTCACTCTGTTTTCTCCTATATAGATACATGTAGTTGGAAGTCTAAATCAAACACGGTTTGTGCTAGCTCTTTGAAACTTGACACAATAAAGTAGCTCCAAGTTCTATCTCTATGGTTTGTTTCCTATTGATGTAGCCCTAAGCAGAGACTGGCACAAATCACTTTCATTTACAGGGGTTGCCAAGCTTCCAAAAAACTACGAGTTTCATGAAATCTCAGCACACATTTTTTCACCCAATCTTGATGACACTTTCAGGTAATGATCAGTACCCCAATCCCACTTGGCTCACCAAATTTCGTTCTTCTAGGTTAAACCGTTCGTTGGCAGTAACAGTTTTAATTTTTAGGTTTCACTCTGTTTTCTCCTATAAGGATACATGTAGTTGGAACTCTAAATCAAACACGGTTTGTGCTAGCTCTTTGAAACTTGACACAATAAAGTAGCTCCAAGTTCTATCTCTATGGTTTGTTTCCTATTGATGTAGCCCTAAGCATAGACTTTAGCAAATCACTTTCATGGAAAGGGGTTGCCAAGCTTCCAAAAAACTACGAGTTTCCTGAAATCTCAGCACACATTTTTTCACCCAATCTTGATGACACTTTCAGGTAATGATCAGTACCCCAATCCCATTGGCTCACCAAATTTTGTTATTCTAGGTTAAATGGTTCGTTGTCAGTAACAGTTTTAATTTTTAGGTTTCACTCTGTTTTCTCCTATATGGGACATGTAGTTGGAACTCTAAATCAAACACGGTTTGTGCTAGCTCTTTGAAACTTGACACAATAAAGTAGCTCCAACTTCTATCTCTATGGTTTGTTTCCTATTGATGTAGCCCTAAGCAGAGACTGGCGCAAATCACTTTCATTAAAAGGGGTTGCCAATCTTCCAAAAAACTGCGAGTTTCCTGAAATCTCAGCACACATTTTTTCACCCAATCTTGATGACACTTTCAGGTAATGATCAGTACCCCAATCCCACTTGGCTCACCAAATTTCGTTCTTCTAGGTTAAACCGTTCGTTGGCAGTAACAGTTTTAATTTTTAGGTTTCACTCTGTTTTCTCCTATATAGATACATGTAGTTGGAAGTCTAAATCAAACACGGTTTGTGCTAGCTCTTTGAAACTTGACACAATAAAGTAGCTCCAAGTTCTATCTCTATGGTTTGTTTCCTATTGATGTAGCCCTAAGCAGAGACTGGCACAAATCACTTTCATTTACAGGGGTTGCCAAGCTTCCAAAAAACTATGAGTTTCATGAAATCTCAGCACACATTTTTTTACCCAATCTTGATGACACTTTCAGGTAATGATCAGTACCCCAATCCCACTTGGCTCACCAAATTTCGTTCTTCTAGGTTAAACCGTTCGTTGGCAGTAACAGTTTTAATTTTTAGGTTTCACTCTGTTTTCTCCTATATGGATACATGTAGTTGGAACTCTAAATCAAACACGGTTTGTGCTAGCTCTTTGAAACTTGACACAATAAAGTAGCTCCAAGTTCTATCTCTATGGTTTGTTTCCTATTGATGTAGCCCTAAGCAGAGACTTTAGCAAATCACTTTCATGGAAAGGGGTTGCCAAGCTTCCAAAAAACTACGAGTTTCCTGAAATCTCAGCACACATTTTTTCACCCAATCTTGATTACACTTTCAGGTAATGATCAGTACAACAAATCCCACTTGGGTCACCAAGTTTCGTTCTTCTAGGTTAAACCGTTCGTTGGCAGTAACAGTTTTAATTTTTAGGTTTCACTCTGTTTTCTCCTATATGGATACATGTAGTTGGAACTCTAAATCAAACCCGGTTTGTGCTAACTCTTTGAAACTTGACACAATAAAGTAGCTCCAAGTTCTATATCTATGGTTTGTTTCCTATTGATGTAGCCCTAAGCAGAGACTGGCGCAAATCACTTTCATGGAAAGGGGTTGCCAATCTTCCAAAAAACTACGAGTTTCCTGAAATCTCAGCACACATTTTTTCACCCAATCTTGATGACACTTTCAGGTAATGATCAGTACCCCAATCCCACTTGGCTCACCAAATTTCTCTCTTCTAGGTTGAACCGTTCGTTGGCAGTAACTGTTTTAATTTTTAGTTTTCACTGTGTTTTCTCCTATATGGTTACATGTAGTTGGAACTCTAAATCAAACACGGTTTGTGCTAGCTCTATGAAACTTGACACAATAAAGTAGCTCCATGTTCTATCTCTATGGTTTGTTTCCTATTGATGTAGCCCTAAGCAGAGACTGGTGCAAATCACTTTCATTTAAAGGGGTTGCCAAGCTTCCAAAAAACTACGAATTTCCTGAAATCTCAGCACACACTTTTTCACCCAATCTTGATTACACTTTCAGGTAATGATCAGTACCCCAATCCCACTTGGCTCACCAAATTTCGTTCTTCTAGTTTAAACCGTTCGTTGGCAGTAACAGTTTTAATTTTTAGGTTTCACTCTGTTTTCTCCTACATGGATACATGTAGTTGGAACTCTAAATCAAACACGGTTTGTGCTAGCTCTTTGAAACTTGACACAATAAAGTAGCTCCAAGTTCTATCTCTATGGTTTATTTCCTATTGATGTAGCCCTAAGCAGAGACTGGCGCAAATCACTTTCATGGAAAGGGGTTGCCAATCTTCCAAAAAATATGAGTTTCCTGAAATCTCAGCACACATTTTTTCACCCAATCTTGATGACACTTTCAGGTAATGATCAGTACCCCAATCCCACTTGGCTCACCAAATTTCGTTCTTCTAGGTTAAACGGTTCGTTGGCAGTAACAGTTTTAATTTTTAGGTTTCACTCTGTTTTCTCCTATATGGATACATGTAGTTGGAACTCTAAATCAAACACGGTTTGTGCTAGCTCTTTGAACCTTGACACAATAAAGTAGCTCCAAGTTCTATCTCTATGGTTTGTTTCCTATTGATGTAGCCCTAAGCAGAGACTGGCGCAAATAACTTTCATTTAAAGGGGTTGCCAAGCTGCCAAAAAACTACGAGTTTCCTGAAATCTCAGCACACATTTTTTCACCCAATATTCATGACACTTTCAGGTAATGATCAGTACCCCAATCCCACTTGGCTCACCAAATTTCGTTCTTCTAGGTTAAACCGTTCGTTGGCAGTAACAATTTTAATTTTTAGGTTTCACTCAATTTTCTCCTATATGAATACATGTAGTTGGAACTCTAAATCAAACACGGTTTGTGCTAGCTCTTTGAAACTTGACACAATAAAGTAGCTCCAAGTTCTATCTCTATGGTTTGTTTCCTATTGATATAGCCCTAAGCAGAGACTGGCGCAAATCTCTTTCATGGAAAGGGGTTGCCAATCTTCAAAAAACTGCGAGTTTCCTGAAATCTCAGCACACATTTTTTCACCCAATATTGATGACACTTTCAGGTAATGATCAGTACCCCAATCCCACTTGGCTCACCAAATTTCGTTCTTCTAGGTTAAACCGTTCCTTGGCAGTAACAGTTTTAATTTTTAGGTTTCACTCTGTTTTCTCCTATATGGATACATGTAGTTGGAACTCTAAATCAAACACGGTTTGTGGTAGCTCTTTGAAACTTGACACAATAAAGTAGCTCCAAGTTCTATCTCTATGGTTTGTTTCCTATTGATGTAGCCCTAAGCAGAGACTGGCGCAAATCACTTTCATGGAAAGGGGTTGCCAATCTTCCAAAAAACTACGAGTTTCCTGAAATCTCAGCACACATTTTTTCACCCAATCTTGATGACACTTTCAGATAATGATCAGTACCCCAATCCCACTTGGCTCACCAAATTTCTCTATTCTAGGTTGAACCGTTCGTTGGCAGTAACAGTTTTAATTTTTATTTTTCACTGTGTTTTCTCCTATATGGTTACATGTAGTTGGAACTCTAAATCAAACACGGTTTGTGCTAGCTCTATGAAACTTGACACAATAAAGTAGCTCCATGTTCTATCTCTATGGTTTGTTTCCTATTGATGTAGCCCTAAGCAGAGACTGGTGCAAATCACTTTCATTTAAAGGGGTTGCCAAGCTTCCAAAAAACTACGAATTTCCTGAAATCTCAGCACACACTTTTTCACCCAATCTTGATTACACTTTCAGGTAATGATCAGTACCCCAATCCCACTTGGCTCACCAAATTTCGTTCTTCTAGTTTAAACCGTTCGTTGGCAGTAACAGTTTTAATTTTTAGGTTTCACTCTGTTTTCTCCTATATGGATACATGTAGTTGGAACTCTAAATCAAACACGGTTTGTGCTAGCTCTTTGAAACTTGACACAATAAAGTAGCTCCAAGTTCTATCTCTATGGTTTATTTCCTATTGATGTAGCCCTAAGCAGAGACTGGCGCAAATCACTTTCATGGAAAGGGGTTGCCAATCTTCCAAAAAATATGAGTTTCCTGAAATATCAGCACACATTTTTTCACCCAATCTTGATGACACTTTCAGGTAATGATCAGTACCCCAATCCCACTTGGCTCACCAAATTCGTTCTTCTAGGTTAAACGGTTCGTTGGCAGTAACAGTTTTAATTTTTAGGTTTCACTCTGTTTTCTCCTATATGGATACATGTACTTGGAACTCTAAATCAAACACGGTTTGTGCTAGCTCTTTGAACCTTGACACAATAAAGTAGCTCCAAGTTCAATCTCTATGGTTTGTTTCCTATTGATGTAGCCCTAAGCAGAGACTGGCGCAAATCACTTTCATTTAAAGGGGTTGCCAAGCTGCCAAAAAACTACGAGTTTCCTGAAATCTCAGCACACATTTTTTCACCCAATATTCATGACACTTTCAGGTAATGATCAGTACCCCAATCCCACTTGGCTCACCAAATTTCGTTCTTCTAGGTTAAACCGTTCGTTGGCAGTAACAATTTTAATTTTTAGGTTTCACTCAATTTTCTCCTATATGAATACATGTAGTTGGAACTCTAAATCAAACACGGTTTGTGCTAGCTCTTTGAAACTTGACACAATAAAGTAGCTCCAAGTTCTATCTCTATGGTTTGTTTCCTATTGATATAGCCCTAAGCAGAGACTGGCGCAAATCACTTTCATGGAAAGGGGTTGCCAATCTTCTAAAAACTGCGAGTTTCCTGAAATCTCAGCACACATTTTTTCACCCAATATTGATGACACTTTCAGGTAATGATCAGTACCCCAATCCCACTTGGCTCACCAAATTTCGTTCTTCTAGGTTAAACCGTTCCTTGGCAGTAACAGTTTTAATTTTTAGGTTTCACTCTGTTTTCTCCTATATGGATACATGTAGTTGGAACTCTAAATCAAACACGGTTTGTGGTAGCTCTTTGAAACTTGACACAATAAAGTAGCTCCAAGTTCTGTCTCTATGGTTTGTTTCCTATTGATGTAGCCCTAAGCAGAGACTGGCGCAAATCACTTTCATGGAAAGGGGTTGCCAATCTTCCAAAAAACTACGAGTTTCCTGAAATCTCAGCACACATTTTTTCACCCAAACTTGATGACACTTTCAGGTAATGATCAGTACCCCAATCCCACTTGGCTCACCAAATTTCGTTCTTCTAGGTTAAACCTTTCGTTGGCAGTAACAGTTTTAATTTTTAGGTTTCACTCTGTTTTCTCCTATATAGATACATATATTTGGAAGTCTAAATCAAACACGGTTTGTGCTAGCTCTTTGAAACTTGACACAATAAAGTAGCTCCAAGTTCTGTCTCTATGGTTTGTTTCCTATTGATGTAGCCCTAAGCAGAGACTGGCACAAATCACTTTCATTTACAGGGGTTGCCAAGCTTCCAAAAAACTACGAGTTTCCTGAAATCTCAGCACACATTTTTTCACCCAATCTTGATGACACTTTCAGGTAATGATCAGTACACCACTCCCACTTGGCTCACCAAATTTCGTTCTTCTATGTTAAACCGTTCGTTGGCAGTAACAGTTTTAATTTTTAGGTTTCACTCTGTTTTCTCCTATATGGATACATGTAGTTAGAACTCTAAATCAAACACGGTTTGTGCTAGCTCTTTGAAACTTGACACAATAAAGTAGCTCCAAGTTCTATCTCTATGGTTTGTTTCCTATTGATGTAGCCCTAAGCAGAGACTGGCGCAAATCACTTTCATGGAAAGGGGTTGCCAATCTTCCAAAAAACTACGAGTTTCCTGAAATCTCAGCACACATTTTTTCACCCAATCTTGATGACACTTTCAGGTAATGATCAGTACCCCAATCCCACTTGGCTCACCAAATTTCGTTCTTCTAGGTTAAACGGTTCGTTGGCAGTAACAGTTTTAATTTTTAGGTTTCACTCTGTTTTCTCCTATATGGATACATGCAGTTGGAACTCTAAATCAAACACGGTTTGTGCTAGCTCTTTGAAACTTGACACAATAAAGTAGCTCCAAGTTCTATCTCTATAGTATCTTTCCTATTGATGTAGCCCTAAGCAGAGACTGGCGCAAATCACTTTAATTTAAAGGGGTTGCAAAGCTGCCAAAATCTACGAGTTTCCTGAAATCTCAGCACACATTTTTTCACACAATATTGATGACACTTTCAGGTAATGATCAGTACCCCAATCCCACTTGGATCACCAAATTTCGTTCTTCTAGGTTAAACTGTTCGTTGGCAGTAACAGTTTTAATTTTTAGGTTTCACTCTGTTTTCTCCTATATGAATACATGTAGTTGGAACTCTAAATCAAACACGGTTTGTGCTAGCTCTTTGAAACTTGACACAATAAAGTAGCTCCAAGTTCTATCTCTATGGTTTGTTTCCTATTGATGTAGCCCTAAGCAGAGACTGGCAGAAATCACTTTCATGGAAAGGGGTTGCCAAGCTTCCAAAAAACTACGAGTTTCATGAAATCTCAGCACACATTTTTTCACCCAATCTTGATGACACTTTCAGGTAATGATCAGTACCCCAATCCCACTTGGCTCACCAAATTTCGTTCTTCTAGGTTAAACCGTTCGTTGGCAGTAACAGTTTTAATTTTTAGGTTTCACTCTGTTTTCTCCTATAAGGATACATGTAGTTGGAACTCTAAATCAAACACGGTTTGTGCTAGCTCTTTGAAACTTGACACAATAAAGTAGCTCCAAGTTCTATCTCTATGGTTTGTTTCCTATTGATGTAGCCCTAAGCAGAGACTGGCACAAATCACTTTCATTTACAGGGGTTGCCAAGCTTCCAAAAAACTACGAGTTTCCTGAAATCTCAGCACACATTTTTTCACCCAATCTTGATGACACTTTCAGGTAATGATCAGTACCCCAATCCCACTTGGCTCACCAAATTTTGTTCTTCTAGGTTAAATGGTTCGTTGTCAGTAACAGTTTTAATTTTTAGGTTTCACTCTGTTTTCTCCTATATGGGACATGTAGTTGGAACTCTAAATCAAACACGGTTTGTGCTAGCTCTTTGAAACTTGACACAATAAAGTAGCTCCAAGTTCTATCTCTATGGTTTGTTTCCTATTGATGTAGCCCTAAGCAGAGACTGGAGCAAATCACTTTCATGGAAAGGGGTTGCCAAGCTTCCAAAAAACTACGAGTTTCCTGAAATCTCAGCACACATTTTTTCACCCAATCTTGATGACACTTTCAGGTAATGATCAGTACCCCAATCCCACTTGGCTCACCAAATTTCGTTCTTCTAGGTTAAACCGTTCGTTGGCAGTAACAGTTTTAATTTTTAGGTTTCACTCTGTTTTCTCCTATATAGATACATGTAGTTGGAAGTCTAAATCAAACACGGTTTGTGCTAGCTCTTTGAAACTTGACACAATAAAGTAGCTCCAAGTTCTATCTCTATGGTTTGTTTCCTATTGATGTAGCCTTAAGCAGAGACTGGCGCAAATCACTTTCATTGAAAGGGGTTGCCAATCTTCCAAAAAACTGCGAGTTTCCTGAAATCTCAGCAAACATTTTTTCACCCAATCTTGATGACACTTTCAGGTAATGATCAGTACCCCAATCCCACTTGGCTCACCAAATTTCATTCTTCTAGGTTAAACCGTTCGTTGGCAGTAACAGTTTTAATTTTTAGGTTTCACTCTGTTTTGTCCTATATGGATACATGTAGTTGGAACTCTAAATCAAACACGGTTTGTGCTAGCTCTTTGAAACTTGACACAATAAAGTAGCTCCAAGTTCTATCTCTATGGTTTGTTTCCTATTGATGTAGCCCTAAGCAGAGACTTTAGCAAATCACTTTCATGGAAAGGGGTTGCCAAGCTTCCAAAAAACTACGAGTTTCCTGAAATCTCAGCACACATTTTTTCACCCAATCTTGATGACACTTTCAGGTAATGATCAGTACCCCAATCCCACTTGGCTCACCAAATTTCGTTCTTCTAGGTTAAACGGTTCGTTGGCAGTAACAGTTTTAATTTTTAGGTTTCACTCTGTTTTCTCCTATATGGATACATGTACTTGGAACTCTAAATCAAACACGGTTTGTGCTAGCTCTTTGAACCTTGACACAATAAAGTAGCTCCAAGTTCAATCTCTATGGTTTGTTTCCTATTGATGTAGCCCTAAGCAGAGACTGGCGCAAATCACTTTCATTTAAAGGGGTTGCCAAGCTGCCAAAAAACTACGAGTTTCCTGAAATCTCAGCACACATTTTTTCACCCAATATTCATGACACTTTCAGGTAATGATCAGTACCCCAATCCCACTTGGCTCACCAAATTTCGTTCTTCTAGGTTAAACCGTTCGTTGGCAGTAACAATTTTAATTTTTAGGTTTCACTCAATTTTCTCCTATATGAATACATGTAGTTGGAACTCTAAATCAAACACGGTTTGTGCTAGCTCTTTGAAACTTGACACAATAAAGTAGCTCCAAGTTCTATCTCTATGGTTTGTTTCCTATTGATATAGCCCTAAGCAGAGACTGGCGCAAATCACTTTCATGGAAAGGGGTTGCCAATCTTCTAAAAACTGCGAGTTTCCTGAAATCTCAGCACACATTTTTTCACCCAATATTGATGACACTTTCAGGTAATGATCAGTACCCCAATCCCACTTGGCTCACCAAATTTCGTTCTTCTAGGTTAAACCGTTCCTTGGCAGTAACAGTTTTAATTTTTAGGTTTCACTCTGTTTTCTCCTATATGGATACATGTAGTTGGAACTCTAAATCAAACACGGTTTGTGGTAGCTCTTTGAAACTTGACACAATAAAGTAGCTCCAAGTTCTGTCTCTATGGTTTGTTTCCTATTGATGTAGCCCTAAGCAGAGACTGGCGCAAATCACTTTCATGGAAAGGGGTTGCCAATCTTCCAAAAAACTACGAGTTTCCTGAAATCTCAGCACACATTTTTTCACCCAAACTTGATGACACTTTCAGGTAATGATCAGTACCCCAATCCCACTTGGCTCACCAAATTTCGTTCTTCTAGGTTAAACCTTTCGTTGGCAGTAACAGTTTTAATTTTTAGGTTTCACTCTGTTTTCTCCTATATAGATACATATATTTGGAAGTCTAAATCAAACACGGTTTGTGCTAGCTCTTTGAAACTTGACACAATAAAGTAGCTCCAAGTTCTGTCTCTATGGTTTGTTTCCTATTGATGTAGCCCTAAGCAGAGACTGGCACAAATCACTTTCATTTACAGGGGTTGCCAAGCTTCCAAAAAACTACGAGTTTCCTGAAATCTCAGCACACATTTTTTCACCCAATCTTGATGACACTTTCAGGTAATGATCAGTACACCACTCCCACTTGGCTCACCAAATTTCGTTCTTCTATGTTAAACCGTTCGTTGGCAGTAACAGTTTTAATTTTTAGGTTTCACTCTGTTTTCTCCTATATGGATACATGTAGTTAGAACTCTAAATCAAACACGGTTTGTGCTAGCTCTTTGAAACTTGACACAATAAAGTAGCTCCAAGTTCTATCTCTATGGTTTGTTTCCTATTGATGTAGCCCTAAGCAGAGACTGGCGCAAATCACTTTCATGGAAAGGGGTTGCCAATCTTCCAAAAAACTACGAGTTTCCTGAAATCTCAGCACACATTTTTTCACCCAATCTTGATGACACTTTCAGGTAATGATCAGTACCCCAATCCCACTTGGCTCACCAAATTTCGTTCTTCTAGGTTAAACGGTTCGTTGGCAGTAACAGTTTTAATTTTTAGGTTTCACTCTGTTTTCTCCTATATGGATACATGCAGTTGGAACTCTAAATCAAACACGGTTTGTGCTAGCTCTTTGAAACTTGACACAATAAAGTAGCTCCAAGTTCTATCTCTATAGTATCTTTCCTATTGATGTAGCCCTAAGCAGAGACTGGCGCAAATCACTTTCATTTAAAGGGGTTGCCAAGCTGCCAAAATCTACGAGTTTCCTGAAATCTCAGCACACATTTTTTCACACAATATTGATGACACTTTCAGGTAATGATCAGTACCCCAATCCCACTTGGATCACCAAATTTCGTTCTTCTAGGTTAAACTGTTCGTTGGCAGTAACAGTTTTAATTTTTAGGTTTCACTCTGTTTTCTCCTATATGAATACATGTAGTTGGAACTCTAAATCAAACACGGTTTGTGCTAGCTCTTTGAAACTTGACACAATAAAGTAGCTCCAAGTTCTATCTCTATGGTTTGTTTCCTATTGATGTAGCCCTAAGCAGAGACTGGCAGAAATCACTTTCATGGAAAGGGGTTGCCAAGCTTCCAAAAAACTACGAGTTTCATGAAATCTCAGCACACATTTTTTCACCCAATCTTGATGACACTTTCAGGTAATGATCAGTACCCCAATCCCACTTGGCTCACCAAATTTCGTTCTTCTAGGTTAAACCGTTCGTTGGCAGTAACAGTTTTAATTTTTAGGTTTCACTCTGTTTTCTCCTATAAGGATACATGTAGTTGGAACTCTAAATCAAACACGGTTTGTGCTAGCTCTTTGAAACTTGACACAATAAAGTAGCTCCAAGTTCTATCTCTATGGTTTGTTTCCTATTGATGTAGCCCTAAGCAGAGACTGGCACAAATCACTTTCATTTACAGGGGTTGCCAAGCTTCCAAAAAACTACGAGTTTCCTGAAATCTCAGCACACATTTTTTCACCCAATCTTGATGACACTTTCAGGTAATGATCAGTACCCCAATCCCACTTGGCTCACCAAATTTTGTTCTTCTAGGTTAAATGGTTCGTTGTCAGTAACAGTTTTAATTTTTAGGTTTCACTCTGTTTTCTCCTATATGGGACATGTAGTTGGAACTCTAAATCAAACACGGTTTGTGCTAGCTCTTTGAAACTTGACACAATAAAGTAGCTCCAAGTTCTATCTCTATGGTTTGTTTCCTATTGATGTAGCCCTAAGCAGAGACTGGCGCAAATCACTTTCATTGAAAGGGGTTGCCAATCTTCCAAAAAACTGCGAGTTTCCTGAAATCTCAGCAAACATTTTTTCACCCAATCTTGATGACACTTTCAGGTAATGATCAGTACCCCAATCCCACTTGGCTCACCAAATTTCATCCTTTTAGGTTAAACCGTTCGTTGGCAGTAACAGTTTTAATTTTTAGGTTTCACTCTGTTTTCTCCTATATGGATACATGTAGTTGGAACTCTAAATCAAACACGGTTTGTGCTAGCTCTTTGAAACTTGACACAATAAAGTAGCTCCAAGTTCTATCTCTATGGTTTGTTTCCTATTGATGTAGCCCTAAGCAGAGACTGGAGCAAATCACTTTCATGGAAAGGGGTTGCCAAGCTTCCAAAAAACTACGAGTTTCCTGAAATCTCAGCACACATTTTTTCACCCAATCTTGATGACACTTTCAGGTAATGATCAGTACCCCAATCCCACTTGGCTCACCAAATTTCGTTCTTCTAGGTTAAACCGTTCGTTGGCAGTAACAGTTTTAATTTTTAGGTTTCACTCTGTTTTCTCCTATATAGATACATGTAGTTGGAAGTCTAAATCAAACACGGTTTGTGCTAGCTCTTTGAAACTTGACACAATAAAGTAGCTCCAAGTTCTATCTCTATGGTTTGTTTCCTATTGATGTAGCCTTAAGCAGAGACTGGCGCAAATCACTTTCATTGAAAGGGGTTGCCAATCTTCCAAAAAACTGCGAGTTTCCTGAAATCTCAGCAAACATTTTTTCACCCAATCTTGATGACACTTTCAGGTAATGATCAGTACCCCAATCCCACTTGGCTCACCAAATTTCATTCTTCTAGGTTAAACCGTTCGTTGGCAGTAACAGTTTTAATTTTTAGGTTTCACTCTGTTTTGTCCTATATGGATACATGTAGTTGGAACTCTAAATCAAACACGGTTTGTGCTAGCTCTTTGAAACTTGACACAATAAAGTAGCTCCAAGTTCTATCTCTATGGTTTGTTTCCTATTGATGTAGCCCTAAGCAGAGACTTTAGCAAATCACTTTCATGGAAAGGGGTTGCCAAGCTTCCAAAAAACTACGAGTTTCCTGAAATCTCAGCACACATTTTTTCACCCAATCTTGATTACACTTTCAGGTAATGATCAGTACAACAAATCCCACTTGGGTCACCAAGTTTCGTTCTTCTAGGTTAAACCGTTCGTTGGCAGTAACAGTTTTAATTTTTAGGTTTCACTCTGTTTTCTCCTATATGGATACATGTAGTTGGAACTCTAAATCAAACCCGGTTTGTGCTAACTCTTTGAAACTTGACACAATAAAGTAGCTCCAAGTTCTATATCTATGGTTTGTTTCCTATTGATGTAGCCCTAAGCAGAGACTGGCGCAAATCACGTTCATGGAAAGGGGTTGCCAATCTTCCAAAAAACTACGAGTTTCCTGAAATCTCAGCACACATTTTTTCACCCAATCTTGATGACACTTTCAGGTAATGATCAGTACCCTAATCCCACTTGGCTCACCAAATTTCTCTCTTCTAGGTTGAACCGTTCGTTGGCAGTAACAGTTTTAATTTTTAGTTTTCACTGTGTTTTCTCCTATATGGTTACATGTAGTTGGAACTCTAAATCAAACACGGTTTGTGCTAGCTCTATGAAACTTGACACAATAAAGTAGCTCCATGTTCTATCTCGATGGTTTGTTTCCTATTGATGTAGCCCTAAGCAGAGACTGGTGCAAATCACTTTCATTTAAAGGGGTAGCCAAGCTTCCAAAAAACTACGAATTTCCTGAAATCTCAGCACACACTTTTTCACCCAATCTTGATTACACTTTCAGGTAATGATCAGTACCCCAATCCCACTTGGCTCACCAAATTTCGTTCTTCTAGTTTAAACCGTTCGTTGGCAGTAACAGTTTTAATTTTTAGGTTTCACTCTGTTTTCTCCTATATGGATACATGTAGTTGGAACTCTAAATCAAACACGGTTTGTGCTAGCTCTTTGAAACTTGACACAATAAAGTAGCTCCAAGTTCTATCTCTATGGTTTATTTCCTATTGATGTAGCCCTAAGCAGAGACTGGCGCAAATCACTTTCATGGAAAGGGGTTGCCAATCTTCCAAAAAATACGAGTTTCCTGAAATCTCAGCACACATTTTTTTACCCAATCTTGATGACACTTTCAGGTAATGATCAGTACCCCAATCCCACTTGGCTCACCAAATTTCGTTCTTCTAGGTTAAACGGTTCGTTGGCAGTAACAGTTTTAATTTTTAGGTTTCACTCTGTTTTCTCCTATATGGATACATGTAGTTGGAACTCTAAATCAAACACGGTTTTTGCTAGCTCTTTGAACCTTGACACAATAAAGTAGCTCCAAGTTCTATCTCTATGGTTTGTTTCCTATTGATGTAGCCCTAAGCAGAGACTGGCGCAAATCACTTTCATTTAAAGGGGTTGCCAAGCTGCCAAAAAACTACGAGTTTCCTGAAATCTCAGCACACATTTTTTCACCCA
The DNA here is from genome assembly GCF_964194105.1 of Spermophilus citellus. Lineage (NCBI taxonomy): Eukaryota > Metazoa > Chordata > Mammalia > Rodentia > Sciuridae > Spermophilus > Spermophilus citellus. Next base: position 531,366 of record NW_027673037.1, on the reverse strand, counting down.
ATATTCATGACACTTTCAGGTAATGATCAGTACCCCAATCCCACTTGGCTCACCAAATTTCGTACTTCTAGGTTAAACCGTTCGTTGGCAGTAACAATTTTAATTTTTAGGTTTCACTCAATTTTCTCCTATATGAATACATGTAGTTGGAACTCTAAATCAAACACGGTTTGTGCTAGCTGTTTGAAACTTGACACAATAAAGTAGCTCCAAGTTCTATCTCTATGGTTTGTTTCCTATTGATATAGCCCTAAGCAGAGACTGGCGCAAATCACTTTCATGGAAAGGGGTTGCCAATCTTCAAAAAACTGCGAGTTTCCTGAAATCTCAGCACACATTTTTTCACCCAATATTGATGACACTTTCAGGTAATGATCAGTACCCCAATCCCACTTGGCTCACCAAATTTCGTTCTTCTAGGTTAAACCTTTCGTTGGCAGTAACAGTTTTAATTTTTAGGTTTCACTCTGTTTTCTCCTATATAGATACATATATTTGGAAGTCTAAATCAAACACGGTTGGTGCTAGCTCTTTGAAACTTGACACAATAAAGTAGCTCCAAGTTCTGTCTCTATGGTTTGTTTCCTATTGATGTAGCCCTAAGCAGAGACTGGCACAAATCACTTTCATTTACAGGGGTTGCCAAGCTTCCAAAAAACTACGAGTTTCCTGAAATCTCAGCACACATTTTTTCACCCAATCTTGATGACACTTTCAGGTAATGATCAGTACCCCAATCCCACTTGGCTCACCAAATTTCGTTCTTCTAGGTTAAACGGTTCGTTGGCAGTAACAGTTTTAATTTTTAGGTTTCACTCTGTTTTCTCCTATATGGATACATGCAGTTGGAACTCTAAATCAAACACGGTTTGTGCTAGCTCTTTGAAACTTGACACAATAAAGTAGCTCCAAGTTCTATCTCTATAGTATCTTTCCTATTGATGTAGCCCTAAGCAGAGACTGGCGCAAATCACTTTCATTTAAAGGGGTTGCCAAGCTGCCAAAATCTACGAGTTTCCTGAAATCTCAGCACACATTTTTTCACACAATATTGATGACACTTTCAGGTAATGATCAGTACCCCAATCCCACTTGGATCACCAAATTTCGTTCTTCTAGGTTAAACTGTTCGTTGGCAGTAACAGTTTTAATTTTTAGGTTTCACTCTGTTTTCTCCTATATGAATACATGTAGTTGGAACTCTAAATCAAACACGGTTTGTGCTAGCTCTTTGAAACTTGACACAATAAAGTAGCTCCAAGTTCTATCTCTATGGTTTGTTTCCTATTGATGTAGCCCTAAGTAGAGACTGGCGGAAATCACTTTCATGGAAAGGGGTTGCCAATCTTCCAAAAAACTGCGAGTTTCCTGAAATCTCAGCAAACATTTTTTCACCCAATCTTGATGACACTTTCAGGTAATGATCAGTACCCCATTCCCACTTGGCTCACCAAATTTCATTCTTCTAGGTTAAACTGTTCGTTGGCAGTAACAGTTTTAATTTTTAGGTTTCACTCTGTTTTCTCCTATATGGATACATGTAGTTGGAACTCTAAATCAAACACGGTTTGTGCTAGCTCTTTGAAACTTGACACAATAAAGTAGCTCCAAGTTCTATCTCTATGGTTTGTTTCCTATTGATGTAGCCCTAAGCAGAGACTGGCGCAAATCACTTTCATGGAAAGGGGTTGCCAATCTTCCAAAAAACTACGAGTTTCCTGAAATCTCAGCACACATTTTTTCACCCAATCTTGATGACACTTTCAGGTAATGATCAGTACCCCAATCCCACTTGGCTCACCAAATTTGGTTCTTCTAGGTTAAACGGTTCGTTGGCAGTAACAGTTTTAATTTTTAGGTTTCACTCTGTTTTCTCCTATATGGATACATGCAGTTGGAACTCTAAATCAAACACGTTTTGTGCTAGCTCTTTGAAACTTGACACAATAAAGTAGCTCCAAGTTCTATCTCTATAGTATCTTTCCTATTGATGTAGCCCTAAGCAGAGACTGGCGCAAATCACTTTCATTTAAAGGGGTTGCCAAGCTGCCAAAATCTACGAGTTTGCTGAAATCTCAGCACACATTTTTTCACACAATATTGATGACACTTTCAGGTAATGATCAGTACCCCAATCCCACTTGGATCACCAAATTTCGTTCTTCTAGGTTAAACTGTTCGTTGGCAGTAACAGTTTTAATTTTTAGGTTTCACTCAATTTTCTCCTATATGAATACATGTAGTTGGAACTCTAAATCAAACACGGTTTGTGCTAGCGCTTTGAAACTTGACACAATAAAGTAGCTCCAAGTTCTATCTCTATGGTTTGTTTCCTATTGATGTAGCCCTAAGCAGAGACTGGCACAAATCACTTTCATTTACAGGGGTTGCCAAGCTTCCAAAAAACTACGAGTTTCCTGAAATCTCAGCACACATTTTTTCACCCAATCTTGATGACACTTTCAGGTAATGATCAGTACCCCAATCCCACTTGGCTCACCAAATTTCGTTCTTCTAGGTTAAACCGTTCCTTGGCAGTAACAGTTTTAATTTTTAGGTTTCACTCTGTTTTCTCCTATATGGATACATGTAGTTGGAACTCTAAATCAAACACGGTTTGTGGTAGCTCTTTGAAACTTGACACAATAAAGTAGCTCCAAGTTCTGTCTCTATGGTTTGTTTCCTATTGATGTAGCCCTAAGCAGAGACTGGCGCAAATCACTTTCATGGAAAGGGGTTGCCAATCTTCCAAAAAACTACGAGTTTCCTGAAATCTCAGCACACATTTTTTCACCCAAACTTGATGACACTTTCAGGTAATGATCAGTACCCCAATCCCACTTGGCTCACCAAATTTCGTTCTTCTAGGTTAAACCTTTCGTTGGCAGTAACAGTTTTAATTTTTAGGTTTCACTCTGTTTTCTCCTATATAGATACATATATTTGGAAGTCTAAATCAAACACGGTTTGTGCTAGCTCTTTGAAACTTGACACAATAAAGTAGCTCCAAGTTCTGTCTCTATGGTTTGTTTCCTATTGATGTAGCCCTAAGCAGAGACTGGCACAAATCACTTTCATTTACAGGGGTTGCCAAGCTTCCAAAAAACTACGAGTTTCCTGAAATCTCAGCACACATTTTTTCACCCAATCTTGATGACACTTTCAGGTAATGATCAGTACACCACTCCCACTTGGCTCACCAAATTTCGTTCTTCTATGTTAAACCGTTCGTTGGCAGTAACAGTTTTAATTTTTAGGTTTCACTCTGTTTTCTCCTATATGGATACATGTAGTTAGAACTCTAAATCAAACACGGTTTGTGCTAGCTCTTTGAAACTTGACACAATAAAGTAGCTCCAAGTTCTATCTCTATGGTTTGTTTCCTATTGATGTAGCCCTAAGCAGAGACTGGCGCAAATCACTTTCATGGAAAGGGGTTGCCAATCTTCCAAAAAACTACGAGTTTCCTGAAATCTCAGCACACATTTTTTCACCCAATCTTGATGACACTTTCAGGTAATGATCAGTACCCCAATCCCACTTGGCTCACCAAATTTCGTTCTTCTAGGTTAAACGGTTCGTTGGCAGTAACAGTTTTAATTTTTAGGTTTCACTCTGTTTTCTCCTATATGGATACATGCAGTTGGAACTCTAAATCAAACACGGTTTGTGCTAGCTCTTTGAAACTTGACACAATAAGGTAGCTCCAAGTTCTATCTCTATGGTTTGTTTCCTATTGATGTAGCCCTAAGCAGAGACTGGCGCAAATCACTTTCATGGAAAGGGGTTGCCAATCTTCCAAAAAACTACGATTTTCCTGAAATCTCAGCACACATTTTTTCACCCAATCTTGATGGCACTTTCAGGTAATGATCAGTACCCCAATCCCACTTGGCTCACCAAATTTCTCTCTTCTAGGTTAAACTGTTCGTTGGCAGTAACAGTTTTAATTTTTAGTTTTCACTGTGTTTTCTCCTATATGGATACATGTAGTTGGAACTCTAAATCAAACAAGGTTTGTGCTAGCTCTTTGAAACTTGACACAATAAAGTAGCTCCATGTTCTATCTCTATGGTTTGTCTCCTATTGATGCAGCCCTAAGCAGAGACTGGTGCAAATCACTTTCATTTAAAGGGGTTGCCAAGCTTCCAAAAAACTACGAATTTCCTGAAATCTGAGCACACATTTTTTCCCCCAATCTTGATGACACTTTCAGGTAATGATCAGTACCCCAATCCCACTTGGCTCACCAAATTTCGTTCTTCTAGGTTAAACCGTTCGTTGGCAGTAACAGTTTTAATTTTTAGGTTTCACTCTGTTATCTCCTATATGGATACATGTAGTTGGAAGTCTAAATCAAACATGGTTTGTGCTAGCTCTTTGAAACTTGACACAATAAAGTAGCTCCAAGTTCTATCTCAATGGTTTGTTTCCTATTGATGTAGCCCTAAGCAGAGACTGGCGCAAATCACTTTCATGGAAAGGGTTTGCCAATCTTCCAAAAAACTACGAGTTTCCTGAAATCTCAGCACACATTTTTTCACCCAATCTTGATGACACTTTCAGGTAATGATCAGTACCCCAATCCCACTTGGCACACCAAATTTCGTTCTTCTAGGTTAAACCGTTCGTTGGCAGTAACAGTTTTAATTTTTAGGTTTCACTCTGTTTTCTCCTATATGGATACATGTAGTTGTAAGTCTAAATCAAACACGGTTTGTGCTAGCTCTTTGAAACTTGACACAATAAAGTAGCTCCAAGTTCTATCTCTATAGTTTGTTTCCTATTGATGTAGCCCTAAGCAGAGACTGGCGCAAATCACTTTCATGGAAAGGGGTGGCCAATCTTCCAAAAAACTACGAGTTTCCTGAAATCTCAGCACACATTTTTTCACCCAATCTTGATGACAGTTTCAGGTAATGATCAGTACCCCAAACCCACTTGGCTCACCAAATTTCGTTCTTCTAGGTTAAACGGTTCGTTGGCAGTAACAGTTTTAATTTTTAGGTTTCACTCTGTTTTCTCCTATATGGATACATGCAGTTGGAACTCTAAATCAAACACGGTTTGTGCTAGCTCTTTGAAACTTGACACAATAAAGTAGCTCCAAGTTCTATCTCTATAGAATCTTTCCTATTGATGTAGCCCTAAGCAGAGACTGGCGCAAATCACTTTCATTTAAAGGGGTTGCCAAGCTGCCAAAATCTACGAGTTTCCTGAAATCTCAGCACACATTTTTTCACACAATATTGATGACACTTTCAGGTAATGATCAGTACCCCAATCCCACTTGGATCACCAAATTTCGTTCTTCTAGGTTAAACTGTTCGTTGGCAGTAACAGTTTTAATTTTTAGGTTTCACTCTGTTTTCTCCTATATGAATACATGTAGTTGGAACTCTAAATCAAACACGGTTTGTGCTAGCTCTTTGAAACTTGACACAATAAAGTAGCTCCAAGTTCTATCTCTATGGTTTGTTTCCTATTGATGTAGCCCTAAGCAGAGACTGGCAGAAATCACTTTCATGGAAAGGGGTTGCCAAGCTTCCAAAAAACTACGAGTTTCATGAAATCTCAGCACACATTTTTTCACCCAATCTTGATGACACTTTCAGGTAATGATCAGTACCCCAATCCCACTTGGCTCACCAAATTTCGTTCTTCTAGGTTAAACCGTTCGTTGGCAGTAACAGTTTTAATTTTTAGGTTTCACTCTGTTTTCTCCTATAAGGATACATGTAGTTGGAACTCTAAATCAAACACGGTTTGTGCTAACTCTTTGAAACTTGACACAATAAGGTAGCTCCAAGTTCTATCTCTATGGTTTGTTTCCTATTGATGTAGCCCTAAGCAGAGACTGGCGCAAATCACTTTCATGGAAAGGGGTTGCCAATCTTCCAAAAAACTACGATTTTCCTGAAATCTCAGCACACATTTTTTCACCCAATCTTGATGGCACTTTCAGGTAATGATCAGTACCCCAATCCCACTTGGCTCACCAAATTTCTCTCTTCTAGGTTAAACTGTTCGTTGGCAGTAACAGTTTTAATTTTTAGTTTTCACTGTGTTTTCTCCTATATGGATACATGTAGTTGGAACTCTAAATCAAACAAGGTTTGTGCTAGCTCTTTGAAACTTGACACAATAAAGTAGCTCCATGTTCTATCTCTATGGTTTGTCTCCTATTGATGCAGCCCTAAGCAGAGACTGGTGCAAATCACTTTCATTTAAAGGGGTTGCCAAGCTTCCAAAAAACTACGAATTTCCTGAAATCTGAGCACACATTTTTTCCCCCAATCTTGATGACACTTTCAGGTAATGATCAGTACCCCAATCCCACTTGGCTCACCAAATTTCGTTCTTCTAGGTTAAACCGTTCGTTGGCAGTAACAGTTTTAATTTTTAGGTTTCACTCTGTTATCTCCTATATGGATACATGTAGTTGGAAGTCTAAATCAAACATGGTTTGTGCTAGCTCTTTGAAACTTGACACAATAAAGTAGCTCCAAGTTCTATCTCAATGGTTTGTTTCCTATTGATGTAGCCCTAAGCAGAGACTGGCGCAAATCACTTTCATGGAAAGGGTTTGCCAATCTTCCAAAAAACTACGAGTTTCCTGAAATCTCAGCACACATTTTTTCACCCAATCTTGATGACACTTTCAGGTAATGATCAGTACCCCAATCCCACTTGGCACACCAAATTTCGTTCTTCTAGGTTAAACCGTTCGTTGGCAGTAACAGTTTTAATTTTTAGGTTTCACTCTGTTTTCTCCTATATGGATACATGTAGTTGTAAGTCTAAATCAAACACGGTTTGTGCTAGCTCTTTGAAACTTGACACAATAAAGTAGCTCCAAGTTCTATCTCTATAGTTTGTTTCCTATTGATGTAGCCCTAAGCAGAGACTGGCGCAAATCACTTTCATGGAAAGGGGTGGCCAATCTTCCAAAAAACTACGAGTTTCCTGAAATCTCAGCACACATTTTTTCACCCAATCTTGATGACAGTTTCAGGTAATGATCAGTACCCCAAACCCACTTGGCTCACCAAATTTCGTTCTTCTAGGTTAAACCGTTCGTTGGCAGTAAAAGTTTTAATTTTTAGGTTTCACTCTGTTTTCTCCTATATGGATACATGTAGTTGGAAGTCTAAATCAAACACGGTTTGTGCTAGCTCTTTGAAACTTGACACAATAAAGTAGCTCCATGTTCTATCTCTGTGGTTTGTTTCCTATTGATGTAGCCCTAAGCAGAGACTGGTGCAAATCACTTTCATTTAAAGGGGTAGCCAAGCTTCCAAAAAACTACGAATTTCCTTAAATCTCAGCACACATTTTTCACCCAATCTTGATGACACTTTCAGGTAATGATCAGTACCCCAATCCCACTTGGCTCACCAAATTTCGTTCTTCTAGGTTAAACCGTTCGTTGGCAGTAACAGTTTTAATTTTTAGGTTTCACTCTGTTATCTCCTATATGGATACATGTAGTTGGAAGTCTAAATCAAACACGGTTTGTGCTAGCTCTTTGAAACTTGACACAAAAAAGTAGCTCCAAGTTCTATCTCTATAGTTTGTTTCCTATTGATGTAGCCCTAAGCAGAGGCTGGCGCAAATCACTTTCATCGAAAGGGGTTGCCAAGCTTCCAAAAAACTACGAGTTTCCTGAAATCTCAGCACACATTTTTTCAACCAATCTTGATGACACTTTCAGGTAATGATCAGTACCCCAATCCCACTTGGCTCACCGAATTTTGTTCTTCTAGGTTAAACAGTTCGTTGGCAGTAACAGTTTCAATTTTTAGGTTTCACTCTGTTTTCTCCTATATGGATACATGTAGTTGGAAGTCTAAATCAAACACGGTTTGTGCTAGCTCTTTGAAACTTGACACAATAAAGTAGCTCCAAGTTCTCTCTCTATGGTTTGTTTCCTATTGATGTAGCCCTAAGCAAAGACTGGTGCAAATCACTTTCATAGAAAGGGGTTGCCAATCTTCCAAAAAACTACGAGTTTCCTTAAATCTCAGCACAAATTTTTTCACCCAATCTTGATGACACTTTCAGGTAATGATCACTACCCCAATCCCACTTGGCTCACCAAATTTCGTTCTTCTAGGTTAAACCGTTCGTTGGCAGTAACAGTTTTAATTTTTAGGTTTCACTCTGTTTTCTCCTATATGGATACATGTAGTTGGAACTCTAAATCAAACACGGTTTGTGCTAGCTCTTTGAAACTTGACACAATAAAGTAGCTCCAAGTTCTATCTCTATGGTTTGTTTCCTATTGATGTAGCCCTAAGCAGAGACTGGCGCAAATCACTTTCATGGAAAGGGGTTGCCAATCTTCCAAAAAACTACGAGTTTCCTGAAATCTCAGCACACATTTTTTCACCCAAACTTGATGACACTTTCAGGTAATGATCAGTACCCCAATCCCACTTGGCTCACCAAATTTCTCTCTTCTAGGTTAAACCGTTCGTTGGCAGTAACAGTTTTAATTTTTAGTTTTCACTGTGTTTTCTCCTATATGGATACATGTAGTTGGAACTCTAAATCAAACACGGTTTGTGCTAGCTCTTTGAAACTTGACACAATAAAGTAGCTCCATGTTATATCTCTATGGTGTGTTTCCTATTGATGTAGCCCTAAGCAGAGACTGGTGCAAATCACTTTCATTTAAAGGGGTTGCCAAGCTTCCAAAAACTACGAATTTCCTGAAATCTCAGCACACATTTTTTCACCCAATCTTGATGACACTTTCAGGTAATGATCAGTACCCCAATCCCACTTGGCTCACCAAATTTCGTTCTTCTAGGTTAAACCGTTCGTTGGCAGTAACAGTTTTAATTTTTAGGTTTCACTCTGTTTTCTCCTATATAGATACATGTAGTTGGAAGTCTAAATCAAACACGGTTTGTGCTAGCTCTTTGAAACTTGACACAATAAAGTAGCTCCAAGTTCTATCTCTATGGTTTGTTTCCTATTGATGTAGCCCTAAGCAGAGACTGGCACAAATCACTTTCATTTACAGGGGTTGCCAAGCTTCCAAAAAACTACGAGTTTCATGAAATCTCAGCACACATTTTTTCACCCAATCTTGATGACACTTTCAGGTAATGATCAGTACCCCAATCCCACTTGGCTCACCAAATTTCGTTCTTCTAGGTTAAACCGTTCGTTGGCAGTAACAGTTTTAATTTTTAGGTTTCACTCTGTTTTCTCCTATAAGGATACATGTAGTTGGAACTCTAAATCAAACACGGTTTGTGCTAGCTCTTTGAAACTTGACACAATAAAGTAGCTCCAAGTTCTATCTCTATGGTTTGTTTCCTATTGATGTAGCCCTAAGCAGAGACTGGCACAAATCACTTTCATTTACAGGGGTTGCCAAGCTTCCAAAAAACTACGAGTTTCCTGAAATCTCAGCACACATTTTTTCACCCAATCTTGATGACACTTTCAGGTAATGATCAGTACCCCAATCCCATTGGCTCACCAAATTTTGTTCTTCTAGGTTAAATGGTTCGTTGTCAGTAACAGTTTTAATTTTTAGGTTTCACTCTGTTTTCTCCTATATGGATACATGTAGTTGGAACTCTAAATCAAACACGGTTTGTGCTAGCTCTTTGAAACTTGACACAATAAAGTAGCTCCAACTTCTATCTCTATGGTTTGTTTCCTATTGATGTAGCCCTAAGCAGAGACTGGCGCAAATCACTTTCATTGAAAGGGGTTGCCAATCTTCCAAAAAACTGCGAGTTTCCTGAAATCTCAGCAAACATTTTTTCACCCAATCTTGATGACACTTTCAGGTAATGATCAGTACCCCAATCCCACTTGGCTCACCAAATTTCGTTCTTCTAGGTTAAACCGTTCGTTGGCAGTAACAGTTTTAATTTTTAGGTTTCACTCTGTTTTCTCCTATATAGATACATGTAGTTGGAAGTCTAAATCAAACACGGTTTGTGCTAGCTCTTTGAAACTTGACACAATAAAGTAGCTCCAAGTTCTATCTCTATGGTTTGTTTCCTATTGATGTAGCCCTAAGCAGAGACTGGCACAAATCACTTTCATTTACAGGGGTTGCCAAGCTTCCAAAAAACTACGAGTTTCATGAAATCTCAGCACACATTTTTTTACCCAATCTTGATGACACTTTCAGGTAATGATCAGTACCCCAATCCCACTTGGCTCACCAAATTTCGTTCTTCTAGGTTAAACCGTTCGTTGGCAGTAACAGTTTTAATTTTTAGGTTTCACTCTGTTTTCTCCTATATGGATACATGTAGTTGGAACTCTAAATCAAACACGGTTTGTGCTAGCTCTTTGAAACTTGACACAATAAAGTAGCTCCAAGTTCTATCTCTATGGTTTGTTTCCTATTGATGTAGCCCTAACCAGAGACTTTAGCAAATCACTTTCATGGAAAGGGGTTGCCAAGCTTCCAAAAAACTACGAGTTTCCTGAAATCTCAGCACACATTTTTTCACCCAATCTTGATGACACTTTCAGGTAATGATCAGTACAACAAATCCCACTTGGGTCACCAAGTTTCGTTCTTCTAGGTTAAACCGTTCGTTGGCAGTAACAGTTTTAATTTTTAGGTTTCACTCTGTTTTCTCCTATATGGATACATGTAGTTGGAACTCTAAATCAAACCCGGTTTGTGCTAACTCTTTGAAACTTGACACAATAAAGTAGCTCCAAGTTCTATATCTATGGTTTGTTTCCTATTGATGTAGCCCTAAGCAGAGACTGGCGCAAATCACTTTCATTTAAAGGGGTTGCCAAGCTTCCAAAAACTACGAGTTTCCTGAAATCTCAGCACACATTTTTTCACCCAATCTTGATGACACTTTCAGGTAATGATCAGTACCCCAATCCCACTTGGCTCACCAAATTTCGTTCTTCTAGGTTAAACCGTTCGTTGGCAGTAACAGTTTTAATTTTTAGGTTTCACTCTGTTTTCTCCTATATAGATACATGTAGTTGGAAGTCTAAATCAAACACGGTTTGTGCTAGCTCTTTGAAACTTGACACAATAAAGTAGCTCCAAGTTCTATCTCTATGGTTTGTTTCCTATTGATGTAGCCCTAAGCAGAGACTGGCACAAATCAGTTTCATTTACAGGGGTTGCCAAGCTTCCAAAAAACTACGAGTTTCATGAAATCTCAGCACACATTTTTTCACCCAATCTTGATGACACTTTCAGGTAATGATCAGTACCCCAATCCCACTTGGCTCACCAAATTTCGTTCTTCTAGGTTAAACCGTTCGTTGGCAGTAACAGTTTTAATTTTTAGGTTTCACTCTGTTTTCTCCTATATGGATACATGTAGTTGGAACTCTAAATCAAACACGGTTTGTGCTAGCTCTTTGAAACTTGACACAATAAAGTAGCTCCAACTTCTATCTCTATGGTTTGTTTCCTATTGATGTAGCCCTAAGCAGAGACTGGCGCAAATCACTTTCATTGAAAGGGGTTGCCAATCTTCCAAAAAACTGCGAGTTTCCTGAAATCTCAGCACACATTTTTTCACCCAATATTCATGACACTTTCAGGTAATGATCAGTACCCCAATCCCACTTGGCTCACCAAATTTCGTTCTTCTAGGTTAAACCGTTCGTTGGCAGTAACAGTTTTAATTTTTAGGTTTCACTCTGTTTTCTCCTATATAGATACATGTAGTTGGAAGTCTAAATCAAACACGGTTTGTGCTAGCTCTTTGAAACTTGACACAATAAAGTAGCTCCAAGTTCTATCTCTATGGTTTGTTTCCTATTGATATAGCCCTAAGCAGAGACTGGCGCAAATCACTTTCATGGAAAGGGGTTGCCAATCTTCAAAAAACTGCGAGTTTCCTGAAATCTCAGCACACATTTTTTCACCCAATATTGATGACACTTTCAGGTAATGATCAGTACCCCAATCCCACTTGGCTCACCAAATTTCGTTCTTCTAGGTTAAACCGTTCCTTGGCAGTAACAGTTTTAATTTTTAGGTTTCACTCTGTTTTCTCCTATATGGATACATGTAGTTGGAACTCTAAATCAAACACGGTTTGTGGTAGCTCTTTGAAACTTGACACAATAAAGTAGCTCCAAGTTCTATCTCTATGGTTTGTTTCCTATTGATGTAGCCCTAAGCAGAGACTGGCGCAAATCACTTTCATGGAAAGGGGTTGCCAATCTTCCAAAAAACTACGAGTTTCCTGAAATCTCAGCACACATTTTTTCACCCAATATTGATGACACTTTCAGATAATGATCAGTACCCCAATCCCACTTGGCTCACCAAATTTCTCTCTTCTAGGTTGAACCGTTCGTTGGCAGTAACAGTTTTAATTTTTATTTTTCACTGTGTTTTCTCCTATATGGTTACATGTAGTTGGAACTCTAAATCAAACACGGTTTGTGCTAGCTCTATGAAACTTGACACAATAAAGTAGCTCCATGTTCTATCTCTATGGTTTGTTTCCTATTGATGTAGCCCTAAGCAGAGACTGGTGCAAATCACTTTCATTTAAAGGGGTTGCCAAGCTTCCAAAAAACTACGAATTTCCTGAAATCTCAGCACACACTTTTTCACCCAATCTTGATTACACTTTCAGGTAATGATCAGTACCCCAATCCCACTTGGCTCACCAAATTTCGTTCTTCTAGTTTAAACCGTTCGTTGGCAGTAACAGTTTTAATTTTTAGGTTTCACTCTGTTTTCTCCTATATGGATACATGTAGTTGGAACTCTAAATCAAACACGGTTTGTGCTAGCTCTTTGAAACTTGACACAATAAAGTAGCTCCAAGTTCTATCTCTATGGTTTGTTTCCTATTGATGTAGCCCTAAGCAGAGACTGGCACAAATCACTTTCATTTACAGGGGTTGCCAAGCTTCCAAAAAACTACGAGTTTCCTGAAATCTCAGCACACATTTTTTCACCCAATCTTGATGACACTTTCAGGTAATGATCAGTACCCCAATCCCACTTGGCTCACCAAATTTTGTTCTTCTAGGTTAAATGGTTCGTTGTCAGTAACAGTTTTAATTTTTAGGTTTCACTCTGTTTTCTCCTATATGGGACATGTAGTTGGAACTCTAAATCAAACACGGTTTGTGCTAGCTCTTTGAAACTTGACACAATAAAGTAGCTCCAAGTTCTATCTCTATGGTTTGTTTCCTATTGATGTAGCCCTAAGCAGAGACTGGCGCAAATCACTTTCATTGAAAGGGGTTGCCAATCTTCCAAAAAACTGCGAGTTTCCTGAAATCTCAGCAAACATTTTTTCACCCAATCTTGATGACACTTTCAGGTAATGATCAGTACCCCAATCCCACTTGGCTATCCAAATTTCATCCTTTTAGGTTAAACCGTTCGTTGGCAGTAACAGTTTTAATTTTTAGGTTTCACTCTGTTTTCTCCTATATGGATACATGTAGTTGGAACTCTAAATCAAACACGGTTTGTGCTAGCTCTTTGAAACTTGACACAATAAAGTAGCTCCAAGTTCTATCTCTATGGTTTGTTTCCTATTGATGTAGCCCTAAGCAGAGACTGGAGCAAATCACTTTCATGGAAAGGGGTTGCCAAGCTTCCAAAAAACTACGAGTTTCCTGAAATCTCAGCACACATTTTTTCACCCAATCTTGATGACACTTTCAGGTAATGATAAGTACCCCAATCCCACTTGGCTCACCAAATTTCGTTCTTCTAGGTTAAACCGTTCGTTGGCAGTAACAGTTTTAATTTTTAGGTTTCACTCTGTTTTCTCCTATATAGATACATGTAGTTGGAAGTCTAAATCAAACACGGTTTGTGCTAGCTCTTTGAAACTTGACACAATAAAGTAGCTCCAAGTTCTATCTCTATGGTTTGTTTCCTGTTGATGTAGCCTTAAGCAGAGACTGGCGCAAATCACTTTCATTGAAAGGGGTTGCCAATCTTCCAAAAAACTGCGAGTTTCCTGAAATCTCAGCAAACATTTTTTCACCCAATCTTGATGACACTTTCAGGTAATGATCAGTACCCCAATCCCACTTGGCTCACCAAATTTCATTCTTCTAGGTTAAACCGTTCGTTGGCAGTAACAGTTTTAATTTTTAGGTTTCACTCTGTTTTGTCCTATATGGATACATGTAGTTGGAACTCTAAATCAAACACGGTTTGTGCTAGCTCTTTGAAACTTGACACAATAAAGTAGCTCCAAGTTCTATCTCTATGGTTTGTTTCCTATTGATGTAGCCCTAAGCATAGACTTTAGCAAATCACTTTCATGGAAAGGGGTTGCCAAGCTTCCAAAAAACTACGAGTTTCCTGAAATCTCAGCACACATTTTTTCACCCAATCTTGATTACACTTTCAGGTAATGATCAGTACAACAAATCCCACTTGGGTCACCAAGTTTCGTTCTTCTAGGTTAAACCGTTCGTTGGCAGTAACAGTTTTAATTTTTAGGTTTCACTCTGTTTTCTCCTATATGGATACATGTAGTTGGAACTCTAAATCAAACCCGGTTTGTGCTAACTCTTTGAAACTTGACACAATAAAGTAGCTCCAAGTTCTATATCTATGGTTTGTTTCCTATTGATGTAGCCCTAAGCAGAGACTGGCGCAAATCACGTTCATGGAAAGGGGTTGCCAATCTTCCAAAAAACTACGAGTTTCCTGAAATCTCAGCACACATTTTTTCACCCAATCTTGATGACACTTTCAGGTAATGATCAGTACCCTAATCCCACTTGGCTCACCAAATTTCTCTCTTCTAGGTTGAACCGTTCGTTGGCAGTAACAGTTTTAATTTTTAGTTTTCACTGTGTTTTCTCCTATATGGTTACATGTAGTTGGAACTCTAAATCAAACACGGTTTGTGCTAGCTCTATGAAACTTGACACAATAAAGTAGCTCCATGTTCTATCTCGATGGTTTGTTTCCTATTGATGTAGCCCTAAGCAGAGACTGGCACAAATCACTTTCATTTACAGGGGTTGCCAAGCTTCCAAAAAACTACGAGTTTCCTGAAATCTCAGCACACATTTTTTCACCCAATCTTGATGACACTTTCAGGTAATGATCAGTACACCACTCCCACTTGGCTCACCAAATTTCGTTCTTCTATGTTAAACCGTTCGTTGGCAGTAACAGTTTTAATTTTTAGGTTTCACTCTGTTTTCTCCTATATGGATACATGTAGTTAGAACTCTAAATCAAACACGGTTTGTGCTAGCTCTTTGAAACTTGACACAATAAAGTAGCTCCAAGTTCTATCTCTATGGTTTGTTTCCTATTGATGTAGCCCTAAGCAGAGACTGGCGCAAATCACTTTAATGGAAAGGGGTTGCCAATCTTCCAAAAAACTACGAGTTTCCTGAAATCTCAGCACACATTTTTTCACCCAATCTTGATGACACTTTCAGGTAATGATCAGTACCCCAATCCCACTTGGCTCACCAAATTTCGTTCTTCTAGGTTAAACGGTTCGTTGGCAGTAACAGTTTTAATTTTTAGGTTTCACTCTGTTTTCTCCTATATGGATACATGCAGTTGGAACTCTAAATCAAACACGGTTTGTGCTAGCTCTTTGAAACTTGACACAATAAAGTAGCTCCAAGTTCTATCTCTATAGTATCTTTCCTATTGATGTAGCCCTAAGCAGAGACTGGCGCAAATCACTTTCATTTAAAGGGGTTGCCAAGCTGCCAAAATCTACGAGTTTCCTGAAATCTCAGCACACATTTTTTCACACAATATTGATGACACTTTCAGGTAATGATCAGTACCCCAATCCCACTTGGATCACCAAATTTCGTTCTTCTAGGTTAAACTGTTCGTTGGCAGTAACAGTTTTAATTTTTAGGTTTCACTCTGTTTTCTCCTATATGAATACATGTAGTTGGAACTCTAAATCAAACACGGTTTGTGCTAGCTCTTTGAAACTTGACACAATAAAGTAGCTCCAAGTTCTATCTCTATGGTTTGTTTCCTATTGATGTAGCCCTAAGTAGAGACTGGCGGAAATCACTTTCATGGAAAGGGGTTGCCAATCTTCCAAAAAACTGCGAGTTTCCTGAAATCTCAGCAAACATTTTTTCACCCAATCTTGATGACACTTTCAGGTAATGATCAGTACCCCATTCCCACTTGGCTCACCAAATTTCATTCTTCTAGGTTAAACCGTTCGTTGGCAGTAACAGTTTTAATTTTTAGGTTTCACTCTGTTTTCTCCTATATGGATACATGTAGTTGGAACTCTAAATCAAACACGGTTTGTGCTAGCTCTTTGAAACTTGACACAATAAAGTAGCTCCAAGTTCTATCTCTATGGTTTGTTTCCTATTGATGTAGCCCTAAGCAGAGACTGGCGCAAATCACTTTCATGGAAAGGGGTTGCCAATCTTCCAAAAAACTACGAGTTTCCTGAAATCTCAGCACACATTTTTTCACCCAATCTTGATGACACTTTCAGGTAATGATCAGTACCCCAATCCCACTTGGCTCACCAAATTTGGTTCTTCTAGGTTAAACGGTTCGTTGGCAGTAACAGTTTTAATTTTTAGGTTTCACTCTGTTTTCTCCTATATGGATACATGCAGTTGGAACTCTAAATCAAACACGTTTTGTGCTAGCTCTTTGAAACTTGACACAATAAAGTAGCTCCAAGTTCTATCTCTATAGTATCTTTCCTATTGATGTAGCCCTAAGCAGAGACTGGCGCAAATCACTTTCATTTAAAGGGGTTGCCAAGCTGCCAAAATCTACGAGTTTCCTGAAATCTCAGCACACATTTTTTCACACAATATTGATGACACTTTCAGGTAATGATCAGTACCCCAATCCCACTTGGATCTCCAAATTTCGTTCTTCTAGGTTAAACTGTTCGTTGGCAGTAACAGTTTTAATTTTTAGGTTTCACTCAATTTTCTCCTATATGAATACATGTAGTTGGAACTCTAAATCAAACACGGTTTGTGCTAGCGCTTTGAAACTTGACACAATAAAGTAGCTCCAAGTTCTATCTCTATGGTTTGTTTCCTATTGATGTAGCCCTAAGCAGAGACTGGCACAAATCACTTTCATTTACAGGGGTTGCCAAGCTTCCAAAAAACTACGAGTTTCCTGAAATCTCAGCACACATTTTTTCACCCAATCTTGATGACACTTTCAGGTAATGATCAGTACCCCAATCCCACTTGGCTCACCAAATTTCGTTCTTCTAGGTTAAACCGTTCCTTGGCAGTAACAGTTTTAATTTTTAGGTTTCACTCTGTTTTCTCCTATATGGATACATGTAGTTGGAACTCTAAATCAAACACGGTTTGTGGTAGCTCTTTGAAACTTGACACAATAAAGTAGCTCCAAGTTCTGTCTCTATGGTTTGTTTCCTATTGATGTAGCCCTAAGCAGAGACTGGCGCAAATCACTTTCATGGAAATGGGTTGCCAATCTTCCAAAAAACTACGAGTTTCCTGAAATCTCAGCACACATTTTTTCACCCAAACTTGATGACACTTTCAGGTAATGATCAGTACCCCAATCCCACTTGGCTCACCAAATTTCGTTCTTCTAGGTTAAACCTTTCGTTGGCAGTAACAGTTTTAATTTTTAGGTTTCACTCTGTTTTCTCCTATATAGATACATATATTTGGAAGTCTAAATCAAACACGGTTTGTGCTAGCTCTTTGAAACTTGACACAATAAAGTAGCTCCAAGTTCTGTCTCTATGGTTTGTTTCCTATTGATGTAGCCCTAAGCAGAGACTGGCACAAATCACTTTCATTTACAGGGGTTGCCAAGCTTCCAAAAAACTACGAGTTTCCTGAAATCTCAGCACACATTTTTTCACCCAATCTTGATGACACTTTCAGGTAATGATCAGTACACCACTCCCACTTGGCTCACCAAATTTCGTTCTTCTATGTTAAACCGTTCGTTGGCAGTAACAGTTTTAATTTTTAGGTTTCACTCTGTTTTCTCCTATATGGATACATGTAGTTAGAACTCTAAATCAAACACGGTTTGTGCTAGCTCTTTGAAACTTGACACAATAAAGTAGCTCCAAGTTCTATCTCTATGGTTTGTTTCCTATTGATGTAGCCCTAAGCAGAGACTGGCGCAAATCACTTTCATGGAAAGGGGTTGCCAATCTTCCACAAAACTACGAGTTTCCTGAAATCTCAGCACACATTTTTTCACCCAATCTTGATGACACTTTCAGGTAATGATCAGTACCCCAATCCCACTTGGCTCACCAAATTTCGTTCTTCTAGGTTAAACGGTTCGTTGGCAGTAACAGTTTTAATTTTTAGGTTTCACTCTGTTTTCTCCTATATGGATACATGCAGTTGGAACTCTAAATCAAACACGGTTTGTGCTAGCTCTTTGAAACTTGACACAATAAAGTAGCTCCAAGTTCTATCTCTATAGTATCTTTCCTATTGATGTAGCCCTAAGCAGAGACTGGCGCAAATCACTTTCATTTAAAGGGGTTGCCAAGCTGCCAAAATCTACGAGTTTCCTGAAATCTCAGCACACATTTTTTCACACAATATTGATGACACTTTCAGGTAATGATCAGTACCCCAATCCCACTTGGATCACCAAATTTCGTTCTTCTAGGTTAAACTGTTCGTTGGCAGTAACAGTTTTAATTTTTAGGTTTCACTCTGTTTTCTCCTATATGAATACATGTATTTGGAACTCTAAATCAAACACGGTTTGTGCTAGCTCTTTGAAACTTGACACAATAAAGTAGCTCCAAGTTCTATCTCTATGGTTTGTTTCCTATTGATGTAGCCCTAAGCAGAGACTGGCACAAATCACTTTCATTTACAGGGGTTGCCAAGCTTCCAAAAAACTACGAGTTTCATGAAATCTCAGCACACATTTTTTCACCCAATCTTGATGACACTTTCAGGTAATGATCAGTACCCCAATCCCACTTGGCTCACCAAATTTTGTTCTTCTAGGTTAAATGGTTCGTTGTCAGTAACAGTTTTAATTTTTAGGTTTCACTCTGTTTTCTCCTATATGGGACATGTAGTTGGAACTCTAAATCAAACACGGTTTGTGCTAGCTCTTTGAAACTTGACACAATAAAGTAGCTCCAAGTTCTATCTCTATGGTTTGTTTCCTATTGATGTAGCCCTAAGCAGAGACTGGCGCAAATCACTTTCATTGAAAGGGGTTGCCAATCTTCCAAAAAACTGCGAGTTTCCTGAAATCTCAGCAAACATTTTTTCACCCAATCTTGATGACACTTTCAGGTAATGATCAGTACCCCAATCCCACTTGGCTCACCAAATTTCATCCTTTTAGGTTAAACCGTTCGTTGGCAGTAACAGTTTTAATTTTTAGGTTTCACTCTGTTTTCTCCTATATGGATACATGTAGTTGGAACTCTAAATCAAACACGGTTTGTGCTAGCTCTTTGAAACTTGACACAATAAAGTAGCTCCAAGTTCTATCTCTATGGTTTGTTTCCTATTGATGTAGCCCTAAGCAGAGACTGGAGCAAATCACTTTCATGGAAAGGGGTTGCCAAGCTTCCAAAAAACTACGAGTTTCCTGAAATCTCAGCACACATTTTTTCACCCAATCTTGATGACACTTTCAGGTAATGATCAGTACCCCAATCCCACTTGGCTCACCAAATTTCGTTCTTCTAGGTTAAACCGTTCGTTGGCAGTAACAGTTTTAATTTTTAGGTTTCACTCTGTTTTCTCCTATATAGATACATGTAGTTGGAAGTCTAAATCAAACACGGTTTGTGCTAGCTCTTTGAAACTTGACACAATAATGTAGCTCCAAGTTCTATCTCTATGGTTTGTTTCCTATTGATGTAGCCTTAAGCAGAGACTGGCGCAAATCACTTTCATTGAAAGGGGTTGCCAATCTTCCAAAAAACTGCGAGTTTCCTGAAATCTCAGCAAACATTTTTTCACCCAATCTTGATGACACTTTCAGGTAATGATCAGTACCCCAATCCCACTTGGCTCACCAAATTTCATTCTTCTAGGTTAAACCGTTCGTTGGCAGTAACAGTTTTAATTTTTAGGTTTCACTCTGTTTTGTCCTATATGGATACATGTAGTTGGAACTCTAAATCAAACACGGTTTGTGCTAGCTCTTTGAAACTTGACACAATAAAGTAGCTCCAAGTTCTATCTCTATGGTTTGTTTCCTATTGATGTAGCCCTAAGCATAGACTTTAGCAAATCACTTTCATGGAAAGGGGTTGCCAAGCTTCCAAAAAACTACGAGTTTCCTGAAATCTCAGCACACATTTTTTCACCCAATCTTGATGACACTTTCAGGTAATGATCAGTACCCCAATCCCACTTGGCTCACCAAATTTCGTTCTTCTAGGTTAAACGGTTCGTTGGCAGTAACAGTTTTAATTTTTAGGTTTCACTCTGTTTTCTCCTATATGGATACATGCAGTTGGAACTCTAAATCAAACACGGTTTGTGCTAGCTCTTTGAAACTTGACACAATAAAGTAGCTCCAAGTTCTATCTCTATAGTATCTTTCCTATTGATGTAGCCCTAAGCAGAGACTGGCGCAAATCACTTTCATTTAAAGGGGTTGCCAAGCTGCCAAAATCTACGAGTTTCCTGAAATCTCAGCACACATTTTTTCACACAATATTGATGACACTTTCAGGTAATGATCAGTACCCCAATCCCACTTGGATCACCAAATTTCGTTCTTCTAGGTTAAACTGTTCGTTGGCAGTAACAGTTTTAATTTTTAGGTTTCACTCTGTTTTCTCCTATATGAATACATGTAGTTGGAACTCTAAATCAAACACGGTTTGTGCTAGCTCTTTGAAACTTGACACAATAAAGTAGCTCCAAGTTCTATCTCTATGGTTTGTTTCCTATTGATGTAGCCCTAAGTAGAGACTGGCGGAAATCACTTTCATGGAAAGGGGTTGCCAATCTTCCAAAAAACTGCGAGTTTCCTGAAATCTCAGCAAACATTTTTTCACCCAATCTTGATGACACTTTCAGGTAATGATCAGTACCCCATTCCCACTTGGCTCACCAAATTTCATTCTTCTAGGTTAAACCGTTCGTTGGCAGTAACAGTTTTAATTTTTAGGTTTCACTCTGTTTTCTCCTATATGGATACATGTAGTTGGAACTCTAAATCAAACACGGTTTGTGCTAGCTCTTTGAAACTTGACACAATAAAGTAGCTCCAAGTTCTATCTCTATGGTTTGTTTCCTATTGATGTAGCCCTAAGCAGAGACTGGCGCAAATCACTTTCATGGAAAGGGGTTGCCAATCTTCCAAAAAACTACGAGTTTCCTGAAATCTCAGCACACATTTTTTCACCCAATCTTGATGACACTTTCAGGTAATGATCAGTACCCCAATCCCACTTGGCTCACCAAATTTGGTTCTTCTAGGTTAAACGGTTCGTTGGCAGTAACAGTTTTAATTTTTAGGTTTCACTCTGTTTTCTCCTATATGGATACATGCAGTTGGAACTCTAAATCAAACACGTTTTGTGCTAGCTCTTTGAAACTTGACACAATAAAGTAGCTCCAAGTTCTATCTCTATAGTATCTTTCCTATTGATGTAGCCCTAAGCAGAGACTGGCGCAAATCACTTTCATTTAAAGGGGTTGCCAAGCTGCCAAAATCTACGAGTTTCCTGAAATCTCAGCACACATTTTTTCACACAATATTGATGACACTTTCAGGTAATGATCAGTACCCCAATCCCACTTGGATCTCCAAATTTCGTTCTTCTAGGTTAAACTGTTCGTTGGCAGTAACAGTTTTAATTTTTAGGTTTCACTCAATTTTCTCCTATATGAATACATGTAGTTGGAACTCTAAATCAAACACGGTTTGTGCTAGCGCTTTGAAACTTGACACAATAAAGTAGCTCCAAGTTCTATCTCTATGGTTTGTTTCCTATTGATGTAGCCCTAAGCAGAGACTGGCACAAATCACTTTCATTTACAGGGGTTGCCAAGCTTCCAAAAAACTACGAGTTTCCTGAAATCTCAGCACACATTTTTTCACCCAATCTTGATGACACTTTCAGGTAATGATCAGTACCCCAATCCCACTTGGCTCACCAAATTTCGTTCTTCTAGGTTAAACCGTTCCTTGGCAGTAACAGTTTTAATTTTTAGGTTTCACTCTGTTTTCTCCTATATGGATACATGTAGTTGGAACTCTAAATCAAACACGGTTTGTGGTAGCTCTTTGAAACTTGACACAATAAAGTAGCTCCAAGTTCTGTCTCTATGGTTTGTTTCCTATTGATGTAGCCCTAAGCAGAGACTGGCGCAAATCACTTTCATGGAAATGGGTTGCCAATCTTCCAAAAAACTACGAGTTTCCTGAAATCTCAGCACACATTTTTTCACCCAAACTTGATGACACTTTCAGGTAATGATCAGTACCCCAATCCCACTTGGCTCACCAAATTTCGTTCTTCTAGGTTAAACCTTTCGTTGGCAGTAACAGTTTTAATTTTTAGGTTTCACTCTGTTTTCTCCTATATAGATACATATATTTGGAAGTCTAAATCAAACACGGTTTGTGCTAGCTCTTTGAAACTTGACACAATAAAGTAGCTCCAAGTTCTGTCTCTATGGTTTGTTTCCTATTGATGTAGCCCTAAGCAGAGACTGGCACAAATCACTTTCATTTACAGGGGTTGCCAAGCTTCCAAAAAACTACGAGTTTCCTGAAATCTCAGCACACATTTTTTCACCCAATCTTGATGACACTTTCAGGTAATGATCAGTACACCACTCCCACTTGGCTCACCAAATTTCGTTCTTCTATGTTAAACCGTTCGTTGGCAGTAACAGTTTTAATTTTTAGGTTTCACTCTGTTTTCTCCTATATGGATACATGTAGTTAGAACTCTAAATCAAACACGGTTTGTGCTAGCTCTTTGAAACTTGACACAATAAAGTAGCTCCAAGTTCTATCTCTATGGTTTGTTTCCTATTGATGTAGCCCTAAGCAGAGACTGGCGCAAATCACTTTCATGGAAAGGGGTTGCCAATCTTCCACAAAACTACGAGTTTCCTGAAATCTCAGCACACATTTTTTCACCCAATCTTGATGACACTTTCAGGTAATGATCAGTACCCCAATCCCACTTGGCTCACCAAATTTCGTTCTTCTAGGTTAAACGGTTCGTTGGCAGTAACAGTTTTAATTTTTAGGTTTCACTCTGTTTTCTCCTATATGGATACATGCAGTTGGAACTCTAAATCAAACACGGTTTGTGCTAGCTCTTTGAAACTTGACACAATAAAGTAGCTCCAAGTTCTATCTCTATAGTATCTTTCCTATTGATGTAGCCCTAAGCAGAGACTGGCGCAAATCACTTTCATTTAAAGGGGTTGCCAAGCTGCCAAAATCTACGAGTTTCCTGAAATCTCAGCACACATTTTTTCACACAATATTGATGACACTTTCAGGTAATGATCAGTACCCCAATCCCACTTGGATCACCAAATTTCGTTCTTCTAGGTTAAACTGTTCGTTGGCAGTAACAGTTTTAATTTTTAGGTTTCACTCTGTTTTCTCCTATATGAATACATGTATTTGGAACTCTAAATCAAACACGGTTTGTGCTAGCTCTTTGAAACTTGACACAATAAAGTAGCTCCAAGTTCTATCTCTATGGTTTGTTTCCTATTGATGTAGCCCTAAGCAGAGACTGGCACAAATCACTTTCATTTACAGGGGTTGCCAAGCTTCCAAAAAACTACGAGTTTCATGAAATCTCAGCACACATTTTTTCACCCAATCTTGATGACACTTTCAGGTAATGATCAGTACCCCAATCCCACTTGGCTCACCAAATTTTGTTCTTCTAGGTTAAATGGTTCGTTGTCAGTAACAGTTTTAATTTTTAGGTTTCACTCTGTTTTCTCCTATATGGGACATGTAGTTGGAACTCTAAATCAAACACGGTTTGTGCTAGCTCTTTGAAACTTGACACAATAAAGTAGCTCCAAGTTCTATCTCTATGGTTTGTTTCCTATTGATGTAGCCCTAAGCAGAGACTGGCGCAAATCACTTTCATTGAAAGGGGTTGCCAATCTTCCAAAAAACTGCGAGTTTCCTGAAATCTCAGCAAACATTTTTTCACCCAATCTTGATGACACTTTCAGGTAATGATCAGTACCCCAATCCCACTTGGCTCACCAAATTTCATCCTTTTAGGTTAAACCGTTCGTTGGCAGTAACAGTTTTAATTTTTAGGTTTCACTCTGTTTTCTCCTATATGGATACATGTAGTTGGAACTCTAAATCAAACACGGTTTGTGCTAGCTCTTTGAAACTTGACACAATAAAGTAGCTCCAAGTTCTATCTCTATGGTTTGTTTCCTATTGATGTAGCCCTAAGCAGAGACTGGAGCAAATCACTTTCATGGAAAGGGGTTGCCAAGCTTCCAAAAAACTACGAGTTTCCTGAAATCTCAGCACACATTTTTTCACCCAATCTTGATGACACTTTCAGGTAATGATCAGTACCCCAATCCCACTTGGCTCACCAAATTTCGTTCTTCTAGGTTAAACCGTTCGTTGGCAGTAACAGTTTTAATTTTTAGGTTTCACTCTGTTTTCTCCTATATAGATACATGTAGTTGGAAGTCTAAATCAAACACGGTTTGTGCTAGCTCTTTGAAACTTGACACAATAATGTAGCTCCAAGTTCTATCTCTATGGTTTGTTTCCTATTGATGTAGCCTTAAGCAGAGACTGGCGCAAATCACTTTCATTGAAAGGGGTTGCCAATCTTCCAAAAAACTGCGAGTTTCCTGAAATCTCAGCAAACATTTTTTCACCCAATCTTGATGACACTTTCAGGTAATGATCAGTACCCCAATCCCACTTGGCTCACCAAATTTCATTCTTCTAGGTTAAACCGTTCGTTGGCAGTAACAGTTTTAATTTTTAGGTTTCACTCTGTTTTGTCCTATATGGATACATGTAGTTGGAACTCTAAATCAAACACGGTTTGTGCTAGCTCTTTGAAACTTGACACAATAAAGTAGCTCCAAGTTCTATCTCTATGGTTTGTTTCCTATTGATGTAGCCCTAAGCATAGACTTTAGCAAATCACTTTCATGGAAAGGGGTTGCCAAGCTTCCAAAAAACTACGAGTTTCCTGAAATCTCAGCACACATTTTTTCACCCAATCTTGATTACACTTTCAGGTAATGATCAGTACAACAAATCCCACTTGGGTCACCAAGTTTCGTTCTTCTAGGTTAAACCGTTCGTTGGCAGTAACAGTTTTAATTTTTAGGTTTCACTCTGTTTTCTCCTATATGGATACATGTAGTTGGAACTCTAAATCAAACCCGGTTTGTGCTAACTCTTTGAAACTTGACACAATAAAGTAGCTCCAAGTTCTATATCTATGGTTTGTTTCCTATTGATGTAGCCCTAAGCAGAGACTGGCGCAAATCACGTTCATGGAAAGGGGTTGCCAATCTTCCAAAAAACTACGAGTTTCCTGAAATCTCAGCACACATTTTTTCACCCAATCTTGATGACACTTTCAGGTAATGATCAGTACCCTAATCCCACTTGGCTCACCAAATTTCTCTCTTCTAGGTTGAACCGTTCGTTGGCAGTAACAGTTTTAATTTTTACTTTTCACTGTGTTTTCTCCTATATGGTTACATGTAGTTGGAACTCTAAATCAAACACGGTTTGTGCTAGCTCTATGAAACTTGACACAATAAAGTAGCTCCATGTTCTATCTCGATGGTTTGTTTCCTATTGATGTAGCCCTAAGCAGAGACTGGTGCAAATCACTTTCATTTAAAGGGGTAGCCAAGCTTCCAAAAAACTACGAATTTCCTGAAATCTCAGCACACACTTTTTCACCCAATCTTGATTACACTTTCAGGTAATGATCAGTACCCCAATCCCACTTGGCTCACCAAATTTCGTTCTTCTAGTTTAAACCGTTCGTTGGCAGTAACAGTTTTAATTTTTAGGTTTCACTCTGTTTTCTCCTATATGGATACATGTAGTTGGAACTCTAAATCAAACACGGTTTGTGCTAGCTCTTTGAAACTTGACACAATAAAGTAGCTCCAAGTTCTATCTCTATGGTTTATTTCCTATTGATGTAGCCCTAAGCAGAGACTGGCGCAAATCACTTTCATGGAAAGGGGTTGCCAATCTTCCAAAAAATACGAGTTTCCTGAAATCTCAGCACACATTTTTTCACCCAATCTTGATGACACTTTCAGGTAATGATCAGTACCCCAATCCCACTTGGCTCACCAAATTTCGTTCTTCTAGGTTAAACGGTTCGTTGGCAGTAACAGTTTTAATTTTTAGGTTTCACTCTGTTTTCTCCTATATGGATACATGTAGTTGGAACTCTAAATCAAACACGGTTTGTGCTAGCTCTTTGAACCTTGACACAATAAAGTAGCTCCAAGTTCTATCTCTATGGTTTGTTTCCTATTGATGTAGCCCTAAGCAGAGACTGGCGCAAATCACTTTCATTTAAAGGGGTTGCCAAGCTGCCAAAAAACTACGAGTTTCCTGAAATCTCAGCACACATTTTTTCACCCAATATTCATGACACTTTCAGGTAATGATCAGTACCCCAATCCCACTTGGCTCACCAAATTTCGTACTTCTAGGTTAAACCGTTCGTTGGCAGTAACAATTTTAATTTTTAGGTTTCACTCAATTTTCTCCTATATGAATACATGTAGTTGGAACTCTAAATCAAACACGGTTTGTGCTAGCTCTTTGAAACTTGACACAATAAAGTAGCTCCAAGTTCTATCTCTATGGTTTGTTTCCTATTGATATAGCCCTAAGCAGAGACTGGCGCAAATCACTTTCATGGAAAGGGGTTGCCAATCTTCAAAAAACTGCGAGTTTCCTGAAATCTCAGCACACATTTTTTCACCCAATATTGATGACACTTTCAGGTAATGATCAGTACCCCAATCCCACTTGGCTCACCAAATTTCGTTCTTCTAGGTTAAACCGTTCGTTGGCAGTAACAGTTTTAATTTTTAGGTTTCACTCTGTTTTCTCCTATATAGATACATATATTTGGAAGTCTAAATCAAACACGGTTGGTGCTAGCTCTTTGAAACTTGACACAATAAAGTAGCTCCAAGTTCGGTCTCTATGGTTTGTTTCCTATTGATGTAGCCCTAAGCAGAGACTGGCACAAATCACTTTCATTTACAGGGGTTGCCAAGCTTCCAAAAAACTACGAGTTTCCTGAAATCTCAGCACACATTTTTTCACCCAATCTTGATGACACTTTCAGGTAATGATCAGTACACCACTCCCACTTGGCTCACCAAATTTCGTTCTTCTATGTTAAACCGTTCGTTGGCAGTAACAGTTTTAATTTTTAGGTTTCACTCTGTTTTCTCCTATATGGATACATGTAGTTAGAACTCTAAATCAAACACGGTTTGTGCTAGCTCTTTGAAACTTGACACAATAAAGTAGCTCCAAGTTCTATCTCTATGGTTTGTTTCCTATTGATGTAGCCCTAAGCAGAGACTGGCGCAAATCACTTTAATGGAAAGGGGTTGCCAATCTTCCAAAAAACTACGAGTTTCCTGAAATCTCAGCACACATTTTTTCACCCAATCTTGATGACACTTTCAGGTAATGATCAGTACCCCAATCCCACTTGGCTCACCAAATTTCGTTCTTCTAGGTTAAACGGTTCGTTGGCAGTAACAGTTTTAATTTTTAGGTTTCACTCTGTTTTCTCCTATATGGATACATGCAGTTGGAACTCTAAATCAAACACGGTTTGTGCTAGCTCTTTGAAACTTGACACAATAAAGTAGCTCCAAGTTCTATCTCTATAGTATCTTTCCTATTGATGTAGCCCTAAGCAGAGACTGGCGCAAATCACTTTCATTTAAAGGGGTTGCCAAGCTGCCAAAATCTACGAGTTTCCTGAAATCTCAGCACACATTTTTTCACACAATATTGATGACACTTTCAGGTAATGATCAGTACCCCAATCCCACTTGGATCACCAAATTTCGTTCTTCTAGGTTAAACTGTTCGTTTTCAGTAACAGTTTTAATTTTTAGGTTTCACTCTGTTTTCTCCTATATGAATACATGTAGTTGGAACTCTAAATCAAACACGGTTTGTGCTAGCTCTTTGAAACTTGACACAATAAAGTAGCTCCAAGTTCTATCTCTATGGTTTGTTTCCTATTGATGTAGCCCTAAGTAGAGACTGGCGGAAATCACTTTCATGGAAAGGGGTTGCCAATCTTCCAAAAAACTGCGAGTTTCCTGAAATCTCAGCAAACATTTTTTCACCCAATCTTGATGACACTTTCAGGTAATGATCAGTACCCCATTCCCACTTGGCTCACCAAATTTCATTCTTCTAGGTTAAACCGTTCGTTGGCAGTAACAGTTTTAATTTTTAGGTTTCACTCTGTTTTCTCCTATATGGATACATGTAGTTGGAACTCTAAATCAAACACGGTTTGTGCTAGCTCTTTGAAACTTGACACAATAAAGTAGCTCCAAGTTCTATCTCTATGGTTTGTTTCCTATTGATGTAGCCCTAAGCAGAGACTGGCGCAAATCACTTTCATGGAAAGGGGTTGCCAATCTTCCAAAAAACTACGAGTTTCCTGAAATCTCAGCACACATTTTTTCACCCAATCTTGATGACACTTTCAGGTAATGATCAGTACCCCAATCCCACTTGGCTCACCAAATTTGGTTCTTCTAGGTTAAACGGTTCGTTGGCAGTAACAGTTTTAATTTTTAGGTTTCACTCTGTTTTCTCCTATATGGATACATGCAGTTGGAACTCTAAATCAAACACGTTTTGTGCTAGCTCTTTGAAACTTGACACAATAAAGTAGCTCCAAGTTCTATCTCTATAGTATCTTTCCTATTGATGTAGCCCTAAGCAGAGACTGGCGCAAATCACTTTCATTTAAAGGGGTTGCCAAGCTGCCAAAATCTACGAGTTTCCTGAAATCTCAGCACACATTTTTTCACACAATATTGATGACACTTTCAGGTAATGATCAGTACCCCAATCCCACTTGGATCACCAAATTTCGTTCTTCTAGGTTAAACTGTTCGTTGGCAGTAACAGTTTTAATTTTTAGGTTTCACTCAATTTTCTCCTATATGAATACATGTAGTTGGAACTCTAAATCAAACACGGTTTGTGCTAGCGCTTTGAAACTTGACACAATAAAGTAGCTCCAAGTTCTATCTCTATGGTTTGTTTCCTATTGATGTAGCCCTAAGCAGAGACTGGCACAAATCACTTTCATTTACAGGGGTTGCCAAGCTTCCAAAAAACTACGAGTTTCCTGAAATCTCAGCACACATTTTTTCACCCAATCTTGATGACACTTTCAGGTAATGATCAGTACCCCAATCCCACTTGGCTCACCAAATTTCGTTTTTCTAGGTTAAACCGTTCCTTGGCAGTAACAGTTTTAATTTTTAGGTTTCACTCTGTTTTCTCCTATATGGATACATGTAGTTGGAACTCTAAATCAAACACGGTTTGTGGTAGCTCTTTGAAACTTGACACAATAAAGTAGCTCCAAGTTCTGTCTCTATGGTTTGTTTCCTATTGATGTAGCCCTAAGCAGAGACTGGCGCAAATCACTTTCATGGAAATGGGTTGCCAATCTTCCAAAAAACTACGAGTTTCCTGAAATCTCAGCACACATTTTTTCACCCAAACTTGATGACACTTTCAGGTAATGATCAGTACCCCAATCCCACTTGGCTCACCAAATTTCGTTCTTCTAGGTTAAACCTTTCGTTGGCAGTAACAGTTTTAATTTTTAGGTTTCACTCTGTTTTCTCCTATATAGATACATATATTTGGAAGTCTAAATCAAACACGGTTTGTGCTAGCTCTTTGAAACTTGACACAATAAAGTAGCTCCAAGTTCTGTCTCTATGGTTTGTTTCCTATTGATGTAGCCCTAAGCAGAGACTGGCACAAATCACTTTCATTTACAGGGGTTGCCAAGCTTCCAAAAAACTACGAGTTTCCTGAAATCTCAGCACACATTTTTTCACCCAATCTTGATGACACTTTCAGGTAATGATCAGTACACCACTCCCACTTGGCTCACCAAATTTCGTTCTTCTATGTTAAACCGTTCGTTGGCAGTAACAGTTTTAATTTTTAGGTTTCACTCTGTTTTCTCCTATATGGATACATGTAGTTAGAACTCTAAATCAAACACGGTTTGTGCTAGCTCTTTGAAACTTGACACAATAAAGTAGCTCCAAGTTCTATCTCTATGGTTTGTTTCCTATTGATGTAGCCCTAAGCAGAGACTGGCGCAAATCACTTTCATGGAAAGGGGTTGCCAATCTTCCACAAAACTACGAGTTTCCTGAAATCTCAGCACACATTTTTTCACCCAATCTTGATGACACTTTCAGGTAATGATCAGTACCCCAATCCCACTTGGCTCACCAAATTTCGTTCTTCTAGGTTAAACGGTTCGTTGGCAGTAACAGTTTTAATTTTTAGGTTTCACTCTGTTTTCTCCTATATGGATACATGCAGTTGGAACTCTAAATCAAACACGGTTTGTGCTAGCTCTTTGAAACTTGACACAATAAAGTAGCTCCAAGTTCTATCTCTATAGTATCTTTCCTATTGATGTAGCCCTAAGCAGAGACTGGCGCAAATCACTTTCATTTAAAGGGGTTGCCAAGCTGCCAAAATCTACGAGTTTCCTGAAATCTCAGCACACATTTTTTCACACAATATTGATGACACTTTCAGGTAATGATCAGTACCCCAATCCCACTTGGATCACCAAATTTCGTTCTTCTAGGTTAAACTGTTCGTTGGCAGTAACAGTTTTAATTTTTAGGTTTCACTCTGTTTTCTCCTATATGAATACATGTAGTTGGAACTCTAAATCAAACACGGTTTGTGCTAGCTCTTTGAAACTTGACACAATAAAGTAGCTCCAAGTTCTATCTCTATGGTTTGTTTCCTATTGATGTAGCCCTAAGCAGAGACTGGCAGAAATCACTTTCATGGAAAGGGGTTGCCAAGCTTCCAAAAAACTACGAGTTTCATGAAATCTCAGCACACATTTTTTCACCCAATCTTGATGACACTTTCAGGTAATGATCAGTACCCCAATCCCACTTGGCTCACCAAATTTCGTTCTTCTAGGTTAAACCGTTCGTTGGCAGTAACAGTTTTAATTTTTAGGTTTCACTCTGTTTTCTCCTATAAGGATACATGTAGTTGGAACTCTAAATCAAACACGGTTTGTGCTAGCTCTTTGAAACTTGACACAATAAAGTAGCTCCAAGTTCTATCTCTATGGTTTGTTTCCTATTGATGTAGCCCTAAGCAGAGACTGGCACAAATCACTTTCATTTACAGGGGTTGCCAAGCTTCCAAAAAACTACGAGTTTCATGAAATCTCAGCACACATTTTTTCACCCAACCTTGATGACACTT
Organism: Spermophilus citellus; assembly: GCF_964194105.1. Lineage (NCBI taxonomy): Eukaryota > Metazoa > Chordata > Mammalia > Rodentia > Sciuridae > Spermophilus > Spermophilus citellus. The sequence goes on along the minus strand of NW_027673037.1, from coordinate 499,871 downwards.
TCAGGTAATGATCAGTACCCCAATCCCACTTGGCTCACCAAATTTTGTTCTTCTAGGTTAAATGGTTCGTTGTCAGTAACAGTTTTAATTTTTAGGTTTCACTCTGTTTTCTCCTATATGGGACATGTAGTTGGAACTCTAAATCAAACACGGTTTGTGCTAGCTCTTTGAAACTTGACACAATAAAGTAGCTCCAAGTTCTATCTCTATGGTTTGTTTCCTATTGATGTAGCCCTAAGCAGAGACTGGCGCAAATCACTTTCATTGAAAGGGGTTGCCAATCTTCCAAAAAACTGCGAGTTTCCTGAAATCTCAGCAAACATTTTTTCACCCAATCTTGATGACACTTTCAGGTAATGATCAGTACCCCAATCCCACTTGGCTCACCAAATTTCATCCTTTTAGGTTAAACCGTTCGTTGGCAGTAACAGTTTTAATTTTTAGGTTTCACTCTGTTTTCTCCTATATGGATACATGTAGTTGGAACTCTAAATCAAACACGGTTTGTGCTAGCTCTTTGAAACTTGACACAATAAAGTAGCTCCAAGTTCTATCTCTATGGTTTGTTTCCTATTGATGTAGCCCTAAGCAGAGACTGGAGCAAATCACTTTCATGGAAAGGGGTTGCCAAGCTTCCAAAAAACTACGAGTTTCCTGAAATCTCAGCACACATTTTTTCACCCAATCTTGATGACACTTTCAGGTAATGATCAGTACCCCAATCCCACTTGGCTCACCAAATTTCGTTCTTCTAGGTTAAACCGTTCGTTGGCAGTAACAGTTTTAATTTTTAGGTTTCACTCTGTTTTCTCCTATATAGATACATGTAGTTGGAAGTCTAAATCAAACATGGTTTGTGCTAGCTCTTTGAAACTTGACACAATAAAGTAGCTCCAAGTTCTATCTCTATGGTTTGTTTCCTATTGATGTAGCCTTAAGCAGAGACTGGCGCAAATCACTTTCATTGAAAGGGGTTGCCAATCTTCCAAAAAACTGCGAGTTTCCTGAAATCTCAGCAAACATTTTTTCACCCAATCTTGATGACACTTTCAGGTAATGATCAGTACCCAAATCCCACTTGGCTCACCAAATTTCATTCTTCTAGGTTAAACCGTTCGTTGGCAGTAACAGTTTTAATTTTTAGGTTTCACTCTGTTTTGTCCTATATGGATACATGTAGTTGGAACTCTAAATCAAACACGGTTTGTGCTAGCTCTTTGAAACTTGACACAATAAAGTAGCTCCAAGTTCTATCTCTATGGTTTGTTTCCTATTGATGTAGCCCTAAGCAGAGACTTTAGCAAATCACTTTCATGGAAAGGGGTTGCCAAGCTTCCAAAAAACTACGAGTTTCCTGAAATCTCAGCACACATTTTTTCACCCAATCTTGATTACACTTTCAGGTAATGATCAGTACAACAAATCCCACTTGGGTCACCAAGTTTCGTTCTTCTAGGTTAAACCGTTCGTTGGCAGTAACAGTTTTAATTTTTAGGTTTCACTCTGTTTTCTCCTATATGGATACATGTAGTTGGAACTCTAAATCAAACCCGGTTTGTGCTAACTCTTTGAAACTTGACACAATAAAGTAGCTCCAAGTTCTATATCTATGGTTTGTTTCCTATTGATGTAGCCCTAAGCAGAGACTGGCGCAAATCACGTTCATGGAAAGGGGTTGCCAATCTTCCAAAAAACTACGAGTTTCCTGAAATCTCAGCACACATTTTTTCACCCAATCTTGATGACACTTTCAGGTAATGATCAGTACCCTAATCCCACTTGGCTCACCAAATTTCTCTCTTCTAGGTTGAACCGTTCGTTGGCAGTAACAGTTTTAATTTTTAGTTTTCACTGTGTTTTCTCCTATATGGTTACATGTAGTTGGAACTCTAAATCAAACACGGTTTGTGCTAGCTCTATGAAACTTGACACAATAAAGTAGCTCCATGTTCTATCTCGATGGTTTGTTTCCTATTGATGTAGCCCTAAGCAGAGACTGGTGCAAATCACTTTCATTTAAAGGGGTAGCCAAGCTTCCAAAAAACTACGAATTTCCTGAAATCTCAGCACACACTTTTTCACCCAATCTTGATGACACTTTCAGGTAATGATCAGTACCCCAATCCCACTTGGCTCACCAAATTTCGTTCTTCTAGTTTAAACCGTTCGTTGGCAGTAACAGTTTTAATTTTTAGGTTTCACTCTGTTTTCTCCTATATGGATACATGTAGTTGGAACTCTAAATCAAACACGGTTTGTGCTAGCTCTTTGAAACTTGACACAATAAAGTAGCTCCAAGTTCTATCTCTATGGTTTATTTCCTATTGATGTAGCCCTAAGCAGAGACTGGCGCAAATCACTTTCATGGAAAGGGGTTGCCAATCTTCCAAAAAATACGAGTTTCCTGAAATCTCAGCACACATTTTTTCACCCAATCTTGATGACACTTTCAGGTAATGATCAGTACCCCAATCCCACTTGGCTCACCAAATTTCGTTCTTCTAGGTTAAACGGTTCGTTGGCAGTAACAGTTTTAATTTTTAGGTTTCACTCTGTTTTCTCCTATATGGATACATGTAGTTGGAACTCTAAATCAAACACGGTTTGTGCTAGCTCTTTGAACCTTGACACAATAAAGTAGCTCCAAGTTCTATCTCTATGGTTTGTTTCCTATTGATGTAGCCCTAAGCAGAGACTGGCGCAAATCACTTTCATTTAAAGGGGTTGCCAAGCTTCCAAAAAACTACGAGTTTCCTGAAATCTCAGCACACATTTTTTCACCCAATATTCATGACACTTTCAGGTAATGATCAGTACCCCAATCCCACTTGGCTCACCAAATTTCGTACTTCTAGGTTAAACCGTTCGTTGGCAGTAACAATTTTAATTTTTAGGTTTCACTCAATTTTCTCCTATATGAATACATGTAGTTGGAACTCTAAATCAAACACGGTTTGTGCTAGCTCTTTGAAACTTGACACAATAAAGTAGCTCCAAGTTCTATCTCTATGGTTTGTTTCCTATTGATATAGCCCTAAGCAGAGACTGGCGCAAATCACTTTCATGGAAAGGGGTTGCCAATCTTCAAAAAACTGCGAGTTTCCTGAAATCTCAGCACACATTTTTTCACCCAATATTGATGACACTTTCAGGTAATGATCAGTACCCCAATCCCACTTGGCTCACCAAATTTCGTTCTTCTAGGTTAAACCTTTCGTTGGCAGTAACAGTTTTAATTTTTAGGTTTCACTCTGTTTTCTCCTATATAGATACATATATTTGGAAGTCTAAATCAAACACGGTTGGTGCTAGCTCTTTGAAACTTGACACAATAAAGTAGCTCCAAGTTCTGTCTCTATGGTTTGTTTCCTATTGATGTAGCCCTAAGCAGAGACTGGCACAAATCACTTTCATTTACAGGGGTTGCCAAGCTTCCAAAAAACTACGAGTTTCCTGAAATCTCAGCACACATTTTTTCACCCAATCTTGATGACACTTTCAGGTAATGATCAGTACACCACTCCCACTTGGCTCACCAAATTTCGTTCTTCTATGTTAAACCGTTCGTTGGCAGTAAGAGTTTTAATTTTTAGGTTTCACTCTGTTTTCTCCTATATGGATACATGTAGTTAGAACTCTAAATCAAACACGGTTTGTGCTAGCTCTTTGAAACTTGACACAATAAAGTAGCTCCAAGTTCTATCTCTATGGTTTGTTTCCTATTGATGTAGCCCTAAGCAGAGACTGGCGCAAATCACTTTAATGGAAAGGGGTTGCCAATCTTCCAAAAAACTACGAGTTTCCTGAAATCTCAGCACACATTTTTTCACCCAATCTTGATGACACTTTCAGGTAATGATCAGTACCCCAATCCCACTTGGCTCACCAAATTTCGTTCTTCTATGTTAAACGGTTCGTTGGCAGTAACAGTTTTAATTTTTAGGTTTCACTCTGTTTTCTCCTATATGGATACATGCAGTTGGAACTCTAAATCAAACACGGTTTGTGCTAGCTCTTTGAAACTTGACACAATAAAGTAGCTCCAAGTTCTATCTCTATAGTATCTTTCCTATTGATGTAGCCCTAAGCAGAGACTGGCACAAATCACTTTCATTTAAAGGGGTTGCCAAGCTGCCAAAATCTACGAGTTTCCTGAAATCTCAGCACACATTTTTTCACACAATATTGATGACACTTTCAGGTAATGATCAGTACCCCAATCCCACTTGGATCACCAAATTTCGTTCTTCTAGGTTAAACTGTTCGTTGGCAGTAACAGTTTTAATTTTTAGGTTTCACTCTGTTTTCTCCTATATGAATACATGTAGTTGGAACTCTAAATCAAACACGGTTTGTGCTAGCTCTTTGAAACTTGACACAATAAAGTAGCTCCAAGTTCTATCTCTATGGTTTGTTTCCTATTGATGTAGCCCTAAGCAGAGACTGGCGGAAATCACTTTCATGGAAAGGGGTTGCCAATCTTCCAAAAAACTGCGAGTTTCCTGAAATCTCAGCAAACATTTTTTCACCCAATCTTGATGACACTTTCAGGTAATGATCAGTACCCCATTCCCACTTGGCTCACCAAATTTCATTCTTCTAGGTTAAACCGTTCGTTGGCAGTAACAGTTTTAATTTTTAGGTTTCACTCTGTTTTCTCCTATATGGATACATGTAGTTGGAACTCTAAATCAAACACGGTTTGTGCTAGCTCTTTGAAACTTGACACAATAAAGTAGCTCCAAGTTCTATCTCTATGGTTTGTTTCCTATTGATGTAGCCCTAAGCAGAGACTGGCGCAAATCACTTTCATGGAAAGGGGTTGCCAATCTTCCAAAAAACTACGAGTTTCCTGAAATCTCAGCACACATTTTTTCACCCAATCTTGATGACACTTTCAGGTAATGATCAGTACCCCAATCCCACTTGGCTCACCAAATTTGGTTCTTCTAGGTTAAACGGTTCGTTGGCAGTAACAGTTTTAATTTTTAGGTTTCACTCTGTTTTCTCCTATATGGATACATGCAGTTGGAACTCTAAATCAAACACGTTTTGTGCTAGCTCTTTGAAACTTGACACAATAAAGTAGCTCCAAGTTCTATCTCTATAGTATCTTTCCTATTGATGTAGCCCTAAGCAGAGACTGGCGCAAATCACTTTCATTTAAAGGGGTTGCCAAGCTGCCAAAATATACGAGTTTCCTGAAATCTCAGCACACATTTTTTCACACAATATTGATGACACTTTCAGGTAATGATCAGTACCCCAATCCCACTTGGATCACCAAATTTCGTTCTTCTAGGTTAAACTGTTCGTTGGCAGTAACAGTTTTAATTTTTAGGTTTCACTCTGTTTTCTCCTATATGAATACATGTAGTTGGAACTCTAAATCAAACACGGTTTGTGCTAGCGCTTTGAAACTTGACACAATAAAGTAGCTCCAAGTTCTATCTCTATGGTTTGTTTCCTATTGATGTAGCCCTAAGCAGAGACTGGCACAAATCACTTTCATTTACAGGGGTTGCCAAGCTTCCAAAAAACTACGAGTTTCCTGAAATCTCAGCACACATTTTTTCACCCAATCTTGATGACACTTTCAGGTAATGATCAGTACCCCAATCCCACTTGGCTCACCAAATTTCGTTCTTCTAGGTTAAACCGTTCGTTGGCAGTAACAATTTTAATTTTTAGGTTTCACTCAATTTTCCCCTATATGAATACATGTAGTTGGAACTCTAAATCAAACACGGTTTGTGCTAGCGCTTTGAAACTTGACACAATAAAGTAGCTCCAAGTTCTATCTCTATGGTTTGTTTCCTATTGATGTAGCCCTAAGCAGAGACTGGCACAGATCACTTTCATTTACAGGGGTTGCCAAGCTTCCAAAAAACTACGAGTTTCCTGAAATCTCAGCACACATTTTTTCACCCAATCTTTATGACACTTTCAGGTAATGATCAGTACCCCAATCCCACTTGGCTCACCAAATTTCGTTCTTCTATGTTAAACCGTTCGTTGGCAGTAACAATTTTAATTTTTAGGTTTCACTCAATTTTCTCCTATATGAATACATGTAGTTGGAACTCTAAATCAAACACGGTTTGTGCTAGCTCTTTGAAACTTGACACAATAAAGTAGCTCCAAGTTCTATCTCTATGGTTTGTTTCCTATTGATGTAGCCCTAAGCATAGACTGGCACAAATCACTTTCATTTACAGGGGTTGCCAAGCTTCCAAAAAACTACGAGTTTCCTGAAATCTCAGCACACATTTTTTCACCCAATCTTTATGACACTTTCAGGTAATGATCAGTACAACAAATCCCACTTGGGTCACCAAGTTTCGTTCTTCTAGGTTAAACCGTTCGTTGGCAGTAACAGTTTTAATTTTTAGGTTTCACTCTGTTTTCTCCTATATGGATACATGTAATTGGAACTCTAAATCAAACACGGTTTGTGCTAACTCTTTGAAACTTGACACAATAAAGTAGCTCCAAGTTCTATCTCTATGGTTTATTTCCTATTGATGTAGCCCTAAGGAGAGACTGGCACAAATCACTTTCATTTACAAGGGTTGCCAAGCTTCCAAAAAACTACGAGTTTCCTGAAATCTCAGCACACATTTTTTAACCCAATCTTGATGACAATTTCAGGTAATGATCAGTACCCCAATCCCACTTGGCTCACCAAATTTGGTTCTTCTAGGTTAAACCTTTCGTTGGCAGTAACAATTTTAATTTTTAGAGTTCACTCAATTTTCTCCTATATGAATATATGTAGTTGGAACTCTAAATCAAACACGGTTTGTGCTAGCTCTTTGAAACTTGACAAAATAATGTAGCTCCAAATCCTATCTCTATTTTTTTTTCCTATTGATGTAGCCCTAAGCAGAGACTGGCGCAAATCACTTTCATGGAAAGGGGTTGCTGGGCTTCCAAAAAACTACGAGTTTCCTGAAATCTCAGCACACATTTTTTCACCCAATCTTGATGACACTGTCAGGTAATGATCAGTACAACAAATCCCACTAGGGTCACCAAGTTTCTTTCTTCTAGGTTAAACCCTTCGTTGGCAGTAACAGTTTTAATTTTTAGGTTTCCCTCTGTTTTCTCCTATATGGATACATGTAATTGGAACACTAATTCAAACACGGTTTGTGCTAGCTCTTTGAAACTTGACAAAATAAAGTAGCTCCAAGTTCTATCTCTATGTTTTGTTTCCTATTGATGTAGCCCTAAGCAGAGACTGGCGCAAATCACTTTCATGGAAGGGGGTTGCCAAGCTTCCAAAAAACTACGAGTTTCCTGAAATCTCAGCACACATTTTTTCACCCAATCTTGATGACACTTTCAGGTAATGATCAGTACCACAATCCCACTTGGCTCACCAAATTTCGTTCTTCTAGGTTAAACCGTTCGTTGGCCGTAACAGTTTTAATATTTAGGTTTCACTCTGTTTTCTCCTATATGGATACATGTAGTTGGAACTCTAAATCAAACACGGTTTGTGCTAGCTCTTTGAAACTTGACAAAATAAGTAGCTCCAAGTTCTATCTCTATGGTTTGTTTCCTATTGATGTAGCCCTAAGCAGAGACTGGTGCAAATCACTTCCATTTACAGGGGTTGCAAAGCTTCCAAAAAACTACGAGTTTCCTGAAATCTCAGCACACATTTTTTCACCCAATCTTGATGACACTGTCAGGTAATGATCAGTACAACAAATCCCACTAGGGTCACCAAGTTTCTTTCTTCTAGGTTAAACCCTTCGTTGGCAGTAACAGTTTTAATTTTTAGGTTTCACTCTGTTTTCTCCTATATGGATACATGTAGTTGGAACACTAATTCAAACACGGTTTGTGCTAGCTCTTTGAAACTTGACAAAATAAAGTAGCTCCAAGTTCTATCTCTATGTTTTGTTTCCTATTGATGTAGCCCTAAGCAGAGACTGGCGCAAATCACTTTCATGGAAGGGGGTTGCCAAGCTTCCAAAAAACTACGAGTTTCCTGAAATCTCAGCACACATTTTTTCACCCAATCTTGATGACACTTTCAGGTAATGATCAGTACCACAATCCCACTTGGCTCACCAAATTTCGTTCTTCTAGGTTAAACCGTTCGTTGGCAGTAACAGTTTTAATTTTTAGGTTTCACTCTGTTTTCTCCTAGATGGATACATGTAGTTGGAACTCTAAATCAAACACGGTTTGTGCTAGCTCTTTGAAACTTGACACAATAAAGTAGCTCAAAGTTCTATCTCTATGGTTTGTTTCCTATTGATGTAGCCCTAAGCAGAGACTGGTGCAAATCACTTCCATTTACAGGGGTTGCAAAGCTTCCAAAAAACTACGAGTTTCCTGAAATCTCAGCACACATTTTTTCACCCAATCTTGATGACACTTTCAGGTAATGATCAGTACCGCAATCCCACTTGGCTCACCATATTTCGTTCTTCTAGGTTAAACCGTTTGTTGGCAGTAACAGTTTTAATATTTAGGTTTCACTCTCTTTTCTCCTATAGGGATACATGTAGTTGGAAGTCTAAATAAAACACGGTTTGTGCTAGCTCTTTGAAACTTGACACAATAAAGTAGCTCCAAGTTCTATCTCTATAGTATCTTTCCTATTGATGTAGCCCTAAGCAGAGACTGGCGCAAATCACTTTCATTGAAAGGGGTTGCCAATCTTCCAAAAAACTGCGAGTTTCCTGAAATCTCAGCAAACATTTTTTCACCCAATCTTGATGACACTTTCAGGTAATGATCAGTACCCAAATCCCACTTGGCTCACCAAATTTCATTCTTCTAGGTTAAACCGTTCGTTGGCAGTAACAGTTTTAATTTTTAGGTTTCACTCTGTTTTGTCCTATATGGATACATGTAGTTGGAACTCTAAATCAAACACGGTTTGTGCTAGCTCTTTGAAACTTGACACAATAAAGTAGCTCCAAGTTCTATCTCTATGGTTTGTTTCCTATTGATGTAGCCCTAAGCAGAGACTTTAGCAAATCACTTTCATGGAAAGGGGTTGCCAAGCTTCCAAAAAACTACGAGTTTCCTGAAATCTCAGCACACATTTTTTCACCCAATCTTGATTACACTTTCAGGTAATGATCAGTACAACAAATCCCACTTGGGTCACCAAGTTTCGTTCTTCTAGGTTAAACCGTTCGTTGGCAGTAACAGTTTTAATTTTTAGGTTTCACTCTGTTTTCTCCTATATGGATACATGTAGTTGGAACTCTAAATCAAACCCGGTTTGTGCTAACTCTTTGAAACTTGACACAATAAAGTAGCTCCAAGTTCTATATCTATGGTTTGTTTCCTATTGATGTAGCCCTAAGCAGAGACTGGCGCAAATCACGTTCATGGAAAGGGGTTGCCAATCTTCCAAAAAACTACGAGTTTCCTGAAATCTCAGCACACATTTTTTCACCCAATCTTGATGACACTTTCAGGTAATGATCAGTACCCTAATCCCACTTGGCTCACCAAATTTCTCTCTTCTAGGTTGAACCGTTCGTTGGCAGTAACAGTTTTAATTTTTAGTTTTCACTGTGTTTTCTCCTATATGGTTACATGTAGTTGGAACTCTAAATCAAACACGGTTTGTGCTAGCTCTATGAAACTTGACACAATAAAGTAGCTCCATGTTCTATCTCGATGGTTTGTTTCCTATTGATGTAGCCCTAAGCAGAGACTGGTGCAAATCACTTTCATTTAAAGGGGTAGCCAAGCTTCCAAAAAACTACGAATTTCCTGAAATCTCAGCACACACTTTTTCACCCAATCTTGATGACACTTTCAGGTAATGATCAGTACCCCAATCCCACTTGGCTCACCAAATTTCGTTCTTCTAGTTTAAACCGTTCGTTGGCAGTAACAGTTTTAATTTTTAGGTTTCACTCTGTTTTCTCCTATATGGATACATGTAGTTGGAACTCTAAATCAAACACGGTTTGTGCTAGCTCTTTGAAACTTGACACAATAAAGTAGCTCCAAGTTCTATCTCTATGGTTTATTTCCTATTGATGTAGCCCTAAGCAGAGACTGGCGCAAATCACTTTCATGGAAAGGGGTTGCCAATCTTCCAAAAAATACGAGTTTCCTGAAATCTCAGCACACATTTTTTCACCCAATCTTGATGACACTTTCAGGTAATGATCAGTACCCCAATCCCACTTGGCTCACCAAATTTCGTTCTTCTAGGTTAAACGGTTCGTTGGCAGTAACAGTTTTAATTTTTAGGTTTCACTCTGTTTTCTCCTATATGGATACATGTAGTTGGAACTCTAAATCAAACACGGTTTGTGCTAGCTCTTTGAACCTTGACACAATAAAGTAGCTCCAAGTTCTATCTCTATGGTTTGTTTCCTATTGATGTAGCCCTAAGCAGAGACTGGCGCAAATCACTTTCATTTAAAGGGGTTGCCAAGCTTCCAAAAAACTACGAGTTTCCTGAAATCTCAGCACACATTTTTTCACCCAATATTCATGACACTTTCAGGTAATGATCAGTACCCCAATCCCACTTGGCTCACCAAATTTCGTACTTCTAGGTTAAACCGTTCGTTGGCAGTAACAATTTTAATTTTTAGGTTTCACTCAATTTTCTCCTATATGAATACATGTAGTTGGAACTCTAAATCAAACACGGTTTGTGCTAGCTCTTTGAAACTTGACACAATAAAGTAGCTCCAAGTTCTATCTCTATGGTTTGTTTCCTATTGATATAGCCCTAAGCAGAGACTGGCGCAAATCACTTTCATGGAAAGGGGTTGCCAATCTTCAAAAAACTGCGAGTTTCCTGAAATCTCAGCACACATTTTTTCACCCAATATTGATGACACTTTCAGGTAATGATCAGTACCCCAATCCCACTTGGCTCACCAAATTTCGTTCTTCTAGGTTAAACCTTTCGTTGGCAGTAACAGTTTTAATTTTTAGGTTTCACTCTGTTTTCTCCTATATAGATACATATATTTGGAAGTCTAAATCAAACACGGTTGGTGCTAGCTCTTTGAAACTTGACACAATAAAGTAGCTCCAAGTTCTGTCTCTATGGTTTGTTTCCTATTGATGTAGCCCTAAGCAGAGACTGGCACAAATCACTTTCATTTACAGGGGTTGCCAAGCTTCCAAAAAACTACGAGTTTCCTGAAATCTCAGCACACATTTTTTCACCCAATCTTGATGACACTTTCAGGTAATGATCAGTACACCACTCCCACTTGGCTCACCAAATTTCGTTCTTCTATGTTAAACCGTTCGTTGGCAGTAAGAGTTTTAATTTTTAGGTTTCACTCTGTTTTCTCCTATATGGATACATGTAGTTAGAACTCTAAATCAAACACGGTTTGTGCTAGCTCTTTGAAACTTGACACAATAAAGTAGCTCCAAGTTCTATCTCTATGGTTTGTTTCCTATTGATGTAGCCCTAAGCAGAGACTGGCGCAAATCACTTTAATGGAAAGGGGTTGCCAATCTTCCAAAAAACTACGAGTTTCCTGAAATCTCAGCACACATTTTTTCACCCAATCTTGATGACACTTTCAGGTAATGATCAGTACCCCAATCCCACTTGGCTCACCAAATTTCGTTCTTCTATGTTAAACGGTTCGTTGGCAGTAACAGTTTTAATTTTTAGGTTTCACTCTGTTTTCTCCTATATGGATACATGCAGTTGGAACTCTAAATCAAACACGGTTTGTGCTAGCTCTTTGAAACTTGACACAATAAAGTAGCTCCAAGTTCTATCTCTATAGTATCTTTCCTATTGATGTAGCCCTAAGCAGAGACTGGCACAAATCACTTTCATTTAAAGGGGTTGCCAAGCTGCCAAAATCTACGAGTTTCCTGAAATCTCAGCACACATTTTTTCACACAATATTGATGACACTTTCAGGTAATGATCAGTACCCCAATCCCACTTGGATCACCAAATTTCGTTCTTCTAGGTTAAACTGTTCGTTGGCAGTAACAGTTTTAATTTTTAGGTTTCACTCTGTTTTCTCCTATATGAATACATGTAGTTGGAACTCTAAATCAAACACGGTTTGTGCTAGCTCTTTGAAACTTGACACAATAAAGTAGCTCCAAGTTCTATCTCTATGGTTTGTTTCCTATTGATGTAGCCCTAAGCAGAGACTGGCGGAAATCACTTTCATGGAAAGGGGTTGCCAATCTTCCAAAAAACTGCGAGTTTCCTGAAATCTCAGCAAACATTTTTTCACCCAATCTTGATGACACTTTCAGGTAATGATCAGTACCCCATTCCCACTTGGCTCACCAAATTTCATTCTTCTAGGTTAAACCGTTCGTTGGCAGTAACAGTTTTAATTTTTAGGTTTCACTCTGTTTTCTCCTATATGGATACATGTAGTTGGAACTCTAAATCAAACACGGTTTGTGCTAGCTCTTTGAAACTTGACACAATAAAGTAGCTCCAAGTTCTATCTCTATGGTTTGTTTCCTATTGATGTAGCCCTAAGCAGAGACTGGCGCAAATCACTTTCATGGAAAGGGGTTGCCAATCTTCCAAAAAACTACGAGTTTCCTGAAATCTCAGCACACATTTTTTCACCCAATCTTGATGACACTTTCAGGTAATGATCAGTACCCCAATCCCACTTGGCTCACCAAATTTGGTTCTTCTAGGTTAAACGGTTCGTTGGCAGTAACAGTTTTAATTTTTAGGTTTCACTCTGTTTTCTCCTATATGGATACATGCAGTTGGAACTCTAAATCAAACACGTTTTGTGCTAGCTCTTTGAAACTTGACACAATAAAGTAGCTCCAAGTTCTATCTCTATAGTATCTTTCCTATTGATGTAGCCCTAAGCAGAGACTGGCGCAAATCACTTTCATTTAAAGGGGTTGCCAAGCTGCCAAAATATACGAGTTTCCTGAAATCTCAGCACACATTTTTTCACACAATATTGATGACACTTTCAGGTAATGATCAGTACCCCAATCCCACTTGGATCACCAAATTTCGTTCTTCTAGGTTAAACTGTTCGTTGGCAGTAACAGTTTTAATTTTTAGGTTTCACTCTGTTTTCTCCTATATGAATACATGTAGTTGGAACTCTAAATCAAACACGGTTTGTGCTAGCGCTTTGAAACTTGACACAATAAAGTAGCTCCAAGTTCTATCTCTATGGTTTGTTTCCTATTGATGTAGCCCTAAGCAGAGACTGGCACAAATCACTTTCATTTACAGGGGTTGCCAAGCTTCCAAAAAACTACGAGTTTCCTGAAATCTCAGCACACATTTTTTCACCCAATCTTGATGACACTTTCAGGTAATGATCAGTACCCCAATCCCACTTGGCTCACCAAATTTCGTTCTTCTAGGTTAAACCGTTCGTTGGCAGTAACAATTTTAATTTTTAGGTTTCACTCAATTTTCCCCTATATGAATACATGTAGTTGGAACTCTAAATCAAACACGGTTTGTGCTAGCGCTTTGAAACTTGACACAATAAAGTAGCTCCAAGTTCTATCTCTATGGTTTGTTTCCTATTGATGTAGCCCTAAGCAGAGACTGGCACAGATCACTTTCATTTACAGGGGTTGCCAAGCTTCCAAAAAACTACGAGTTTCCTGAAATCTCAGCACACATTTTTTCACCCAATCTTTATGACACTTTCAGGTAATGATCAGTACCCCAATCCCACTTGGCTCACCAAATTTCGTTCTTCTATGTTAAACCGTTCGTTGGCAGTAACAATTTTAATTTTTAGGTTTCACTCAATTTTCTCCTATATGAATACATGTAGTTGGAACTCTAAATCAAACACGGTTTGTGCTAGCTCTTTGAAACTTGACACAATAAAGTAGCTCCAAGTTCTATCTCTATGGTTTGTTTCCTATTGATGTAGCCCTAAGCATAGACTGGCACAAATCACTTTCATTTACAGGGGTTGCCAAGCTTCCAAAAAACTACGAGTTTCCTGAAATCTCAGCACACATTTTTTCACCCAATCTTTATGACACTTTCAGGTAATGATCAGTACAACAAATCCCACTTGGGTCACCAAGTTTCGTTCTTCTAGGTTAAACCGTTCGTTGGCAGTAACAGTTTTAATTTTTAGGTTTCACTCTGTTTTCTCCTATATGGATACATGTAATTGGAACTCTAAATCAAACACGGTTTGTGCTAACTCTTTGAAACTTGACACAATAAAGTAGCTCCAAGTTCTATCTCTATGGTTTATTTCCTATTGATGTAGCCCTAAGGAGAGACTGGCACAAATCACTTTCATTTACAAGGGTTGCCAAGCTTCCAAAAAACTACGAGTTTCCTGAAATCTCAGCACACATTTTTTAACCCAATCTTGATGACAATTTCAGGTAATGATCAGTACCCCAATCCCACTTGGCTCACCAAATTTGGTTCTTCTAGGTTAAACCTTTCGTTGGCAGTAACAATTTTAATTTTTAGAGTTCACTCAATTTTCTCCTATATGAATATATGTAGTTGGAACTCTAAATCAAACACGGTTTGTGCTAGCTCTTTGAAACTTGACAAAATAATGTAGCTCCAAATCCTATCTCTATTTTTTTTTCCTATTGATGTAGCCCTAAGCAGAGACTGGCGCAAATCACTTTCATGGAAAGGGGTTGCTGGGCTTCCAAAAAACTACGAGTTTCCTGAAATCTCAGCACACATTTTTTCACCCAATCTTGATGACACTGTCAGGTAATGATCAGTACAACAAATCCCACTAGGGTCACCAAGTTTCTTTCTTCTAGGTTAAACCCTTCGTTGGCAGTAACAGTTTTAATTTTTAGGTTTCCCTCTGTTTTCTCCTATATGGATACATGTAATTGGAACACTAATTCAAACACGGTTTGTGCTAGCTCTTTGAAACTTGACAAAATAAAGTAGCTCCAAGTTCTATCTCTATGTTTTGTTTCCTATTGATGTAGCCCTAAGCAGAGACTGGCGCAAATCACTTTCATGGAAGGGGGTTGCCAAGCTTCCAAAAAACTACGAGTTTCCTGAAATCTCAGCACACATTTTTTCACCCAATCTTGATGACACTTTCAGGTAATGATCAGTACCACAATCCCACTTGGCTCACCAAATTTCGTTCTTCTAGGTTAAACCGTTCGTTGGCCGTAACAGTTTTAATATTTAGGTTTCACTCTGTTTTCTCCTATATGGATACATGTAGTTGGAACTCTAAATCAAACACGGTTTGTGCTAGCTCTTTGAAACTTGACAAAATAAGTAGCTCCAAGTTCTATCTCTATGGTTTGTTTCCTATTGATGTAGCCCTAAGCAGAGACTGGTGCAAATCACTTCCATTTACAGGGGTTGCAAAGCTTCCAAAAAACTACGAGTTTCCTGAAATCTCAGCACACATTTTTTCACCCAATCTTGATGACACTGTCAGGTAATGATCAGTACAACAAATCCCACTAGGGTCACCAAGTTTCTTTCTTCTAGGTTAAACCCTTCGTTGGCAGTAACAGTTTTAATTTTTAGGTTTCACTCTGTTTTCTCCTATATGGATACATGTAGTTGGAACACTAATTCAAACACGGTTTGTGCTAGCTCTTTGAAACTTGACAAAATAAAGTAGCTCCAAGTTCTATCTCTATGTTTTGTTTCCTATTGATGTAGCCCTAAGCAGAGACTGGCGCAAATCACTTTCATGGAAGGGGGTTGCCAAGCTTCCAAAAAACTACGAGTTTCCTGAAATCTCAGCACACATTTTTTCACCCAATCTTGATGACACTTTCAGGTAATGATCAGTACCACAATCCCACTTGGCTCACCAAATTTCGTTCTTCTAGGTTAAACCGTTCGTTGGCAGTAACAGTTTTAATTTTTAGGTTTCACTCTGTTTTCTCCTAGATGGATACATGTAGTTGGAACTCTAAATCAAACACGGTTTGTGCTAGCTCTTTGAAACTTGACACAATAAAGTAGCTCAAAGTTCTATCTCTATGGTTTGTTTCCTATTGATGTAGCCCTAAGCAGAGACTGGTGCAAATCACTTCCATTTACAGGGGTTGCAAAGCTTCCAAAAAACTACGAGTTTCCTGAAATCTCAGCACACATTTTTTCACCCAATCTTGATGACACTTTCAGGTAATGATCAGTACCGCAATCCCACTTGGCTCACCATATTTCGTTCTTCTAGGTTAAACCGTTTGTTGGCAGTAACAGTTTTAATATTTAGGTTTCACTCTCTTTTCTCCTATAGGGATACATGTAGTTGGAAGTCTAAATAAAACACGGTTTGTGCTAGCTCTTTGAAACTTGACACAATAAAGTAGCTCCAAGTTCTATCTCTATGGTTTGTTTCCTATTGATGTAGCCCTAAGCAGAGACTGGCTCAAATCACTTTCATGGAAAGGGGTTGCCAATCTTCCAAAAAACTACGAGTTTCCTGAAATCTCAGCACACATTTTTTCACCCAATCTTGATGACGCTTTCAGGTAATGATCAGTACCCCAATCCCACTTGGCTCACCAAATTTCATTCTTCTAGGTTAAACCGTTCATTGGCAGTAACAGTTTTCATTTTTAGGTTTCACTCTGTTTTCTCCTATACGGATACATGTAGTTGGAAGTCTAAATCAAACACGGTTTGTGCTAGCTCTTTGAAACTTGACACAATAAAGTAGCTCCAAGTTCTATCTCTATGGTTTGTTTCCTATTGATGTAGCCCTAAGAAAAGACTGGTGCAAATCACTTTCATGGAAAGGGGTTGCCAATCTTCCAAAAAACTACGAGTTTCCTGAAATCTCAGCACACATTTTTTCACCCAATCTTGATGACACTTTCAGGTAATGATCAGTACCCCAATCCCACTTGGCTCACCAAATTTCGTTCTTCTAGGTTAAACCGTTCGTTGGCAGTAACAGTTTTAATTTTTAGGTTTCACTCTGTTTTCTCCTATAAGGATACATGTAGTTGGAAGTCTAAATCAAACACGGTTTGTGCTAGCTCTTTGAAACTTGACACAATAAAGTAGCTCCAAGTTCTATCTCTATGGTTTGTTTCCTATTGATGTAGCCCTAAGCAGAGACTGGCACAAATCACTTTCATTTACAGGGGTTGCCAAGCTTCCAAAAAACTACGAGTTTCCTGAACTCTCAGCACACATTTTTTCACCCAATCTTGATGACACTTTCAGGTAATGATCAGTACCCCAATCCCACTTGGCTCAACAAATTGCCTTCTTCTAGGTTAAACCGTTCTTTGGCAGTAACAGTTTTAATTTTTAGGTTTCACTCTGTATTCTCGTATATGGATACATGTATTTGGAAGTCTAAATCAAACACGGTTTGTGCTAGCTCTTTGAAACTTGACACAATAAAGTAGCTCCAAGTTCTATCTCTATGGTTTGTTTCCTATTGATGTAGCCCTAAGCAAAGACTGGCGCAAATCACTTTCATGGAAAGGGGTTGCCAATCTTCCAAAAAACTACGAGTTTCCTGAACTCTCAGAACACATTTTTTCACCCAATCTTGATGACACTTTCAGGTAATGATCAGTACCCCAATCCCACTTGGCTCACCAAATTTCTTACTCCAGGTTAAACCGTTCGTTGGCAGTAACAGTTTTAATTTTTAGGTTTCACTCTGTTTTGTCCTATATGGATACATGTAGTTGGAACTCTAAATCAAACACGGTTTGTGCTAGCTCTTTGAAACTTGACACAAGAAAGTAGCTCCAAGATCTATCTCTATGGTTTGTTTCCTACTGATGTAGCCCTAAGCAGAGACTGGCACAAATCAGTTTCATTTACTGGGGTTGCCAAGCTTCCAAAAAACTACGAGTTTCCTGAACTCTCAGCACACATTTTTTCACCCAATCTTGATGACACTTTCAGGTAATGATCAGTACCCCAATCCCACTTGGCTCACCAAATTTCTTACTCTAGGTTAAACCGTTCGTTGGCAGTAACAGGTTTAATTTTTAGGTTTCACTCTGTTTTCTCCTATATGGATACATGTAGTTGGAACTCTAAATCAAACACGGTTTGTGCTAGCTCTTTGAAACTTGACACAATAAAGTAGCTCCAAGTTCTATCTCTATGGTTTGTTTCCTATTGATGTAGCCCTAAGAGGAGACTGGTGCAAATCACTTTCATTTACAGGTGTTGTCAAGCTTCCAAAAAACTACGAGTTTCCTGAAATCTCAGCACACATTTTTTCACCCAATCTTGATGACACTTTCAGGTAATGATCAGTACCCCAATCCCACTTGGCTCACCAAATTTCCTTCTTCTAGGTTAAACCGTTCGTTGGCAGTAACAGTTTTAATTTTTAGGTTTCACTCTGTTTTCTCCTATATGGATACATGTACTTGGAACTCTAAATCAAACACGGTTTGTGCTAGCTCTTTGAAACTTGACACAATAAACTAGCTCCAAGTTCTATGTCTATGGTTTGTTTCCTATTGATGTAGCCCTAAGCAGAGACTGGCGCAAATCACTTTCATGGAAAGGGGTTGCCAATCTTTCAAAAAACTACGAGTTTCCTGAAATCTGAGTATACATTTTTTCACCCAATCTTGATGACACTTTCAGGTAATGATCAGTACCCCAATCCCACTTGGCTCACCAAATTTCTTTCTTCTAGGTTAAACCGTTCGTTGGCAGTAACAGTTTTAATTTTTAGGTTTCACTCTGTTTTCTCCTATATGGATACATGTAGTTGGAACTCTAAATCAAACACGGTTTGTGCTAGCTCTTTGAAACTTGACACAATAAAGTAGCTCCAAGTTCTAACTCTATGGTTTGTTTCCTATTGATGTAGCCCTAAGCAGAGACTGGCGCAAATCACTTTCATTTACAGGTGTTGCCAAGCTTCCAAAAAACTACGAGTTTCCTGAAATCTCAGCACACATTTTTTCACCCAATCTTGATGACACTTTCAGGTAATGATCAGTACCCCAATCCCACTTGGCTCACCAAATTTCGTTCTTCTAGGTTAAACCGTTCGTTGGCAGTAACAGTTTTAATTTTTAGGTTTCACTCAATTTTCTCCTATATGAATTCATGTAGTTGGAACTCTAAATCAAACACGGTTTGTGCTAGCTCTTTGAAACTTGACACAATAAAGTAGCTCCAAGTTCTATCTCTATGGTTTGTTTCCTATTGATGTAGCCCTAAGCAGAGACTGGTGCAAATCACTTTCATTTACAGGGGTTGCCAAGCTTCCAAAAAACTACGAGATTCCTGAAATCTCAGCACACATTTTTTCACCCAATCTTGATGACACTTTCAGGTAATGATCAGTACCCCAATCCCACTTGGCTCACCAAATTTCGTTCTTCTAGGTTAAACCGTTCGTTGGCAGTAACAGTTTTAATTTTTAGGTTTCACTCTGTTTTCTCCTACATGGATACATGTACTTGGAACTCTAAATCAAACACGGTTTGTGCTAGCTCTTTGAAACTTGACAGAATAAAGTAGCTCCAAGTTCTATCTCTATGGTTTGTTTTCTATTGATGTAGCCCTAAGAGGAGACTGGTGCAAATCACTTTCATTTACAGGTGTTGCCAAGCTTCCAAAAAACTACGAGTTTCCTGAAATCTCAGCACACATTTTTTCACCCAATCTTGATGACACTTTCAGGTAATTATCAGTACCCCAATCCCACTTGGCTCACCAAATTTCCTTCTTCTAGGTTAAACCGTTCGTTGGCAGTAACAGTTTTAATTTTTAGGTTTCACTCTGTTTTCTCCTAGATGGATACATGTAGTTGGAAGTCTAAATCAAACACGGTTTGTGCTAGCTCTTTAAAACTTGACACAATAAAGTAGCTCCAAGTTCTATCTCTATGGTTTGTTTCCTATTGATGTAGCCCTAAGCAAAGACTGGTGCATATCACTTTCATGGAAAGGGGTTGCCAATCTTCCAAAAAACTACGAGTTTCCTGAAATCTCAGCACACATTTTTTCACCCAATCCTGATGACACTTTCAGGTAGTGATCAGTACCCCAATCCCACTTGGCTCACCAAATTTCGTTCTTCTAGGTTAAACCGTTCGTTGGCAGTAACAGTTTTAATTTTTAGGTTTCACTCTGTTTTCTCCTATATGGATACATGTAGTTGGAAGTCTAAATCAAACACTGTTTGTGCTAGCTCTTTGAAACTTGACACAATGAAGTAGCTCCAAATTCTATCTCTATGGTTTGTTTCCTATTGATGTAGCCCTAAGCAGAGACTGGCGCAAATCACTTTCATGGAAAGGGGTTGCCAATCTTCCAAAAAACTACGAGTTTCCTGAAATCTCAGCACACATTTTTTCACCCAATCTTGATGACACTTTCAGGTAATGATCAGTACCCCAATCCCACTTGGCTCACCAAATTTCTTACTCTAGGTTAAACCGTTCGTTGGCAGTAACAGTTTTAATTTTTAGGATTCACTCTGTTTTCTCCTATATGGATACATGTAGTTGGAACGCTAAATCAAACACGGTTTGTGCTAGCTCTTTGAACCTTGACACAATAAAGTAGCTCCAAGTTCTATCTCGATGGTTTGTTTCCTATTGATGTAGCCCTAAGCAGAGACTGGCGCAAATCACTTTCATGGAAAGGGGTTGCCAATCTTTCAAAAAACTACGAGTTTCCTGAAATCTCAGCACATATTTTTTCACCCAATCTTGATGATGCTTTCAGGTAATGATCAGTACCTCAATCCCACTTGGCTCACCAAATTTCGTACTTCTAGGTTAAACCGTTCGTTGGCAGTAACAGTTTTCATTTTTAGGTTTCACTCTGTTTTCTCCTATATGGATACATGTAGTTGGAAGTCTAAATCAAGCACGGTTTGTGCTAGCTCTTTGAAACTTGACACAATAAAGTAGCTCCAAGTTCTATCTCTATGGTTTGTTTCCTATTGATGGAGCCCTAAGAGGAGACTGGTGCAAATCACTTTCATTTACAGGTGTTGTCAAGCTTCCAAAAAACTACGAGTTTCCTGAAATCTCAGCACACATTTTTTCACCCAATCTTGATGACACTTTCAGGTAATGATCAGTACCCCAATCCCACTTGGCTCACCAAATTTCCTTCTTCTAGGTTAAACCGTTCGTTGGCAGTAACAGTTTTAATTTTTAGGTTTCATTCTGTTTTCTCCTATATGGATACATGTACTTGGAACTCTAAATCAAACACGGTTTGTGCTAGCTCTTTGAAACTTGACACAATAAACTAGCTCCAAGTTCTATGTCTATGGTTTGTTTCCTATTGATGTAGCCCTAAGCAGAGACTGGCGCAAATCACTTTAATTTAAAGGGGTTGCCAATTTTCCAAAAAACTACGAGTTTCCTGAAATCTCAGCACTCATTTTTTCACCCAATCTTGATGACACTTTCAGGTAATGATCAGTACCCCAATCCCACTTGGCTCACCAAATTTCTTTCTTCTAGGTTAAACCGTTCGTTGGTAGTAACAGTTTTAATTTTTAGGTTTCACTCAATTTTCTCCTATATGAATTCATGTAGTTGGAAGTCTAAATCAAACACGGTTTGTGCTAGCTCTTTGAAACTTGACACAATAAAGTAGCTCCAAGTTCTTTCTCTATGGTTTGTTTCCTATTGATGTAGCCCTAAGCAGAGACTGGCGCAAATCACTTTCATTTAAAGGGGTTGCCAAGCTTCCAAAAAACTACGAGTTTCCTGAAATCTCAGCACACATTTTTTCACCCAATCTTGATGACACTTTCAGGTAATCATCAGTACCCCAATCCCACTTGGCTCAGCAAATTTCTTTCTTCTAGGTTAAACCGTTCGTTGGCAGTAACAATTTT
Organism: Spermophilus citellus; assembly: GCF_964194105.1. Lineage (NCBI taxonomy): Eukaryota > Metazoa > Chordata > Mammalia > Rodentia > Sciuridae > Spermophilus > Spermophilus citellus. The sequence goes on along the minus strand of NW_027673037.1, from coordinate 478,093 downwards.
AATTTTTAGGTTTCACTCAATTTTCTCCTATATGAATTCATGTAGTTGGAAGTCTAAATCAAACACGGTTTGTGCTAGCTCTTTGAAACTTGACACAATAAAGTAGCTCCAAGTTCTATCTCTATGGTTTGTTTCCTATTGATGTAGCCCAAAGTAGAGACTGGTGCAAATCACTTTCATTTACAGGGGTTGCCAAGCTTCCAAAAAACTACGAGATTCCTGAAATCTCAGCACACATTTTTTCACCCAATCTTGATGACACTTTCAGGTAATGATCAGTACCCCAATCCCACTTGGCTCACCAAATTTCGTTCTTCTAGGTTAAACCGTTCGTTGGCAGTAACAGTTTTAATTTTTAGGTTTCACTCTGTTTTCTCCTATATGGATACATGTAGTTGGAAGTCTAAATCAAACACGGTTTGTGCTAGCTCTTTGAAACTTGACACAATAAAGTAGCTCCACGTTCTATCTCTATGGTTTGTTTTCTATTGATGTAGCCCTAAGAGGAGACTGGTGCAAATCACTTTCATTTACAGGTGTTGCCAAGCTTCCAAAAAACTACGAGTTTCCTGAAATCTCAGCACATATTTTTTCACCCAATCTTGATGACACTTTCAGGTAATTATCAGTACCCCAATCCCACTTGGCTCACCAAATTTCGTTCTTCTAGTTTAAACCGTTCGTTGGCAGTAACAGCTTTAATTTTTAGGTTTCACTCTGTTTTCTCCTATATGGATACATGTAGTTGGAAGTCTAAATCAAACACGGTTTGTGCTAGTTCATTAAAACTTGACACAATAAAGTAGCTCCAAGTTCTATCTCTATGGTTTGTTTCCTATTGATGTAGCCCTAAGCAAAGACTGGTGCATATCACTTTCATGGAAAGTGGTTGCCAATCTTCCAAAAAACTACGAGTTTCCTGAAATCTCAGGACACATTTCTTCACCCAATCCTGATGACACTTTCAGGTAATGATCAGTACCCCAATCCCACTTGGCTCACCAAATTTCTTTCTTCTAGGTTAAACCGTTCGTTGGCAGTATCAGTTTTAATTTTTAGGTTTCACTCTGTTTTCTCCTATATGGATACATCTAGTTGGAAGTCTAAATCAAACACTGTTTGTGATAGCTCTTTGAAACTTGACACAATAAAGTAGCTCCAAGTTCTATCTCTATGGTTTGTTTTCTATTGATGTAGCCCTAAGAGGAGACTGGTGCAAATCACTTTCATTTACAGGTGTTGCCAAGCTTCCAAAAAACTACGAGTTTCCTGAAATCTCAGCACACATTTTTTCACCCAATCTTGATGACACTTTCAGGTAATGATCAGTACCCCAATCCCACTTGGCTCACCAAATTTCGTTCTTCTAGGTTAAACCGTTCGTTGGCAGTAACAGTTTTAATTTTTAGGTTTCACTCTGTTTTCTCCTATATGGATACATGTAGTTGGAACGCTAAATCAAACACTGTTTGTGCTAGCTCTTTGAAACTTGACACAATAAAGTAGCTCCAAGTTCTATCTCTATGGTTTGTTTCCTATTGATGTAGACCTAAGCAAAGACTGGCGCAAATCACTTACATTTAAAGGGGTTGCCAAGCTTCCAAAAAACTATGAGTTTCCTGAAATCTCAGCACACATTTTTTCACCCAATCTTGATGACACTTTCAGGTAATGATCAGTACCCCAATCCCACTTGGCTCACCAAATTTCATTCTTCTAGGTTAAACCGTTCGTTGGCAGTAACAGTTTTAATTTTTAGGTTTCACTCTGTTTTTTCCTATATGGATACATGTATTTGGAAGGCTAAATCAAACACGGTTTGTGCTAGCTCTTTGAAACTTGACACAATAAAGTAGCTCCAAGTTCTATCTCTATGGATTGTTTCTATTGATGTAGCGGTAGACAGAGACTGGTGCAAATCACTTTCATTTACAGGGGTTGCCAAGCTTCCAAAAAACTACGAGATTCCTGAAATCTCAGCACATATTTTTTTCACCCAATCTTGATGACACTTTCAGGTAATGATCAGTACCCCAATCCCACTTGGCTCACCAAATTTCGTTCTTCTAGGTTAAACCGTTCGTTGGCAGTAACAGTTTAAATTTTTAGGTTTCACTCTGTTTTCTCCTATATGAATACATGTAGTTGGAAGTCTAAATCAAACACGGTTTGTGCTAGCTCTTTAAAACTTGACACAATAAAGTAGCTCCAAGTTCTATCTCTATGGTTTGTTTCCTATTGATGTAGCCCTAAGCAAAGACTGGTGCGTATCACTTTCATGGAAAGGGGTTGCCAATCTTCCAAAAAACTACGAGTTTCCTGAAATCTCAGCACACATTTTTTCACCCAATCCTGATGACACTTTCAGGTAATGATCAGTACCCCAATCTGACTTGGCTCACCAAATTTCTTTCTTCTAGGTTAAACCGTTCGTTGGCAGTAACAGTTTAAATTTTTAGGTTTCACTCTGTTTTCTCCTATATGGATACATGTAGTTGGAACTCTAAATCAAACACGGTTGGTGCTAGCTCTTTGAAACTTGACACAATAAAGTAGCTCCAAGTTCTATCTCTATGGTTTGTTTCCTATTGATGTAGCCCTAAGAGGAGACTGGTGCAAATCACTTTCATTTACAGGTGTTGTCAAGCTTCCAAAAAACTACGAGTTTCCTGAAATCTCAGCACACATTTTTTCACCCAATCTTGATGACACTTTCAGGTAATGATCAGTAACCCAATCCCACTTGGCTCACCAAATTTCTTTCTTCTAGATTAAACCGTTCGTTGGCAGTAACAATTTTAATTTTTAGGTTTCACTCAATTTTCTCCTATATGAATTCATGTAGTTGGAACTCTAAATCAAACACGGTTTGTGCTAGCTCTTTGAAACTTGACACAATAAAGTAGCTCCAAGTTCTATCTCTATGGTTTGTTTCCTATTGATGTAGCCCTAAGCAGAGACTGGTGCAAATCACTTTCATTTACAGGGGTTGCAAGCTTCCAAAAAACTACGAGATTCCTGAAATCTCAGCACACATTTTTTCACCCAATCTTGATGACACTTTCAGGTAATGATCAGTACCCCAATCCCACTTGGCTCACCAAATTTCGTTCTTCTAGGTTAAACCGTTCGTTGGCAGTAACAGTTTTAATTTTTAGGTTTCACTCTGTTTTCTCCTATATGGATACATGTAGTTGGAAGTCTAAATCAAACACGGTTTGTGCTAGCTCTTTGAAACTTGACACAATAAAGTAGCTCCAAGTTCTATCTCTATGGTTTGTTTCCTATTGATGTAGCCCTAAGCAGAGACTGGCGCAAATCACTTTCATGGAAAGGGGTTGCCAATCTTCCAAAAAACTACGAGTTTCCTGAAATCTCAGCACACATCTTTTCACCCAATCTTGATGACACTTTCAGGTAATTATCAGTACCCCAATCCCACTTGGCTCACCAAATTTAGTTCTTCTAGGTTAAACCGTTCGTTGGCAGTAACAGTTTTAATTTTTAGGTTTCACTCTGTTTTCTCCTATATGGATACCTGTAGTTGGAAATCTAAATCAAACACGGTTTGTGCTAGCTCTTTGAAACTTGACACAATAAAGTAGCTCCAAGTTCTATATCTATGGTTTGTTTCCTATTGATGTAGCCCTAAGCAAAGACTGGTGCAAATCACTTTCATGGAAAGGGGTTGCCAATCTTCCAAAAAACTACGAGTTTCCTGAAATCTCAGCACACATTTTTTCACCCAATCTTGATGACACTTTCAGGTAATGATCAGTACCCCAATCCCACTTGGCTCACCAAATTTCGTTCTTCTAGGTTAAACCGTTCGTTGGCAGTAACAGTTTTAATTTTTAGGTTTCACTCTGTTTTCTCCTATATAAATACATGTAGTTGGAATACTAAATCAAACACGGTTTGTGCTAGCTCTTTGAAACTTGACACAATAAAGTAGCTCCAAGTTCTATCTCTATGGTTTGTTTCCTATTGATGTAGCCCTAAGCAGAGACTGGCGCAAATCACTTTCATGGAAAGGGGTTGCCAATCTTCCAAAAAACTACGAGTTTCCTGAAATCTCAGCACACATCTTTTCACCCAATCTTGATGACACTTTCAGGTAATGATCAGTACCCCAATCCCACTTGGCTCACCAAATTTCGTTCTTCTAGGTTAAACCGTTCGTTGGCAGTAACAGTTTTAATTTTTAGGTTTCACTCTGTTTTCTCCTATATCGATACATGTATTTGGAACTCTAAATCAAACACGGTTTGTGCTAGCTCTTTGAAACTTGACACAATAAAGTAGCTCCAAGTTCTATCTCTATGGATTGTTTCTATTGATCTAGCGGTAGGCAGAGACTGGTGCAAATCACTTTCATTTACAGGGGTTGCCAAGCTTCCAAAAAACTACGAGATTCCTGAAATCTCAGCACATATTTTTTTCACCCAATCTTGATGACACTTTCAGGTAATGATCAGTACCCCAATCCCACTTGGCTCACCAAATTTCGTTCTTCTAGGTTAAACCGTTCGTTGGCAGTAACAGTTTTAATTTTTAGGTTTCACTCTGTCTTCTCCTATATGGATACATGTAGTTGGAAGTCTAAATCAAACACGGTTTGTGCTAGCTCTTTAAAACTTGACACAATAAAGTAGCTCCAAGTTCTATCTCTATGGTTTGTTTCCTATTGATGTAGCCCTAAGCAAAGACTGGTGCGTATCACTTTCATGGAAAGGGGTTGCCAATCTTCCAAAAAACTACGAGTTTCCTGAAATCTCAGCACACATTTTTTCACCCAATCTTGATGACACTTTCAAGTAATGATCAGTACCCCAATCCCACTTGGCTCATCAAATTTCGTTCTTCTAGGTTAAACCGTTCGTTGGCAGTAACAGTTTTAATTTTTAGGTTTCACTCTGTTTTCTCCTATATGGATACATGTATTTGGAAGGCTAAATCAAACACGGTTTGTGCTAGCTCTTTGAAACTTGACACAATAAAGTAGCTCCAAGTTCTATCTCTATGGTTTGTTTCCTATTGATGTAGCCCTAAGAGGAGACTGGTGCAAATCACTTTCATTTACAGGTGTTGTCAAGCTTCCAAAAAACTACGAGTTTCCTGAAATCTCAGCACACATTTTTTCACCCAATCTTGATGACACTTTCAGGTAATGATCAGTAACCCAATCCCACTTGGCTCACCAAATTTCTTTCTTCTAGGTTAAACCGTTCGTTGGCAGTAACAGTTTTAATTTTTAGGTTTCACTCTGTTTTCTCCTATATGGATACATGTAGTTGGAACGCTAAATCAAACACGGTTTGTGCTAGCTCTTTGAAACTTGACACAATAAAGTAGCTCCAAGTTCTATCTCTATGGTTTGTTTCCTATTGATATAGCCCTAAGCAAAGACTGGCGCAAATCACTTTCATTTAAAGGGGTTGCCAAGCTTCCAAAAAACTACGAGATTCCTGAAATCTCAGCGCACATTTTTTCACCCAATCTTGATGACACTTTCAGGTAATGATCAGTACCCCAATCCCACTTGGCTCACCAAATTTCGTTCTTCAAGGTTAAACTGTTCATTGGCAGTAACAGTTTTAATTTTTAGGTTTCACTCTGTTTTTTCCTATATGGATACATGTATTTGGAAGGCTAAATCAAACACGGTTTGTGCTAGCTCTTTGAAACTTGACACAATAAAGTAGCTCCAAGTTCTATCTCTATGGATTGTTTCTATTGATGTAGCGCTAGGCAGAGACTGGTGCAAATCACTTTCATTTACAGGGGTTGCCAAGCTTCCAAAAAACTACGAGATTCCTGAAATCTCAGCACATATTTTTTTCACCCAATCTTGATTACACTTTCAGGTAATGATCAGTACCCCAATCCCACTTGGCTCACCAAATTTCGTTCTTCTAGGTTAAACCGTTCGTTGGCAGTAACAGTTTGAATTTTTAGGTTTCACTCTGTTTTCTCCTATATGGATACATGTAGTTGGAACGCTAAATCAAACACGGTTTGTGCTAGCTCTTTGAAACTTGACACAATAAAGTAGCTCCAAGTTCTATCTCTATGGTTTGTTTCCTATTGATGTAGCCCTAAGCAAAGACTGGCGCAAATCACTTTCATTTAAAGGGGTTGCCAAGCTTCCAAAAAACTACGAGTTTCCTGAAATCTCAGCACACATTTTTTCACCCAATCTTGATGACACTTTCAGGTAATGATCAGTACCCCAATCCCACTTGGCTCACCAAATTTCGTTCTTCTAGGTTAAACCGTTCGTTGGCAGTAACAGTTTTAATTTTTAGGTTTCACTCTGTTTTTTCCTATATGGATACATGTATTTGGAAGGCTAAATCAAACAGGGTTTGTGCTAGCTCTTTGAAACTTGACACAATAAAGTAGCTCCAAGTTCTATCTCTATGGATTGTTTCTATTGATGTAGCGGTAGGCAGAGACTGGTGCAAATCACTTTCATTTACAAGGGTTGCCAAGCTTCCAAAAAACTACGAGATTCCTGAAATCTCAGCACATATTTTTTTCACCCAATCTTGATGACACTTTCAGGTAATGATCAGTACCCCAATCCCACTTGGCTCACCAAATTTAGTTCTTCTAGGTTAAACCGTTCGTTGGCAGTAACAGTTTTAATTTTTAGGTTTCACTCTGTTTTCTCCTATATGGATACATGTATTTGGAAGTCTAAATCAAACACGGTTTGTGCTAGCTCTTTAAAACTTGACACAATAAAGTAGCTCCAAGTTCTATCTCTATGGTTTGTTTCCTATTGATGTAGCCCTAAGCAAAGACTGGTGCGTATCACTTTCATGGAAAGGGGTTGCCAATCTTCCAAAAAACTACGAGTTTCCTGAAATCTCAGGACACATTTTTTCACCCAATCCTGATGACACTTTCAGGTAATGATCAGTACCCCAATCCCACTTTGCTCACCAAATTTCTTTCTTCTAGGTAAAACCGTTCGTTGGCAGTAACAGTTTTAATTTTTAGGTTTCACTCTGTTTTCTCCTATATGGATACATGTAGTTGGAACTCTAAATCAAACACGGTTTGTGCTAGCTCGTTGAAACTTGACACAATAAAGTAGCTCCAAGTTCTATCTCTATGGTTTGTTTCCTATTGATGTAGCCCTAAGAGGAGACTGGTGCAAATCACTTTCATTTACAGGTGTTGTCAAGCTTCCAAAAAACTACGAGTTTCCTGAAATCTCAGCACACATTTTTTCACCCAATCTTGATGACACTTTCAGGTAATGATCAGTAACCCAATCCCACTTGGCTCACCAAATTTCTTTCTTCTAGATTAAACCGTTCGTTGGCAGTAACAATTTTAATTTTTAGGTTTCACTCAATTTTCTCCTATATGAATTCATGTAGTTGGAACTCTAAATCAAACACGGTTTGTGCTAGCTCTTTGAAACTTGACACAATAAAGTAGCTCCAAGTTCTATCTCTATGCTTTGTTTCCTATTGATGTAGCCCTAAGCAGAGACTGGTGCAAATCACTTTCATTTACAGGGGTTGCCAAGCTTCCAAAAAACTACGAGATTCCTGAAATCTCAGCGCACATTTTTTCACCCAATCTTGATGACACTTTCAGGTAATGATCAGTACCCCAATCCCACTTGGCTCACCAAATTTCGTTCTTCTAGGTTAAACCGTTCGTTGGCAGTAACAGTTTGAATTTTTAGGTTTCACTCTGTTTTCTCCTATATGGATACATGTAGTTGGAACGCTAAATCAAACACGGTTTGTGCTAGCTCTTTGAAACTTGACACAATAAAGTAGCTCCAAGTTCTATCTCTATGGTTTGTTTCCTATTGATGTAGCCCTAAGCAAAGACTGGCGCAAATCACTTTCATTTAAAGGGGTTGCCAAGCTTCCAAAAAACTACGAGTTTCCTGAAATCTCAGCACACATTTTTTCACCCAATCTTGATGACACTTTCAGGTAATGATCAGTACCCCAATCCCACTTGGCTCACCAAATTTCGTTCTTCTACGTTAAATCGTTCGTTGGCAGTAACAGTTTTAATTTTTAGGTTTCACTCTGTTTTTTCCTATATGGATACATGTATTTGGAAGGCTAAATCAAACACGGTTTGTGCTAGCTCTTTGAAACTTGACACAATACAGTAGCTCCAAGTTCTATCTCTATGTATTGTTTCTATTGATGTAGCGGTAGGCAGAGACTGGTGCAAATCACTTTCATTTACAGGGGTTGCCAAGCTTCCAAAAAACTACGAGATTCCTGAAATCTCAGCACATATTTTTTTCACCCAATCTTGATGACACTTTCAGGTAATGATCAGTACCCCAATCCCACTTGGCTCACCAAATTTAGTTCTTCTAGGTTAAACCGTTCGTTGGCAGTAACAGTTTTAATTTTTAGGTTTCACTCTGTTTTCTCCTATATGGATACATGTATTTGGAAGTCTAAATCAAACACGGTTTGTGCTAGCTCTTTAAAACTTGACACAATAAAGTAGCTCCAAGTTCTATCTCTATGGTTTGTTTCCTATTGATGTACCCCTAAGCAAAGACTGGTGCGTATCACTTTCATGGAAAGGGGTTGCCAATCTTCCAAAAAACTACGAGTTTCCTGAAATCTCAGCAAACATTTTTTCACCCAATCCTGATGACACTTTCAGGTAATGATCAGTACCCCAATCCCACTTGGCTCACCAAATTTCTTTCTTCTAGGTAAAACCGTTCGTTGGCAGTAACAGTTTTAATTTTTAGGTTTCACTCTGTTTTCTCCTATATGGATACATGTAGTTGGAACTCTAAATCAAACACGGTTTGTGCTAGCTCGTTGAAACTTGACACAATAAAGTAGCTCCAAGTTCTATCTCTATGGTTTGTTTCCTATTGATGTAGCCCTAAGCAGAGACTGGTGCAAATCACTTTCATTTACAGGGGTTGCCAAGCTTCCAAAAAACTACGAGATTCCTGAAATTTCAGCGCACATTTTTTCACCCAATCTTGATGACACTTTCAGGTAATGATCAGTACCCCAATCCCACTTGGCTCACCAAATTTCGTTCTTCTAGGTTAAACCGTTCGTTGGCAGTAACAGTTTGAATTTTTAGGTTTCACTCTGTTTTCTCCTATATGGATACATGTAGTTGGAACGCTAAATCAAACACGGTTTGTGCTAGCTCTTTGAAACTTGACACAATAAAGTAGCTCCAAGCTCTATCTCTATGGTTTGTTTCCTATTGATGTAGCCCTAAGCAAAGACTGGCGCAAATCACTTTCATTTAAAGGGGTTGCCAAGCTTCCAAAAAACTACGAGTTTCCTGAAATCTCAGCACACATTTTTTCACCCAATCTTGATGACACTTTCAGGTAATGATCAGTACCCCAATCCCACTTGGCTCACCAAATTTCGTTCTTCTAGGTTAAATCGTTCGTTGGCAGTAACAGTTTTAATTTTTAGGTTTCACTCTGTTTTTTCCTATATGGATACATGTATTTGGAAGGCTAAATCAAACACGGTTTGTGCTAGCTGTTTGAAACTTGACACAATAAAGTAGCTCCAAGTTCTATCTCTATGTATTGTTTCTATTGATGTAGCGGTAGGCAGAGACTGGTGCAAATCACTTTCATTTACAGGGGTTGCCAAGCTTCCAAAAAACTACGAGATTCCTGAAATCTCAGCACATATTTTTTTTAACCAATCTTGATGACACTTTCAGGTAATGATCAGTACCCCAATCCCACTTGGCTCACCAAATTTCGTTCTTCTAGGTTAAACCGTTCGTTGGCAGTAACAGTTTTAATTTTTAGGTTTCACTCTGTTTTCTCCTATATGGATACATGTAGTTGGAAGTCTAAATCAAACACGGTTTGTGCTAGCTCTTTAAAACTTGACACAATAAAGTAGCTCCAAGTTCTATCTCTATGGTTTGTTTCCTATTGATGTAGCCCTATGCAAAGACTGGTGCATATCACTTTCATGGAAAGGGGTTGCCAATCTTCCAAAAAACTACGAGTTTCCTGAAATCTCAGCACACATTTTTTCACCCAATCCTGATGACACTTTCAGGTAATGATCAGTACCCCAATCCCACTTGGCTCACCAAATTTCTTTCTTCTAGGTTAAACCGTTCGTTGGCAGTAACAGTTTTAATTTTTAGGTTTCACTCTGTTTTCCTTTATATGGATACATGTAGTTGGAACTCTAAATCAAACACGGTTTGTGCTAGCTCTTTGAAACTTGACACAATAAAGTAGCTCCAAGTTCTATCTCTATGGTTTGTTTCCTATTGATGTAGCCCTAAGCAGAGACTGGTGCAAATCACTTTCATTTAAAGGTTTTGCCAAGCTTCCAAAAAACTACGAGTTTCCTGAAATCTCAGCACACATTTTTTCACCCAATCTTGATGACACTTTCAGGTAATGATCAGTACCCCAATCCCACTTGGCTCACCAAATTTCGTTCTTCTACATTAAATCGTTCGTTGGCAGTAACAGTTTTAATTTTTAGGTTTCACTCTGTTTTTTCCTATATGGATACATGTATTTGGAAGGCTAAATCAAACACGGTTTGTGCTAGCTCTTTGAAACTTGACACAATAAAGTAGCTCCAAGTTCTATCTCTATGTATTGTTTCTATTGATGTAGCGGTAGGCAGAGACTGGTGCAAATCACTTTCATTTACAGGGGTTGCCAAGCTTCCAAAAAACTACGAGATTCCTGAAATCTCAGCACATATTTTTTTCACCCAATCTTGATGACACTTTCAGGTAATGATCAGTACCCCAATCCCACTTGGCTCACCAAATTTAGTTCTTCTAGGTTAAACCGTTCGTTGGCAGTAACAGTTTTAATTTTTAGGTTTCACTCTGTTTTCTCCTATATGGATACATGTATTTGGAAGTCTAAATCAAACACGGTTTGTGCTAGCTCTTTAAAACTTGACACAATAAAGTAGCTCCAAGTTCTATCTCTATGGTTTGTTTCCTATTGATGTAGCCCTAAGCAAAGACTGGTGCGTATCACTTTCATGGAAAGGGGTTGCCAATCTTCCAAAAAACTACGAGTTTCCTGAAATCTCAGCAAACATTTTTTCACCCAATCCTGATGACACTTTCAGGTAATGATCAGTACCCCAATCCCACTTGGCTCACCAAATTTCTTTCTTCTAGGTAAAACCGTTCGTTGGCAGTAACAGTTTTAATTTTTAGGTTTCACTCTGTTTTCTCCTATATGGATACATGTAGTTGGAACTCTAAATCAAACACGGTTTGTGCTAGCTCGTTGAAACTTGACACAATAAAGTAGCTCCAAGTTCTATCTCTATGGTTTGTTTCCTATTGATGTAGCCCTAAGAGGACACTGGTGCAAATCACTTTCATTTACAGATGTTGTCAAGCTTCCAAAAAACTACGAGTTTCCTGAAATCTCAGCACACATTTTTTCACCCAATCTTGATGACACTTTCAGGTAATGATCAGTAACCCAATCCCACTTGGCTCACCAAATTTCTTTCTTCTAGATTAAACCGTTCGTTGGCAGTAACAATTTTAATTTTTAGGTTTCACTCAATTTTCTCCTATATGAATTCATGTAGTTGGAACTCTAAATCAAACACGGTTTGTGCTAGCTCTTTGAAACTTGACACAATAAAGTAGCTCCAAGTTCTATCTCTATGGTTTGTTTCCTATTGATGTAGCCCTAAGCAGAGACTGGTGCAAATCACTTTCATTTACAGGGGTTGCCAAGCTTCCAAAAAACTACGAGATTCCTGAAATCTCAGCGCACATTTTTTCACCCAATCTTGATGACACTTTCAGGTAATGATCAGTACCCCAATCCCACTTGGCTCACCAAATTTCGTTCTTCTAGGTTAAACCGTTCGTTGGCAGTAACAGTTTGAATTTTTAGGTTTCACTCTGTTTTCTCCTATATGGATACATGTAGTTGGAACGCTAAATCAAACACGGTTTGTGCTAGCTCTTTGAAACTTGACACAATAAAGTAGCTCCAAGTTCTATCTCTATGGTTTGTTTCCTATTGATGTAGCCCTAAGCAAAGACTGGCGCAAATCACTTTCATTTAAAGGGGTTGCCAAGCTTCCAAAAAACTACGAGTTTCCTGAAATCTCAGCACACATTTTTTCACCCAATCTTGATGACACTTTCAGGTAATGATCAGTACCCCAATCCCACTTGGCTCACCAAATTTCGTTCTTCTAGGTTAAATCGTTCGTTGGCAGTAACAGTTTTAATTTTTAGGTTTCACTCTGTTTTTTCCTATATGGATACATGTATTTGGAAGGCTAAATCAAACACGGTTTGTGCTAGCTGTTTGAAACTTGACACAATAAAGTAGCTCCAAGTTCTATCTCTATGTATTGTTTCTATTGATGTAGCGGTAGGCAGAGACTGGTGCAAATCACTTTCATTTACAGGGGTTGCCAAGCTTCCAAAAAACTACGAGATTCCTGAAATCTCAGCACATATTTTTTTCACCCAATCTTGATGACACTTTCAGGTAATGATCAGTACCCCAATCCCACTTGGCTCACCAAATTTCGTTCTTCTAGGTTAAACCGTTCGTTGGCAGTAACAGTTTTAATTTTTAGGTTTCACTCTGTTTTCTCCTATATGGATACATGTAGTTGGAAGTCTAAATCAAACACGGTTTGTGCTAGCTCTTTAAAACTTGACACAATAAAGTAGCTCCAAGTTCTATCTCTATGGTTTGTTTCCTATTGATGTAGCCCTATGCAAAGACTGGTGCATATCACTTTCATGGAAAGGGGTTGCCAATCTTCCAAAAAACTACGAGTTTCCTGAAATCTCAGCACACATTTTTTCACCCAATCCTGATGACACTTTCAGGTAATGATCAGTACCCCAATCCCACTTGGCTCACCAAATTTCTTTCTTCTAGGTTAAACCGTTCGTTGGCAGTAACAGTTTTAATTTTTAGGTTTCACTCTGTTTTCTCCTATATGGATACATGTAGTTGGAACTCTAAATCAAACACGGTTTGTGCTAGCTCTTTGAAACTTGACACAATAAAGTAGCTCCAAGTTCTATCTCTATGGTTTGTTTCCTATTGATGTAGCCCTAAGAGGAGACTGGTGCAAATCACTTTCATTTACAGGTGTTGTCAAGCTTCCAAAAAACTACAAGTTTCCTGAAATCTCAGCACACATTTTTTCACCCAATCTTGATGACACTTTCAGGTAATGATCAGTAACCCAATCCCACTTGGCTCACCAAATTTCTTTCTTCTAGATTAAACCGTTCATTGGCAGTAACAATTTTAATTTTTAGGTTTCACTCAATTTTCTCCTATATGAATTCATTTAGTTGGAACTCTAAATCAAACACGGTTTGTGCTAGCTCTTTGAAACTTGACACAATGAAGTAGCTCCAAGTTCTATCTCTATGGTTTGTTTCCTATTGATGTAGCCCTAAGCAGAGACTGGTGCAAATCACTTTTATTTACAGGGGTTGCCAAGCTTCCAAAAAACTACGAGATTCCTGAAATCTCAGCGCACATTTTTTCACCCAATCTTGATGACACTTTCAGGTAATGATCAGTACCCCAATCCCACTTGGCTCACCAAATTTCGTTCTTCTAGGTTAAACCGTTCGTTGGCAGTAACAGTTTTAATTTTTAGGTTTCACTCTGTTTTCTCCTATATGGATACATGTAGTTGGAAGTCTAAATCAAACACGGTTTGTGCTAGCTCTTTGAAACTTGACACAATAAAGTAGCTCCAAGTTCTATCTCGATGGTTTGTTTCCTATTGATGTAGCCCTAAGCAGAGACTGGCGCAAATCACTTTCATGGAAAGGGGTTGCCAATCTTCCAAAAAACTACGAGTTTCCTGAAATCTCAGCACACATCTTTTCACCCAATCTTGATGACACTTTCTGGTAATTATCAGTACCCCAATCCCACTTGGCTCACCAAATTTAGTTCTTCTAGGTTAAACCGTTCGTTTTCAGTAACAGTTTTAATTTTTAGGTTTCACTCTGTTTTCTCCTATATGGATACATGTAGTTGGAACGCTAAATCAAACACGGTTTGTGCTAGCTCTTTGAAACTTGACACAATAAAGTAGCTCCAAGTTCTATCTCTATGTATTGTTTCTATTGATGTAGCGGTAGGCAGAGACTGGTGCAAATCACTTTCATTTACAGGGGTTGCCAAGCTTCCAAAAAACTACGAGATTCCTGAAATCTCAGCACATATTTTTTTCACCCAATCTTGATGACACTTTCAGGTAATGATCAGTACCCCAATCCCACTTGGCTCACCAAATTTAGTTCTTCTAGGTTAAACCGTTCGTTGGCAGTAACAGTTTTAATTTTTAGGTTTCACTCTGTTTTCTCCTATATGGATACATGTATTTGGAAGTCTAAATCAAACACGGTTTGTGCTAGCTCTTTAAAACTTGACACAATAAAGTAGCTCCAAGTTCTATCTCTATGGTTTGTTTCCTATTGATGTAGCCCTAAGCAAAGACTGGTGCGTATCACTTTCATGGAAAGGGGTTGCCAATCTTCCAAAAAACTACGAGTTTCCTGAAATCTCAGCAAACATTTTTTCACCCAATCCTGATGACACTTTCAGGTAATGATCAGTACCCCAATCCCACTTGGCTCACCAAATTTCTTTCTTCTAGGTAAAACCGTTCGTTGGCAGTAACAGTTTTAATTTTTAGGTTTCACTCTGTTTTCTCCTATATGGATACATGTAGTTGGAACTCTAAATCAAACACGGTTTGTGCTAGCTCGTTGAAACTTGACACAATAAAGTAGCTCCAAGTTCTATCTCTATGGTTTGTTTCCTATTGATGTAGCCCTAAGAGGACACTGGTGCAAATCACTTTCATTTACAGATGTTGTCAAGCTTCCAAAAAACTACGAGTTTCCTGAAATCTCAGCACACATTTTTTCACCCAATCTTGATGACACTTTCAGGTAATGATCAGTAACCCAATCCCACTTGGCTCACCAAATTTCTTTCTTCTAGATTAAACCGTTCGTTGGCAGTAACAATTTTAATTTTTAGGTTTCACTCAATTTTCTCCTATATGAATTCATGTAGTTGGAACTCTAAATCAAACACGGTTTGTGCTAGCTCTTTGAAACTTGACACAATAAAGTAGCTCCAAGTTCTATCTCTATGGTTTGTTTCCTATTGATGTAGCCCTAAGCAGAGACTGGTGCAAATCACTTTCATTTACAGGGGTTGCCAAGCTTCCAAAAAACTACGAGATTCCTGAAATCTCAGCGCACATTTTTTCACCCAATCTTGATGACACTTTCAGGTAATGATCAGTACCCCAATCCCACTTGGCTCACCAAATTTCGTTCTTCTAGGTTAAACCGTTCGTTGGCAGTAACAGTTTGAATTTTTAGGTTTCACTCTGTTTTCTCCTATATGGATACATGTAGTTGGAACGCTAAATCAAACACGGTTTGTGCTAGCTCTTTGAAACTTGACACAATAAAGTAGCTCCAAGTTCTATCTCTATGGTTTGTTTCCTATTGATGTAGCCCTAAGCAAAGACTGGCGCAAATCACTTTCATTTAAAGGGGTTGCCAAGCTTCCAAAAAACTACGAGTTTCCTGAAATCTCAGCACACATTTTTTCACCCAATCTTGATGACACTTTCAGGTAATGATCAGTACCCCAATCCCACTTGGCTCACCAAATTTCGTTCTTCTAGGTTAAATCGTTCGTTGGCAGTAACAGTTTTAATTTTTAGGTTTCACTCTGTTTTTTCCTATATGGATACATGTATTTGGAAGGCTAAATCAAACACGGTTTGTGCTAGCTGTTTGAAACTTGACACAATAAAGTAGCTCCAAGTTCTATCTCTATGTATTGTTTCTATTGATGTAGCGGTAGGCAGAGACTGGTGCAAATCACTTTCATTTACAGGGGTTGCCAAGCTTCCAAAAAACTACGAGATTCCTGAAATCTCAGCACATATTTTTTTCACCCAATCTTGATGACACTTTCAGGTAATGATCAGTACCCCAATCCCACTTGGCTCACCAAATTTCGTTCTTCTAGGTTAAACCGTTCGTTGGCAGTAACAGTTTTAATTTTTAGGTTTCACTCTGTTTTCTCCTATATGGATACATGTAGTTGGAAGTCTAAATCAAACACGGTTTGTGCTAGCTCTTTAAAACTTGACACAATAAAGTAGCTCCAAGTTCTATCTCTATGGTTTGTTTCCTATTGATGTAGCCCTATGCAAAGACTGGTGCATATCACTTTCATGGAAAGGGGTTGCCAATCTTCCAAAAAACTACGAGTTTCCTGAAATCTCAGCACACATTTTTTCACCCAATCCTGATGACACTTTCAGGTAATGATCAGTACCCCAATCCCACTTGGCTCACCAAATTTCTTTCTTCTAGGTTAAACCGTTCGTTGGCAGTAACAGTTTTAATTTTTAGGTTTCACTCTGTTTTCTCCTATATGGATACATGTAGTTGGAACTCTAAATCAAACACGGTTTGTGCTAGCTCTTTGAAACTTGACACAATAAAGTAGCTCCAAGTTCTATCTCTATGGTTTGTTTCCTATTGATGTAGCCCTAAGAGGAGACTGGTGCAAATCACTTTCATTTACAGGTGTTGTCAAGCTTCCAAAAAACTACAAGTTTCCTGAAATCTCAGCACACATTTTTTCACCCAATCTTGATGACACTTTCAGGTAATGATCAGTAACCCAATCCCACTTGGCTCACCAAAATTCTTTCTTCTAGATTAAACCGTTCGTTGGCAGTAACAATTTTAATTTTTAGGTTTCACTCAATTTTCTCCTATATGAATTCATTTAGTTGGAACTCTAAATCAAACACGGTTTGTGCTAGCTCTTTGAAACTTGACACAATGAAGTAGCTCCAAGTTCTATCTCTATGGTTTGTTTCCTATTGATGTAGCCCTAAGCAGAGACTGGTGCAAATCACTTTTATTTACAGGGGTTGCCAAGCTTCCAAAAAACTACGAGATTCCTGAAATCTCAGCGCACATTTTTTCACCCAATCTTGATGACACTTTCAGGTAATGATCAGTACCCCAATCCCACTTGGCTCACCAAATTTCGTTCTTCTAGGTTAAACCGTTCGTTGGCAGTAACAGTTTTAATTTTTAGGTTTCACTCTGTTTTCTCCTATATGGATACATGTAGTTGGAAGTCTAAATCAAACACGGTTTGTGCTAGCTCTTTGAAACTTGACACAATAAAGTAGCTCCAAGTTCTATCTCGATGGTTTGTTTCCTATTGATGTAGCCCTAAGCAGAGACTGGCGCAAATCACTTTCATGGAAAGGGGTTGCCAATCTTCCAAAAAACTACGAGTTTCCTGAAATCTCAGCACACATCTTTTCACCCAATCTTGATGACACTTTCTGGTAATTATCAGTACCCCAATCCCACTTGGCTCACCAAATTTAGTTCTTCTAGGTTAAACCGTTCGTTTTCAGTAACAGTTTTAATTTTTAGGTTTCACTCTGTTTTCTCCTATATGGATACATGTAGTTGGAACGCTAAATCAAACACGGTTTGTGCTAGCTCTTTGAAACTTGACACAATAAAGTAGCTCCAAGTTCTATCTCTATGGTTTGTTTCCTATTGATGTAGCCCTAAGCAAAGACTGGCGCAAATCACTTTCATTTAAAGGGGTTGCCAATCTTCCAAAAAACTACGAGTTTCCTGAAATCTCAGCACACATTTTTTCACCCAATCTTGATGACACTTTCAGGTAATGATCAGTACCCCAATCCCACTTGGCTCACCAAATTTCTTACTTCTAGGTTAAACCGTTCGTTGGCAGTAACAGTTTTAATTTTTAGGTTTCACTCTGTTTTCCTTTATATGGATACATGTAGTTGGAACTCTAAATCAAACACGGTTTGTGCTAGCTCTTTGAAACTTGATACAATAAAGTAGCTCCAAGTTCTATCTCTATGGTTTGTTTCTATTGATGTAGCGCTAGGCAGAGACTGGTGCAAATCACTTTCATTTACAGGGGTTGCCAAGCTTCCAAAAAACTACGAGATTCCTGAAATCTCAGCACATATTTTTTTCACCCAATCTTGATGACACTTTCAGGTAATGATCAGTACCCCAATCCCACTTGGCTCACCAAATTTCGTTCTTCTAGGTTAAACCGTTCGTTGGCAGTAACAGTTTGAATTTTTAGGTTTCACTCTGTTTTCTCCTATATGGATACATGTAGTTGGAAGTCTAAATCAAACACGGTTTGTGCTAGCTCTTTGAAACTTGACACAATAAAGTAGCTCCAAGTTCTATCTCTATGGTTTGTTTTCTATTGATGTAGCCCTAAGAGGAGACTGGTGCAAATCACTTTCATTTACAGGTGTTGCCAAGCTTCCAAAAAACTACGAGTTTCCTGAAATCTCAGCACATATTTTTTCACCCAATCTTGATGACACTTTCAGGTAATTATCAGTACCCCAATCCCACTTGGCTCACCAAATTTCGTTCTTCTAGTTTAAACCGTTCGTTGGCAGTAACAGTTTTAATTTTTAGGTTTCACTCTGTTTTCTCCTATATGGATACATGTAGTTGGAAGTCTAAATCAAACACGGTTTGTGCTAGCTCATTAAAACTTGACACAATAAAGTAGCTCCAAGTTCTATCTCTATGGTTTGTTTCCTATTGATGTAGCCCTAAGCAAAGACTGGTGCATATCACTTTCATGGAAAGGGGTTGCCAATCTTCCAAAAAACTACGAGTTTCCTGAAATCTCAGGACACATTTCTTCACCCAATCCTGATGACACTTTCAGGTAATGATCAGTACCCCAATCCCACTTGGCTCACCAAATTTCTTTCTTCTAGGTTAAACCGTTCGTTGGCAGTATCAGTTTTAATTTTTAGGTTTCACTCTGTTTTCTCCTATATGGATACATCTATTTGGAAGTCTAAATCAAACATTGTTTGTGCTAGCTCTTTGAAACTTGACACAATAAAGTAGCTCCAAGTTCTATCTCTATGGTTTGTTTTCTATTGATGTAGCCCTAAGAGGAGACTGGTGCAAATCACTTTCATTTACAGGTGTTGCCAAGCTTCCAAAAAACTACGAGTTTCCTGAAATCTCAGCACACATTTTTTCTCCCAATCTTGATGACACTTTCAGGTAATGATCAGTACCCCAATCCCACTTGGCTCACCAAATTTCGTTCTTCTAGGTTAAACCGTTCCTTGGCAATAACAGTTTTAATTTTTAGGTTTCACTCTGTTTTCTCCTATATGGATACATGTAGTTGGAACGCTAAATCAAACACGGTTTGTGCTAGCTCTTTGAAACTTGACAAAATAAAGTAGCTCCAAGTTCTATCTCTATGGTTTGTTTCCTATTGATGTATCCCTAAGCAAAGACAGGCGCAAATCACTTACATTTAAAGGGGTTGCCAAGCTTCCAAAAAACTACGAGTTTCCTGAAATCTCAGCACACATTTTTTCACCCAATCTTGATGACACTTTCAGGTAATGATCAGTACCCCAATCCCACTTGGCTCACCAAATTTCGTTCTTCTAGGTTAAACCGTTCCTTGGCAATAACAGTTTTAATTTTTAGGTTTCACTCTGTTTTCTCCTATATGGATACATGTAGTTGGAACGCTAAATCAAACACGGTTTGTGCTAGCTCTTTGAAACTTGACACAATAAAGTAGCTCCAAGTTCTATCTCTATGGTTTGTTTCCTATTGATGTATCCCTAAGCAAAGACAGGCGCAAATCACTTACATTTAAAGGGGTTGCCAAGCTTCCAAAAAACTACGAGTTTCCTGAAATCTCAGCACACATTTTTTCACCCAATCTTGATGACACTTTCAGGTAATGATCAGTACCCCAATCCCACTTGGCTCACCAAATTTCGTTCTTCAAGGTTAAACTGTTCATTGGCAGTAACAGTTTTAATTTTTAGGTTTCACTCTGTTTTTTCCTATATGGATACATGTATTTGGAAGGCTAAATCAAACACGGTTTGTGCTAGCTCTTTGAAACTTGACACAATAAAGTAGCTCCAAGTTCTATCTCTATGGATTGTTTCTATTGATGTAGCGCTAGGCAGAGACTGGTGCAAATCACTTTCATTTACAGGGGTTGCCAAGCTTCCAAAAAACTACGAGATTCCTGAAATCTCAGCACATATTTTTTTCACCCAATCTTGATGACACTTTCAGGTAATGATCAGTACCCCAATCCCACTTGGCTCACCAAATTTCGTTCTTCTAGGTTAAACCGTTCGTTGGCAGTAACAGTTTGAATTTTTAGGTTTCACTCTGTTTTCTCCTATATGGATACATGTAGTTGGAACGCTAAATCAAACACGGTTTGTGCTAGCTCTTTGAAACTTGACACAATAAAGTAGCTCCAAGTTCTATCTCTATGGTTTGTTTCCTATTGATGTAGCCCTAAGCAAAGACTGGCGCAAATCACTTTCATTTAAAGGGGTTGCCAAGCTTCCAAAAAACTACGAGTTTCCTGAAATCTCAGCACACATTTTTTCACCCAATCTTGATGACACTTTCAGGTAATGATCAGTACCCCAATCCCACTTGGCTCACCAAATTTCGTTCTTCTAGGTTAAACCGTTCGTTGGCAGTAACAGTTTTAATTTTTAGGTTTCACTCTGTTTTTTCCTATATGGATACATGTATTTGGAAGGCTAAATCAAACAGGGTTTGTGCTAGCTCTTTGAAACTTGACACAATAAAGTAGCTCCAAGTTCTATCTCTATGGATTGTTTCTATTGATGTAGCGGTAGGCAGAGACTGATGCAAATCACTTTCATTTACAGGGGTTGCCAAGCTTCCAAAAAACTACGAGATTCCTGAAATCTCAGCACATATTTTTTTCACCCAATCTTGATGACACTTTCAGGTAATGATCAGTACCCCAATCCCACTTGGCTCACCAAATTTCGTTCTTCTAGGTTAAACCGTTCGTTGGCAGTAACAGTTTTAATTTTTAGGTTTCACTCTGTTTTCTCCTATATGGATACATGTAGTTGGAAGTCTAAATCAAACACGGTTTGTGCTAGCTCTTTAAAACTTGACACAATAAAGTAGCTCCAAGTTCTATCTCTATGGTTTGTTTCCTATTGATGTAGCCCTAAGCAAAGACTGGTGCGTATCACTTTCATGGAAAGGGGTTGCCAATCTTCCAAAAAACTACGAGTTTCCTGAAATCTCAGGACACATTTTTTCACCCAATCCTGATGACACTTTCAGGTAATGATCAGTACCCCAATCCCACTTTGCTCACCAAATTTCTTTCTTCTAGGTAAAACCGTTCGTTGGCAGTAACAGTTTTAATTTTTAGGTTTCACTCTGTTTTCTACTATATGGATACATGTAGTTGGAACTCTAAATCAAACACGGTTTGTGCTAGCTCGTTGAAACTTGACACAATAAAGTAGCTCCAAGTTCTATCTCTATGGTTTGTTTCCTATTGATGTAGCCCTAAGAGGAGACTGGTGCAAATCACTTTCATTTACAGGTGTTGTCAAGCTTCCAAAAAACTACGAGTTTCCTGAAATCTCAGCACACATTTTTTCACCCAATCTTGATGACACTTTCAGGTAATGATCAGTAACCCAATCCCACTTGGCTCACCAAATTTCTTTCTTCTAGATTAAACCGTTCGTTGGCAGTAACAATTTTAATTTTTAGGTTTCACTCAATTTTCTCCTATATGAATTCATGTATTTGGAACTCTAAATCAAACACGGTTTGTGCTAGCTCTTTGAAACTTGACACAATAAAGTAGCTCCAAGTTCTATCTCTATGGTTTGTTTCCTATTGATGTAGCCCTAAGCAGAGACTGGTGCAAATCACTTTCATTTACAGGGGTTGCCAAGCTTCCAAAAAACTACGAGATTCCTGAAATCTCAGCGCACATTTTTTCACCCAATCTTGATGACACTTTCAGGTAATGATCAGTACCCCAATCCCACTTGGCTCACCAAATTTCGTTCTTCTAGGTTAAACCGTTCGTTGGCAGTAACAGTTTTAATTTTTAGGTTTCACTCTGTTTTCTCCTATATGGATACATGTAGTTGGAACGCTAAATCAAACACGGTTTGTGCTAGCTCTTTGAAACTTGACACAATAAAGTAGCTCCAAGTTCTATCTCTATGGTTTGTTTCCTATTGATGTAGCCCTAAGCAAAGACTGGCGCAAATCACTTTCATTTAAAGGGGTTGCCAAGCTTCCAAAAAACTACGAGTTTCCTGAAATCTCAGCACACATTTTTTCACCCAATCTTGATGACACTTTCAGGTAATGATCAGTACCCCAATCCCACTTGGCTCACCAAATTTCGTTCTTCTACATTAAATCGTTCGTTGGCAGTAACAGTTTTAATTTTTAGGTTTCACTCTGTTTTTTCCTATATGGATACATGTATTTGGAAGGCTAAATCAAACACGGTTTGTGCTAGCTCTTTGAAACTTGACACAATAAAGTAGCTCCAAGTTCTATCTCTATGTATTGTTTCTATTGATGTAGCGGTAGGCAGAGACTGGTGCAAATCACTTTCATTTACAGGGGTTGCCAAGCTTCCAAAAAACTACGAGATTCCTGAAATCTCAGCACATATTTTTTTCACCCAATCTTGATGACACTTTCAGGTAATGATCAGTACCCCAATCCCACTTGGCTCACCAAATTTAGTTCTTCTAGGTTAAACCGTTCGTTGGCAGTAACAGTTTTAATTTTTAGGTTTCACTCTGTTTTCTCCTATATGGATACATGTATTTGGAAGTCTAAATCAAACACGGTTTGTGCTAGCTCTTTAAAACTTGACACAATAAAGTAGCTCCAAGTTCTATCTCTATGGTTTGTTTCCTATTGATGTAGCCCTAAGCAAAGACTGGTGCGTATCACTTTCATGGAAAGGGGTTGCCAATCTTCCAAAAAACTACGAGTTTCCTGAAATCTCAGCAAACATTTTTTCACCCAATCCTGATGACACTTTCAGGTAATGATCAGTACCCCAATCCCACTTGGCTCACCAAATTTCTTTCTTCTAGGTAAAACCGTTCGTTGGCAGTAACAGTTTTAATTTTTAGGTTTCACTCTGTTTTCTCCTATATGGATACATGTAGTTGGAACTCTAAATCAAACACGGTTTGTGCTAGCTCGTTGAAACTTGACACAATAAAGTAGCTCCAAGTTCTATCTCTATGGTTTGTTTCCTATTGATGTAGCCCTAAGAGGACACTGGTGCAAATCACTTTCATTTACAGATGTTGTCAAGCTTCCAAAAAACTACGAGTTTCCTGAAATCTCAGCACACATTTTTTCACCCAATCTTGATGACACTTTCAGGTAATGATCAGTAACCCAATCCCACTTGGCTCACCAAATTTCTTTCTTCTAGATTAAACCGTTCGTTGGCAGTAACAATTTTAATTTTTAGGTTTCACTCAATTTTCTCCTATATGAATTCATGTAGTTGGAACTCTAAATCAAACACGGTTTGTGCTAGCTCTTTGAAACTTGACACAATAAAGTAGCTCCAAGTTCTATCTCTATGGTTTGTTTCCTATTGATGTAGCCCTAAGCAGAGACTGGTGCAAATCACTTTCATTTACAGGGGTTGCCAAGCTTCCAAAAAACTACGAGATTCCTGAAATCTCAGCGCACATTTTTTCACCCAATCTTGATGACACTTTCAGGTAATGATCAGTACCCCAATCCCACTTGGCTCACCAAATTTCGTTCTTCTAGGTTAAACCGTTCGTTGGCAGTAACAGTTTGAATTTTTAGGTTTCACTCTGTTTTCTCCTATATGGATACATGTAGTTGGAACGCTAAATCAAACACGGTTTGTGCTAGCTCTTTGAAACTTGACACAATAAAGTAGCTCCAAGTTCTATCTCTATGGTTTGTTTCCTATTGATGTAGCCCTAAGCAAAGACTGGCGCAAATCACTTTCATTTAAAGGGGTTGCCAAGCTTCCAAAAAACTACGAGTTTCCTGAAATCTCAGCACACATTTTTTCACCCAATCTTGATGACACTTTCAGGTAATGATCAGTACCCCAATCCCACTTGGCTCACCAAATTTCGTTCTTCTAGGTTAAATCGTTCGTTGGCAGTAACAGTTTTAATTTTTAGGTTTCACTCTGTTTTTTCCTATATGGATACATGTATTTGGAAGGCTAAATCAAACACGGTTTGTGCTAGCTGTTTGAAACTTGACACAATAAAGTAGCTCCAAGTTCTATCTCTATGTATTGTTTCTATTGATGTAGCGGTAGGCAGAGACTGGTGCAAATCACTTTCATTTACAGGGGTTGCCAAGCTTCCAAAAAACTACGAGATTCCTGAAATCTCAGCACATATTTTTTTCACCCAATCTTGATGACACTTTCAGGTAATGATCAGTACCCCAATCCCACTTGGCTCACCAAATTTCGTTCTTCTAGGTTAAACCGTTCGTTGGCAGTAACAGTTTTAATTTTTAGGTTTCACTCTGTTTTCTCCTATATGGATACATGTAGTTGGAAGTCTAAATCAAACACGGTTTGTGCTAGCTCTTTAAAACTTGACACAATAAAGTAGCTCCAAGTTCTATCTCTATGGTTTGTTTCCTATTGATGTAGCCCTATGCAAAGACTGGTGCATATCACTTTCATGGAAAGGGGTTGCCAATCTTCCAAAAAACTACGAGTTTCCTGAAATCTCAGCACACATTTTTTCACCCAATCCTGATGACACTTTCAGGTAATGATCAGTACCCCAATCCCACTTGGCTCACCAAATTTCTTTCTTCTAGGTTAAACCGTTCGTTGGCAGTAACAGTTTTAATTTTTAGGTTTCACTCTGTTTTCTCCTATATGGATACATGTAGTTGGAACTCTAAATCAAACACGGTTTGTGCTAGCTCTTTGAAACTTGACACAATAAAGTAGCTCCAAGTTCTATCTCTATGGTTTGTTTCCTATTGATGTAGCCCTAAGAGGAGACTGGTGCAAATCACTTTCATTTACAGGTGTTGTCAAGCTTCCAAAAAACTACAAGTTTCCTGAAATCTCAGCACACATTTTTTCACCCAATCTTGATGACACTTTCAGGTAATGATCAGTAACCCAATCCCACTTGGCTCACCAAATTTCTTTCTTCTAGATTAAACCGTTCGTTGGCAGTAACAATTTTAATTTTTAGGTTTCACTCAATTTTCTCCTATATGAATTCATTTAGTTGGAACTCTAAATCAAACACGGTTTGTGCTAGCTCTTTGAAACTTGACACAATGAAGTAGCTCCAAGTTCTATCTCTATGGTTTGTTTCCTATTGATGTAGCCCTAAGCAGAGACTGGTGCAAATCACTTTTATTTACAGGGGTTGCCAAGCTTCCAAAAAACTACGAGATTCCTGAAATCTCAGCGCACATTTTTTCACCCAATCTTGATGACACTTTCAGGTAATGATCAGTACCCCAATCCCACTTGGCTCACCAAATTTCGTTCTTCTAGGTTAAACCGTTCGTTGGCAGTAACAGTTTTAATTTTTAGGTTTCACTCTGTTTTCTCCTATATGGATACATGTAGTTGGAAGTCTAAATCAAACACGGTTTGTGCTAGCTCTTTGAAACTTGACACAATAAAGTAGCTCCAAGTTCTATCTCGATGGTTTGTTTCCTATTGATGTAGCCCTAAGCAGAGACTGGCGCAAATCACTTTCATGGAAAGGGGTTGCCAATCTTCCAAAAAACTACGAGTTTCCTGAAATCTCAGCACACATCTTTTCACCCAATCTTGATGACACTTTCTGGTAATTATCAGTACCCCAATCCCACTTGGCTCACCAAATTTAGTTCTTCTAGGTTAAACCGTTCGTTTTCAGTAACAGTTTTAATTTTTAGGTTTCACTCTGTTTTCTCCTATATGGATACATGTAGTTGGAACGCTAAATCAAACACGGTTTGTGCTAGCTCTTTGAAACTTGACACAATAAAGTAGCTCCAAGTTCTATCTCTATGTATTGTTTCTATTGATGTAGCGGTAGGCAGAGACTGGTGCAAATCACTTTCATTTACAGGGGTTGCCAAGCTTCCAAAAAACTACGAGATTCCTGAAATCTCAGCACATATTTTTTTCACCCAATCTTGATGACACTTTCAGGTAATGATCAGTACCCCAATCCCACTTGGCTCACCAAATTTAGTTCTTCTAGGTTAAACCGTTCGTTGGCAGTAACAGTTTTAATTTTTAGGTTTCACTCTGTTTTCTCCTATATGGATACATGTATTTGGAAGTCTAAATCAAACACGGTTTGTGCTAGCTCTTTAAAACTTGACACAATAAAGTAGCTCCAAGTTCTATCTCTATGGTTTGTTTCCTATTGATGTAGCCCTAAGCAAAGACTGGTGCGTATCACTTTCATGGAAAGGGGTTGCCAATCTTCCAAAAAACTACGAGTTTCCTGAAATCTCAGCAAACATTTTTTCACCCAATCCTGATGACACTTTCAGGTAATGATCAGTACCCCAATCCCACTTGGCTCACCAAATTTCTTTCTTCTAGGTAAAACCGTTCGTTGGCAGTAACAGTTTTAATTTTTAGGTTTCACTCTGTTTTCTCCTATATGGATACATGTAGTTGGAACTCTAAATCAAACACGGTTTGTGCTAGCTCGTTGAAACTTGACACAATAAAGTAGCTCCAAGTTCTATCTCTATGGTTTGTTTCCTATTGATGTAGCCCTAAGAGGACACTGGTGCAAATCACTTTCATTTACAGATGTTGTCAAGCTTCCAAAAAACTACGAGTTTCCTGAAATCTCAGCACACATTTTTTCACCCAATCTTGATGACACTTTCAGGTAATGATCAGTAACCCAACCCACTTGGCTCACCAAATTTCTTTCTTCTAGATTAAACCGTTCGTTGGCAGTAACAATTTTAATTTTTAGGTTTCACTCAATTTTCTCCTATATGAATTCATGTAGTTGGAACTCTAAATCAAACACGGTTTGTGCTAGCTCTTTGAAACTTGACACAATAAAGTAGCTCCAAGTTCTATCTCTATGGTTTGTTTCCTATTGATGTAGCCCTAAGCAGAGACTGGTGCAAATCACTTTCATTTACAGGGGTTGCCAAGCTTCCAAAAAACTACGAGATTCCTGAAATCTCAGCGCACATTTTTTCACCCAATCTTGATGACACTTTCAGGTAATGATCAGTACCCCAATCCCACTTGGCTCACCAAATTTCGTTCTTCTAGGTTAAACCGTTCGTTGGCAGTAACAGTTTGAATTTTTAGGTTTCACTCTGTTTTCTCCTATATGGATACATGTAGTTGGAACGCTAAATCAAACACGGTTTGTGCTAGCTCTTTGAAACTTGACACAATAAAGTAGCTCCAAGTTCTATCTCTATGGTTTGTTTCCTATTGATGTAGCCCTAAGCAAAGACTGGCGCAAATCACTTTCATTTAAAGGGGTTGCCAAGCTTCCAAAAAACTACGAGTTTCCTGAAATCTCAGCACACATTTTTTCACCCAATCTTGATGACACTTTCAGGTAATGATCAGTACCCCAATCCCACTTGGCTCACCAAATTTCGTTCTTCTAGGTTAAATCGTTCGTTGGCAGTAACAGTTTTAATTTTTAGGTTTCACTCTGTTTTTTCCTATATGGATACATGTATTTGGAAGGCTAAATCAAACACGGTTTGTGCTAGCTGTTTGAAACTTGACACAATAAAGTAGCTCCAAGTTCTATCTCTATGTATTGTTTCTATTGATGTAGCGGTAGGCAGAGACTGGTGCAAATCACTTTCATTTACAGGGGTTGCCAAGCTTCCAAAAAACTACGAGATTCCTGAAATCTCAGCACATATTTTTTTCACCCAATCTTGATGACACTTTCAGGTAATGATCAGTACCCCAATCCCACTTGGCTCACCAAATTTCGTTCTTCTAGGTTAAACCGTTCGTTGGCAGTAACAGTTTTAATTTTTAGGTTTCACTCTGTTTTCTCCTATATGGATACATGTAGTTGGAAGTCTAAATCAAACACGGTTTGTGCTAGCTCTTTAAAACTTGACACAATAAAGTAGCTCCAAGTTCTATCTCTATGGTTTGTTTCCTATTGATGTAGCCCTAAGCAAAGACTGGTGCGTATCACTTTCATGGAAAGGGGTTGCCAATCTTCCAAAAAACTACGAGTTTCCTGAAATCTCAGCACACATTTTTTCACCCAATCCTGATGACACTTTCAGGTAATGATCAGTACCCCAATCCCACTTGGCTCACCAAATTTCTTTCTTCTAGGTTAAACCGTTCGTTGGCAGTAACAGTTTTAATTTTTAGGTTTCACTCTGTTTTCTCCTATATGGATACATGTATTTGGAACTCTAAATCAAACACGGTTTGTGCTAGCTCTTTGAAACTTGACACAATAAAGTAGCTCCAAGTTCTATCTCTATGGTTTGTTTCCTATTGATGTAGCCCTAAGAGGAGACTGGTGCAAATCACTTTCATTTACAGGTGTTGTCAAGCTTCCAAAAAACTACAAGTTTCCTGAAATCTCAGCACACATTTTTTCACCCAATCTTGATGACACTTTCAGGTAATGATCAGTAACCCAATCCCACTTGGCTCACCAAATTTCTTTCTTCTAGATTAAACCGTTCGTTGGCAGTAACAATTTTAATTTTTAGGTTTCACTCAATTTTCTCCTATATGAATTCATTTAGTTGGAACTCTAAATCAAACACGGTTTGTGCTAGCTCTTTGAAACTTGACACAATGAAGTAGCTCCAAGTTCTATCTCTATGGTTTGTTTCCTATTGATGTAGCCCTAAGCAGAGACTGGTGCAAATCACTTTTATTTACAGGGGTTGCCAAGCTTCCAAAAAACTACGAGATTCCTGAAATCTCAGCGCACATTTTTTCACCCAATCTTGATGACACTTTCAGGTAATGATCAGTACCCCAATCCCACTTGGCTCACCAAATTTCGTTCTTCTAGGTTAAACCGTTCGTTGGCAGTAACAGTTTTAATTTTTAGGTTTCACTCTGTTTTCTCCTATATGGATACATGTAGTTGGAAGTCTAAATCAAACACGGTTTGTGCTAGCTCTTTGAAACTTGACACAATAAAGTAGCTCCAAGTTCTATCTCGATGGTTTGTTTCCTATTGATGTAGCCCTAAGCAGAGACTGGCGCAAATCACTTTCATGGAAAGGGGTTGCCAATCTTCCAAAAAACTACGAGTTTCCTGAAATCTCAGCACACATCTTTTCACCCAATCTTGATGACACTTTCTGGTAATTATCAGTACCCCAATCCCACTTGGCTCACCAAATTTAGTTCTTCTAGGTTAAACCGTTCGTTTTCAGTAACAGTTTTAATTTTTAGGTTTCACTCTGTTTTCTCCTATATGGATACATGTAGTTGGAACGCTAAATCAAACACGGTTTGTGCTAGCTCTTTGAAACTTGACACAATAAAGTAGCTCCAAGTTCTATCTCTATGGTTTGTTTCCTATTGATGTAGCCCTAAGCAAAGACTGGCGCAAATCACTTTCATTTAAAGGGGTTGCCAATCTTCCAAAAAACTACGAGTTTCCTGAAATCTCAGGACACATTTCTTCACCCAATCCTGATGACACTTTCAGGTAATGATCAGTACCCCAATCCCACTTGGCTCACCAAATTTCGTTCTTCTAGGTTAAACCGTTCGTTGGCAGTAACAGTTTGAATTTTTAGGTTTCACTCTGTTTTCTCCTATATGGATACATGTAGTTGGAAGTCTAAATCAAACACGGTTTGTGCTAGCTCTTTGAAACTTGACACAATAAAGTAGCTCCAAGTTCTATCTCTATAGTTTGTTTTCTATTGATGTAGCCCTAAGAGGAGACTGGTGCAAATCACTTTCATTTACAGGTGTTGCCAAGCTTCCAAAAAACTACGAGTTTCCTGAAATCTCAGCACATATTTTTTCACCCAATCTTGATGACACTTTCAGGTAATTATCAGTACCCCAATCCCACTTGGCTCACCAAATTTCGTTCTTCTAGTTTAAACCGTTCGTTGGCAGTAACAGTTTTAATTTTTAGGTTTCACTCTGTTTTCTCCTATATGGATACATGTAGTTGGAAGTCTAAATCAAACACGGTTTGTGCTAGCTCATTAAAACTTGACACAATAAAGTAGCTCCAAGTTCTATCTCTATGGTTTGTTTCCTATTGATGTAGCCCTAAGCAAAGACTGGTGCATATCACTTTCATGGAAAGGGGTTGCCAATCTTCCAAAAAACTACGAGTTTCCTGAAATCTCAGGACACATTTCTTCACCCAATCCTGATGACACTTTCAGGTAATGATCAGTACCCCAATCCCACTTGGCTCACCAAATTTCTTTCTTCTAGGTTAAACCGTTCGTTGGCAGTATCAGTTTTAATTTTTAGGTTTCACTCTGTTTTCTCCTATATGGATACATCTATTTGGAAGTCTAAATCAAACATTGTTTGTGCTAGCTCTTTGAAACTTGACACAATAAAGTAGCTCCAAGTTCTATCTCTATGGTTTGTTTTCTATTGATGTAGCCCTAAGAGGAGACTGGTGCAAATCACTTTCATTTACAGGTGTTGCCAAGCTTCCAAAAAACTACGAGTTTCCTGAAATCTCAGCACACATTTTTTCACCCAATCTTGATGACACTTTCAGGTAATGATCAGTACCCCAATCCCACTTGGCTCACCAAATTTCGTTCTTCTAGGTTAAACCGTTCCTTGGCAATAACAGTTTTAATTTTTAGGTTTCACTCTGTTTTCTCCTATATGGATACATGTAGTTGGAACGCTAAATCAAACACGGTTTGTGCTAGCTCTTTGAAACTTGACACAATAAAGTAGCTCCAAGTTCTATCTCTATGGTTTGTTTCCTATTGATGTATCCCTAAGCAAAGACAGGCGCAAATCACTTACATTTAAAGGGGTTGCCAAGCTTCCAAAAAACTACGAGTTTCCTGAAATCTCAGCACACATTTTTTCACCCAATCTTGATGACACTTTCAGGTAATGATCAGTACCCCAGTCCCACTTGGCTCACCAAATTTCGTTCTTCTAGGTTAAACAGTTCGTTGGCAGTAACAGTTTTAATTTTTAGGTTTCACTCTGTTTTTTCCTATATGGATACATGTATTTGGAAGGCTAAATCAAACACGGTTTGTGCTAGCTCTTTGAAATTTGACACAATAAAGTAGCTCCAAGTTCTATCTCTATAGATTGTTTCTATTGATGTAGCGGTAGACAGAGACTGGTGCAAATCACTTTCATTTACAGGGGTTGCCAAGCTTCCAAAAAACTACGAGATTCCTGAAATCTCAGCACATATTTTTTTCACCCAATCTTGATGACACTTTCAGGTAATGATCAGTACCCCAATCCCATTGGCTCACCAAATTTCGTTCTTCTAGGTTAAACCGTTCGTTGGCAGTAACAGTTTTAATTTTTAGGTTTCACTCTGTTTTCTCCTATATGGATACATGTAGTTGGAAGTCTAAATCAAACACGGTTTGTGCTAGCTCTTTAAAACTTGACACAATAAAGTAGCTCCAAGTTCTATCTCTATGGTTTGTTTCCTAGTGATGTAGCCCTAAGCAAAGACTGGTGCGTATCACTTTCATGGAAAGGGGTTGCCAATCTTCCAAAAAACTACGAGTTTCCTGAAATCTCAGCACACATTTTTTCACCCAATCCTGATGACACTTTCAGGTAATGATCAGTACCCCAATCCCACTTGGCTCACCAAATTTCTTTCTTCTAGGTTAAACCGTTCGTTGGCAGTAACAGTTTTAATTTTTAGGTTTCACTCTGTTTTCTCCTATATGGATACATGTAGTTGGAACGCTAAATCAAACACGGTTTGTGCTAGCTCTTTGAAACTTGACACAATAAAGTAGCTCCAAGTTCTATCTCTATGGTTTGTTTCCTATTGATGTATCCCTAAGCAAAGACAGGCGCAAATCACTTACATTTAAAGGGGTTGCCAAGCTTCCAAAAAACTACGAGTTTCCTGAAATCTCAGCACACATTTTTTCACCCAATCTTGATGACACTTTCAGGTAATGATCAGTACCCCAGTCCCACTTGGCTCACCAAATTTCGTTCTTCTAGGTTAAACAGTTCGTTGGCAGTAACAGTTTTAATTTTTAGGTTTCACTCTGTTTTTTCCTATATGGATACATGTATTTGGAAGGCTAAATCAAACACGGTTTGTGCTAGCTCTTTGAAATTTGACACAATAAAGTAGCTCCAAGTTCTATCTCTATAGATTGTTTCTATTGATGTAGCGGTAGACAGAGACTGGTGCAAATCACTTTCATTTACAGGGGTTGCCAAGCTTCCAAAAAACTACGAGATTCCTGAAATCTCAGCACATATTTTTTTCACCCAATCTTGATGACACTTTCAGGTAATGATCAGTACCCCAATCCCATTGGCTCACCAAATTTCGTTCTTCTAGGTTAAACCGTTCGTTGGCAGTAACAGTTTTAATTTTTAGGTTTCACTCTGTTTTCTCCTATATGGATACATGTAGTTGGAAGTCTAAATCAAACACGGTTTGTGCTAGCTCTTTAAAACTTGACACAATAAAGTAGCTCCAAGTTCTATCTCTATGGTTTGTTTCCTAGTGATGTAGCCCTAAGCAAAGACTGGTGCGTATCACTTTCATGGAAAGGGGTTGCCAATCTTCCAAAAAACTATGAGTTTCCTGAAATCTCAGCACACATTTTTTCACCCAATCCTGATGACACTTTCAGGTAATGATCAGTACCCCAATCCCACTTGGCTCACCAAATTTCTTTCTTCTAGGTTAAACCGTTCGTTGGCAGTAACAGTTTTAATTTTTAGGTTTCACTCTGTTTTCTCCTATATGGATACATGTAGTTGGAAGTCTAAATCAAACACGGTTTGTGCTAGCTCTTTGAAACTTGACACAATAAAGTAGCTCCAAGTTCTATCTCTATGGTTTGTTTCCTATTGATGTAGCCCTAAGCAGAGACTGGCGCAAATCACTTTCATGGAAAGGGGTTGCCAATCTTCCAAAAAACTACGAGTTTCCTGAAATCTCAGCACACATCTTTTCACCCAATCTTGATGACACTTTCAGGTAATTATCAGTACCCCAATCCCACTTGGCTCACCAAATTTCGTTCTTCTAGGTTAAACCGTTCGTTGGCAGTAACAGTTTGAATTTTTAGGTTTCACTCTGTTTTCTCCTATATGGATACCTGTAGTTGGAAATCTAAATCAAACACGGTTTGTGCTAGCTCTTTGAAACTTGACACAATAAAGTAGCTCCAAGTTCTATATCTATGGTTTGTTTCCTATTGATGTAGCCCTAAGCAAAGACTGGTGCAAATCACTTTCATGGAAAGGGGTTGCCAATCTTCCAAAAAACTACGAGTTTCCTGAAATCTCAGCACACATTTTTTCACCCAATCTTGATGACACTTTCAGGTAATGATCAGTACCCCAATCCCTCTTGGCTCACCAAATTTCGTTCTTCTAGGTTAAACCGTTCGTTGGCAGTAACAGTTTTAATTTTTAGGTTTCACTCTGTTTTCTCCTATATGGATACATGTAGTTGGAACTCTAAATCAAACACGGTTTGTGCTAGCTCTTTGAAACTTGACACAATAAAGTAGCTCCAAGTTCTATCTCTATGGTTTGTTTCCTATTGATGTAGCCCTAAGAGGAGACTGGTGCATATCACTTTCATTTACAGGTGTTGTCAAGCTTCCAAAAAACTACGAGTTTCCTGAAATCTCAGCACACATTTTTTCACCCAAACTTGATGACACTTTCAGGTAATGATCAGTAACCCAATCCCACTTGGCTCACCAAATTTCTTTCTTCTAGATTAAACCGTTCGTTGGCAGTAACAATTTTAATTTTTAGGTTTCACTCAATTTTCTCCTATATGAATTCATGTAGTTGGAACTCTAAATCAAACACGGTTTGTGCTAGCTCTTTGAAACTTGACACAATAAAGTAGCTCCAAGTTCTATCTCTATGGTTTGTTTCCTATTGATGTAGCCCTAAGCAGAGACTGGTGCCAATCACTTTCATTTACAGGGGTTGCCAAGCTTCCAAAAAACTACGAGATTCCTGAAATCTCAGCGCACATTTTTTCACCCAATCTTGATGACACTTTCAGGTAATGATCAGTACCCCAATCCCACTTGGCTCACCAAATTTCGTTCTTCTAGGTTAAACCGTTCGTTGGCAGTAACAGTTTTAATTTTTAGGTTTCACTCTGTTTTCTCCTATATGGATACATGTAGTTGGAAGTCTAAATCAAACACGGTTTGTGCTAGCTCTTTGAAACTTGACACAATAAAGTAGCTCCAAGTTCTATCTCTATGGTTTGTTTCCTATTGATGTAGCCCTAAGCAGAGACTGGCGCAAATCACTTTCATGGAAAGGGGTTGCCAATCTTCCAAAAAACTACGAGTTTCCTGAAATCTCAGCACACATCTTTTCACCCAATCTTGATGACACTTTCAGGTAATTATCAGTACCCCAATCCCACTTGGCTCACCAAATTTCGTTCTTCTAGGTTAAACCGTTCGTTGGCAGTAACAGTTTGAATTTTTAGGTTTCACTCTGTTTTCTCCTATATGGATACCTGTAGTTGGAAATCTAAATCAAACACGGTTTGTGCTAGCTCTTTGAAACTTGACACAATAAAGTAGCTCCAAGTTCTATATCTATGGTTTGTTTCCTATTGATGTAGCCCTAAGCAAAGACTGGTGCAAATCACTTTCATGGAAAGGGGTTGCCAATCTTCCAAAAAACTACGAGTTTCCTGAAATCTCAGCACACATTTTTTCACCCAATCTTGATGACACTTTCAGGTAATGATCAGTACCCCAATCCCTCTTGGCTCACCAAATTTCGTTCTTCTAGGTTAAACCGTTCGTTGGCAGTAACAGTTTTAATTTTTAGGTTTCACTCTGTTTTCTCCTATATCGATACATGTAGTTGGAACGCTAAATCAAACACGGTTTGTGCTAGCTCTTTGAAACTTGACACAATAAAGTAGCTCCAAGTTCTATCTCTATGGTTTGTTTCCTATTGATGTAGCCCTAAGCAAAGACTGGCGCAAATCACTTTCATTTAAAGGGGTTGCCAAGCTTCCAAAAAACTACGAGTTTCCTGAAATCTCAGCACACATTTTTTCACCCAATCTTGATGACACTTTCAGGTAATGATCAGTACCCCAATCCCACTTGGCTCACCAAATTTCGTTCTTCTAGGTTAAACCGTTCGTTGGCAGTAACAGTTTTAATTTTTAGGTTTCACTCTGTTTTTTCCTATATGGATACATGTATTTGGAAGGCTAAATCAAACACGGTTTGTGCTAGCTCTTTGAAACTTGACACAATAAAGTAGCTCCAAGTTCTATCTCTATGGATTGTTTCTATTGATGTAGCGGTAGGCAGAGACTGGTGCAAATCACTTTCATTTACAGGGGTTGCCAAGCTTCCAAAAAACTACGAAATTCCTGAAATCTCAGCACATATTTTTTTCACCCAATCTTGATGACACTTTCAGGTAATGATCAGTACCCCAATCCCACTTGGCTCACCAAATTTCGTTCTTCTAGGTTAAACCGTTCGTTGGCAGTAACAGTTTTAATTTTTAGGTTTCACTCTGTTTTCTCCTATATGGATACATGTAGTTGGAAGTCTAAATCAAACACGGTTTGTGCTAGCTCTTTAAAACTTGACACAATAAAGTAGCTCCAAGTTCTATCTCTATGGTTTGTTTCCTATTGATGTAGCCCTAAGCAAAGACTGGTGCATATCACTTTCATGGAAAGGGGTTGCCAATCTTCCAAAAAACTACGAGTTTCCTGAAATCTCAGCACACATTTTTTCACCCAATCCTGATGACACTTTCAGGTAATGATCAGTACCCCAATCCCACTTGGCTCACCAAATTTCTTTCTTCTAGGTTAAACCGTTCGTTGGCAGTAACAGTTTTAATTTTTAGGTTTCACTCTGTTTTCTCCTATATGGATACATGTAGTTGGAACTCTAAATCAAACACGGTTTGTGCTAGCTCTTTGAAACTTGACACAATAAAGTAGCTCCAAGTTCTATCTCTATGGTTTGTTTCCTAATGATGTAGCCCTAAGAGGAGACTGGTGCAAATCACTTACATTTACAGGTGTTGTCAAGCTTCCAAAAAACTACGAGTATCCTGAAATCTCAGCACACATTTTTTCACCCAATCTTGATGACACTTTCAGGTAATGATCAGTAACCCAATCCCACTTGGCTCACCAAATTTCTTTCTTCTAGATTAAACCGTTCGTTGGCAGTAACAATTTTCTCCTATATGAATTTATGTAGTTGGAACTCTAAATCAAACACGGTTTGTGCTAGCTCTTTGAAACTTGACACAATAAAGTAGCTCCAAGTTCTATCTCTATGGATTGTTTCTATTGATGTAGCGGTAGACAGAGACTGGTGCAAATCACTTTCATTTACAGGGGTTGCCAAGCTTCCAAAAAACTACGAGATTCCTGAAATCTCAGCACACATCTTTTCACCCAATCTTGATGACACTTTCAGGTAATTATCAGTACCCCAATCCCACTTGGCTCACCAAATTTAGTTCTTCCAGGTTAAACCGTTCGTTGGCAGTAACAGTTTTAATTTTTAGGTTTCAATCTGTTTTCTCCTATATGGATACCTGTAGTTGGAAATCTAAATCAAACACGGTTTGTGCTAGCTCTTTGAAACTTGACACAATAAAGTAGCTCCAAGTTCTATATCTATGGTTTGTTTCCTATTGATGTAGCCCTAAGCAAAGACTGGTGCAAATCACTTTCATGGAAAGGGGTTGAAAATCTTCCAAAAAACTACGAGTTTCCTGAAATCTCAGCACACATTTTTTCACCCAGTCTTGATGACACTTTCAGGTAATGATCAGTACCCCAATCCCTCTTGGCTCACCAAATTTCGTTCTTCTAGGTTAAACCGTTCGTTGGCAGTAACAGTTTTAATTTTTAGGTTTCACTCTGTTTTCTCCTATATGGATACATGTAGTTGGAACGCTAAATCAAGCACGGTTTGTGCTAGCTCTTTGAAACTTGACACAATAAAGTAGCTCCAAGTTCTATCTCTATGGATTGTTTCTATTGATGTAGCGGTAGGCAGAGACTGGTGCAAATCACTTTCATTTACAGGGGTTGCCAAGCTTCCAAAAAACTACGAGATTCCTGAAATCTCAGCACATATTTTTTTCAGCCAATCTTGATGACACTTTCAGGTAATGATCAGTACCCCAATCCCACTTGGCTCACCAAATTTCGTTCTTCTAGGTTAAACCGTTCGTTGGCAGTAACAGCTTTAATTTTTAGGTTTCACTCTGTTTTCTCCTATATCGATACATGTAGTTGGAACGCTAAATCAAACACGGTTTGTGCTAGCTCTTTGAAACTTGACACAATAAAGTAGCTCCAAGTTCTATGTCTATGGTTTGTTTCCTATTGATGTAGCCCTAAGCAAAGACTGGCGCAAATCACTTTCATTTAAAGGGGTTGCCAAGCTTCCAAAAAACTACGAGTTTCCTGAAATCTCAGCACACATTTTTTCACCCAATCTTGATGACACTTTCAGGTAATGATCAGTACCCCAATCCCACTTGGCTCACCAAATTTCGTTCTTCTAGGTTAAACCGTTCGTTGGCAGTAACAGTTTTAATTTTTAGGTTTCACTCTGTTTTTTCCTATATGGATACATGTATTTGGAAGGCTAAATCAAACACGGTTTGTGCTAGCTCTTTGAAACTTGACACAATAAAGTAGCTCCAAGTTCTATCTCTATGGATTGTTTCTATTGATGTAGCGGTAGGCAGAGACTGGTGCAAATCACTTTCATTTACAGGGGTTGCCAAGCTTCCAAAAAACTACGAGATTCCTGAAATCTCAGCACATATTTTTTTCACCCAATCTTGATGACACTTTCAGGTAATGATCAGTACCCCAATCCCACTTGGCTCACCAAATTTCGTTCTTCTAGGTTAAACCGTTCGTTGGCAGTAACAGCTTTAATTTTTAGGTTTCACTCTGTTTTCTCTTATATGGATACATGTAGTTGGAAGTCTAAATCAAACACGGTTTGTGCTAGCTCTTTAAAACTTGACACAATAAAGTAGCTCCAAGTTCTATCTCTATGGTTTGTTTTTTATTGATGTAGCCCTAAGCAAAGACTGGTGCGTATCACTTTCATGGAAAGGGGTTGCCAATCTTCCAAAAAACTACGAGTTTCCTGAAATCTCAGCACACATTTTTTCACCCAATCCTGATGACACTTTCAGGTAATGATCAGTACCCCAATCCCACTTGGCTCACCAAATTTCTTTCTTCTAGGTTAAACCGTTCGTTGGCAGTAACAGTTTTAATTTTTAGGTTTCACTCTGTTTTCTCCTATATGGATACATGTAGTTGGAAATCTAAATCAAACACGGTTTGTGCTAGCTCGTTGAAACTTGACACAATAAAGTAGCTCCAAGTTATATCTCCATGGTTTGTTTCCTATTGATGTAGCCCTAAGAGGAGACTGGTGCAAATCACTTTCATTTACAGGTGTTGTCAAGCTTCCAAAAAACTACGAGTTTCCTGAAATCTCAGCACACATTTTTTCACCCAATCTTGATGACACTTTCAGGTAATGATCAGTAACCCAATTCCACTTGGCTCACCAAATTTCTTTCTTCTAGATTAAACCGTTCGTTGGCAGTAACAATTTTAATTTTTAGGTTTCACTCAATTTTCTCCTATATGAATTCATGTAGTTGGAACTCTAAATCAAACACGGTTTCTGCTAGCTCTTTGAAAGTTGACACAATAAAGTAGCTCCAAGTTCTATCTCTATGGTTTGTTTCCTATTGATGTAGCCCTAAGCAGAGACTGGTGCAAATCACTTTCATTTACAGGGGTTGCCAAGCTTCCAAAAAACTACGAGATTCCTGAAATCTCAGCGCACATTTTTTCACCCAATCTTGATGACACTTTCAGGTAATGATCAGTACCCCAATCCCACTTGGCTCACCAAATTTCGTTCTTCTAGGTTAAACCGTTCGTTGGCAGTAACAGTTTTAATTTTTAGGTTTCACTCTGTTTTCTCCTATATGGATACATGTAGTTGGAAGTGTAAATCAAACACGGTTTGTGCTAGCTCTTTAAAACTTGACACAATAAAGTAGCTCCAAGTTCTATCTCTATGGTTTGTTTCCTATTGATGTAGCCCTAAGCAAAGACTGGTGCGTATCACTTTCATGGAAAGGGGTTGCCAATCTTCCAAAAAACTACGAGTTTCCTGAAATCTCAGCACACATTTTTTCACCCAATCCTGATGACACTTTCAGGTAATGATCAGTACCCCAATCCCACTTGGCTCACCAAATTTCTTTCTTCTAGGTTAAACCGTTCGTTGGCAGTAACAGTTTTAATTTTTAGGTTTCTCTCTGTTTTCTCCTATATGGATACATGTAGTTGGAACTCTAAATCAAACACGGTTTGTGCTAGCTCTTTGAAACTTGACACAATAAAGTAGCTCCAAGTTCTATCTCTATGGTTTGTTTCCTATTGATGTAGCCCTAAGAGGAGACTGGTGCAAATCACTTTCATTTACAGGTGTTGTCAAGCTTCCAAAAAACTACAAGTTTCCTGAAATCTCAGAACACATTTTTTCACCCAATCTTGATGACACTTTCAGGTAATGATCAGTAACCCAATCCCACTTGGCTCACCAAATTTCTTTCTTCTAGATCAAACCGTTCGTTGGCAGTAACAATTTTAATTTTTAGGTTTCACTCAATTTTCTCCTATATGAATTCATTTAGTTGGAACTCTAAATCAAACACGGTTTGTGCTAGCTCTTTGAAACTTGACACAATGAAGTAGCTCCAAGTTCTATCTCTATGGTTTGTTTCCTATTGATGTAGCCCTAAGCAAAGACTGGTGCAAATCACTTTCATGGAAAGGGGTTGAAAATATTCCAAAAAACTACGAGTTTCCTGAAATCTCAGCACAAATTTTTTCACCCAATCTTGATGACACTTTCAGGTAATGATCAGTACCCCAATCCCTCTTGGCTCACCAAATTTCGTTCTTCTAGGTTAAACCATTCGTTGGCAGTAACAGTTTTAATTTTTAGGTTTCACTCTGTTTTCTCCTATATGGATACATGTAGTTGGAACGCTAAATCAAACACGGTTTGTGCTAGCTCTTTGAAACTTGACACAATAAAGTAGCTCCAAGTTCTATCTCTATGGTTTGTTTCCTATTGATGTAGCCCTAAGCAAAGACTGGCGCAAATCACTTTCATTTAAAGGGGTTGCCAAGCTTCCAAAAAACTACGAGTTTCCTGAAATCTCAGCACACATTTTTTCACCCAATCTTGATGACACTTTCAGGTAATGATCAGTACCCCAATCCCACTTGGCTCACCAAATTTCTTACTTCTAGGTTAAACTGTTCGTTGGCAGTAACAGTTTTAATTTTTAGGTTTCACTCTGTTTTCCTTTATATGGATACATGTAGTTGGAACTCTAAATCAAACACGGTTTGTGCTAGCTCTTTGAAACTTGACACAATAAAGTAGCTCCAAGTTCTATCTCTATGGTTTGTTTCCTATTGATGTAGCCCTAAGCAGAGACTGGTGCAAATCACTTTCATTTAAAGGTTTTGCCAAGCTTCCAAAAAACTACGAGTTTTCTGAAATCTCAGCACACATTTTTTCACCCAATCTTGATGACACTTTCAGGTAATGATCAGTACCCCAATCCCACTTGGCTCACCAAATTTCGTTCTTCTAGGTTAAACCGTTCGTTGGCAGTAACAGTTTTAATTTTTAGGTTTCACTCTGTTTTTTCCTATATGGATACATGTATTTGGAAGGCTAAATCAAACACGGTTTGTGCTAGCTCTTTGAAACTTGACACAATAAAGTAGCTCCAAGTTCTATCTCTATGGATTGTTTCTATTGATGTAGCGCTAGGCAGAGACTGGTGCAAATCACTTTCATTTACAGGGGTTGCCAAGCTTCCAAAAAACTACGACATTCCTGAAATCTCAGCACATATTTTTTTCACCCAAACTTGATGACACTTTCAGGTAATGATCAGTACCCCAATCCCACTTGGCTCACCAAATTTCGTTCTTCTAGGTTAAACCGTTCGTTGGCAGTAACAGTTTGAATTTTTAGGTTTCACTCTGTTTTCTCCTATATGGATACATGTAGTTGGAACTCTAAATCAAACACGGTTTGTGCTAGCTCTTTGAAACTTGACACAATAAAGTAGCTCCAAGTTCTATCTCTTTGGTTTGTTTCCTATTGATGTAGCCCTAGTCAGAGACTGGCGCAAATCACTTTCATGGAAAGGGGTTGCCAATCTTCCAAAAAACTACGAGTTTCCTGAAATCTCAGCACACATTTTTTCACCCAATCTTGATGACACTTTCAGGTAATGATCACTACCCCAATCCCACTTGGCTCACCAAATTTCGTTCTTCTAGGTTATATCGTTCGTTGGCAGT
Organism: Spermophilus citellus; assembly: GCF_964194105.1. Classification (NCBI taxonomy): domain Eukaryota; kingdom Metazoa; phylum Chordata; class Mammalia; order Rodentia; family Sciuridae; genus Spermophilus; species Spermophilus citellus. The sequence goes on along the minus strand of NW_027673037.1, from coordinate 436,481 downwards.
AACAGTTTAAATTTTTAGGTTTCACTCTGTTTTCTCCTATATGGATACATGTAGTTGGAACTCTAAATCAAACACGGTTTGTGCTAGCTCTTTGAAACTTGACACAATAAAGTAGCTCCAAGTTCTATCTCTGTGGTTTGTTTCTTATTGATGTAGCCCTAAGCAGAGACTGGTGCAAATCACTTTCATTTAAAGGGGTTGCCAAGCTTCCAAAAAACTACGAGTTTCCTCAAATCTCAGCACACATTTTTTCACCCAATCTTGATGACACTTTCAGGTAATGATCAGTACACCAATCCCACTTGGCTCACCAAATTTCGTTCTTCTAGGTTAAACCGTTCGTTGGCAGTAACAGTTTTAATTTTTAGGTTTCACTCTGTTTTCTCCTATATGGATACATGTAGTTGGAACTCTAAATCAAACACGGTTTGTGCTAGCTCTTTGAAACTTGACACAATAAAGTAGCTCCAAGTTCTATCTCTATGGTTTGTTTCCTATTGATGTAGCCCTAAGAGGAGACTGGTGCAAATCACTTTCATTTACAGGTGTTGTCAAGCTTCCAAAAAACTACAAGTTTCCTGAAATCTCAGCACACATTTTTTCACCCAATCTTGATGACACTTTCAGGTAATGATCAGTAACCCAATCCAACTTGGCTCACCAAATTTCTTTCTTCTAGATTAAACCGTTCGTTGGCAGTAACAATTTTAATTTTTAGGTTTCACTCAATTTTCTCCTATATGAATTTATTTAGTTGGAACTCTAAATCAAACACGGTTTGTGCTAGCTCTTTGAAACTTGACACAATGAAGTAGCTCCAAGTTCTATCTCTATGGTTTGTTTCCTATTGATGTAGCCCTAAGCAGAGACTGGTGCAAATCACTTTCATTTACAGGGGTTGCCAAGCTTCCAAAAAACTACGAGATTCCTGAAATCTCAGCGCACATTTTTTCACCCAATCTTGATGACACTTTCAGGTAATGATCAGTACCCCAATCCCACTTGGCTCACCAAATTTCGTTCTTCTAGGTTAAACCGTTCGTTGGCAGTAACAGTTTGAATTTTTAGGTTTCACTCTGTTTTCTCCTATATGGATACATGTAGTTGGAACTCTAAATCAAACACGGTTTGTGCTAGCTCTTTGAAACTTGACACAATAAAGTAGCTCCAAGTTCTATCTCTATGGTTTGTTTCCTATTGATGTAGCCCTAAGCAGAGACTGGCGCAAATCACTTTCATGGAAAGGGGTTGCCAATCTTCCAAAAAACTACGAGTTTCCTGAAATCTCAGCACACATCTTTTCACCCAATCTTGATGACACTTTCAGGTAATTATCAGTACCCCAATCCCACTTGGCTCACCAAATTTAGTTCTTCTAGGTTAAACCGTTCGTTGGCAGTAACAGTTTTAATTTTTAGGTTTCACTCTGTTTTCTCCTATATGGATACCTGTAGTTGGAAATCTAAATCAAACACGGATTGTGCTAGCTCTTTGAAACTTGACACAATAAAGTAGCTCCAAGTTCTATATCTATGGTTTGTTTCCTATTGATGTAGCCCTAAGCAAAGACTGGTGCAAATCACTTTCATGGAAAGGGGTTGAAAATCTTCCAAAAAACTACGAGTTTCCTGAAATCTCAGCACACATTTTTTCACCCAATCTTGATGACACTTTCAGGTAATGATCAGTACCCCAATCCCTCTTGGCTCACCAAATTTCGTTCTTCTAGGTTAAACCGTTCGTTGGCAGTAACAGTTTTAATTTTTAGGTTTCACTCTGTTTTCTCCTATATGGATACATGTAGTTGGAACGCTAAATCAAACACGGTTTGTGCTAGCTCTTTGAAACTTGACACAATAAAGTAGCTCCAAGTTCTATCTCTATGGTTTGTTTCCTATTGATGTAGCCCTAAGCAAAGACTGGCGCAAATCACTTTCATTTAAAGGGGTTGCCAAGCTTCCAACAAACTACGAGTTTCCTGAAATCTCAGCACACATTTTTTCACCCAATCTTGATGACACTTTCAGGTAATGATCAGTACCCCAATCCCACTTGGCTCACCAAATTTCTTACTTCTAGGTTAAACCGTTCGTTGGCAGTAACAGTTTTAATTTTTAGGTTTCACTCTGTTTTCCTTTATATGGATACATGTAGTTGGAACTCTAAATCAAACACGGTTTGTGCTAGCTCTTTGAAACTTGACACAATAAAGTAGCTCCAAGTTCTATCTCTATGGTTTGTTTCCTATTGATGTAGCCCTAAGCAGAGACTGGTGCAAATCACTTTCATTTAAAGGTTTTGCCAAGCTTCCAAAAAACTACGAGTTTTCTGAAATCTCAGCACACATTTTTTCACCCAATCTTGATGACACTTTCAGGTAATGATCAGTACCCCAATCCCACTTGGCTCACCAAATTTCGTTCTTCTAGGTTAAACCGTTCGTTGGCAGTAACAGTTTTAATTTTTAGGTTTCACTCTGTTTTTTCCTATATGGATACATGTATTTGGAAGGCTAAATCAAACACGGTTTGTGCTAGCTCTTTGAAACTTGACACAATAAAATAGCTCCAAGTTCTATCTCTATGGATTGTTTCTATTGATGTAGCGCTAGGCAGAGACTGGTGCAAATCACTTTCATTTACAGGGGTTGCCAAGCTTCCAAAAAACTACGACATTCCTGAAATCTCAGCACATATTTTTTTCACCCAATCTTGATGACACTTTCAGGTAATGATCAGTACCCCAATCCCACTTGGCTCACCAAATTTCGTTCTTCTAGGTTAAACCGTTAGTTGGCAGTAACAGTTTGAATTTTTAGGTTTCACTCTGTTTTCTCCTATATGGATACATGTAGTTGGAACTCTAAATCAAACACGGTTTGTGCTAGCTCTTTGAAACTTGACACAATAAAGTAGCTCCAAGTTCTATCTCTATGGTTTGTTTCCTATTGATGTAGCCCTAGTCAGGGACTGGCGCAAATCACTTTCATGGAAAGGGGTTGCCAATCTTCCAAAAAACTACGAGTTTCCTGAAATCTCAGCACACATTTTTTCACCCAATCTTGATGACACTTTCAGGTAATGATCACTACCCCAATCCCACTTGGCTCACCAAATTTCGTTCTTCTAGGTTATATCGTTCGTTGGCAGTAACAGTTTAAATTTTTAGGTTTCACTCTGTTTTCTCCTATATGGATACATGTAGTTGGAACTCTAAATCAAACACGGTTTGTGCTAGCTCTTTGAAACTTGACACAATAAAGTAGCTCCAAGTTCTATCTCTGTGGTTTGTTTCTTATTGATGTAGCCCTAAGCCGAGACTGGTGCAAATCACTTTCATTTAAAGGGGTTGCCAAGCTTCCAAAAAACTACGAGTTTCCTCAAATCTCAGCACACATTTTTTCACCCAATCTTGATGACACTTTCAGGTAATGATCAGTACACCAATCCCACTTGGCTCACCAAATTTCGTTCTTCTAGGTTAAACCGTTCGTTGGCAGTAACAGTTTTAATTTTTAGGTTTCACTCTGTTTTCTCCTATATGGAGACATGTAGTTGGAAGTCTAAATCAAACACAGTTTGTGCTAGCTCTTTGAAACTTGACACAATAAAGTAGATCCAAGTTCTATCTCTATGGTTTGTTTTCTATTGATGTAGCCCTAAGCAGAGACTGGCGCAAATCACTTTCAAGGAAAGGGTTTGCCAATCTTACAAAAAACTACGAGTTTCCTGAACTCTCAGCACACATTTTTACACCCAATCTTGATGACACTTTCAGGTAATGATCAGTACCCCAATCCCACTTGGCTCACCAAATTTCTTTCTTCTAGGTTAAACCGTTTGTTGGCAGTAACAGTTTTAATTTTAGGTTTCACTCTGTTTAATCCTACATGGATACATGTAGTTGGAACTCTAAATCAAACACGGTTTGTGCTAGCTCTTTGAAACTTGACACAATAAAGTAGCTCCAAGTTCTATCTCTATGGTTTGTTTCCTATTGATGTAGCCCTAAGCAGAGACTGGTGCAAATCACTTTCATTTACAGGGGTTGCCAAGCTTCCAAAAAACTACGAGATTCCTGAAATCTCAGCACATATTTTTTAACCCAATATTGATGACAATTTCAGGTAATGATCAGTACCCCAATCCCACTTGGCTCACCAAATTTCGTTCTTCTAAGTTAAACCGTTCGTTGGCAGTAACAGTTTTAATTTTTAGGTTTCACTCTGTTTTCTGCTATATGGATACATGTAGTTGGAAGTCTAAATCAAACACGGTTTGTGCTAGCTCTTTGAAACTTGACACAATAAAGTAGCTCCAAGTTCTATCTCTATGGTTTGTTTCCTATTGATGTAGCCCTAAGCAGAGACTGGCGCAAATCACTTTCATGGAAAGGGGTTGCCAATCTTCCAAAAAACTACGAGTTTCCTGAAATCTCAGCACACATTTTTTCACCCAATCTTGATGACGCTTTCAGGTAATGATCAGTACCCCAATCCCACTTGGCTCACCAAATTTCGTTCTTCTAGGTTAAACCGTTTGTTGGCAGTAACAGTTTTCATTTTTAGGTTTCACTCTGTTTTCTCCTGTATGGATACATGTAGTTGGAAGTCTAAATCAAACACGGATGGTGCTAGCTCTTTGAAACTTGACACAATAAAGTAGCTCCAAGTTCTATCTCTATGGTTTGTTTCCTATTGATGTAGCCCTAAGCAAAGACTGGTGCAAATCACTTTCATGGAAAGGGGTTGCCAATCTTCCAAAAAACTACGAGTTTCCTGAAATATCAGCACACATTTTTTTCCCCAATCTTGATGACACTTTCAGGTAATGATCACTACCCCAATCCCACTTGGCTCACCAAATTTCGTTCTTCTAGGTTAAACCGTTCGTTGGCAGTAACAGTTTTAATTTTTAGGTTTCACTCTGTTTTTTCCTATATGGATACATGTAGTTGGAAGGCTAAATCAAACACGGTTTGTGCTAGCTCTTTGAAACTTGACACAATAAAGTAGATCCAAGTTCTATCTCTATGGATTGTTTCCTATTGATGTAGCCCTAGGCAGAGACTGGTGCAAATCACTTTCATTTACAGGGGTTGCCAAGCTTCCAAAAAACTACGAGATTCCTGAAATCTCAGCACTTATTTTTTTCACCCAATCTTGATGACACTTTCAGGTAATGATCAGTACCCCAGTCCCACTTGGCTCACCAAATTTGGTTCTTCTAGGTTAAACCGTTCGTTGGCAGTAACAGTTTTAATTTTTAGGTTTCACTCTGTTTTCTCCTATATGGATACATGTAGTTGGAACTCTAAATCAAAAATGGTTTGTGCTAGCTCTTTGAAACTTGACACAATAAAGTAGCTCAAAGTTCTATCTCTGTGGTTTGTTTCCTATTGATGTAGCCCTAAGCAGAGACTGGTGCAAATCACTTTGATTTAAAGGGGTTGCCAAGCTTCCAAAAAACTACGAGTTTCCTCAAATCTCAGCACACATTTTTTCACCCAATCTTGATGACACTTTCAGATAATGATCAGTACCCCAATCCCACTTGGCTCACCAAATTTCGTTCTTCTTGGTTAAACCGTTCGTTGGCAGTAACAGTTTTAATTTTTAGGTTTCACTCTGTTTTCTGCTATATGGATACATGTAGTTGGAAGTCTAAATCAAACACGGTTTGTGTTAGCTCATTGAAACTTGACACAATAAAGTAGATCCAAGTTCTATCTCTATGGTTTGTTTCCTATTGATGTAGCCCTAAGCAGAGACTGGCGCAAATCACTTTCATGGAAAGGGGTTGCCAATCTTCCAAAAAACTACGAGTTTCCTGAACTCTTAGCACACATTTTTTCACCCAATCTTGATGACACTTTCAGGTAATGATCAGTACCCCAATCCCACTTGGCTCACCAAATTTCTTTCTTCTAGGTTAAACCGTTCGTTGGCAGTAACAGTTTTAATTTTTAGGTTTCACTCTGTTTAATCCTACATGGATACATGTAGTTGGAACTCTAAATCAAACATGGTTTGTGCTAGCTCTTTGAAACTTGACACAATAAAGTAGCTCCAAGTTCTATCTCTATGGTTTGTTTCCTATTGATGTAGCCCTACTCAGAGACTGGTGCAAATCACTTTCATTTACAGGGGTTGCCAACCTTCCAAAAAACTACGAGATTCCTGAAATCTCAGCACATATTTTTTCACGAAATATTGATGACACTTTCAGGTAATGATCAGTACCCCAATCCCACTTGGCTCACCAAATTTCGTTCTTCTAGGTTAAACCGTTCGTTGGCAGTAGCAGTTTAAATTTTTAGGTTTCACTCTGTTTTCTCCTATATGGATACATGTAGTTGGAAGTCTAAATCAAACAGGGTTTCTGCTAGCTCTTTGAAACTTGACACAATAAAGTAGCTCCAAGTTCTCTCTCTATGGTTTGTTTCCTATTGATGTAGCCCTAAGCAAAGACTGGTGCAAATCACTTTCATGGAAAGGGGTTGCCAATCTTCCAAAAAACCACGAGTTTCCTGAAATCTCAGCACACATTTTTTCACACAATCTTGATGACACTTTCAGGTAATGATCAGTACCCCAATCCCACTTGTCTCACCAAATTTCGTTCTTCTAGGTTAAACCGTTCGTTGGCAGTAACAGTTTTAATTTTTAGGTTTCACTCAATTTTCTCCTATATGAATACACGTAGTTGGTCTCTAAATCAAACACGGTTTGTGCTAGCTCTTTGAAACTTGATACAATAAAGTAGCTCCAAGTTCTATCTCAATGGTTTGTTTCCTATTGATATAGCCCTAAGCAGAGACTGGCGCAAATCACTTTCATTTAAAGGGGTTGCCAAGCTTTAAAAAAACTATGAGTTTCCTGAAATCTCAGCACACATTTTTTTCACCCAATCTTGATGACACTTTCAGGTAATGATCAGTACCCCAATCCCACTTTGCTCACTAAATTTCGTTCTTCTGGGTTAAACCATTCGTTGGCAGTAACAGTTTTAATTTTTAGGTTTCACTCTGTTTTCTCCTATATGGATACATGTAGTTGGAAGTCTAAATCAAACACGGTTTGTGCTAGCTCTTTGAAACTTGACACAATAAAGTAGCTCCAAGTTCTATCTCTATGGTTTGTTTCCTATTGATGTAGCCCTAAGCAGAGACTTTCGCAAATCACTTTCATGGAAAGGGGTTGCCAAGCTTCCAAAAAACTACGAGTTTCCTGAAATCTCAGCACACATTTTTTCACCCAATCTTGATGACACTTTCAGGTAATGATCAGTACCCCAATCCCACTTGGCTCACCAAATTTCGTTCTTCTAGGTTAAACGGTTCGTTGGCAGTAACAGTTTTAATTTTTAGTTTTCACGCTGTTTTCTCCTATATGGATACATGTAGTTGGAAGTCTAAATCAAACACGGTTTGTGCTAGCTCTTTGAAACTTGACACAATAAAGTAGCTCCAAGTTCTATCTCTATGGTTTGTTTCCTATTGATGTAGCCCTAAGCAGAGACTGGCACAAATCACTTTCATGGAAATGGGTTGTCAAGTTTCCAAAAAACTACGAGTTTCCTGAAATCTCAGCACACATTTTTTCACCCAATCTTGATGACACTTTCAATTAATGATCAGTATCCCAATCCCACTTGGCTCACCAAATTTCGTTCTTCTAGGTTAAACCGTTCGTTGGCAGTAACAGTTTTAATTTTTATGTTTCACTGAATTTTCTCCTATATCAATACATGTAGTTGGAACTCTAAATCAAACACGGTTTGTGCTAGCTCTTTGAAAATTAACAAAATAAAATAGCTCCATGTTCTATCTCTATGGTTTGGTTCCTATCGATGTAGACCTAAGCAGAGACTGGCGCAAATCACTCACATTGGAAGGGGTTGCCAAGCTTCCAAAAACTACGAGTTTCCTGAAATCTCAGCACACATTTTTTTACCCAATCTTGATGACACTTTCAGGTAATGATGAGTACAACAAATCCCACTTGGGTCACCAAGTTTCGTTCTTCTAGGTTAAACCGTTCGTTGGCAGTAACAGTTTTAATTTTTAGGTTTCACTCTGTTTTCCCCTATATGGATACATGTAGTTGGAACTCTAAATCAAACACGGTTTGTGCTAGCTCTTTTAAACTTGACACAATAAAGTACCTCCAAGTAATATATCTATGGTTTGTTTCCTATTGATGTAGCCCTAAGCAGAGACTGGCGCAAATCACTTTCATGGAAGGGGGTTGCTAAGCTTCCAAAAAACTACGAGTTTCCTGAAATCTCAGCACACATTTTTTCACCCAATCTTGATGACACTTTCAGGTAATGATCAGTACCCCAATCCCACTTGGCTCACCAAATTTCGTTCTTCTAGGTTAAACCGTTCGTTGGCAGTAACAGTTTTAATTTTTAGGTTTCACTCTGTTTTCTCCTATATGGATACATGTAGTTGGAAGTCTGAATCAAACACGATTTGTGCTAGCTCTTTGAAACTTGACACAATAAAGTAGCTCCAAGTTCTATCTCTATGGTTTGTTTCCTATTGATGTAGCCCTAAGCACAGACTGGCGCAAATCACTTTCATGGAAAGGGGTTCTAAATCTTCCAAAAAACTACGAGTTTCCTGAAATCTCAGCACACATTTTTTCAACCAATCTTGATGACACTTTCAAGTAATGATCAGTACCCCAATCCCACTTGGCTCACCAAATTTCCTTCTTCTAGGTTAAACCGTTCGGTGGCAGTAACAGTTTTAATTTTTAGGTTTCACTCTGTTTTCTCCTATATGGATACATGTAGTTGGAACTCTAAATAAAACACGGTTTGTGCTAGCTCTTTGAAACTTGACACAATAAAGTAGCTCTAAGTTCTATCTCTATGGTTTGTTTCCTATTGATGTAGCCCTAAGCAGAGACTGGCATAAATCACTTTCATGGAAATGGGTTGCCAAGTTTCCAAAAAACTACGAGTTGCCTGAAATCTCAGCACACATTTTTTCACCCAATCTTGATGACACTCTCAAGTAATGATCAGTACCCCAATCCCACTTGGCTCACCAAATTTCGTCCTTCTAGGTTAAACCGTTCGTTGGCAGTAACAGTTTTAATTTTTAGGTTTCACTCAATTTTCTCCTATATCAATACATGTAGTTGGAACTCTAAATCAAACACAGTTTGTGCTAGCTCTTTGAAACTTAACAAAATAAAGTAGCTCCATGTTCTATCTCTATGGTTTGGTTCCTATTGATGTAGCACTAAGCAGAGACTGGCGCAAATCACTTACATTGAAAGGGGTTGCCAAGCTTCCAAAAACTACGAGTTTCCTGAAATCTCAGCACACATTTTTTCACCCAATCTTGATGACACTTTCAGGTAATGATCCGTACCCCAATCCCACTTGGCTCACCAAATTTCGTTCTTCTAGATGAAACTGTTCATTGGCAGTAGCAGTTTTAATTTTTAGGTTTCACTCTGTTTTCTCCTATATGGATACATGTAGTTGGAAGTCTAAATCAAACACGGTTTGTGCTAGCTCTTTGAAACATGACACAATAAAGTAGCTCCAAGTTCTATCTCTATGCTTTGTTTCCTATTGATGTAGCCCTAAGCAGAGACTGGTGCAAATCACTTTCATTTACAGGGGTTGCCAAGCTTCCAAAAAACTACGAGTTTCCTGAAATCTCAGCACACATTTTTTCACCCAATCTCGATGACACTTTCAGGTAATGATCAGTACCCCAATCCCACTTGGCTCACCAAATTTCGTTCTTCTAGGTTAAACCGTTCGTTGGCAGTAACAGTTTTAATTTTTAGGTTTCACTCTGTTTTCTCCTATATGGATACATGTATTTGGAACTCTATATCAAACACGGTTTGTGCTAGCTCTTTGAAGCTAGACACAATAAAGTAGCTCCAAGTTCGATCTCTATGGTTTGTTTCCTATTGATGTAGCCCTAAGCAGAGACTGGCGCAAATCACTTTCATTTAAAGGGGTTGCCAAGCTTCCAAAAAACTACGAGTTTCCTGAAATCTCAGCACACATTTTTTCAACCAATCTTGATGACACTTTCAAGTAATGATCAGTACCCCAATCCCACTTGGCTCACCAAATTTCCTTCTTCTAGGTTAAACCGTTCGGTGGCAGTAACAGTTTTAATTTTTAGGTTTCACTCTGTTTTCTCCTATATGGATACATGTAGTTGGAACTCTAAATAAAACACGGTTTGTGCTAGCTCTTTGAAACTTGACACAATAAAGTAGCTCTAAGTTCTATCTCTATGGTTTGTTTCCTATTGATGTAGCCCTAAGCAGAGACTGGCATAAATCACTTTCATGGAAATGGGTTGCCAAGTTTCCAAAAAACTACGAGTTGCCTGAAATCTCAGCACACATTTTTTCACCCAATCTTGATGACACTCTCAAGTAATGATCAGTACCCCAATCCCACTTGGCTCACCAAATTTCGTCCTTCTAGGTTAAACCGTTCGTTGGCAGTAACAGTTTTAATTTTTAGGTTTCACTCAATTTTCTCCTATATCAATACATGTAGTTGGAACTCTAAATCAAACACAGTTTGTGCTAGCTCTTTGAAACTTAACAAAATAAAGTAGCTCCATGTTCTATCTCTATGGTTTGGTTCCTATTGATGTAGCACTAAGCAGAGACTGGCGCAAATCACTTACATTGAAAGGGGTTGCCAAGCTTCCAAAAACTACGAGTTTCCTGAAATCTCAGCACACATTTTTTCACCCAATCTTGATGACACTTTCAGGTAATGATCCGTACCCCAATCCCACTTGGCTCACCAAATTTCGTTCTTCTAGATGAAACTGTTCATTGGCAGTAGCAGTTTTAATTTTTAGGTTTCACTCTGTTTTCTCCTATATGGATACATGTAGTTGGAAGTCTAAATCAAACACGGTTTGTGCTAGCTCTTTGAAACATGACACAATAAAGTAGCTCCAAGTTCTATCTCTAAGCTTTGTTTCCTATTGATGTAGCCCTAAGCAGAGACTGGTGCAAATCACTTTCATTTACAGGGGTTGCCAAGCTTCCAAAAAACTACGAGTTTCCTGAAATCTCAGCACACATTTTTTCACCCAATCTCGATGACACTTTCAGGTAATGATCAGTACCCCAATCCCACTTGGCTCACCAAATTTCGTTCTTCTAGGTTAAACCGTTTGTTGGCAGTAACAGTTTTAATTTTTAGGTTTCACTCTGTTTTCTCCTATATGGATACATGTATTTGGAACTCTATATCAAACACGGTTTGTGCTAGCTCTTTGAAGCTAGACACAATAAAGTAGCTCCAAGTTCGATCTCTATGGTTTGTTTCCTATTGATGTAGCCCTAAGCAGAGACTGGCGCAAATCACTTTCATTTAAAGGGGTTGCCAAGCTTCCAAAAAACTACGAGTTTCCTGAAATCTCAGCACACATTTTTTCACCCAATCTTGATGACAGTTTCAGGTAATGATCACTACCCCAATCCCACTTGGCTCACCAAATTTTGTTCTTCTAGGTTAAACCGTTCTTTGGCAGTAACAGTTTTAATTTTTAGGTTTCACTCTGTTTTCTCCTATATGGATACATGTAGTTGGAACTCTAAATCAAACACGGTTTGTGCTAGCTCTTTTAAACTTGACACAATAAAGTAGCTCCAAGTTCTATCTCTATGGTTTGTTTCCTATTGATGTAGCCCTAAGCAGAGACTGGGGCAAATCACTTTCATGGAAAGGGGATGCCCAGCTTCCAAAAAACTACGAGTTTCCTGAAATCTCAGCACACATTTTTTCACCCAATATTGATGACACTTTTAGGTAATAATCAGTACCCCAATCCCACTTGGCTCACCAAATTTCGTTCTTCTAGGTTAAACCGTTCGTTGGCAGTAACAGTTTTCATTTTTAGGTTTCACTCTGTTTTATCCTATATGGATACATGTAGTTGGAAGTCTAAATCAAACACGGTTTGTGCTAGCTCTTTGAAATTGACACAATAAAGCAGCTCCAAGTTCTATCTCTATGGTTTGTTTCCTATTGATGTAGCCCTAAGCAGAGACTGGCGCAAATCAGTTTCATGGAAGGGGGTTGCCAAGCTTCCAAAAAACTACCAGTTTCCTGAAATCTCAGCACACATTTTTTCACCCAATCTTGATGACACTTTCAGGTAATGATCACTACCCCAATCCCACTTGGCTCACCAAATTTCGTTCTTCTAGGTTAAACCGTTCGTTGGCAGTAACAGTTTTAATTTTTAGGTTTCACTCTGTTTTCTCCTACATGGATACATGTAGTTGGAACTCTAAATCAAACACGGTTTGTGATAACTCTTTGAAACTTGACACAATAAAGTAGCTCCAAGTTCTATCTCTATGGTTTGTTTCCTATTGATGTAGCCCTAAGCAGAGACTGGCGCAAATCACTCTCATTGAAAGGGGTTGCCAAGCTTCCAAAAAACTACGAGTTACCTGAAATCTCAGCACACATTTTTTCACCCAATCTTGATGACACATTCAGGTAATGATCAGTACCCCAATCCCACTTGGCTCACCAAATTTCGTTCTTCTAGGTTATACCGTTCGTTGGCAGTAACAGTTTTCATTTTTAGGTTTCACTCTGTTTTCTCCGATATGGATACATGTAGTTGGAACTCTAAATCAAACACGGTTTGTGCTAGCTCTTTGAAACTTGACACAATAAAGTAGCTCCAAGTAATATATCTATGGTTTGTTTCCTATTGATGTAGCCCTAAGCAGAGACTGGCGCAAATCACTTTCATGGAAAGGGGTTGCCCAGCTTCCAAAAAACTACGAATTTCCTGAAATCTCAGCACACATTTTTTCTCCCAATCTTGATGACACTTTCAGGTAATGATCACTACCCCAATGCCACCTGGCTAACCAAATTTGGTTCTTCTAGATTAAACCGTTCGTTGGCAGTAACAGTTTTAATTATTAGGTTTCACTCTGTTTTCTCCTATATGGATACATGTAGTTGGAACTCTAAATCAAACACGGTTTGTACTACCTCTTTGAAACTTGACACAATAAAGCAGCTCCAAGTTCTGTCTCTATGGTTTGTTTCCTATTGATGTAGCCCTAAGCAGAGACTGGCGCAAATCACTTTCATTTAAAGGGGTTGCCAAGTTCCAAAAAACTACGAGTTTCCTGAAATCTCAGCACACATTTTTTCACCCAATATTGATGACACTTTCAGGTAATGATCACTACCCCAATCCCACTTGGCTCACCAAATTTTGTTCTTCTAGGTTAAACCGTTCGTTGGCAGTAACAGTTTTAATTTTTAGGTTTCACTCTGTTTTCTCCTATATGGATACATGTAGTTGGAACTCTAAATCAAACACGGTTTGTGCTAGCTCTTTGAAACTTGACACAATAAAGCAGCTCCAAGTTCTATCTCTATGGTTTGTTTCCTATTGATGTAGCCCTAAGCAGAGACTGGCACAAATCACTTTCATGGAAAGGGGTTGCCAAGCTTCCAAATAACTACGAGTTTCCTGAAATCTCAGCACACATTTTTTCACCCAATCTTGATGACACTTTCAGGTAATGATCAGTACGCCAATCCCACTTGGCTCACCAAATTTCGATCTTCTAGGTTAAACCGTTCGTTGGTAGTAACAGTTTTAATTTTTAGGTTTCACTCTGTTTTCTCCTATATGGATACATGTAGTTGGAACTCTAAATCAAACACGGTTTGTGCTAGCTCTTTGAAACTTGACACAATAAAGTAGCTCCAAGTTCTATCTCTATGGTTTGTTTCCTATTGATGTAGCCCTAAGCAGAGACTGGCGCAAATCACTTTCATGGAAGGGGGTTGCCAAGCTTTCAAAAAACTACGAGTTTCCTGAAATCCCAGCACACATTTTTTCACCCAATCTTGATGACACTTTCAGGTAATGATCAGTACCCCAATCCCACTTGACTCACCAAATTTCGTTCTTCTAGGTTAAACCGTTCGTTGGCAGTAACAGTTTTCATTTTTAGGTTTCACTCTGTTTTCTCCTATATGGATACATGTAGTTGGAACTCTAAATCAAACACGGTTTGTGCTAGCTCTTTGAAACTTGACACAAGAAAGTAGCTCCAAGTAATATATCTACGGTTTTTTTCCTATTGATGTAGCCCTAAGCAGAGACTGGCGCAAATCACTTTCATGGAAAGGGGTTGCCCAGCTTCCAAAAAACTACGAGTTTCCTGAAATCTCAGCACACATTCTTTCACCCAATCTTGATGACACTTTCAGGTAATGATCACTACCCCAATCCCACTTGGCTCACCAAATTTTGTTCTTCTAGGTTAAACCGTTCGTTGGCAGTAACAGTTTTAATTTTTAGGTTTCACTCTGTTTTCTCCTATATGGATACATGTATTTGGAACTCTAAATCAAACACGGTTTGTGCTAGCTCTTTGAAACTTGACACAATAAAGCAGCTCCAAGTTCTATCTCTATGGTTTGTTTCCTATTGATGTAGCCCTAAGCAGAGACTGGCACAAATCACTTTCATGGAAAGGGGTTGCCAAGCTTCCAAAAAACTACGAGTTTCCTGAAATCTCAGCACACATTTTTTCACCCAATCTTGATGACACTTTCAGGTAATGATCAGTACCCCAATGCCACTTGGCTCACTTAATTTCGTTCTTCTAGGTTAAACCGTTCGTTGGCAGTAACAGTTTAAGTTTTTAGGTTTCACTCTGTTTTCTCCTATATGGATACATGTAGTTGGGACTCTAAATCAAACACGGTTTCTGCTAGCTCTTTGAAACTTGACACAATAAAGTAGCTCCAAGTTCTATCTCTATGGTTTTTTCCCTATTGATGTAGCCCTAAGCAGAGACTGGCGCAAATCACTTTCATGGAAAGGGGTTGCCAAGCTTCCAAAAAACTATGAGTTTCCTGAAATCTCAGCACACATTTTTTCACCCAATCTAGATGACACTTTCAGGTAATGATCAGTACGCCAATCCCACTTGGCTCACCAAATTTCGTTCTTCTAGGTTAAACCGTTCGTTGGCAGTAACAGTTTTAATTTTTAGGTTTCACTCTGTTTTCTCCTATATGGATACATGTAGTTGGAACTCTAAATCAAACACGGTTTGTGCTAGCTCTTTGAAACTTGACACAATAAAGTAGCTCCATGTTCTATCTCTATGGTTTGTTTCCTATTGATGTAGCCCTAAGCAGAGACTGGCGCAAATCACTTTAATGTAAGGGGGTTGCCAACCTTCCAAAAAACTACGAGTTTCCTGAAATCTCAGCACACATTTTTTCACCCAATCTTGATGACACTTTCAGGTAATGATCAGTACCCCAATCCCACTTGGCTCACCAAATTTCGTTCTTCTAGGTTAAACCGTTCGTTGGCAGTAACAGTTTTAATTATTAGGTTTCACTCTGTTTTCTCCTATATGGATACATGTAGTTGGAACTCTAAATCAAACACGGTTTGTGCTAGCTCTTTGCAACTATACAATAAAGCAGCTCCAAGTTCTATCTCTATGGTTTGTTTCCTATTGATGTAGCCCTAAGCAGAGACTGGCGCAAATCACTTTCATTTAAAGGGGTTGCCAAGCTTCCAAAAAACTACGAGTTTCCTGAAATCTCAGCACACAATTTTTCACTCAATCTTGATGACACTTTCAGGTAATGATCACTACCCCAATCCCACTTGGCTCACCAAATTTTGTTCTTCTAGGTTAAACCGTTCGTTGGCAGTAACAGTTTTAATTTTTAGGTTTCACTCTGTTTTCTCCTATATGGATACATGTAGTTGGAACTCTAAATCAAACACGGTTTGTGCTAGCTCTTTGAAACTTGACACAAAAATCAGCTCCAAGTTGTATCTCTATGGTTTTTTTCCTATTGATGTAGCCCTAAGCAGAGACTGGCACAAATCACTTTCATGGAAAGGGGTTGCCAAGCTTCCAAAAAACTACGAGTTTCCTGAAATCTCAGCACACATTTTTTCACCCAATCTTGATGACACTTTCAGGTAATGATCAGTACCCCAATCCCACATGGCTCACCAAATTTCGTTCTTCTAGGTTAAACCGTTCGTTGGCAGTAACAGTTTTAATTTTTAGGTTTCACTCTGTTTTCTCCTATATGGATACATGCAGTTGGAAGTCTAAATCAAACACGGTTTGTGCTAGCTCTTTGAAACTTGACACAATAAAGTAGCTCCAAGTTCTATCTCTATGGTTTTTTCCCTATTGATGTAGCCCTAAGCAGAGACTGGCGCAAATCACTTTCATGGAAAGGGGTTGCGAAGCTTCCAAAAAACTATGAGTTTCCTGAAATCTCAGCACACATTTTTTCACCCAATCTAGATGACACTTTCAGGTAATGATAAGTACGCCAATCCCACTTGGCTCACCAAATTTCGTTCTTCTAGGTTAAACCGTTCGTTGGCAGTAACAGTTTTAATTTTTAGGTTTCACTCTGTTTTCTCCTATATGGATACATGTAGTTGGAACTCTAAATCAACATGGTTTGTGCTAGCTCTTTGAAACTTGACACAATAAAGTAGCTCCAAGTTCTATCTCTATGGTTTGTTTCCTATTGATGTAGCCCTAAGCAGAAACTGGCGCAAATCACTTTCATGGAAATGGTTTGCCAATCTTCCAAAAAACTACGAGGTTCCTGAAATCTCAGCACACATTTTTCACCCAATCTTGATGACACTTTCAGGTAATGATCAGTACCCCAATCCCACGTGGCTCACCAAATTTCGTTCTTCTAGGTTAAACCGTTCGTTGGCAGTAACAGTTTTAATTTTTAGGTTTCACTCTGTTTTCTCCTATATGGATACATGTAGTTGGAACTGAAACTCAAACATGGTTTGCGCTAGCTCTTTGAAATTTGACACAATAAAGTAGCTCCATGTTCTATCTCTATGATTTGTTTCCTATTGATGAAGCCCTAAGCAGAGACTGGCGCAAATCACTTTCATGGAAAGAGGTTTCCAAGCTTCCAAAAAACTACGAGTTTCCTGAAATCTCAGCACACATTTTTTCACCCAATCTTGATGACACTTTCAGGTAATTTTCAGTACCCAGATCCCACTGGGCTCACCTAATTTGGTTCTTCTAGGTTAAACCATTCGTGGGCAGTAACAGTTTTAATTTTTAGGTTTCACTCTGTTTTCTCCTATATGGATACATGTAGTTGGAACTCTAAATCAAACACGGTTTGTGCTAGCTCTTTGAAACTTGACACAATAAACTTGGTTCAAAGTTCTATCTCTATGGTTTCTTTCCTATTGATGTAGCCCTAAGCACAGAGTGGTGCAAATGACTTTCATGGAAAGGGATTGCCAAGATTGCAAAAAACTATGAGTTTCCTGAAATCTCAGCACACATTTTTTCACCCAATCTTGATGACATTTAAGGTAATGATCAGTACCCCAATAACACTTGGCTCACCAAATTTCGTTCTTCTAGGTAAAACAGTCCGTTGGCAGTAACAGTTTTAATTTTTAGGTTTCACTCTGTTTTCTCCTATATGGATACATTAGTTGGGACTCTAAATCAAACACGGTTTGTGCTAGCTCTTTAAAACTTGACACAATAAAGTAGCACAAAGATCTATATCTATGGTTTGTTTCCTATTGATGTAGCCCTAAACAGAGACTGGCGCATATCACTTTCATGGAAAGGGGTTGCCAATCTTCCAAAAAACTACGAGTTTCGTGAAATCTCAGCACACATTTTTTCACCCAATCTTGATGACACTTTCAGGTAATGATCAGTTCCCCAATCCCACTTGGCTCACCAAATTTCGTTCTTCTAGGTTAAACCGTTCGTTGGCAGTAACAGTTTTAATTTTTAGGTTTCACTCTGTTTTCTCCTATATGGATACATGTAGTTGGAACTCTAAATCAAACATGGTTTGTGCTACCTCTTTGAAACTTGACACAATAAAGCAGCTCCAAGTTCTATCTCTATGGTTTCTTTCCTATTGATGTAGCCCTAAGCAGAGACTGGCGCAAATCACTTTCATTTAAAGGGGTTGCCAAGCTTCCAAAAAACTACGAGTTTCCTGAAATCTCAGCACACATTTTTTCACCCAATCTTGATGACACTTTCAGGTAATGATCAGTACCCCAATCCCACTTGGCTCACCAAATTTCGTCCTTCTAGGTTAAAAGTTCGTTGGCAGTAACAGTTTTAATTTTTAGGTTTCACTCTGTTTTCTCCTATATGGATACATGTTGTTGGAATTCTAAATCAAACGCGGTTTCTGCTAGCTCTTTGAAACTTGACACAATAAAGTAGCTCCAAGTTCTATCTCTATGGTTTGTTTCCTATTGATGTAGCCCTAAGCAGAGACTGGCGCAAATCACTTTAATGTAAGGGGGTTGCCAACCTTCCAAAAAACTACGAGTTTCCTGAAATCTCAGCACACATTTTGACACCCAATCTTGATGACACTTTCAGGTAATGATCAGTACGCCAATCCCACTTGGCTAACCAAATTTCGTTCTTCCAGGTTAAACCGTTCGTTGGTAGTAACAGTTTTAATTTTTAGGTTTCACTCTGTTTTCTCCTATATGGATACATGTATTTGGAACTCTAAATCAAACACGGTTTGTGCTAGCTCTTTGAAACTTGACACAATAAAGTAGCTCCAAGTTCTATCTCTATGGTTGTTTCCTATTGATGTAGCCCTAAGCAGAGACTGGTGCAAATCACTTTCATGGAAGGGGGTTGCCAAACTTCCAAAAAACTACGAGTTTCCTGAAATCTCAGCACACATTTTTTCACCCAATCTTGATGACACTTTTAGGTAATGATCAGTACCCCAATCCCACTTGGCTCACCAAATTTCGTTCTTCTAGGTTAAACCGTTCGTTGGCAGCAACAGTTTGAATTTTTAGGTTTCACTCTGTTTTCTCCTATATGGATACATGTAGTTGGAACTCTAAATCAAACACGGTTTGTGCTAGCTCTTTGAAAGTTGACACAATAAGTAGCTCCATGTTCTATCTCTATGGTTTGTTTCCTATTGATGTAGCTCTAAGCAGAGACTGGCGCAAATCACTTTAATGTAAGGGGGTTGCCAAGCTTCCAAAAAACTACGAGTTTCCTGAAATCTCAGCACACATTTTTTCACCCAAACTTGATGACACTTTCAGGTAATGATCAGTACGCCAATCCCACTTGGCTCACCAAATTTAGATCTTCTAGGTTAAACCATTCGTTGGTAGTAACAGTTTTAATTTTTAGGTTTCACTCTATTTTCTCCTATATGGATACATGTAGTTGGAACTCGAAATCAAACACGGTTTGTGCTAGCTCTTTGAAACTTGACACAATAAAGTAGCTCCAAGTTCTATCTCTATGGTTTGTTTCCTATTGATGTAGCCCTAAGCAAATACTGGCGCAAATCACTTTCATGGAAGGGGGTGGCCAAGCTTCCAAAAAACTACGAGATTCCTGAAATCTCAGCACACATTTTTTCACCCAATCTTGATGACACTTTCAGGTAATGATCACTACCCCAATCCCACTTGGCTCACCAAATTTCATTCTTCTAGGTTAAACAGTTCGTTGGCAGTAACAGTTTTAATTTTTAGGTTTCACTCTGTTTTCTCCTATATGGATACATGTAGTTGGAACTCTAAATCAAAAACGGTTTGTGCTAGCTATTTGAAACTTGACACAATAAAGCAGCTCCAAGTTCTATCTCTATGGTTTGTTTCCTATTGATGTAGCCCTAAGCAGAGACTGGCGCAAATCACTTTCATAGAAAGGGGTTGCCAAGCTTCCAAAAAACTACGAGTTTCCTGAAATCTCAGCCCACATTTTTTCACCCAATCTTGATGACACTTTCAGGTAATGATCAGTACCCCAATCCCACTTGGCTCACCAAATTTCGTTCTTCTAGGTTAAACCGTTCGTTGGCAGTAACACTTTTAATTTTTAGGTTTCACTCTGTTTTCTCCTATATGGATACATGTAGTTGGAACTCTAAATCAAACACGGTTTGTGCTAGCTCTTTGAAACTTGACACAATAAGTAGCTCCATGTTCTATCTCTATGGTTTGTTTCCTATTGATGTAGCCCTAAGCAGAGACTGGCGCAAATCACTTTCATAGAAAGGGGTTGCCAAGCTTCCAAAAAACTACGAGTTTCCAGAAATCTCAGCACACATTTTTTCACCCAATCTTGATGACACTTTCAGGTAATGATCACTACCCCAATCCCACTTGGCTCACCAAATTTCGTTCTTCTACGTTAAACCGTTCGTTGGCAGTAACACTTTTAATTTTTAGGTTTCACTCTGTTTTCTCCTATATGGATACATGTAGTTGGAACTCTAAATCAAACACGGTTTGTGCTAGCTCTTTGAAACTTGACACAATAAAGTAGCTCCAAGTTCTATATCTATGGTTTGTTTCCTATTGATGTAGCCCTAAGCAGATCCTGGGGCAAATCACTTTCATGGAAAGGGATTGCCAAGCTTCCAAAAAACTATGAGTTTCCTGAAATCTCAGCACACATTTTTTCATCCAATCTTGATGACACTTTCAGGTAATGATCACTACAACAATCCCACTTGGCTAACCAAATTTCGTTCTTCTAGTTTAAACCGTTCATTGGCAGTAACAGTTTTAATTTTTAGGTTTCACTCTGTTTTCTCCTGTATGGATACATGTAGTTGGAACTCTAAATCAAACTCGGTTTGTGTTAGCTCTTTGTAACTTGACACAATAAAGTAGCACCAAGTTCTATCTCTATGGTTTGTTTCCTATTGATGTAGCCCTAAGCAGAGACTGGCGCAAATCACTTTCGTGGAAAGGGGATGCCAAGCTTCCAAAAAACTACGAGTTTCCTGAAATCTGAGCACATATTTTTTCACCCAATTTTGATGACACTTTCAGGAAATGATCAGTACACCAATCCCACTTGGCTCACTAAATTTCGTTCTTCTAGGTTAAACCGTTCGTTGGCAGTAACAGTTTTAATTTTTAGGTTTCACTCTATTTTCTCCTATATGGATACATGTAGTTGGAACTCTAAATCAAACACGGTTTGTGCTAGCTCTTTGAAACTGACACAATAAAGTAGCTCCAAGTTCTATATCTACGGTTTGTTTCCTATTGATGTAGCCCTACGCAGAGACTGGCGCAAATCACTTTCATGGAAAGGGGTTGACAATCGTCCAAAAAACTAAGAGTTTCCTGAAATCTCAGCACACATTTTTTCACCCAATCTTGATGACACTTTCTGGTAATGATCAGCACCCCAATCCCACTTGGCTCACCAAATTTCTTTCTTCTAGGTTAAACCGTTCGTTGGCAGTAACAGTTTTAATTTTTAGGTTTCACTCTGTTTTCTCCTATATGGATACATGTAGTTGGAACTCTAAATCAACCACGGTTTGTGCTAGGTCTTTGAAACTTCACACAATAAAGTAGCTCCAAATTCTATCTCTATGGTTTGTTTCCTATTGATGTAGCCCTAAGCAGAGACTGGCGCAAATCACTTTCATGGAAAGGGGTTGCCAATCTTCCAAAAAACCACGAGTTTCCTGAAATCTCAGCACACATTTTTTCACCCAATCTTGATGACACTTTCAGGTAATGATCAGTACCCCAATCCCACTTGGCTCACCAAATTTCGTTCTTCTAGGTTAAACCGTTCGTTGGCAGTAACAGTTTTAATTTTTAGGTTTCACTCTGTTTTCTCCTATATGGATACATGTAGTTGGAACTCTAAATCAAACACGGTTTGTGCTAGCTCTTTGAAACTTGACACAATAAAGTAGCTCTAAGTTCTATCTCTATGGTTTGTTTCCTATTGATGTAGCCCTAAGCAGAGACTGGCAGCAATCACTTTCATGGAAGGGGCTTGCCAAGCTTCCAAAAAACTACGAGTTTCCTGAAATCTCAGCACACATTTTTTCACCCAATCTTGATGACACTTTCAGGTAATGATCAGTACCCCAATCCCACTTGGCTCACCAAATTTCGTTCTTGTAGGTTAAACCGTTCGTTGGCAGTAACAGTTTGAATTTTTAGGTTTCACTCTGTTTTCTCCAATATGGATACATGTAGTTGGAACTCTAAATCAAACACGGTTTGTGCTAGCTCTTTGAAACTTGACACAATAAAGTAGCTCCATGTTCTATCTCTATGGTTTCTTTCCTACTGATGTAGCTCTAAGCAGAGACTGGCGCAAATCACTTTAAAGTAAGGGGGTTGCCAAGCTTCCAAAAAACTACGAGTTTCCTGAAATCACAGCACACATTTTTTCACCCAATCTTGATGACACTTTCAGGTAATGATCAGTACCCCAATCCCACTTGGCTAACCAAATTTTGTTCTTCTAGGTTAAACCGTTCGTTGGCAGTAACAGTTTTAATTTTTAGGTTTCAGTCTGTTTTCTCCTATATGGATACATGTAGTTGGAACTCTAAATCAAACACGGTTTGTGCTAGCTCTTTGAAACTTGACACAATAAAGCAGCTCCAAGTTCTATCTCTATGGTTTGTTTCCTATTGATGTAGCCCTAAGCAGATCCTGGGGCAAATCACTTTCATGGAAAGGGATTGCCAAGCTTCCAAAAAACTATGAGTTTCCTGAAATCTCAGCACACATTTTTTCATCCAATCTTGATGACACTTTCAGGTAATGATCACTACCCCAATCCCACTTGGCTCACCAAATTTCGTTCTTCTAGTTTAAACCGTTCATTGGCAGTAACAGTTTTAATTTTTAGGTTTCACTCTGTTTTCTCCTGTATGGATACATGTAGTTGGAACTCTAAATCAAACTCGGTTTGTGTTAGCTCTTTG
The DNA here is from genome assembly GCF_964194105.1 of Spermophilus citellus. Taxonomy (NCBI): domain Eukaryota; kingdom Metazoa; phylum Chordata; class Mammalia; order Rodentia; family Sciuridae; genus Spermophilus; species Spermophilus citellus. The sequence continues at coordinate 413,652 of NW_027673037.1, read as the reverse complement.
TAACTTGACACAATAAAGTAGCACCAAGTTCTATCTCTATGGTTTGTTTCCTATTGATGTAGCCCTAAGCAGAGACTGGCGCAAATCACTTTCGTGGAAAGGGGATGCCAAGCTTCCAAAAAACTACGAGTTTCCTGAAATCTGAGCACATATTTTTTCACCCAATTTTGATGACACTTTCAGGTAATGATCAGTACACCAATCCCACTTGGCTCACTAAATTTCGTTCTTCTAGGTTAAACCGTTCGTTGGCAGTAACAGTTTTAATTTTTAGGTTTCACTCTGTTTTCTCCTATATGGATACATGTAGTTGGAACTCTAAATCAAACACGGTTTGTGCTAGCTCTTTGAAACTTGACACAATAAAGTAGCTCCAAGTTCTATCTCTATGGTTTGTTTCCTATTGATGTAGCCCTAAGCAGAGACTGGTGCAAATCACTTTCATTTAAAGGTTTTGCCAAGCTTCCAAAAAACTACGAGTTTTCTGAAATCTCAGCACACATTTTTTCACCCAATCTTGATGACACTTTCAGGTAATGATCAGTACCCCAATCCCACTTGGCTCACCAAATTTTGTTCTTCTAGGTTAAACCGTTCGTTGGCAGTAACAGTTTTAATTTTTAGGTTTCACTCTGTTTTCTCCTATATGGATACATGTAGTTGGAACTCTAAATCAAACACGGTTTGTGCTAGCTCTTTGAAAGTTGACACAATAAAGTAGCTCCAAGTTCTATCTCTATGGATTGTTTCTATTGATGTAGCGCTAGGCAGAGACTGGTGCAAATCACTTTCATTTACAGGGGTTGCCAAGCTTCCAAAAAACTACGAGATTCCTGAAATCTCAGCACATATTTTTTTCACCCAAACTTGATGACACTTTCAGGTAATGATCAGTACCCCAATCCCACTTGGCTCACCAAATTTCGTTCTTCTAGGTTAAACCGTTCGTTGGCAGTAACAGTTTGAATTTTTAGGTTTCACTCTGTTTTCTCCTATATGGATACATGTAGTTGGAACTCTAAATCAAACACGGTTTGTGCTAGCTCTTTGAAACTTGACACAATAAAGTAGCTCCAAGTTCTATCTCTATGGTTTGTTTCCTATTGATGTAGCCCTAGTCAGAGACTGGCGCAAATCACTTTCATGGAAAGGGGTTGCCAATCTTCCAAAAAACTACGAGTTTCCTGAAATCTCAGCACACATTTTTTCACCCAATCTTGATGACACTTTCAGGTAATGATCACTACCCCAATCCCACTTGGCTCACCAAATTTCGTTCTTCTAGGTTATATCGTTCGTTGGCAGTAACAGTTTAAATTTTTAGGTTTCACTCTGTTTTCTCCTATATGGATACATGTAGTTGGAACTCTAAATCAAACACGGTTTGTGCTAGCTCTTTGAAACTTGACACAATAAAGTAGCTCCAAGTTCTATCTCTGTGGTTTGTTTCTTATTGATGTAGCCCTAAGCAGAGACTGGTGCAAATCACTTTCATTTAAAGGGGTTGCCAAGCTTCCAAAAAACTACGAGTTTCCTCAAATCTCAGCACACATTTTTTCACCCAATCTTGATGACACTTTCAGGTAATGATCAGTACACCAATCCCACTTGGCTCACCAAATTTCGTTCTTCTAGGTTAAACCGTTCGTTGGCAGTAACAGTTTTAATTTTTAGGTTTCACTCTGTTTACTCCTATATGGATACATGTAGTTGGAACTCTAAATCAAACACGGTTTGTGCTAGCTCTTTGAAACTTGACACAATAAAGTAGCTCCAAGTTCTATCTCTATGGTTTGTTTCCTATTGATGTAGCCCTAAGAGGAGACTGGTGCAAATCACTTTCATTTACAGGTGTTGTCAAGCTTCCAAAAAACTACAAGTTTCCTGAAATCTCAGCACACATTTTTTCACCCAATCTTGATGACACTTTCAGGTAATGATCAGTAACCCAATCCAACTTGGCTCACCAAATTTCTTTCTTCTAGATTAAACCGTTCGTTGGCAGTAACAATTTTAATTTTTAGGTTTCACTCAATTTTCTCCTATATGAATTTATTTAGTTGGAACTCTAAATCAAACACGGTTTGTGCTAGCTCTTTGAAACTTGACACAATAAAGTAGCTCCAAGTTCTATATCTATGGTTTGTTTCCTATTGATGTAGCCCTAAGCAAAGACTGGTGCAAATCACTTTCATGGAAAGGGGTTGAAAATCTTCCAAAAAACTACGAGTTTCCTGAAATCTCAGCACACATTTTTTCACCCAATCTTGATGACACTTTCAGGTAATGATCAGTACCCCAATCCCTCTTGGCTCACCAAATTTCGTTCTTCTAGGTTAAACCGTTCGTTGGCAGTAACAGTTTTAATTTTTAGGTTTCACTCTGTTTTCTCCTATATGGATACATGTAGTTGGAACGCTAAATCAAACACGGTTTGTGCTAGCTCTTTGAAACTTGACACAATAAAGTAGCTCCAAGTTCTATCTCTATGGTTTGTTTCCTATTGATGTAGCCCTAAGCAAAGACTGGCGCAAATCACTTTCATTTAAAGGGGTTGCCAAGCTTCCAACAAACTACGAGTTTCCTGAAATCTCAGCACACATTTTTTCACCCAATCTTGATGACACTTTCAGGTAATGATCAGTACCCCAATCCCACTTGGCTCACCAAATTTCTTACTTCTAGGTTAAACCGTTCGTTGGCAGTAACAGTTTTAATTTTTAGGTTTCACTCTGTTTTCCTTTATATGGATACATGTAGTTGGAACTCTAAATCAAACACGGTTTGTGCTAGCTCTTTGAAACTTGACACAATAAAGTAGCTCCAAGTTCTATCTCTATGGTTTGTTTCCTATTGATGTAGCCCTAAGCAGAGACTGGTGCAAATCACTTTCATTTAAAGGTTTCGCCAAGCTTCCAAAAAACTACGAGTTTTCTGAAATCTCAGCACACATTTTTTCACCCAATCTTGATGACACTTTCAGGTAATGATCAGTACCCCAATCCCACTTGGCTCACCAAATTTCGTTCTTCTAGGTTAAACCGTTCGTTGGCAGTAACAGTTTTAATTTTTAGGTTTCACTCTGTTTTTTCCTATATGGATACATGTATTTGGAAGGCTAAATCAAACACGGTTTGTGCTAGATCTTTGAAACTTGACACAATAAAATAGCTCCAAGTTCTATCTCTATGGATTGTTTCTATTGATGTAGCTCTAGGCAGAGACTGGTGCAAATCACTTTCATTTACAGGGGTTGCCAAGCTTCCAAAAAACTACGACATTCCTGAAATCTCAGCACATATTTTTTTCACCCAATCTTGATGACACTTTCAGGTAATGATCAGTACACCAATCCCACTTGGCTCACCAAATTTCGTTCTTCTAGGTTAAACCGTTCGTTGGCAGTAACAGTTTTAATTTTTAGGTTTCACTCTGTTTTCTCCTATATGGAGACATGTAGTTGGAAGTCTAAATCAAACACGGTTTGTGCTAGCTCTTTGAAACTTGACACAATAAAGTAGATCCAAGTTCTATCTCTATGGTTTGTTTTCTATTGATGTAGCCCTAAGCAGAGACTGGCGCAAATCACTTTCAAGGAAAGGGTTTGCCAATCTTCCAAAAAACTACGAGTTTCCTGAACTCTCAGCACACATTTTTACACCCAATCTTGATGACACTTTCAGGTAATGATCAGTACCCCAATCCCACTTGGCTCACCAAATTTCTTTCTTCTAGGTTAAACCGTTCGTTGGCAGTAACAGTTTTAATTTTAGGTTTCACTCTGTTTAATCCTACATGGATACATGTAGTTGGAACTCTAAATCAAACACGGTTTGTGCTAGCTCTTTGAAACTTGACACAATAAAGTAGCTCCAAGTTCTATCTCTATGGTTTGTTTCCTATTGATGTAGCCCTAAGCAGAGACTGGTGCAAATCACTTTCATTTACAGGGGTTGCCAAGCTTCCAAAAAACTACGAGATTCCTGAAATCTCAGCACATATTTTTTAACCCAATATTGATGACAATTTCAGGTAATGATCAGTACCCCAATCCCACTTGGCTCACCAAATTTCGTTCTTCTAGGTTAAACCGTTCGTTGGCAGTAACAGTTTTAATTTTTAGGTTTCACTCTGTTTTCTGCTATATGGATACATGTAGTTGGAAGTCTAAATCAAACACGGTTTGTGCTAGCTCTTTGAAACTTGACACAATAAAGTAGCTCCAAGTTCTATCTCTATGGTTTGTTTCCTATTGATGTAGCCCTAAGCAGAGACTGGTGCAAATCACTTTCATGGAAAGGGGTTGCCAATCTTCCAAAAAACTACGAGTTTCCTGAAATCTCAGCACACATTTTTTCACCCAATCTTGATGACGCTTTCAGGTAATGATCAGTACCCCAATCCCACTTGGCTCACCAAATTTCGTTCTTCTAGGTTAAACCGTTTGTTGGCAGTAACAGTTTTCATTTTTAGGTTTCACTCTCTTTTCTCCTGTATGGATACATGTAGTTGGAAGTCTAAATCAAACACGGATGGTGCTAGCTCTTTGAAACTTGACACAATAAAGTAGCTCCAAGTTCTATCTCTATGGTTTGTTTCCTATTGATGTAGCCCTAAGCAAAGACTGGTGCAAATCACTTTCATGGAAAGGGGTTGCCAATCTTCCAAAAAACTACGAGTTTCCTGAAATATCAGCACACATTTTTTTCCCCAATCTTGATGACACTTTCAGGTAATGATCACTACCCCAATCCCACTTGGCTCACCAAATTTCGTTCTTCTAGGTTAAACCGTTCGTTGGCAGTAACAGTTTTAATTTTTAGGTTTCACTCTGTTTTTTCCTATATGGATACATGTAGTTGGAAGGCTAAATCAAACACGGTTTGTGCTAGCTCTTTGAAACTTGACACAATAAAGTAGCTCCAAGTTCTATCTCTATGGATTGTTTCCTATTGATGTAGCCCTAGGCAGAGACTGGTGCAAATCACTTTCATTTACAGGGGTTGCCAAGCTTCCAAAAAACTACGAGATTCCTGAAATCTCAGCACATATTTTTTTCACCCAATCTTGATGACACTTTCAGGTAATGATCAGTACCCCAGTCCCACTTGGCTCACCAAATTTGGTTCTTCTAGGTTAAACCGTTCGTTGGCAGTAACAGTTTTAATTTTTAGGTTTCACTCTGTTTTCTCCTATATGGAGACATGTAGTTGGAACTCTAAATCAAAAATGGTTTGTGCTAGCTCTTTGAAACTTGACACAATAAAGTAGCTCAAAGTTCTATCTCTGTGGTTTGTTTCCTATTGATGTAGCCCTAAGCAGAGACTGGTGCAAATCACTTTGATTTAAAGGGGTTGCCAAGCTTCCAAAAAACTACGAGTTTCCTCAAATCTCAGCACACATTTTTTCACCCAATCTTGATGACACTTTCAGATAATGATCAGTACCCCAATCCCACTTGGCTCACCAAATTTCGTTCTTCTAGGTTAAACCGTTCGTTGGCAGTAACAGTTTTAATTTTTAGGTTTCACTCTGTTTTCTGCTATATGGATACATGTAGTTGGAAGTCTAAATCAAACACGGTTTGTGTTAGCTCACTGAAACTTGACACAATAAAGTAGATCCAAGTTCTATCTCTATGGTTTGTTTCCTATCGATGTAGCCCTAGTCAGGGACTGGCGCAAATCACTTTCATGGAAAGGGGTTGCCAATCTTCCAAAAAACTACGAGTTTCCTGAACTCTTAGCACACATTTTTTCACCCAATCTTGATGACACTTTCAGGTAATGATCAGTACCCCAATCCCACTTGGCTCACCAAATTTCTTTCTTCTAGGTTAAACCGTTCGTTGGCAGTAACAGTTTTAATTTTTAGGTTTCACTCTGTTTAATCCTACATGGATACATGTAGTTGGAACTCTAAATCAAACATGGTTTGTGCTAGCTCTTTGAAACTTGACACAATAAAGTAGCTCCAAGTTCTATCTCTATGGTTTGTTTCCTATTGATGTAGCCCTACTCAGAGACTGGTGCAAATCACTTTCATTTACAGGGGTTGCCAACCTTCCAAAAAACTACGAGATTCCTGAAATCTCAGCACATATTTTTTCACGAAATATTGATGACACTTTCAGGTAATGATCAGTACCCCAATCCCACTTGGCTCACCAAATTTCGTTCTTCTAGGTTAAACCGTTCGTTGGCAGTAGCAGTTTAAATTTTTAGGTTTCACTCTGTTTTCTCCTATATGGATACATGTAGTTGGAAGTCTAAATCAAACAGGGTTTCTGCTAGCTCTTTGAAACTTGACACAATAAAGTAGCTCCAAGTTCTCTCTCTATGGTTTGTTTCCTATTGATGTAGCCCTAAGCAAAGACTGGTGCAAATCACTTTCATGGAAAGGGGTTGCCAATCTTCCAAAAAACCACGAGTTTCCTGAAATCTCAGCACACATTTTTTCACACAATCTTGATGACACTTTCAGGTAATGATGAGTACCCCAATCCCACTTGTCTCACCAAATTTCGTTCTTCTAGGTTAAACCGTTCGTTGGCAGTAACAGTTTTAATTTTTAGGTTTCACTCAATTTTCTCCTATATGAATACATGTAGTTGGTCTCTAAATCAAACACGGTTTGTGCTAGCTCTTTGAAACTTGATACAATAAAGTAGCTTCAAGTTCTATCTCAATGGTTTGTTTCCTATTGATATAGCCCTAAGCAGAGACTGGCGCAAATCACTTTCATTTAAAGGGGTTGCCAAGCTTTAAAAAAACTATGAGTTTCCTGAAATCTCAGCACACATTTTTTTCACCCAATCTTGATGACACTTTCAGGTAATGATCAGTACCCCAATCCCACTTTGCTCACTAAATTTCGTTCTTCTGGGTTAAACCATTCGTTGGCAGTAACAGTTTTAATTTTTAGGTTTCACTCTGTTTTCTCCTATATGGATACATGTAGTTGGAAGTCTAAATCAAACACGGTTTGTGCTAGCTCTTTGAAACTTGACACAATAAAGTAGCTCCAAGTTCTATCTCTATGGTTTGTTTCCTATTGATGTAGCCCTAAGCAGAGACTTTCGCAAATCACTTTCATGGAAAGGGGTTGCCAAGCTTCCAAAAAACTACGAGTTTCCTGAAATCTCAGCACACATTTTTTCACCCAATCTTGATGACACTTTCAGGTAAAGATCAGTACCCCAATCCCACTTGGCTCACCAAATTTCGTTCTTCTAGGTTAAACGGTTCGTTGGCAGTAACAGTTTTAATTTTTAGTTTTCACGCTGTTTTCTCCTATATGGATACATGTAGTTGGAAGTCTAAATCAAACACGGTTTGTGCTAGCTCTTTGAAACTTGACACAATAAAGTAGCTCCAAGTTCTATCTCTATGGTTTGTTTCCTATTGATGTAGCCCTAAGCAGAGACTGGCACAAATCACTTTCATGGAAATGGGTTGTCAAGTTTCCAAAAAACTACGAGTTTCCTGAAATCTCAGCACACATTTTTTCACCCAATCTTGATGACACTTTCAAGTAATGATCAGTACCCCAATCCCACTTGGCTCACCAAATTTCGTTCTTCTAGGTTAAACCATTCGTTGGCAGTAACAGTTTTAATTTTTATGTTTCACTGAATTTTCTCCTATATCAATACATGTAGTTGGAACTCTAAATCAAACACGGTTTGTGCTAGCTCTTTGAAAATTAACAAAATAAAATAGCTCCATGTTCTATCTCTATGGTTTGGTTCCTATCGATGTAGCCCTAAGCAGAGACTGGCGCAAATCACTCACATTGGAAGGGGTTGCCAAGCTTCCAAAAACTACGAGTTTCCTGAAATCTCAGCACACATTTTTTTACCCAATCTTGATGACACTTTCAGGTAATGATGAGTACAACAAATCCCACTTGGGTCACCAAGTTTCGTTCTTCTAGGTTAAACCGTTCGTTGGCAGTAACAGTTTTAATTTTTAGGTTTCACTCTGTTTTCCCCTATATGGATACATGTAGTTGGAACTCTAAATCAAACACGGTTTGTGCTAGCTCTTTTAAACTTGACACAATAAAGTACCTCCAAGTAATATATCTATGGTTTGTTTCCTATTGATGTAGCCCTAAGCAGAGACTGGCGCAAATCACTTTCATGGAAGGGGGTTGCTAAGCTTCCAAAAAACTACGAGTTTCCTGAAATCTCAGCACACATTTTTTCACCCAATCTTGATGACACTTTCAGGTAATGATCAGTACCCCAATCCCACTTGGCTCACCAAATTTCGTTCTTCTAGGTTAAACCGTTCGTTGGCAGTAACAGTTTTAATTTTTAGGTTTCACTCTGTTTTCTCCTATATGGATACATGTATTTGGAAGTCTGAATCAAACACGATTTGTGCTAGCTCTTTGAAACTTGACACAATAAAGTAGCTCCAAGTTCTATCTATATGGTTTGTTTCCTATTGATGTAGCCCTAAGCACAGACTGGCGCAAATCACTTTCATGGAAAGGGGTTCTCAATCTTCCAAAAAACTACGAGTTTCCTGAAATCTCAGCACACATTTTTTCAACCAATCTTGATGACACTTTCAAGTAATGATCAGTACCCCAATCCCACTTGGTTCACCAAATTTCCTTCTTCTAGGTTAAACCGTTCGGTGGCAGTAACAGTTTTAATTTTTAGGTTTCACTCTGTTTTCTCCTATATGGATACATGTAGTTGGAACTCTAAATAAAACACGGTTTGTGCTAGCTCTTTGAAACTTGACACAATAAAGTAGCTCTAAGTTCTATCTCTATGGTTTGTTTCCTATTGATGTAGCCCTAAGCAGAGACTGGCATAAATCACTTTCATGGAAATGGGTTGCCAAGTTTCCAAAAAACTACGAGTTGCCTGAAATCTCAGCACACATTTTTTCACCCAATCTTGATGACACTCTCAAGTAATGATCAGTACCCCAATCCCACTTGGCTCACCAAATTTCGTCCTTCTAGGTTAAACCGTTCGTTGGCAGTAACAGTTTTAATTTTTAGGTTTCACTCAATTTTCTCCTATATCAATACATGTAGTTGGAACTCTAAATCAAACACAGTTTGTGCTAGCTCTTTGAAACTTAACAAAATAAAGTAGCTCCATGTTCTATCTCTATGGTTTGGTTCCTATTGATGTAGCACTAAGCAGAGACTGGCGCAAATCACTTACATTGAAAGGGGTTGCCAAGCTTCCAAAAACTACGAGTTTCCTGAAATCTCAGCACACATTTTTTCACCCAATCTTGATGACAATTTCAGGTAATGATCCGTACCCCAATCCCACTTGGCTCACCAAATTTCGTTCTTCTAGATGAAACTGTTCATTGGCAGTAGCAGTTTTAATTTTTAGGTTTCACTCTGTTTTCTCCTATATGGATACATGTAGTTGGAAGTCTAAATCAAACACGGTTTGTGCTAGCTCTTTGAAACATGACACAATAAAGTAGCTCCAAGTTCTATCTCTATGCTTTGTTTCCTATTGATGTAGCCCTAAGCAGAGACTGGTGCAAATCACTTTCATTTACAGGGGTTGCCAAGCTTCCAAAAAACTACGAGTTTCCTGAAATCTCAGCACACATTTTTTCACCCAATCTCGATGACACTTTCAGGTAATGATCAGTACCCCAATCCCACTTGGCTCACCAAATTTCGTTCTTCTAGGTTAAACCGTTCGTTGGCAGTAACAGTTTTAATTTTTAGGTTTCACTCTGTTTTCTCCTATATGGATACATGTATTTGGAACTCTATATCAAACACGGTTTGTGCTAGCTCTTTGAAGCTAGACACAATAAAGTAGCTCCAAGTTCGATCTCTATGGTTTGTTTCCTATTGATGTAGCCCTAAGCAGAGACTGGCGCAAATCACGTTCATTTAAAGGGGTTGCCAAGCTTCCAAAAAACTACGAGTTTCCTGAAATCTCAGCACACATTTTTTCACCCAATCTTGATGACAGTTTCAGGTAATGATCACTACCCCAATCCCACTTGGCTCACCAAATTTTGTTCTTCTAGGTTAAACCGTTCTTTGGCAGTAACAGTTTTAATTTTTAGGTTTCACTCTGTTTTCTCCTATATGGATACATGTAGTTGGAACACTAAATCAAACACGGTTTGTGCTAGCTCTTTTAAACTTGACACAATAAAGTAGCTCCAAGTTCTATCTCTATGGTTTGTTTCCTATTGATGTAGCCCTAAGCAGAGACTGGGGCAAATCACTTTCATGGAAAGGGGATGCCCAGGTTCCAAAAAACTACGAGTTTCCTGAAATCTCAGCACACATTTTTTCACCCAATATTGATGACACTTTTAGGTAATAATCAGTACCACAATCCCACTTGGCTCACCAAATTTCGTTCTTCTAGGTTAAACCGTTCGTTGGCAGTAACAGTTTTCATTTTTAGGTTTCACTCTGTTTTATCCTATATGGATACATGTAGTTGGAAGTCTAAATCAAACACGGTTTGTGCTAGCTCTTTGAAACTTGACACAATAAAGCAGCTCCAAGTTCTATCTCTATGGTTTGTTTCCTATTGATGTAGCCCTAAGCAGGGACTGGCGCAAATCAGTTTCATGGAAGGGGGTTGCCAAGCTTCCAAAAAACTACCAGTTTCCTGAAATCTCAGCACACATTTTTTCACCCAATCTTGATGACACTTTCAGGTAATGATCACTACCCCAATCCCACTTGGCTCACCAAATTTCGTTCTTCTAGGTTAAACCGTTCGTTGGCAGTAACAGTTTTAATTTTTAGGTTTCACTCTGTTTTCTCCTACATGGATACATGTAGTTGGAACTCTAAATCAAACACGGTTTGTGATAACTCTTTGAAACTTGACACAATAAAGTAGCTCCAAGTTCTATCTCTATGGTTTGTTTCCTATTGATGTAGCCCTAAGCAGAGACTGGCGCAAATCACTCTCATGGAAAGGGGTTGCCAAGCTTCCAAAAAACTACGAGTTACCTGAAATCTCAGCACAAATTTTTTCACCCAATCTTGATGACACATTCAGGTAATGATCAGTACCCCAATCCCACTTGGCTCACCAAATTTCGTTCTTCTAGGTTATACCGTTCGTTGGCAGTAACAGTTTTCATTTTTAGGTTTCACTCTGTTTTCTCCGATATGGATACATGTAGTTGGAACTCTAAATCAAACACGGTTTGTGCTAGCTCTTTGAAACTTGACACAATAAAGTAGCTCCAAGTAATATATCTATGGTTTGTTTCCTATTGATGTAGCCCTAAGCAGAGACTGGCGCAAATCACTTTCATGGAAAGGGGTTGCCCAGCTTCCAAAAAACTACGAGTTTCCTGAAATCTCAGCACACATTTTTTCACCCAATCTTGATGACACTTTCAGGTAATGATCACTACCCCAATGCCACCTGGCTAACCAAATTTGGTTCTTCTAGATTAAACCGTTCGTTGGCAGTAACAGTTTTAACTATTAGGTTTCACTCTGTTTTCTCCTATATGGATACATGTAGTTGGAACTCTAAATCAAACACGGTTTGTGCTACCTCTTTGAAACTTGACACAATAAAGCAGCTCCAAGTTCTGTCTCTATGGTTTGTTTCCTATTGATGTAGCCCTAAGCAGAGACTGGCGCAAATCACTTTCATTTAAAGGGGTTGCCAAGTTCCAAAAAACTACGAGTTTCCTGAAATCTCAGCACACATTTTTTCACCCAATATTGATGACACTTTCAGGTAATGATCACTACCCCAATCCCACTTGGCTCACCAAATTTTGTTCTTCTAGGTTAAACCGTTCGTTGGCAGTAACAGTTTTAATTTTTAGGTTTCACTCTGTTTTCTCCTATATGGATACATGTAGTTGGAACTCTAAATCAAACACGGTTTGTGCTAGCTCTTTGAAACTTGACACAATAAACTTGGTTCAAAGTTCTATCTCTATGGTTTCTTTCCTATTGATGTAGCCCTAAGCACAGAGTGGTGCAAATGACTTTCATGGAAAGGGATTGCCAAGATTGCAAAAAACTACGAGTTTCCTGAAATCTCAGCACACATTTTTTCACCCAATCTTGATGACATTTAAGGTAATGATCAGTACCCCAATAACACTTGGCTCACCAAATTTCGTTCTTCTAGGTAAAACAGTCCGTTGGCAGTAACAGTTTTAATTTTTAGGTTTCACTCTGTTTTCTCCTATATGGATACATTAGTTGGGACTCTAAATCAAACACGGTTTGTGCTAGCTCTTTAAAACTTGACACAATAAAGTAGCACAAAGATCTATATCTATGGTTTGTTTCCTATTGATGTAGCCCTAAACAGAGACTGGCGCATATCACTTTCATGGAAAGGGGTTGCCAATCTTCCAAAAAACTACGAGTTTCGTGAAATCTCAGCACACATTTTTTCACCCAATCTTGATGACACTTTCAGGTAATGATCAGTTCCCCAATCCCACTTGGCTCACCAAATTTCGTTCTTCTAGGTTAAACCGTTCGTTGGCAGTAACAGTTTTAATTTTTAGGTTTCACTCTGTTTTCTCCTATATGGATACATGTAGTTGGAACTCTAAATCAAACATGGTTTGTGCTACCTCTTTGAAACTTGACACAATAAAGCAGCTCCAAGTTCTATCTCTATGGTTTCTTTCCTATTGATGTAGCCCTAAGCAGAGACTGGCGCAAATCACTTTCATTTAAAGGGGATGCCAAGCTTCCAAAAAACTACGAGTTTCCTGAAATCTCAGCACACATTTTTTCACCCAATCTTGATGACACTTTCAGGTAATGATCACTACCCCAATCCCACTTGGCTCACCAAATTTCGTCCTTCTAGGTTAAACCGTTCGTTGGCAGTAACAGTTTTAATTTTTAGGTTTCACTCTGTTTTCTCCTATATGGATACATGTTGTTGGAATTCTAAATCAAACGCGGTTTCTGCTAGCTCTTTGAAACTTGACACAATAAAGTAGCTCCAAGTTCTATCTCTATGGTTTGTTTCCTATTGATGTAGCCCTAAGCAGAGACTGGCGCAAATCACTTTAATGTAAGGGGGTTGCCAACCTTCCAAAAAACTACGAGTTTCCTGAAATCTCAGCACACATTTTGACACCCAATCTTGATGACACTTTCAGGTAATGATCAGTACGCCAATCCCACTTGGCTAACCAAATTTCGTTCTTCCAGGTTAAACCGTTCGTTGGTAGTAACAGTTTTAATTTTTAGGTTTCACTCTGTTTTCTCCTATATGGATACATGTATTTGGAACTCTAAATCAAACACGGTTTGTGCTAGCTCTTTGAAACTTGACACAATAAAGTAGCTCCAAGTTCTATCTCTATGGTTGTTTCCTATTGATGTAGCCCTAAGCAGAGACTGGTGCAAATCACTTTCATGGAAGGGGGTTGCCAAACTTCCAAAAAACTACGAGTTTCCTGAAATCTCAGCACACATTTTTTCACCCAATCTTGATGACACTTTTAGGTAATGATCAGTACCCCAATCCCACTTGGCTCACCAAATTTCGTTCTTCTAGGTTAAACCGTTCGTTGGCAGCAACAGTTTGAATTTTTAGGTTTCACTCTGTTTTCTCCTATATGGATACATGTAGTTGGAACTCTAAATCAAACACGGTTTGTGCTAGCTCTTTGAAACTTGACACAATAAGTAGCTCCATGTTCTATCTCTATGGTTTGTTTCCTATTGATGTAGCTCTAAGCAGAGACTGGCGCAAATCACTTTAATGTAAGGGGGTTGCCAAGCTTCCAAAAAACTACGAGTTTCCTGAAATCTCAGCACACATTTTTTCACCCAAACTTGATGACACTTTCAGGTAAAGATCAGTACGCCAATCCCACTTGGCTCACCAAATTTAGATCTTCTAGGTTAAACCATTCGTTGGTAGTAACAGTTTTAATTTTTAGGTTTCACTCTATTTTCTCCTATATGGATACATGTAGTTGGAACTCGAAATCAAACACGGTTTGTGCTAGCTCTTTGAAACTTGACACAATAAAGTAGCTCCAAGTTCTATCTCTATGGTTTGTTTCCTATTGATGTAGCCCTAAGCAAATACTGGCGCAAATCACTTTCATGGAAGGGGGTGGCCAAGCTTCCAAAAAACTACGAGATTCCTGAAATCTCAGCACACATTTTTTCACCCAATCTTGATGACACTTTCAGGTAATGATCACTACCCCAATCCCACTTGGCTCACCAAATTTCATTCTTCTAGGTTAAACAGTTCGTTGGCAGTAACAGTTTTAATTTTTAGGTTTCACTCTGTTTTCTCCTATATGGATACATGTAGTTGGAACTCTAAATCAAAAACGGTTTGTGCTAGCTATTTGAAACTTGACACAATAAAGCAGCTCCAAGTTCTATCTCTATGGTTTGTTTCCTATTGATGTAGCCCTAAGCAGAGACTGGCGCAAATCACTTTCATAGAAAGGGGTTGCCAAGCTTCCAAAAAACTACGAGTTTCCTGAAATCTCAGCCCACATTTTTTCACCCAATCTTGATGACACTTTCAGGTAATGATCAGTACCCCAATCCCACTTGGCTCACCAAATTTCGTTCTTCTAGGTTAAACCGTTCGTTGGCAGGAACAGTTTTAATTATTAGGTTTCACTCTGTTTTCTCCTATATGGGTACATGTAGTTGGAACTCTAAATCAAACATGGTTTGTGCTACCTCTTTGAAACTTGACACAATAAAGCAGCTCCAAGTTCTATCTCTATGGTTTCTTTCCTATTGATGTAGCCCTAGCAGAGACTGGCGCAAATCACTTTCATTTAAAGGGGTTGCCAAGCTTCCAAAAAACTACGAGTTTCCTGAAATCTCAGCACACATTTTTTCACCCAATCTTGATGACACTTTCAGGTAATGATTACTACCCCAATCCCATATGGCTCACCAAATTTTGTTCTTCTAGGTTAAACCGTTCGTTGGCAGTAACAGTTTTAATTTTTAGGTTTCACTCTGTTTTCTCCAATATGGATACATGTAGTTGGAACTCTAAATCAAACACGGTTTGTGCTAGCTCTTTGAAACTTGACACAATAAGTAGCTCCATGTTCTATCTCTATGGTTTGATTCCTATTGATGTAGCTCTAAGCAGAGACTGGCGCAAATCACTTTAATGTAAGGGGGTTGCCAAGATTCCAAAAAACTACGAGTTTCCTGAAATCACAGCACACATTTTTTCACCCAATCTTGATGACACTTTCAGGTAATGATCAGTACCCCAATCCCACTTGGCTCACCAAATTTCGTTCTTCTAGGTTAAACCGTTCGTTGGCAGTAACACTTTTAATTTTTAGGTTTCACTCTGTTTTCTCCTATATGGATACATGTAGTTGGAACTCTAAATCAAACACGGTTTGTGCTAGCTCTTTGAAACTTGACACAATAAGTAGCTCCATGTTCTATCTCTATGGTTTGTTTCCTATTGATGTAGCCCTAAGCAGAGACTGGCGCAAATCACTTTCATAGAAAGGGGTTGCCAAGCTTCCAAAAAACTACGAGTTTCCAGAAATCTCAGCACACATTTTTTCACCCAATCTTGATGACACTTTCAGGTAATGATCACTACCCCAATCCCACTTGGCTCACCAAATTTCGTTCTTCTAGGTTAAACGGTTCGTTGGCAGTAACACTTTTAATTTTTAGGTTTCACTCTGTTTTCTCCTATATGGATACATGTAGTTGGAACTCTAAATCAAACACGGTTTGTGCTAGCTCTTTGAAACTTGACACAATAAAGTAGCTCCAAGTTCTATATCTATGGTTTGTTTCCTATTGATGTAGCCCTAAGCAGATCCTGGGGCAAATCTCTTTCATGGAAAGGGATTGCCAAGCTTCCAAAAAACTATGAGTTTCCTGAAATCTCAGCACACATTTTTTCATCCAATCTTGATGACACTTTCAGGTAATGATCACTACAACAATCCCACTTGGCTAACCAAATTTCGTTCTTCTAGTTTAAACCGTTCATTGGCAGTAACAGTTTTAATTTTTAGGTTTCACTCTGTTTTCTACTGTATGGATACATGTAGTTGGAACTCTAAATCAAACTCGGTTTGTGTTAGCTCTTTGTAACTTGACACAATAAAGTAGCACCAAGTTCTATCTCTATGGTTTGTTTCCTATTGATGTAGCCCTAAGCAGAGACTGGCGCAAATCACTTTCGTGGAAAGGGGATGCCAAGCTTCCAAAAAACTACGAGTTTCCTGAAATCTGAGCACATATTTTTTCACCCAATTTTGATGACACTTTCAGGAAATGATCAGTACACCAATCCCACTTGGCTCACTAAATTTCGTTCTTCTAGGTTAAACCGTTCGTTGGCAGTAACAGTTTTAATTTTTAGGTTTCACTCTATTTTCTCCTATATGGATACATGTAGTTGGAACTCTAAATCAAACACGGTTTGTGCTAGCTCTTTGAAACTGACACAATAAAGTAGCTCCAAGTTCTATATCTACGGTTTGTTTCCTATTGATGTAGCCCTACGCAGAGACTGGCGCAAATCACTTTCATGGAAAGGGGTTGACAACCGTCCAAAAAACTAAGAGTTTCCTGAAATCTCAGCACACATTTTTTCACCCAATCTTGATGACACTTTCTGGTAATGATCAGCACCCCAAACCCACTTGGCTCACCAAATTTCTTTCTTCTAGGTTAAACCGTTCGTTGGCAGTAACAGTTTTAATTTTTAGGTTTCACTCTGTTTTCTCCTATATGGATACATGTAGTTGGAACTCTAAATCAACCACGGTTTGTGCTAGGTCTTTGAAACTTCACACAATAAAGTAGCTCCAAGTTCTATCTCTATGGTTTGTTTCCTATTGATGTAGCCCTAAGCAGAGACTGGCGCAAATCACTCTCATGGAAAGGGGTTGCCAATCTTCCAAAAAACCACGAGTTTCCTGAAATCTCAGCACACATTTTTTCACCCAATCTTGATGACACTTTCAGGTAATGATCAGTACCCCAATCCCACTTGGCTCACCAAATTTCGTTCTTCTAGGTTAAACCGTTCGTTGGCAGTAACAGTTTTAATTTTTAGGTTTCACTCTGTTTTCTCCTATATGGATACATGTAGTTGGAACTCTAAATCAAACACGGTTTGTGCTAGCTCTTTGAAACTTGACACAATAAAGTAGCTCCAAATTCTGTCTCTATGGTTTGTTTCTTATTGATGTAGCCCTAAGCAGAGACTGGCGCAAATCACTTTCATGGAAAGGGGTTGCCAAGCTTCCAAAAAACTACGAGTTTCCTGAAATCTCAGCACACATTTTTTCATCCAATCTTGATGACACTTTCAGGTAATGATCACTACCCCAATCCCACTTGGCTCACCAAATTTCACTCTTCTAGGTTAAACCGTTCGTTGGCAGTAACAGTTTTAATTTTTAGGTTTCACTCTGTTTTCTCCTATATGGATACATGTAGTTGGAACTCTAAATCAAACACGGTTTGTGCTAGCTCTTTGAAACTTGACACAATAAAGTAGCTCCAAGTTCTATCTCTATGGTTTGTTTCCTATTGATGTAGCCCTAAGCAGAGACTGGCGCAAATCACTTTCATGGAAAGGGGATGCCAAGCTTCCAAAAAAATACGAGTTTCCTGAAATCTGAGCACATATTTTTTCACCCAATTTTGATGACACTTTCAGGTAATGATCAGTACACCAATCCCACTTGGCTCACTAAATTTCGTTCTTCTAGGTTAAACCGTTCGTTGGCAGTAACAGTTTTAATTTTTAGGTTTCACTCTGTTTTCTCCTATATGGATACATGTAGTTGGAACTCTAAATCAAACACGGTTTGTGCTAGCTCTTTGAAACTTGACACAATAAAGTAGCTCTAAGTTCTATCTCTATGGTTTGTTTCCTATTGATGTAGCCCTAAGCAGAGACTGGCAGCAATCACTTTCATGGAAGGGGCTTGCCAAGCTTCCAAAAAACTACGAGTTTCCTGAAATCTCAGCACACATTTTTTCACCCAATCTTGATGACACTTTCAGGTAATGATCAGTACCCCAATCCCACTTGGCTCACCAAATTTCGTTCTTGTAGGTTAAACCGTTCGTTGGCAGTAACAGTTTGAATTTTTAGGTTTCACTCTGTTTTCTCCAATATGGATACATGTATTTGGAACTCTAAATCAAACACGGTTTGTGCTAGCTCTTTGAAACTTGACACAATAAAGTAGCTCCATGTTCTATCTCTATGGTTTCTTTCCTACTGATGTAGCTCTAAGCAGAGACTGGCGCAAATCACTTTAAAGTAAGGGGGTTGCCAAGCTTCCAAAAAACTACGAGTTTCCTGAAATCACAGCACACATTTTTTCACCCAATCTTGATGACACTTTCAGGTAATGATCAGTACCCCAATCCCACTTGGCTAACCAAATTTCGTTCTTCTAGGTTAAACCGTTCGTTGGCAGTAACAGTTTTAATTTTTAGGTTTCAGTCTGTTTTCTCCTATATGGATACATGTAGTTGGAACTCTAAATCAAACACGGTTTGTGCTAGCTCTTTGAAACTTGACACAATAAAGCAGCTCCAAGTTCTATCTCTATGGTTTGTTTCCTATTGATGTAGCCCTAAGCAGAGACTGGCCCAAATCACTTTCATAGAAAGGGGTTGCCAAGCTTCCAAAAAACTACGAGTTTCCAGAAATCTCAGGACACATTTTTTCACCCAATCTTGATGACACTTTCAGGTAATGATCAGTACCCCAATCCCACTTGGCTCACCAAATTTCGTTCTTCTAGGTTAAACCGTTCGTTGGCAGTAACACTTTTAATTTTTAGGTTTCACTCTGTTTTCTCCTATATGGATACAGGTAGTTGGAACTCTAAATCAAACACGGTTTGTGCTAGCTCTTTGAAACTTGACACAATAAAGTAGCTCCAAGTTCTATATCTATGGTTTGTTTCCTATTGATGTAGCCCTAAGCAGATCCTGGGGCAAATCACTTTCATGGAAAGGGATTGCCAAGCTTCCAAAAAACTATGAGTTTCCTGAAATCTCAGCACACATTTTTTCATCCAATCTTGATGACACTTTCAGGTAATGATCACTACCCCAATCCCACTTGGCTCACCAAATTTCGTTCTTCTAGTTTAAACCGTTCATTGGCAGTAACAGTTTTAATTTTTAGGTTTCACTCTGTTTTCTCCTGTATGGATACATGTAGTTGGAACTCTAAATCAAACTCGGTTTGTGTTAGCTCTTTGTAACTTGACACAATAAAGTAGCACCAAGTTCTATCTCTATGGTTTGTTTCCTATTGATGTAGCCCTAAGCAGAGACTGGCGCAAATCACTTTCGTGGAAAGGGGATGCCAAGCTTCCAAAAAACTACGAGTTTCCTGAAATCTGAGCACATATTTTTTCACCCAATTTTGATGACACTTTCAGGTAATGATCAGTACACCAATCCCACTTGGCTCACTAAATTTCGTTCTTCTAGGTTAAACCGTTCGTTGGCAGTAACAGTTTTAATTTTTAGGTTTCACTCTGTTTTCTCCTATATGGATACATGTAGTTGGAACTCTAAATCAAACACGGTTTGTGCTAGGTCTTTGAAACTTCACACAATAAAGTAGCTCCAAGTTCTATCTCTATGGTTTGTTTCCTATTGATGTAGCCCTAAGCAGAGACTGGCGCAAATCACTTTCATGGAAAGGGGTTGCCAATCTTCCAAAAAACCACGAGTTTCCTGAAATCTCAGCACACATTTTTTCACCCAATCTTGATGACACTTTCAGGTAATGATCAGTACCCCAATCCCACTTGGCTCACCAAATTTCGTTCTTCTAGGTTAAACCGTTCGTTGGCAGTAACAGTTTTAATTTTTAGGTTTCACTCTGTTTTCTCCTATATGGATACATGTAGTTGGAACTCTAAATCAAACACGGTTTGTGCTAGCTCTTTGAATCTTGACACAATAAAGTACCTCCAAGTTCTATCTCTATGGTTTGTTTCCTATTGATGTAGCCCTAAACAGAGACTGGTGCAAATCACTTTCATTTAAAGGGGTTGCCAAGCTTCCAAAAAACTACGAGTTTCCTGAAATCTCATCACACATTTTATCACCCAATCTTGATGACACTTTCAGGTAATGATCAGTACCCCAATCCCACTTGGCTCAGCAAATTTCGTTCTTCTAGGTTAAACCGTTCGTTGGCAGTAACAGTTTAAATTTTTAGGTTTCACTCTGTTTTCTCCTATATGGATACATGTATTTGGAACTCTAAATCAAACACGGTTTGTGCTAGCTCTTTGAAACTTGACACAATAAAGTAGATCCAAGTTCTATCTCTATGGTTTGTTTCCTATTAATGTAGCCCTAAGCAGAAACTGGCGCAAATCACTTTCATGGAAAGGGGTTGCCAAGGTTCCAAAAAACTACGTGTTTCCTGAAATCTCAGCACACATTTTTTCACCCAATCTTGATGACACTTTCAGGTAATGATCAGTACAACAAATCAAACTTGGGTCACCAAGTTTCGTTCTTCTAGGTTAAACCGTTCGTTGGCAGTAACAGTTTTAATTTTTAGGTTTCACTCTGTTTTCTCCTATATGGATACATGTAGTTGGAACTCTAAATCAAACAGGGTTTGTGCTAGCTCTTTGAAACTTGACACAATAAAGTAGCTCCAAGTTCTATATCTATGGTTTGTTTCCTATTGATGTAGCCCTAAGCAGATCCTGGGGCAAATCACTTTCATGGAAAGGGATTGCCAAGCTTCCAAAAAACTATGAGTTTCCTGAAATCTCAGCACACATTTTTTCATCCAATCTTGATGACACTTTCAGGTAATGATCACTACCCCAATCCCACTTGGCTCACCAAATTTCGTTCTTCTAGTTTAAACCGTTCATTGGCAGTAACAGTTTTAATATTTAGGTTTCACTCTGTTTTCTCCTGTATGGATACATGTAGTTGGAACTCTAAATCAAACTCGGTTTGTGTTAGCTCTTTGTAACTTGACACAATAAAGTAGCACCAAGTTCTATCTCTATGGTTTGTTTCCTATTGATGTAGCCCTAAGCAGAGACTGGCGCAAATCACTTTCGTGGAAAGGGGATGCCAAGCTTCCAAAAAAATACGAGTTTCCTGAAATCTGAGCACATATTTTTTCACCCAATTTTGATGACACTTTCAGGTAATGATCAGTACACCAATCCCACTTGGCTCACTAAATTTCGTTCTTCTAGGTTAAACCGTTCGTTGGCAGTAACAGTTTTAATTTTTAGGTTTCACTCTGTTTTCTCCTATATGGATACATGTAGTTGGAACTCTAAATCAAACACGGTTTGTGCTAGCTCTTTGAAACTTGACACAATAAAGTAGCTCCAAGTTCTATCTCTATGGTTTGTTTCCTATTGATGTAGCCCTAAGCAGAGACTGGCAGCAATCACTTTCATGGAAGGGGCTTGCCAAGCTTCCAAAAAACTACGAGTTTCCTGGAATCTCAGCACACATTTTTTCACCTAATCTTGATGACACTTTCAGGTAATGATCAGTACCCCAATCCCACTTGGCTCACCAAATTTCGTTCTTGTAGGTTAAACCGTTCGTTGGCAGTAACAGTTTGAATTTTTAGGTTTCACTCTGTTTTCTCCAATATGGATACATGTAGTTGGAACTCTAAATCAAACACGGTTTGTGCTAGCTCTTTGAAACTTGACACAATAAAGTAGCTCCATGTTCTATCTCTATGGTTTGTTTCCTACTGATGTAGCTCTAAGCAGAGACTGGCGCAAATCACTTTCATGTAAAGGGGTTGCCAATCTTCCAAAAAACCACGAGTTTCCTGAAATCTCAGCACACATTTTTTCACCCAATCTTGATGACACTTTCAGGTAATGATCAGTACCCCAATCCCACTTGGCT
The DNA here is from genome assembly GCF_964194105.1 of Spermophilus citellus. NCBI lineage: Eukaryota > Metazoa > Chordata > Mammalia > Rodentia > Sciuridae > Spermophilus > Spermophilus citellus. The sequence continues at coordinate 391,746 of NW_027673037.1, read as the reverse complement.
CGCCAAATTTCGTTCTTCTAGGTTAAACCGTTCGTTGGCAGTAACAGTTTTAATTTTTAGGTTTCACTCTGTTTTCTCCTATATGGATACATGTAGTTGGAAGTCTAAATCAAAAACGGTTTGTGCTAGCTCTTTGAAACTTGACACAATAAAGTAGCTCCAAGTTCTATCTCTATGGTTTGTTTCCTATTAATGTAGCCCTAAGCAGAAACTGGCGCAAATCACTTTCATGGAAAGGGGTTGCCAAGGTTCCAAAAAACTACGTGTTTCCTGAAATCTCAGCACACATTTTTTCACCCAATCTTGATGACACTTTCAGGTAATGATCAGTACAACAAATCAAACTTGGGTCACCAAGTTTCGTTCTTCTAGGTTAAACCGTTCGTTGGCAGTAACAGTTTTAATTTTTAGGTTTCACTCTGTTTTCTCCTATATGGATACATGTAGTTGGAACTCTAAATCAAACAGGGTTTGTGCTAGCTCTTTGAAACTTGACACAATAAAGTAGCTCCAAGTTCTATATCTATGGTTTGTTTCCTATTGATGTAGCCCTAAGCAGATCCTGGGGCAAATCACTTTCATGGAAAGGGATTGCCAAGCTTCCAAAAAACTATGAGTTTCCTGAAATCTCAGCACACATTTTTTCATCCAATCTTGATGACACTTTCAGGTAATGATCACTACCCCAATCCCACTTGGCTAACCAAATTTCGTTCTTCTAGTTTAAACCGTTCATTGGCAGTAACAGTTTTAATTTTTAGGTTTCACTCTGTTTTCTCCTGTATGGATACATGTAGTTGGAACTCTAAATCAAACTCGGTTTGTGTTAGCTCTTTGTAACTTGACACAATAAAGTAGCACCAAGTTCTATCTCTATGGTTTGTTTCCTATTGATGTAGCCCTAAGCAGAGACTGGCGCAAATCACTTTCGTGGAAAGGGGATGCCAAGCTTCCAAAAAAATACGAGTTTCCTGAAATCTGAGCACATATTTTTTCACCCAATTTTGATGACACTTTCAGGTAATGATCAGTACACCAATCCCACTTGGCTCACTAAATTTCGTTCTTCTAGGTTAAACCGTTCGTTGGCAGTAACAGTTTTAATTTTTAGGTTTCACTCTGTTTTCTCCTATATGGATACATGTAGTTGGAACTCTAAATCAAACTCGGTTTGTGCTAGCTCTTTGAAACTTGACACAATAAAGTAGCTCCAAGTTCTATCTCTATGGTTTGTTTCCTATTGATGTAGCCCTAAGCAGAGACTGGCAGCAATCACTTTCATGGAAGGGGCTTGCCAAGCTTCCAAAAAACTACGAGTTTCCTGGAATCTCAGCACACATTTTTTCACCTAATCTTGATGACACTTTCAGGTAATGATCAGTACCCCAATCCCACTTGGCTCACCAAATTTCGTTCTTCTAGGTTAAACCGTTCGTTGGCAGTAACAGTTTGAATTTTTAGGTTTCACTCTGTTTTCTCCAATATGGATACATGTAGTTGGAACTCTAAATCAAACACTGTTTGTGCTAGCTCTTTGAAACTTGACACAATAATGTAGCTCCATGTTCTATCTCTATGGTTTGTTTCCTACTGATGTAGCTCTAAGCAGAGACTGGCGCAAATCACTTTCATGTAAAGGGGTTGCCAATCTTCCAAAAAACCACGAGTTTCCTGAAATCTCAGCACACATTTTTTCACCCAAACTTGATGACACTTTCAGGTAATGATCAGTACCCCAATCCCACTTGGCTCACCAAATTTCGTTCTTCTAGGTTAAACCGTTCGTTGGCAGTAACAGTTTTAATTTTTAGGTTTCACTCTGTTTTCTCCTATATGGATACATGTAGTTGGAACTCTAAATCAAACACGGTTTGTGCTAGCTCTTTGAAACTTGACACAATAAAGTAGCTCCAAATTCTGTCTCTATGGTTTGTTTCTTATTGATGTAGCCCTAAGCAGAGACTGGCGCAAATCACTTTCATGGAAAGGGGTTGCCAAGCTTCCAAAAAACTACGAGTTTCCTGAAATCTCAGCACACATTTTTTCACCCAATCTTGATGACACTTTCAGGTAATGATCACTACCCCAATCCCACTTGGCTCACCAAATTTCACTCTTCTAGGTTAAACCGTTCGTTGGCAGTAACAGTTTTAATTTTTAGGTTTCACTCTGTTTTCTCCTATATGGATACATGTAGTTGGAACTCTAAATCAAACACGGTTTGTGCTAGCTCTTTGAAACTTGACACAATAAAGTAGCTCCAAGTTCTATCTCTATGGTTTGTTTCCTATTGATGTAGCCCTAAGCAGAGACTGGCGCAAATCACTTTCATGGAAAGGGGTTGACAATCCTCCAAAAAACTACGAGTTTCCTGAAATCTCAGCACACATTTTTTCACCCAAACTTGATGACACTTTCCGGTAATGATCAGTTCCCCAATCCCACTTGGCTCGCCAAATTTCGTTCTTCTAGGTTAAACCGTTCATTGGCAGTAACAGTTTTAATTTTTAGGTTTCACTCTGTTTTCTCCTATATGGATACATGTAGTTGGAAGTCTAAATCAAACACGGTTTGTGCTAGCTCTTTGAAACTTGACACAATAAAGTAGCTCCAAGTTCTATCTCTATGGTTTGATTCCTATTGATGTAGCCCTAAGCAGAGACTGGCGCAAATCACTTTCATGGAAAGCGGTTGCCAATCTTCCAAAAAACTACGAGTTTCCTGAAATCTCAGCACACATTTTTTCACCCAATCTTGATGACACTTTCAGGTAATGATCAGTACCCCAATCCCACTTGGCTCACTAAATTTCGTTCTTCAAGGTTAAACCGTTCGTTGGCAGTAACAGTTTTAATTTTTAGGTTTCACTCTGTTTTCTCCTATATGGATACATGTAGTTGGAAGTCTAAATCAAACACGGTTTGTGCTAGCTCTTTGAAACTTGACACAATAAAGTAGCTCCAAGTTCTATCTCTATGGTTTGTTTCCTATTGATGTAGCCCTAAGCAGAGACTGGCGCAAATCACTTTCATGGAAAGGCGTTGCCAATCTTCCAAAAAACTACGAGTTTCCTGAAATCTCAGCACAAATTTTTTCACCCAATCTTGATGACACTTTCAGGTAATGATCAGTACCCCAATCCCACTTGGCTCACCAAATTTCGTTCTTCTAGGTTAAACCGTTCGTTGGCAGTAACAGTTTTAATTTTTAGGTTTCACTCTGTTTTCTCCTATATGGATACATGTAGTTGGAACTCTAAATCAAACACGGTTTGTGCTAGCTCTTTGAAACTTGACACAATAAAGTAGCTCCAAGTTCTATCTCTATGGTTTGTTTCCTATTGATGTAGCCCTAAACAGAGACTGGTGCAAATCACTTTCATTTAAAGGGGTTGCCAAGCTTCCAAAAAACTACGAGTTTCCTGAAATCTCATCACACATTTTTTCACCCAATCTTGATGACACTTTCAGGTAATGATCAGTACCCCAATCCCACTTGGCTCACCAAATTTCGTTCTTCTAGGTTAAACCGTTCGTTGGCAGGAACAGTTTTAATTTTTAGGTTTCACTCTGTTTTCTCCTATATGGATACATGTAGTTGGAACTCTAAATCAAACACGGTTTGTGCTAGCTCTTTGAAACTTGACTCAATAAAGTAGCTCCAAGTTCTGTATCTATGGTTTGTTTCCTATTGATGTAGCCCTAAGCAGATCCTGGGGCAAATCACTTTCATGGAAAGGGATTGCCATGCTTACAAAAAACTACGAGTTTCCTGAAATCTCAGCACACATTTTTTCACCCAATCTTGATGACACTTTCAGGTAATGATCACTACCCCAATCCCACTTGGCTCACCAAATTTCGTTCTTCTAGGTTAAACCGTTCGTTGGCATTAACAGTTTTAATTTTTAGGTTTCACTCTGTTTTCTCCAATAGGGATACCTGTAGTTGGAACTCTAAATCAAACACGGTTTGTGCTAGCTCTTTGAAACTTGACAGAATAAAGTAGTTCCAAGTTCTATCTCTATGGTTTGTTTCCTATTGCTGTAGCCCTAAGCAGAGACTGGCGCAAATCACTTTCATGGAAAGGGGTTGCCAAGCTTCCAAAAAACTACGAGTTTCCTGAAATCTCAGCACACATTTTTTCACCCAATCTTGATTACACTTTCAGGTAATGATCAGTACCCCAAAACCACTTGGCTCACTAAATTTTGTTCTTCTAGGTTAAACTGTTCGTTGGCAGTAACAGTTTTAATTTTTAGGTTTCACACTGTTTTCTCCTATATGGATATGTAGTTGGAACTCTAAATCAAACACGGTTTGTGCTAGCTCTTTGAAACTTTACACAATAAAGTAGCTCCAAGTTCTATCTCTATGGTTTGTTTCCTATTGAGGTAGCCTTAAGCAGAGACTGGCGCAAATCACTTTCATGGAAGGGGGTTGCCAAGCTTCCAAAAAACTATGAGTTTCCTGAAATCTCAGCACACATTTTTTCATCCAATCTTGATGACACTTTCAGGTAATGATCACTACCCCAATCCCACTTGGCTAACCAAATTTCGTTCTTCTAGTTTAAACCGTTCATTGGCAGTAACAGTTTTAATTTTTAGGTTTCACTCTGTTTTCTCCTTTATGGATACATGTAGTTGGAACTCTAAATCAAACACGGTTTGTGCTAGCTCTTTGAAACTTGACACAATAAAGTAGGTCCAAGTTCTATATCTACGGTTTGTTTCCTATTGATGTAGCCCTAAGCAGATCCTGGGGCAAATCACTTTCATGGTAAGGGGTTGCCAAGCTTCCAAAAAACTACGAGTTTCCTGAAATCTCAGCACACATTTTTTCACGCAATCTTGATGACACTTTCAGGTAATGATCACTACCCCAATCCCACTTGGCTCACCAAATTTCGTTCTTCTAGGTTAAACCGTTCGTGGGCAGTAACAGTTTTAACTTTTAGGTTTCACTCTATTTTCTCCTATATGAATACATGTAGTTGGAACTCTAAATCAAATAGGGTTTGTGCTAGCTCTTTGAAACTTGACACAATAAAGTAGCTCCAAGTTCTATCTCTATGGTTTGTTTCCTATTGATGTAGCTCTAAGCAGAGACTGGCGCAAATCACTTTCATGGAAAGGGGTTGACAATCGTCCAAAAAACTAAGTGTTTCCTGAAATCTCAGCACACATTTTTTCACCCAATCTTGATGACACTTTCTGGTAATGATCAGCACCCCAATCCCTCTTGGCTCACCAAATTTCGTTCTTCTAGGTTAAACCGTTCGTTGGCAGTAACAGTTTTAATTTTTAGGTTTCACTCTGTTTTCTCCTATATGGATACATGTAGTTGGAACTCTAAATCAAACACGGTTTGTGCTAGGTCTTTGAAACTTCACACAATAAAGTAGCTCCAAGTTCTATCTCTATGGTTTGTTTCCTATTGATGTAGCCCTAAGCAGAGACTGGCGCAAATCACTTTCATGGAAAGGGGTTGCCAATCTTCCAAAAAACCACGAGTTTCCTGAAATCTCAGCACACATTTTTTCACCCAATCTTGATGACACTTTCAGGTAATGATCAGTACCCCAATCCCACTTGGCTCACCAAATTTCGTTCTTCTAGGTTAAACCGTTCGTTGGCAGTAACAGTTTTAATTTTTAGGTTTCACTCTGTTTTCTCCTACATGGATACATGTAGTTGGAACTCTGAATCAAACACGGTTTGTGCTAGCTCTTTGAAACTTGACACAATAAAATAGTTCCAAGTTCTATCTCTATGGTTTGTTTCCTATTGATGTAGCCCTAAACAGAGACTGGTGCAAATCACTTTCATTTAGAGGGGTTGCCAAGCTTCCAAAAAACTACGAGTTTCCTGAAATCTCATCACACATTTTATCACCCAATCTTGATGACACTTTCAGGTAATGATCAGTACCCCAATCCCACTTGGCTCAGCAAATTTCGTTCTTCTAGGTTAAACCGTTCGTCGGCAGTAACAGTTTAAATTTTTAGGTTTCACTCTGTTTTCTCCTATATGGATACATGTAGTTGGAAGTCTAAATCAAAAACGGTTTGTGCTAGCTCTTTGAAACTTGACACAATAAAGTAGCTCCAAGTTCTATCTCTATGGTTTGTTTCCTATTAATGTAGCCCTAAGCATAGACTGGCGCAAATCACTTTCATGGAAAGGGGTTGCCAAGGTTCCAAAAAACTACGAGTTTCCTGAAATCTCAGCACACATTTTTTCACCCAATCTTGATGACACTTTCAGGTAATGATCAGTACAACAAATCCCACATGGGTCACCAAGTTTCGTTCTTCTAGGTTAAACCATTCGTTGGCAGTAACAGTTTTAATTTTTAGGTTTCACTCTGTTTTCTCCTATATGGATACATGTAGTTGGAACTCTAAATCAAACACGGTTTGTGCTAGCTCTTTGAAACTTGACACAATAATGTAGCTCCAAGTTCTATCTCTATGGTTTGTTTCCTATTGATGTAGCCCTAACCAGAGACTGGTGTAAATCACTTTCATGGAAAGGGGTTGCCAATCTTCCAAAAAAACTACGAGTTTCCTGAAATCTCAGCACACATTTTTCACCCAATCTTGATGACACTTTCATTTAATGATCAGTACCCCAATCCCACATGGCTGACCAAGTTTCTTTCTTCTAGGTTAAACCGTTCCTTGGCAGTAACAGTTTAATTTTTTAGGTTTCACTCTGTTATCTCCTATATGGATACATGTAGTTGGAACTCTAAATCAAACACGGTTTGTGCTAGCTCTTTGAAACTTGACACAATAAAGAAGCTCCAAGTTCTATCTCTATGGTTTGTTTCCTATTGATGTAGCCCTAAGCAGAGACTGGCGCAAATCACTTTCATGGAAAGGGGTTGCCAAGCTTCCAAAAAACTACGAGTTTCCTGAAATATCAGCACACATTTTTTCACCCAATCTTGATGACACTTTCAGGTAATGATCAGTACCCCATTCCCACTTGGCTCTCCAAATTTCGTTCTTCTAGGTTAAACCGTTCGTTGGAAGTAACAGTTTTAACTTTTAGGTTTCACTCAATTTTCTCCTATATGAATACATGTAGTTGGAACTCTAAATCAAACACGGTTTGTGCTAGCTCTTTGAAACTTGACACAATAAAGTAGCTCCAAGTTCTATCTCTATGGTTTGTTTCCTATTGATGTAGCCCTAAGCAGAGACTGGCGCAAATCACTTTCATGGAAAGGGGTTGCCAATCTTCCAAAAAACTACGAGTTTCCTGAAATCTCAGCACACATTTTTCACCCAATCTTGATGACACTTTCAGATAATGATCAGTACCCCAATCCCACTTGGCTCACCAAATTTCGTTCTTCTAGGTTAAACCGTTCGTTGGCAGTAACAGTTTTAATTTTTAGGTTTCACTCTGTTTTCTCCTATATGGATACATGTAGTTGGAACTCTAAATCAAACACGGTTTGTGCTAGCTCTTTGAAACTTGACACAATAAAGTAGCTCCAAGTAATATATCTATTGTTTGTTTCCTATTGATGTAGCCCTAAGCAGATCCTGGGGCAAATCACTTTCATGGTAAGGGGTTGCCAAGCTTCCAAAAAACTACGAGTTTCCTGAAATCTCAGCACACATTTTTTCACCCAATCTTGATGACACTTTCAGGTAATGATCAGTACCCCAAAACCACTTGGCTCACTAAATTTTGTTCTTCTAGGTTAAACTGTTCGTTGGCAGTAACAGTTTTAATTTTTAGGTTTCACACTGTTTTCTCCTATATGGATATGTAGTTGGAACTCTAAATCAAACACGGTTTGTGCTAGCTCTTTGAAACTTTACACAATAAAGTAGCTCCAAGTTCTATCTCTATGGTTTGTTTCCTATTGAGGTAGCCTTAAGCAGAGACTGGCGCAAATCACTTTCATGGAAGGGGGTTGCCAAGCTTCCAAAAAACTATGAGTTTCCTGAAATCTCAGCACACATTTTTTCATCCAATCTTGATGACACTTTCAGGTAATGATCACTACCCCAATCCCACTTGGCTAACCAAATTTCGTTCTTCTAGTTTAAACCGTTCATTGGCAGTAACAGTTTTAATTTTTAGGTTTCACTCTGTTTTCTCCTTTATGGATACATGTAGTTGGAACTCTAAATCAAACACGGTTTGTGCTAGCTCTTTGAAACTTGACACAATAAAGTAGCTCCAAGTTCTATATCTACGGTTTGTTTCCTATTGATGTAGCCCTAAGCAGATCCTGGGGCAAATCACTTTCATGGTAAGGGGTTCCCAAGCTTCCAAAAAACTACGAGTTTCCTGAAATCTCAGCACACATTTTTTCACCCAATTTTGATGACACTTTCAGGTAATGATCACTACCCCAATCCCACTTGGCTCACCAAATTTCGTTCTTCTAGGTTAAACCGTTCGTTGGCAGTAACAGTTTTAACTTTTAGGTTTCACTCTATTTTCTCCTATATGAATACATGTAGTAGGAACTCTAAATCAAATACGGTTTGTGCTAGCTCTTTGAAACTTGACACAATAAAGTAGCTCCAAGTTCTATCTCTATGGTTTGTTTCCTATTGATGTAGCCCTAAGCAGAGACTGGCGCAAATCACTTTCATGGAAAGGGGTTGACAATCGTCCAAAAAACTAAGAGTTTCCTGAAATCTCAGCACACATTTTTCACCCAATCTTGATGACACTTTCTGGTAATGATCAGTACCCCAATCCCACATGGCTGACCAAGTTTCTTTCTTCTAGGTTAAACCATTCGTTGGCAGTAACAGTTTAATTTTTTAGGTTTTACTCTGTTATCTCCTATATGGATACATGTAGTTGGAACTCTAAATCAAACACGGTTTGTGCTAGCTCTTTGAAACTTGACACAATAAAGAAGCTCCAAGTTCTATCTCTATGGTTTGTTTCCTATTGATGTAGCCCTAAGCAGAGACTGGCGCAAATCACTTTCATGGAAAGGGGTTGCCAAGCTTCCAAAAAACTACGAGTTTCCTGAAATCTCAGCACACATTTTTTCACCCAATCTTGATGACACTTTCAGGTAATGATCAGTACCCCATTCCCACTTGGCTCTCCAAATTTCGTTCTTCTAGGTTAAACCGTTCGTTGGAAGTAACAGTTTTAACTTTTAGGTTTCACTCAATTTTCTCCTATATGAATACATGTAGTTGGAACTCTAAATCAAACACGGTTTGTGCTAGCTCTTTGAAACTTGACACAATAAAGTAGCTCCAAGTTCTATCTCTATGGTTTGTTTCCTATTGATGTAGCCCTAAGCAGAGACTGGCGCAAATCACTTTCATGGAAAGGGGTTGCCAATCTTCCAAAAAACTACGAGTTTCCTGAAATCTCAGCACACATTTTTCACCCAATATTGATGACACTTTCAGATAATGATCAGTACCCCAATCCCACTTGGCTCACCAAATTTCGTTCTTCTAGGTTAAACCGTTCGTTGGCAGTAACAGTTTTAATTTTTAGGTTTCACTCTGTTTTCTCCTATATGGATACATGTAGTTGGAACTCTAAATCAAATACGGTTTGTGCTTGCTCTTTGAAACTTGACACAATAAAGTAGCTCCAAGTTCTATCTCTATGGTTTGTTTCCTATTGATGTAGCCCTAGGCAGAGACTGGCGCAAATCACTTTCACTTAAAGGGGTTGCCAAGCTTCCAAAAAACTACGAGTTTCCTGAAATCTCAGCACACATTTTTTCACCCAATCTTGATGACACTTTCTGGTAATGATCAGCACCCCAATCCCACTTGGCTCACCAAATTTCGTTCTTCTAGGTTAAACCGTTCGTTGGCAGTAACAGTTTTAATTTTTAGGTTTCACTCTGTTTTCTCCTATATGGATACATGTAGTTGGAACGCTAAATCAAACACGGTTTGTGCTAGCTCTTTGAAACTTGACACAATAAAGTAGCTCCAAGTTCTATCTCTATGGTTTGTTTCCTATTGATGTAGCCCTAAGCAGAGACTGGCGCAAATCACTTTCATGGAAAGGGGTTGCCAAACTTCCAAAAAACTACGAGTTTCCTGAAATCTCAGCACACATTTTTTCACCCAATCTTGATGACACTTTCAGGTAATGATCAGTACCCCATTCCCACTTGGCTCTCCAAATTTCGTTCTTCTAGGTTAAACCGTTCGTTGGAAGTAACAGTTTTAACTTTTAGGTTTCACTCAATTTTCTCCTATATGAATACATGTAGTTGGAACTCTAAATCAAACACGGTTTGTGCTAGCTCTTTGAAACTTGACACAATAAAGTAGCTCCAAGTTCTATCTCTATGGTTTGTTTCCTATTGATGTAGCCCTAAGCAGAGACTGGCGCAAATCACTTTCATGGAAAGGGGTTGCCAATCTTCCAAAAAACTACGAGTTTCCTGAAATCTCAGCACACATTTTTCACCCAATCTTGATGACACTTTCAGATAATGATCAGTACCCCAATCCCACTTGGCTCACCAAATTTCGTTCTTCTAGGTTAAACCGTTCGTTGGCAGTAACAGTTTTAATTTTTAGGTTTCACTCTGTTTTCTCCTATATGGATACATGTAGTTGGAACTCTAAATCAAACACGGTTTGTGCTAGCTCTTTGAAACTTGACACAATAAAGTAGCTCCAAGTAATATATCTATTGTTTGTTTCCTATTGATGTAGCCCTAAGCAGATCCTGGGGCAAATCACTTTCATGGTAAGGGGTTGCCAAGCTTCCAAAAAACTACGAGTTTCCTGAAATCTCAGCACACATTTTTTCACCCAATCTTGATGACACTTTCAGGTAATGATCAGTACCCCAAAACCACTTGGCTCACTAAATTTTGTTCTTCTAGGTTAAACTGTTCGTTGGCAGTAACAGTTTTAATTTTTAGGTTTCACACTGTTTTCTCCTATATGGATATGTAGTTGGAACTCTAAATCAAACACGGTTTGTGCTAGCTCTTTGAAACTTTACACAATAAAGTAGCTCCAAGTTCTATCTCTATGGTTTGTTTCCTATTGAGGTAGCCTTAAGCAGAGACTGGCGCAAATCACTTTCATGGAAGGGGGTTGCCAAGCTTCCAAAAAACTATGAGTTTCCTGAAATCTCAGCACACATTTTTTCATCCAATCTTGATGACACTTTCAGGTAATGATCACTACCCCAATCCCACTTGGCTAACCAAATTTCGTTCTTCTAGTTTAAACCGTTCATTGGCAGTAACAGTTTTAATTTTTAGGTTTCACTCTGTTTTCTCCTTTATGGATACATGTAGTTGGAACTCTAAATCAAACACGGTTTGTGCTAGCTCTTTGAAACTTGACACAATAAAGTAGCTCCAAGTTCTATATCTACGGTTTGTTTCCTATTGATGTAGCCCTAAGCAGATCCTGGGGCAAATCACTTTCATGGTAAGGGGTTCCCAAGCTTCCAAAAAACTACGAGTTTCCTGAAATCTCAGCACACATTTTTTCACCCAATTTTGATGACACTTTCAGGTAATGATCACTACCCCAATCCCACTTGGCTCACCAAATTTCGTTCTTCTAGGTTAAACCGTTCGTTGGCAGTAACAGTTTTAACTTTTAGGTTTCACTCTATTTTCTCCTATATGAATACATGTAGTAGGAACTCTAAATCAAATACGGTTTGTGCTAGCTCTTTGAAACTTGACACAATAAAGTAGCTCCAAGTTCTATCTCTATGGTTTGTTTCCTATTGATGTAGCCCTAAGCAGAGACTGGCGCAAATCACTTTCATGGAAAGGGGTTGACAATCGTCCAAAAAACTAAGAGTTTCCTGAAATCTCAGCACACATTTTTCACCCAATCTTGATGACACTTTCTGGTAATGATCAGTACCCCAATCCCACATGGCTGACCAAGTTTCTTTCTTCTAGGTTAAACCATTCGTTGGCAGTAACAGTTTAATTTTTTAGGTTTTACTCTGTTATCTCCTATATGGATACATGTAGTTGGAACTCTAAATCAAACACGGTTTGTGCTAGCTCTTTGAAACTTGACACAATAAAGAAGCTCCAAGTTCTATCTCTATGGTTTGTTTCCTATTGATGTAGCCCTAAGCAGAGACTGGCGCAAATCACTTTCATGGAAAGGGGTTGCCAAGCTTCCAAAAAACTACGAGTTTCCTGAAATCTCAGCACACATTTTTTCACCCAATCTTGATGACACTTTCAGGTAATGATCAGTACCCCATTCCCACTTGGCTCTCCAAATTTCGTTCTTCTAGGTTAAACCGTTCGTTGGAAGTAACAGTTTTAACTTTTAGGTTTCACTCAATTTTCTCCTATATGAATACATGTAGTTGGAACTCTAAATCAAACACGGTTTGTGCTAGCTCTTTGAAACTTGACACAATAAAGTAGCTCCAAGTTCTATCTCTATGGTTTGTTTCCTATTGATGTAGCCCTAAGCAGAGACTGGCGCAAATCACTTTCATGGAAAGGGGTTGCCAATCTTCCAAAAAACTACGAGTTTCCTGAAATCTCAGCACACATTTTTCACCCAATATTGATGACACTTTCAGATAATGATCAGTACCCCAATCCCACTTGGCTCACCAAATTTCGTTCTTCTAGGTTAAACCGTTCGTTGGCAGTAACAGTTTTAATTTTTAGGTTTCACTCTGTTTTCTCCTATATGGATACATGTAGTTGGAACTCTAAATCAAATACGGTTTGTGCTTGCTCTTTGAAACTTGACACAATAAAGTAGCTCCAAGTTCTATCTCTATGGTTTGTTTCCTATTGATGTAGCCCTAGGCAGAGACTGGCGCAAATCACTTTCACTTAAAGGGGTTGCCAAGCTTCCAAAAAACTACGAGTTTCCTGAAATCTCAGCACACATTTTTTCACCCAATCTTGATGACACTTTCTGGTAATGATCAGCACCCCAATCCCACTTGGCTCACCAAATTTCGTTCTTCTAGGTTAAACCGTTCGTTGGCAGTAACAGTTTTAATTTTTAGGTTTCACTCTGTTTTCTCCTATATGGATACATGTAGTTGGAACGCTAAATCAAACACGGTTTGTGCTAGCTCTTTGAAACTTGACACAATAAAGTAGCTCCAAGTTCTATCTCTATGGTTTGTTTCCTATTGATGTAGCCCTAAGCAGAGACTGGCGCAAATCACTTTCATGGAAAGGGGTTGCCAAACTTCCAAAAAACTACGAGTTTCCTGAAATCTCAGCACACATTTTTTCACCCAATCTTGATGACACTTTCAGGTAATGATCAGTACCCCAATCCCACTTGGCTCACCAAATTTCGTTCTTCTAGGTTAAACCGTTCGTTGGCAGTAACAGTTTTAATTTTTAGGTTTCACTCTGTTTTCTCCTATATGGATACATGTAGTTGGAACTCTAAATCAAACACGGTTTGTGCTAGCTCTTTGAAACTTGACACAATAAAGTAGCTCCAAGTTCTATCTCTATGGTTTGTTTCCTATTGATGTAGCCCTAAGCAGAGACTGGCGCAAATCACTTTCATGGAAAGGGGTTGCCAATCTTCCAAAAAACTACGAGTTTCCTGAAATCTCAGCACACATTTTTTCTCCCAATCTTGATGACACTTTCAGGTAATGATCAGTACCCCAATCCCACTTGGCTCACCAAATTTCGTTCTTCTAGGTTAAACCGTTCGTTGGCAGTAACAGTTTTAATTTTTAGGTTTCACTCTGTTTTCTCCTATATGGATACATGTAGTTGGAACTCTAAATCAAACACGGTTTGTGCTAGCTCTTTGAAACTTGGCACAATAAAGTAGCTCCAAGTTCTATCTCTATGGTTTGTTTCCTATTGATGTAGACCTAAGCAGAGACTGGCGCAAATCACTTTCATGGAAAGGGGATGCTAATCCTCCAAAAAACTACGAGTTTCCTGAAATCTCAGCACACATTTTTTCACCCAAACTTGATGACACTTTCAGGTAATGATCAGTACCCCAATCCCACTTGGCTCACCAAATTTCGTTCTTCTAGGTTAAACCGTTCCTTGGCAGTAACAGTTTTAATTTTTAGGTTTCACTCTGTTTTCTCCTATATGGATAAATGCATTTGGAAGTCTAAATCAAACACGGTTTGTGCTAGCTCTTTGAAACGTGACACAATATTGTAGCTCCAAGATCTATCCCTATGGTTTGTTTCCTATTGATGTAGCCCTAAGCAGGGACTGGAGCAAATCACTTTCATGGAAAGCGGTTGCCAAACTTCCAAAAAACTACGAGTTTCCTGAAATCTCTCCACACATTTTTTCACCCAATCTTGACGACACTTTCAGGTAATGATCAGTACCCCAATCCCACTTGGCTCACTAAATTTCATTCTTCTAGGTTAAACCATTCGTTGGCAATAACAGTTTTAATTTTTAGGTTTCACTCTGTTTTCTCCTATATGGATACATGTAGTTGGAACTCTAAATCAAACACGGTTTGTGCTAGCTCTTTGAAACTTGACACAGTAAAGTAGCTCCAAGTTCTACCTCTATGGTTTGTTTCTTATTGATGTAGCCCTAAGCAGAGACTGGCGCAAATCACTTTCATTGAAAGGGGTTGCCAAGCTTCCAAAAAACTACGAGTTTCCTGAAATCTCAGCACACATTTTTTCAACCAATCTTGATGACACTTTCAGGTAATGATCAGTACCCCAATCCCACTTGGCTCACCAAATTTCGTTCTTCTAGGTTAAACCGTTCGTTGGCAGTAACAGTTTTAATTTTTAGGTTTCACTCTGTTTTCTCCTATATGGATACATGTAGTTGGAACTCTAAATCAAACACGGTTTGTGCTAGCTCTTTGAAACTTGACACAATAAAGTAGCTCCAAGTTCTATCTCTATGGTTTGTTTCCTATTGATGTAGCCCTAAGCAGAGACTGGCGCAAATCACTTTCATGGAAAGGGGTTGCCAAGCTTCCAAAAAACTACGAGTTTCCTGAAATCTCAGCACACATTTTTTCAACCAATCTTGATGACACTTTCAGGTAATGATCACTACCCCAATCACACTTGGCTCACCAAATTTCATTCTTCTAGGTTAAACCGTTCGTTGGCAGTAACAGTTTTAATTTTTAGGTTTCACTCTATTTTCTCCTATATGGATACATGTAGTTGGAACTCTAAATCAAACACGGTTTGTGCTAGCTCTTTGAAACTTGACACAATAAAGTAGCTCCAAGTTCTATCTCTATGGTTTGTTTCCTATTGATGTAGCCCTAAGCAGAGACGGCGCAAATCACTTTCATTTAAAGGGGTTGCCAAGCTTCCAAAAAACTACGAGTTTCCTGAAATCTCAGCACACATTTTATCACCCAATCTTGATGACACTTTCAGGTAATGATCAGTACCCCAATCCCACTGGGCTCAGCAAATTACGTTCTTCTAGGTTAAACCGTTCGTCGGCAGTAACAGTTTTAATTTTTAGGTTTCACTCTGTTTTCTCCTATATGGATACATGTAGTTGGATGTCTAAGTCAAAAACGGTTTGTGCTAGCTCTTTGAAACTTGACACAATAAAGTAGCTTCAAGTTCTATCTCTATGGTTTGTTTCCTATTGATGTAGCCCTAAGTAGAGACTGGCGCAAATCACTTTCATTTAAAGGGGTTGCCAAGCTTCCAAAAAACTACGAGTTTCCTGAAATCTCAGCACACATTTTTCACCCAATTTTGATGACACTTTCAGGTAATGATCAGTACCCCAATCCCACTTGGCTCACCAAATTTCGTTCTTCTAGGTTAAACCGTTCGTTGGCAGTAACAGTTTTAATTTTTAGGTTTCACTCTGTTTTCTCCTATATGGATACATGTTTTTGGAACTCTAAATCAAACACGGTTTGTGCTAGCTCTTTGAAACTTGACAAAATAAAGTAGCTCCTAGTTCTATCTCTATGGTTTGTTTCCTATTGATGTAGCCCGAAGCAGAGACTGGCGCAAATCACTTTCATGGAAAGGGGTTGCCAAGGTTCCAAAAAACTACGAGTTTCCTGAAATCTCAGCACACATTTTTTCACACAATCTTGATGACACTTTCAGGTAATGATCAGTACACAAATCCCACTTGGGTCACCAAGTTTCGTTCTTCTAGGTTAAACCGTTCGTTGGCAGTAACAGTTTTAATTTTTAGGTTTCACTCTGTTTTCTCCTATATGGATACATGTAGTTGGAACTCTAAATCAAACACGGTTTGTGCTAGCTCTTTGAAACTTGACACAATAAATTAGCTCCAAGTTCTATCTCTATGGTTTGTTTCTTATTGATGTAGCCCTAAGCAGAGACTGGCGCAAATCACTTTCATGGAAAGGGGTTGCCAAGCTTCCAAAAAACTACGAGTTTCCTGAAATCTCAGCACACATTTTTTCACCCAATCTTGATGACACTTTCAGGTAATGATCACTACCCCAATCCCACTTGGCTCACCAAATTTCATTCTTCTAGGTTAAACCGTTCGTTGGCAGTAACAGTTTTAATTTTTAGGTTTCACTCTGTTTTCTCCTATATGGATACATGTAGTTGGAACTCTAAATCAAACACGGTTTGTGCTAGCTCTTTGAAACTTGACACAATAAAGTAGCTCCAAGTTCTATCTCTATGGTTTGTTTCCTATTGATGTAGCCCTAAGCAGAGAAGGCGCAAATCACTTTCATGGAAAGGGGTTGCCAATCCTCCAAAAAACTACGAGTTTCCTGAAATCTCAGCACACATTTTTTCACCCAAACTTGATGACACTTTCAGGTAATGATCAGTACCCCAATCCCACTTGGCTCACCAAATTTCGTTCTTCTAGGTTAAACCGTTCGTTGGCAGTAACAGTTTTAATTTTTAGGTTTCACTCTGTTTTCTCCTATATGGATACATGCAGTTGGAAGTCTAAATCAAACACGGTTTGTGCTAGCTCTTTGAAACTTGACACAATAAATTAGCTCCAAGTTCTATCTTTATGGTTTGTTTCCTATTGATGTAGCCCTAAGCAGGGACTGGCGCAAATCACTTTCATGGAAAGCGGTTGCCAATCTTCCAAAAAACTACGAGTTTCCTGAAATCTCAGCACACATTTTTTCACCCAATCTTGACGACACTTTCAGGTAATGATCAGTACCCCAATCCCACTTGGCTCACTAAATTTCGTTCTTCTAGGTTAAACCGTTCGTTGGCAGTAACAGTTTTAATTTTTAGGTTTCACTCTGTTTTCTCCTATATGGATACATGTATTTGGAAGTCTAAATCAAACACGGTTTGTGCTAGCTCTTTGAAACTTGACACAATAAAGTAGCTCCAACTTCTATCTCTATGGTTTGTTTCCTATTGATGTAGCCCTAAGCAGAGACTGGCGCAAATCACTTTCATGGAAAGGGGTTGCCAATCTTCCAAAAAACTACGAGTTTCCTGAAATCTCAGCACACATTTTTTCTCCCAATCTTGATGACACTTTCAGGTAATGATCAGTACCCCAATCCCACTTGGCTCACCAAATTTCGTTCTTCTAGGTTAAACCGTTCGTTGGCAGTAACAGTTTTAATTTTTAGGTTTCACTCTGTTTTCTCCTATATGGATACATGTAGTTGGAACTCTAAATCAAACACGGTTTGTGCTAGCTCTTTGAAACTTGACACAATAAAGTAGCTCCAAGTAATATATCTATAGTTTGTTTCCAATTGATGTAGCCCTAAGCAGAGACTGGCGCAAATCTCTTTCATGGAAAGGGGTTGCCAATCTTCCAAAAAACTACGAGTTTCCTGAAATCTCAGCACACATTTTTCACCCAATATTGATGACACTTTCAGATAATGATCAGTACCCCAATCCCACTTGGCTCACCAAATTTCGTTCTTCTAGGTTAAACCGTTCGTTGGCAGTAACAGTTTTAATTTTTAGGTTTCACTCTGTTTTCTCCTATATGGATACATGTAGTTGGAACTCTAAATCAAACACGGTTTGTGCTAGCTCTTTGAAACTTGACACAGTAAAGTAGCTCCAAGTTCTATCTCTATGGTTTGTTTCTTATTGATGTAGCCCTAAGCAGAGACTGGCGCAAATCACTTTCATTGAAAGGGGTTGCCAAGCTTCCAAAAAACTACGAGTTTCCTGAAATCTCAGCACACATTTTTTCACCCAATCTTGATGACACTTTCATGTAATGATCAGTACCCCAATCCCACTTGGCTCACCAAATTTCGTTCTTCTAGGTTAAACCGTTCGTTGGCAGTAACAGTTTTAATTTTTAGGTTTCACTCTGTTTTCTCCTATATGGATACATGTAGTTGGAACTCTAAATCAAACACGGTTTGTGCTAGCTCTTTGAAACTTGACACAATAAAGTAGCTCCAAGTTCTATCTCTATGGTTTGTTTCCTATTGATGTAGCCCTAAGCAGAGACTGGCGCAAATCACTTTCATGGAAAGGGGTTGCCAAGCTTCCAAAAAACTACGAGTTTCCTGAAATCTCAGCACACATTTTTTCAACCAATCTTGATGACACTTTCAGGTAATGATCACTACCCCAATCCCACTTGGCTCACCAAATTTCATTCTTCTAGGTTAAACAGTTCGTTGGCAGTAACAGTTTTAATTTTTAGGTTTCACTCTATTTTCTCCTATATGGATACATGTAGTTGGAACTCTAAATCAAACACGGTTTGTGCTAGCTCTTTGAAACTTGACACAATAAAGTAGCTCCAAGTTCTATCTCTATGGTTTGTTTCCTATTGATGTAGCCCTAAGCAGAGACGGCGCAAATCACTTTCATTTAAAGGGGTTGCCAAGCTTCCAAAAAACTACGAGTTTCCTGAAATCTCAGCACACATTTTATCACCCAATCTTGATGACAATTTCAGGTAATGATCAGCACCCCAATCCCACTGGGCTCAGCAAATTACGTTCTTCTAGGTTAAACCGTTCGTCGGCAGTAACAGTTTTAATTTTTAGGTTTCACTCTGTTTTCTCCTATATGGATACATGTAGTTGGATGTCTAAGTCAAAAACGGTTTGTGCTAGCTCTTTGAAACTTGACACAATAAAGTAGCTTCAAGTTCTATCTCTATGGTTTGTTTCCTATTGATGTAGCCCTAAGTAGAGACTGGCGCAAATCACTTTCATTTAAAGGGGTTGCCAAGCTTCCAAAAAACTACGAGTTTCCTGAAATCTCAGCACACATTTTTCACCCAATTTTGATGACACTTTCAGGTAATGATCAGTACCCCAATCCCACTTGGCTCACCAAATTTCGTTCTTCTAGGTTAAACCGTTCGTTGGCAGTAACAGTTTTAATTTTTAGGTTTCACTCTGTTTTCTCCTATATGGATACATGTTTTTGGAACTCTAAATCAAACACGGTTTGTGCTAGCTCTTTGAAACTTGACAAAATAAAGTAGCTCCTAGTTCTATCTCTATGGTTTGTTTCCTATTGATGTAGCCCGAAGCAGAGACTGGCGCAAATCACTTTCATGGAAAGGGGTTGCCAAGGTTCCAAAAAACTACGAGTTTCCTGAAATCTCAGCACACATTTTTTCACACAATCTTGATGACACTTTCAGGTAATGATCAGTACACAAATCCCACTTGGGTCACCAAGTTTCGTTCTTCTAGGTTAAACCGTTCGTTGGCAGTAACAGTTTTAATTTTTAGGTTTCACTCTGTTTTCTCCTATATGGATACATGTAGTTGGAACTCTAAATCAAACACGGTTTGTGCTAGCTCTTTGAAACTTGACACAATAAATTAGCTCCAAGTTCTATCTCTATGGTTTGTTTCTTATTGATGTAGCCCTAAGCAGAGACTGGCGCAAATCACTTTCATGGAAAGGGGTTGCCAAGCTTCCAAAAAACTACGAGTTTCCTGAAATCTCAGCACACATTTTTTCTCCCAATCTTGATGACACTTTCAGGTAATGATCAGTACCCCAATCCCACTTGGCTCACCAAATTTCGTTCTTCTAGGTTAAACCGTTCGTTGGCAGTAACAGTTTTAATTTTTAGGTTTCACTCTGTTTTCTCCTATATGGATACATGTAGTTGGAACTCTAAATCAAACACAGTTTGTGCTAGCTCTTTGAAACTTGGCACAATAAAGTAGCTCCAAGTTCTATCTCTATGGTTTGTTTCCTATTGATGTAGACCTAAGCAGAGACTGGCGCAAATCACTTTCATGGAAAGGGGATGCCAATCCTCCAAAAAACTACGAGATTCCTGAAATATCAGCACACATTTTTTCACACAATCTTGATGACACTTTCAGGTAATGATCAGTACAACAAATCCCACTTGGGTCACCAAGTTTCGTTCTTCTAGGTAAACCGTTCGTTGGCAGTAACAGTTTTAATTTTTAGGTTTCACTCTGTTTTCTCCTATATGGATAAATGCATTTGGAAGTCTAAATCAAACACGGTTTGTGCTAGCTCTTTGAAACGTGACACAATATTGTAGCTCCAAGATCTATCCCTATGGTTTGTTTCCTATTGATGTAGCCCTAAGCAGGGACTGGAGCAAATCACTTTCATGGAAAGCGGTTGCCAAACTTCCAAAAAACTACGAGTTTCCTGAAATCTCTCCACACATTTTTTCACCCAATCTTGACGACACTTTCAGGTAATGATCAGGACCCCAATCCCACTTGGCTCACTAAATTTCGTTCTTCTAGGTTAAACCGTTCGTTGGCAGTAACAGTTTTAATTTTTAGGTTTCACTCTGTTTTCTCCTATATGGATACATGTAGTTGGAACTCTAAATCAAACACGGTTTGTGCTAGCTCTTTGAAACTTGACACAATAATGTAGCTCCAAGTTCTATCTCTATGGTTTGTTTCCTATTGATGTAGCCCTAACCAGAGACTGGTGTAAATCACTTTCATGGAAAGGGGTTGCCAATCTTCCAAAAAAACTACGAGTTTCCTGAAATTTCAGCACACATTTTTCACCCAATCTTGATGACACTTTCATTTAATGATCAGTACCCCAATCCCACATGGCTGACCAAGTTTCTTTCTTCTAGGTTAAACCGTTCGTTGGCAGTAACAGTTTAATTTTTTAGGTTTCACTCTGTTATCTCCTATATGGATACATGTAGTTGGAACTCTAAATCAAACACGGTTTGTGCCAGCTCTTTGAAACTTGACACAATAAAGAAGCTCCAAGTTCTATCTCTATGGTTTGTTTCCTATTGATGTAGCCCTAAGCAGAGACTGGCGCAAATCACTTTCATGGAAAGGGGTTGCCAAGCTGCCAAAAAACTACGAGTTTCCTGAAATCTCAGCACACATTTTTTCACCCAATCTTGATGACACTTTCAGGTAATGATCAGTACCCCATTCCCACTTGGCTCTCCAAATTTCGTTCTTCTAGGTTAAACCGTTCGTTGGAAGTAACAGTTTTAACTTTTAGGTTTCACTCAATTTTCTCCTAAATGAATACATGTAGTTGGAACTCTAAATCAAACACGGTTTGTGCTAGCTCTTTGAAACTTGACACAATAAAGTAGCTCCAAGTTCTATCTCTATGGTTTGTTTCCTATTGATGTAGCCCTAAGCAGAGACTGGCGCAAATCACTTTCATGGAAAGGGGTTGCCAATCTTCCAAAAAACTACGAGTTTCCTGAAATCTCAGCACACATTTTTCACCCAATCTTGATGACACTTTCAGATAATGATCAGTACCCCAATCCCACTTGGCTCACCAAATTTCGTTCTTCTAGGTTAAACCGTTCGTTGGCAGTAACAGTTTTAATTTTTAGGTTTCACTCTGTTTTCTCCTATATGGATACATGTAGTTGGAACTCTAAATCAAACACGGTTTGTGCTAGCTCTTTGAAACTTGACACAATAAAGTAGCTCCAAGTAATATATCTATCGTTTGTTTCCTATTGATGTAGCCCTAAGCAGATCCTGGGGCAAATCACTTTCATGGTAAGGGGTTGCCAAGCTTCCAAAAAACTACGAGTTTCCTGAAATCTCAGCACACATTTTTTCACCCAATCTTGATGACACTTTCAGGTAATGATCAGTACCCCAAAACCACTTGGCTCACTAAATTTTGTTCTTCTAGGTTAAACTGTTCGTTGGCAGTAACAGTTTTAATTTTTAGGTTTCACACTGTTTTCTCCTATATGGATATGTAGTTGGAACTCTAAATCAAACACGGTTTGTGCTAGCTCTTTGAAACTTTACACAATAAAGTAGCTCCAAGTTCTATCTCTATGGTTTGTTTCCTATTGAGGTAGCCTTAAGCAGAGACTGGCGCAAATCACTTTCATGGAAGGGGGTTGCCAAGCTTCCAAAAAACTATGAGTTTCCTGAAATCTCAGCACACATTTTTTCATCCAATCTTGATGACACTTTCAGGTAATGATCACTACCCCAATCCCACTTGGCTAACCAAATTTCGTTCTTCTAGTTTAAACCGTTCATTGGCAGTAACAGTTTTAATTTTTAGGTTTCACTCTGTTTTCTCCTATATGGATACATGTAGTTGGAAGTCTAAATCAAACACGGTTTGTGCTAGCTCTTTGAAACTTGACACAATAAAGTAGCTCCAAGTTCTATATCTACGGTTTGTTTCCTATTGATGTAGCCCTAAGCAGATCCTGGGGCAAATCACTTTCATGGTAAGGGGTTGCCAAGCTTCCAAAAAACTACGAGTTTCCTGAAATCTCAGCACACATTTTTCACCCAATCTTGATGACACTTTCAGGTAATGATCACTACCCCAATCCCACTTGGCTCACCAAATTTCGTTCTTCTAGGTTAAACCGTTCGTTGGCAGTAACAGTTTTAATTTTTAGGTTTCACTCTGTTTTCTCCTATATGGATACATGTAGTTGGAAGTCTAAATCAAACACGGTTTGTGCTAGCTCTTTGAAACTTGACACAATAAAATAGCTCCAAGTTCTATCTCTATGGTTTGTTTCCTATTGATGTAGCCCTAAACAGAGACTGGTGCAAATCACTTTCATTTAGAGGGGTTGCCAAGCTTCCAAAAAACTACGAGTTTCCTGAAATCTCATCACACATTTTATCACCCAATCTTGATGACACTTTCAGGTAATGATCAGTACCCCAATCCCACTTGGCTCAGCAAATTTCGTTCTTCTAGGTTAAACCGTTCGTCGGCAGTAACAGTTTAAATTTTTAGGTTTCACTCTGTTTTCTCCTATATGGATACATGTAGTTGGAAGTCTAAATCAAAAACGGTTTGTGCTAGCTCTTTGAAACTTGACACAATAAAGTAGCTCCAAGTTCTATCTCTATGGTTTGTTTCCTATTAATGTAGCCCTAAGCAGAGACTGGCGCAAATCACTTTCATGGAAAGGGGTTGCCAAGGTTCCAAAAAACTACGAGTTTCCTGAAATCTCAGCACACATTTTTTCACCCAATCTTGATGACACTTTCAGGTAATGATCAGTACAACAAATTCCACTTGGGTCACCAAGTTTCGTTCTTCTAGGTTAAACCGTTCGTTGGCAGTAACAGTTTTAATTTTTAGGTTTCACTCTGTTTTCTCCTATATGGATACATGTAGTTGGAACTCTAAATCAAACACGGTTTGTGCTAGCTCTTTGAAACTTGACACAATAAATTAGCTCCAAGTTCTATCTCTATGGTTTGTTTCTTATTGATGTAGCCCTAAGCAGAGACTGGCGCAAATCACTTTCATGGAAAGGGGTTGCCAATCTTCCAAAAAACTACGAGTTTCCTGAAATCTCAGCACACATTTTTTCACCCAATCTTGATGACACTTTCAGGTAATGATCAGTACCCCAATCCCACTTGGCTCACCAAATTTCGTTCTTCTAGGTTAAACCGTTCGTCGGCAGGAACAGTTTTAATTTTTAGGTTTCACTCTGTTTTCTCCTATATGGATACATGTAGTTGGAACTCTTAATCAAACACGGTTTGTGCTAGCTCTTTGAAACTTGACACAATAAAATAGCTCCAAGTTCTATCTCTATGGTTTGTTTCCTATTGATGTAGCCCTAAACAGAGACTGGTGCAAATCACTTTCATTTAGAGGGGTTGCCAAGCTTCCAAAAAACTACGAGTTTCCTGAAATCTCATCACACATTTTATCACCCAATCTTGATGACACTTTCAGGTAATGATCAGTACCCCAATCCCACTTGGCTCAGCAAATTTCGTTCTTCTAGGTTAAACCGTTCGTCGGCAGTAACAGTTTAAATTTTTAGGTTTCACTCTGTTTTCTCCTATATGGATACATGTAGTTGGAAGTCTAAATCAAACACGGTTTGTGCTAGCTCTTTGAAACTTGACACAATAAAGTAGCTCCAAGTTCTATCTCTATGGTTTGTTTCCTATTGATGTAGCCCTAAGCAGAGACTGGCGCAAATCACTTTCATGGAAAGGGGTTGCCAATCTTCCAAAAAACTACGAGTTTCCTGAAATCTCAGCACACATTTTTTCACCCAATCTTGATGACACTTTCAGGTAATGATCAGTACCCCAATCCCACTTGGCTCACCAAATTTCGTTCTTCTAGGTTAAACCGTTCGTTGGCAGGAACAGTTTTAATTTTTAGGTTTCACTCTGTTTTCTCCTATATGGATACATGTAGTTGGAACTCTTAATCAAACACGGTTTGTGCTAGCTCTTTGAAACTTGACACAATAAAATAGCTCCAAGTTCTATCTCTATGGTTTGTTTCCTATTGATGTAGCCCTAAACAGAGACTGGTGCAAATCACTTTCATTTAGAGGGGTTGCCAAGCTTCCAAAAAACTACGAGTTTCCTGAAATCTCATCACACATTTTATCACCCAATCTTGATGACACTTTCAGGTAATGATCAGTACCCCAATCCCACTTGGCTCAGCAAATTTCGTTCTTCTAGGTTAAACCGTTCGTCGGTAGTAACAGTTTAAATTTTTAGGTTTCACTCTGTTTTCTCCTATATGGATACATGTAGTTGGAAGTCTAAATCAAAAACGGTTTGTGCTAGCTCTTTGAAACTTGACACAATAAAGTAGCTCCAAGTTCTATCTCTATGGTTTGTTTCCTATTAATGTAGCCCTAAGCAGAGACTGGCGCAAATCACTTTCATGGAAAGGGGTTGCCAAGGTTCCAAAAAACTACGAGTTTCCTGAAATCTCAGCACACATTTTTTCACCCAATCTTGACGACACTTTCAGGTAATGATCAGTACCCCAATCCCACTTGGCTCACTAAATTTCGTTCTTCTAGGTTAAACCGTTCGTTGGCAGTAACAGTTTTAATTTTTAGGTTTCACTCTGTTTTCTCCTATATGGATACATGTATTTGGAAGTCTAAATCAAACACGGTTTGTGCTAGCTCTTTGAAACTTGACACAATAAAGTAGCTCCAAGTTCTATCTCTATGGTTTGTTTCCTATTGATGTAGGCCTAAGCAGAGACTGGCGCAAATCACTTTCATGGAAAGGGGTTGCCAATCTTCCAAAAAACTACGAGTTTCCTGAAATCTCAGCACACATTTTTTCTCCCAATCTTGATGACACTTTCAGGTAATGATCAGTACCCCAATCCCACTTGGCTCACCAAATTTCGTTCTTCTAGGTTAAACCGTTCGTTGGCAGTAACAGTTTTAATTTTTAAGTTTCACTCTGTTTTCTCCTATATGGATACATGTAGTTGGAACTCTAAATCAAACACGGTTTGTGCTAGCTCTTTGAAACTTGGCACAATAAAGTAGCTCCAAGTTCTATCTCTATGGTTTGTTTCCTATTGATGTAGACCTAAGTAGAGACTGGCGCAAATCACTTTCATGGAAAGGGGATGCCAATCCTCCAAAAAACTACGAGTTTCCTGAAATCTCAGCACACATTTTTTCACCCAAACTTGATGACACTTTCAGGTAATGATCAGTACCCCAATCCCACTTGGCTCACCAAATTTCGTTCTTCTAGGTTAAACCGTTCGTTGGCGGTAACAGTTTTAATTTTTAGGTTTCACTCTGTTTTCTCCTATATGGATACATGTAGTTGGAACTCTAAATCAAACACGGTTTGTGCTAGCTCTTTGAAACTTGACACAATAATGTAGCTCCAAGTTCTATCTCTATGGTTTATTTCCTATTGATGTAGCCCTAACCAGAGACTGGTGTAAATCACTTTCATGGAAAGGGGTTGCCAATCTTCCAAAAAAACTACGAGTTTCCTGAAATCTCAGCACACATTTTTCACCCAATCTTGATGACACTTTCATTTAATGATCAGTACCCCAATCCCACATGGCTGACCAAGTTTCTTTCTTCTAGGTTAAACCGTTCGTTGGCAGTAACAGTTTAATTTTTTAGGTTTCACTCTGTTATCTCCTATATGGATACATGTAGTTGGAACTCTAAATCAAACACGGTTTGTGCTAGCTCTTTGAAACTTGACACAATAAAGAAGCTCCAAGTTCTATCTCTATTGTTTGTTTCCTATTGATGTAGCCCTAAGCAGAGACTGGCGCAAATCACTTTCATTGAAAGGGGTTGCCAAGCTTCCAAAAAACTACGAGTTTCCTGAAATCTCAGCACACATTTTTTCACCCAATCTTGATGACACTTTCAGGTAATGATCAGTACCCCATTCCCACTTGGCTCTCCAAATTTCGTTCTTCTAGGTTAAACCGTTCGTTGGAAGTAACAGTTTTAACTTTTAGGTTTCACTCAATTTTCTCCTATATGAATACATGTAGTTGGAACTCTAAATCAAACAGGGTTTGTGCTAGCTCTTTGAAACTTGACACAATAAAGTAGCTCCAAGTTCTATCTCTATGGTTTGTTTCCTATTGATGTAGCCCTAAGCAGAGACTGGCGCAAATCACTTTCATGGAAAGGGGTTGCCAATCTTCCAAAAAACTACGAGTTTCCTGAAATCTCAGCACACATTTTTCACCCAATCTTGATGACACTTTCAGATAATGATCAGTACACCAATCCCACTTGGCTCACCAAATTTCGTTCTTCTAGGTTAAACCGTTCGTTGGCAGTAACAGTTTTAATTTTTAGGTTTCACTCTGTTTTCTCCTATATGGATACATGTAGTTGGAACTCTAAATCAAATACGGTTTGTGCTTGCTCTTTGAAACTTGACACAATAAAGTAGCTCCAAGTTCTATCTCTATGGTTTGTTTCCTATTGATGTAGCCCTAGGCAGAGACTGGCGCAAATCACTTTCATTTAAAGGGGTTGCCAAGCTTCCAAAAAACTACGAATTTACTGAAATCTCAGCACACATTTTTTCATCCAATCTTGATGACACTTTCTGGTAATGATCAGCACCCCAATCCCACTTGGCTCACCAAATTTCGTTCTTCTAGGTTAAACCGTTCGTTGGCAGTAACAGTTTTAATTTTTAGGTTTCACTCTGTTTTCTCCTATATGGATACATGTAGTTGGAACTCTAAATCAAACACGGTTTGTGCTAGCTCTTTGAAACTTGACACAATAAAGTAGCTCCAAGTTCTATCTCTATGGTTTGTTTCCTATTGATGTAGCCCTAAGCAGAGACTGGCGCAAATCACTTTCATGGAAAGGGGTTGCCAAGCTTCCAAAAAACTACGAGTTTCCTGAAATCTCAGCACACATTTTTTCACCCAATCTTGATGACACTTTCAGGTAATGATCAGTACCCCAATCCCACTTGGCTCACCAAATTTCGTTCTTCTAGGTTAAACCGTTCGTTGGCAGTAACAGTTTTAATTTTTACGTTTCACTCTGTTTTCTCCTATATGGATACATGTAGTTGGAACTCTAAATCAAACACGGTTTGTGCTAGCTCTTTGAAACTTGACACAATAAAGTAGCTCCAAGTTCTATCTCTATGGTTTGTTTCTTATTGATGTAGCCCTAAGTAGAGACTGGCGCAAATCACTTTCATGGAAAGGGGTTGCCAAGCTTCCAAAAAACTACGAGTTTCCTGAAATCTCAGCACACATTTTTTCACCCAATCTTGATGACACTTTCAGGTAATGATCAGTACCCCAATCCCACTTGGCTCACCAAATTTCTTTCTTCTAGGTTAAACCGTTCGTTGGCAGTAACAGTTTTAATTTTTAGGTTTCACTCTGTTTTCTCCTATATGGATACATGTAGTTGGAACTCTAAATCAAACACGGTTTGTGCTAGCTCTTTGAAACTTGACACAATAAAGTAGCTCCAAGTTCTATCTCTATGGTTTGTTTCCTATTGATGTAGCCCTAAGCAGAGACTGGCGCAAATCACTTTCATGGAAAGGAGTTGCCAATCTTCCAAAAAACTACGAGTTTCCTGAAATCTCAGCACACATTTTTTCTCCCAATCTTGATGACACTTTCAGGTAATGATCAGTACCCCAATCCCACTTGGCTCACCAAATTTCGTTCTTCTAGGTTAAACCGTTCGTTGGCAGTAACAGTTTTAATTTTTAGGTTTCACTCTGTTTTCTCCTATATGGATACATGTAGTTGGAACTCTAAATCAAACACGGTTTGTGCTAGCTCTTTGAAACTTGGCACAATAAAGTAGCTCCAAGTTCTATCTCTATGGTTTGTTTCCTATTGATGTAGACCTAAGCAGAGACTGGCGCAAATCACTTTCATGGAAAGGGGATGCTAATCCTCCAAAAAACTACGAGTTTCCTGAAATCTCAGCACACATTTTTTCACCCAAACTTGATGACACTTTCAGGTAATGATCAGTACCCCAATCCCACTTGGCTCACCAAATTTCGTTCTTCTAGGTTAAACCGTTCGTTGGCAGTAACAGTTTTAATTTTTAGGTTTCACTCTGTTTTCTCCTATATGGATAAATGCATTTGGAAGTCTAAATCAAACACGGTTTGTGCTAGCTCTTTGAAACGTGACACAATATTGTAGCTCCAAGATCTATCCCTATGGTTTGTTTCCTATTGATGTAGCCCTAAGCAGGGACTGGAGCAAATCACTTTCATGGAAAGCGGTTGCCAAACTTCCAAAAAACTACGAGTTTCCTGAAATCTCTCCACACATTTTTTCACCCAATCTTGACGACACTTTCAGGTAATGATCAGTACCCCAATCCCACTTGGCTCACTAAATTTCGTTCTTCTAGGTTAAACCGTTCGTTGGCAATAACAGTTTTAATTTTTAGGTTTCACTCTGTTTTCTCCTATATGGATACATGTAGTTGGAACTCTAAATCAAACACGGTTTGTGCTAGCTCTTTGAAACTTGACACAATAAAGTAGCTCCAAGTTCTATCTCTATGGTTTGTTTCTTATTGATGTACACTAAGCAGAGACTGGCGCAAATCACTTTCATGGAAAGGGGTTGCCAAGCTTCCAAAAAACTACGAGTTTCCTGAAATCTCAGCACACATTTTTTCACCCAATCTTGATGACACTTTCAGGTAATGATCAGTACCCCATTCCCACTTGGCTCTCCAAATTTCGTTCTTCTAGGTTAAACCGTTCGTTGGAAGTAACAGTTTTAACTTTTAGGTTTCACTCAATTTTCTCCTAAATGAATACATGTAGTTGGAACTCTAAATCAAACACGGTTTGTGCTAGCTCTTTGAAACTTGACACAATAAAGTAGCTCCAAGTTCTATCTCTATGGTTTTTTTCCTATTGATGTAGCCCTAAGCAGAGACTGGCGCAAATCACTTTCATGGAAAGGGGTTGCCAATCTTCCAAAAAACTACGAGTTTCCTGAAATCTCAGCACACATTTTTCACCCAATCTTGATGACACTTTCAGATAATGATCAGTACCCCAATCCCACTTGGCTCACCAAATTTCGTTCTTCTAGGTTAAACCGTTCGTTGGCAGTAACAGTTTTAATTTTTAGGTTTCACTCTGTTTTCTCCTATATGGATACATGTAGTTGGAACTCTAAATCAAACACGGTTTGTGCTAGCTCTTTGAAACTTGACACAATAAAGTAGCTCCAAGTAATATATCTATTGTTTGTTTCCTATTGATGTAGCCCTAAGCAGATCCTGGGGCAAATCACTTTCATGGTAAGGGGTTGCCAAGCTTCCAAAAAACTACGAGTTTCCTGAAATCTCAGCACACATTTTTTCACCCAATCTTGATGACACTTTCAGGTAATGATCAGTACCCCAAAACCACTTGGTTCACTAAATTTTGTTCTTCTAGGTTAAACTGTTCGTTGGCAGTAACAGTTTTAATTTTTAGGTTTCACTCTGTTTTCTCCTATATGGATATGTAGTTGGAACTCTAAATCAAACACGGTTTGTGCTAGCTCTTTGAAACTTTACACAATAAAGTAGCTCCAAGTTCTATCTCTATGGTTTGTTTCCTATTGAGGTAGCCTTAAGCAGAGACTGGCGCAAATCACTTTCATGGAAGGGGGTTGCCAAGCTTCCAAAAAACTATGAGTTTCCTGAAATCTCAGCACACATTTTTTCATCCAATCTTGATGACACTTTCAGGTAATGATCACTACCCCAATCCCACTTGGCTAACCAAATTTCGTTCTTCTAGTTTAAACCGTTCATTGGCAGTAACAGTTTTAATTTTTAGGTTTCACTCTGTTTTCTCCTTTATGGATACATGTAGTTGGAACTCTAAATCAAACACGGTTTGTGCTAGCTCTTTGAAACTTGACACAATAAAGTAGCTCCAAGTTCTATATCTACGGTTTGTTTCCTATTGATGTAGCCCTAAGCAGATCCTGGGGCAAATCACTTTCATGGTAAGGGGTTGCCAAGCTTCCAAAAAACTACGATTTTCCTGAAATCTCAGCACACATTTTTCACCCAATCTTGATGACACTTTCAGGTAATGATCACTACCCCAATCCCACTTGGCTCACCAAATTTCGTTCTTCTAGGTTAAACCGTTCGTTGGCAGTAACAGTTTTAACTTTTAGGTTTCACTCTATTTTCTCCTATATGAATACATGTAGTTGGAACTCTAAATCAAATACGGTTTGTGCTAGCTCTTTGAAACTTGACACAATAAAGTAGCTCCAAGTTCTATCTCTATGGTTTGTTTCCTATTGATGTAGCCCTAAGCAGAGACTGGCGCAAATCACTTTCATGGAAAGGGGTTGACAATCGTCCAAAAAACTACGAGATTCCTGAAATCTCAGCACACATTTTTTCACCCAATCTTGATGACACTTTCTGGTAATGATCAGCACCCCAATCCCACTTGGCTCACCAAATTTCGTTCTTCTAGGTTAAACCGTTCGTTGGCAGTAACAGTTTTAATTTTTAGGTTTCACTCTGTTTTCTCCTATATGGATACATGTAGTTGGAACTCTAAATCAAACACGGTTTGTGCTAGGTCTTTGAAACTTCACACAATAAAGTAGCTCCAAGTTCTATCTCTATGGTTTGTTTCCTATTGATGTAGCCCTAAGCAGAGACTGGCGCCAATCACTTACATGGAAAGGGGTTGCCAATCTTCCAAAAAACCACGAGTTTCCTGAAATCTCAGCACACATTTTTTTCACCCAATCTTGATGACACTTTCAGGTAATGATCAGTACCCCAATCCCACTTGGCTCACCAAATTTCGTTCTTCTAGGTTAAACCGTTCGTTGGCAGTAACAGTTTTAATTTTTAGGTTTCACTCTGTTTTCTCCTATATGGATACATGTAGTTGGAAGTCTAAATCAAACACGGTTTGTGCTAGCTCTTTGAAACTTGACACCATAAAGTAGCTCCAAGTTCTATCTCTATGGTTTGTTTCCTATTGATGTAGCCCTAAGCAGAGACTGGCGCAAAACACTTTCATGGAAAGGGGTTGCCAATCTTCCAAAAAACTACGAGTTTCCTGAAATCTCAGCACACATTTTTTCACCCAATCTTGATGACACTTTCAGGTAATGATCAGTACCCCAATCCCACTTGGCTCACCAAATTTCGTTCTTCTAGGTTAAACCGTTCGTTGGCAGGAACAGTTTTAATTTTTAGGTTTCACTCTGTTTTCTCCTATATGGATACATGTAGTTGGAACTCTTAATCAAACACGGTTTGTGCTAGCTCTTTGAAACTTGACACAATAAAATAGCTCCAAGTTCTATCTCTATGGTTTGTTTCCTATTGATGTAGCCCTAAACAGAGCCTGGTGCAAATCACTTTCATTTAGAGGGGTTGCCAAGCTTCCAAAAAACTACGAGTTTCCTGAAATCTCATCACACATTTTATCACCCAATCTTGATGACACTTTCAGGTAATGATCAGTACCCCAGTCCCACTTGGCTCAGCAAATTTCGTTCTTCTAGGTTAAACCGTTCGTCGGCAGTAACAGTTTAAATTTTTAGGTTTCACTCTGTTTTCTCCTATATGGATACATGTAGTTCGAAGTCTAAATCAAACACGGTTTGTGCTAGCTCTTTGAAACTTGACACAATAATGTAGCTCCAAATTCTATCTCTATGGTTTGTTTCCTATTGATGTAGCCCTAACCAGAGACTGGTGTAAATCACTTTCATGGAAAGGGGTTGCCAATCTTCCAAAAAAACTACGAGTTTCCTGAAATCTCAGCACACATTTTTCACCCAATCTTGATGACACTTTCATTTAATGATCAGTACCCCAATCCCACATGGCTGACCAAGTTTCTTTCTTCTAGGTTAAACCGTTCGTTGGCAGTAACAGTTTAATTTTTTAGGTTTCACTCTGTTATCTCCTATATGGATACATGTAGTTGGAACTCTAAATCAAACACGGTTTGTGCTAGCTCTTTGAAACTTGACACAATAAAGAAGCTCCAAGTTCTATCTCTATTGTTTGTTTCCTATTGATGTAGCCCTAAGCAGAGACTGGCGCAAATCACTTTCATGGAAAGGGGTTGCCAAGCTTCCAAAAAACTACGAGTTTCCTGAAATCTCAGCACACATTTTTTCACCCAATCTTGATGACACTTTCAGGTAATGATCAGTACCCCATTCCCACTTGGCTCTCCAAATTTCGTTCTTCTAGGTTAAACCGTTCGTTGGAAGTAACAGTTTTAACTTTTAGGTTTCACTCAATTTTCTCCTATATGAATACATGTAGTTGGAACTCTAAATCAAACAGGGTTTGTGCTAGCTCTTTGAAACTTGACACAATAAAGTAGCTCCAAGTTCTATCTCTATGGTTTGTTTCCTATTGATGTAGCCCTAAGCAGAGACTGGCGCAAATCACTTTCATGGAAAGGGGTTGCCAATCTTCCAAAAAACTACGAGTTTCCTGAAATCTCAGCACACATTTTTCACCCAATCTTGATGACACTTTCAGATAATGATCAGTACACCAATCCCACTTGGCTCACCAAATTTCGTTCTTCTAGGTTAAACCGTTCGTTGGCAGTAACAGTTTTAATTTTTAGGTTTCACTCTGTTTTCTCCTATATGGATACATGTAGTTGGAACTCTAAATCAAATACGGTTTGTGCTTGCTCTTTGAAACTTGACACAATAAAGTAGCTCCAAGTTCTATCTCTATGGTTTGTTTCCTATTGATGTAGCCCTAGGCAGAGACTGGCGCAAATCACTTTCATTTAAAGGGGTTGCCAAGCTTCCAAAAAACTACGAATTTACTGAAATCTCAGCACACATTTTTTCACCCAATCTTGATGACACTTTCTGGTAATGATCAGCACCCCAATCCCACTTGGCTCACCAAATTTCGTTCTTCTAGGTTAAACCGTTCGTTGGCAGTAACAGTTTTAATTTTTAGGTTTCACTCTGTTTTCTCCTATATGGATACATGTAGTTGGAACTCTAAATCAAACACGGTTTGTGCTAGCTCTTTGAAACTTGACACAATAAAGTAGCTCCAAGTTCTATCTCTATGGTTTGTTTCCTATTGATGTAGCCCTAAGCAGAGACTGGCGCAAATCACTTTCATGGAAAGGGGTTGCCAAGCTTCCAAAAAACTACGAGTTTCCTGAAATCTCAGCACACATTTTTTCACCCAATCTTGATGACACTTTCAGGTAATGATCAGTACCCCAATCCCACTTGGCTCACCAAATTTCGTTCTTCTAGGTTAAACCGTTCGTTGGCAGTAACAGTTTTAATTTTTAGGTTTCACTCTGTTTTCTCCTATATGGATACATGTAGTTGGAACTCTAAATCAAACACGGTTTGTGCTAGCTCTTTGAAACTTGACACAATAAAGTAGCTCCAAGTTCTATCTCTATGGTTTGTTTCCTATTGATGTAGCCCTAAGCAGAGACTGGCGCAAATCACTTTCATGGAAAGGAGTTGCCAATCTTCCAAAAAACTACGAGTTTCCTGAAATCTCAGCACACATTTTTTCTCCCAATCTTGATGACACTTTCAGGTAATGATCAGTACCCCAATCCCACTTGGCTCACCAAATTTCGTTCTTCTAGGTTAAACCGTTCGTTGGCAGTAACAGTTTTAAATTTTAGGTTTCACTCTGTTTTCTCCTATATGGATACATGTAGTTGGAACTCTAAATCAAACACGGTTTGTGCTAGCTCTTTGAAACTTGGCACAATAAAGTAGCTCCAAGTTCTATCTCTATGGTTTGTTTCCTATTGATGTAGACCTAAGCAGAGACTGGCGCAAATCACTTTCATGGAAAGGGGATGCTAATCCTCCAAAAAACTACGAGTTTCCTGAAATCTCAGCACACATTTTTTCACCCAAACTTGATGACACTTTCAGGTAATGATCAGTACCCCAATCCCACTTGGCTCACCAAATTTCGTTCTTCTAGGTTAAACCGTTCGTTGGCAGTAACAGTTTTAATTTTTAGGTTTCACTCTGTTTTCTCCTATATGGATAAATGCATTTGGAAGTCTAAATCAAACACGGTTTGTGCTAGCTCTTTGAAACGTGACACAATATTGTAGCTCCAAGATCTATCCCTATGGTTTGTTTCCTATTGATGTAGCCCTAAGCAGGGACTGGAGCAAATCACTTTCATGGAAAGCGGTTGCCAAACTTCCAAAAAACTACGAGTTTCCTGAAATCTCTCCACACATTTTTTCACCCAATCTTGACGACACTTTCAGGTAATGATCAGTACCCCAATCCCACTTGGCTCACTAAATTTCGTTCTTCTAGGTTAAACCGTTCGTTGGCAATAACAGTTTTAATTTTTAGGTTTCACTCTGTTTTCTCCTATATGGATACATGTAGTTGGAACTCTAAATCAAACACGGTTTGTGCTAGCTCTTTGAAACTTGACACAATAAAGTAGCTCCAAGTTCTATCTCTATGGTTTGTTTCTTATTGATGTACACTAAGCAGAGACTGGCGCAAATCACTTTCATGGAAAGGGGTTGCCAAGCTTCCAAAAAACTACGAGTTTCCTGAAATCTCAGCACACATTTTTTCACCCAATCTTGATGACACTTTCAGGTAATGATCAGTACCCCATTCCCACTTGGCTCTCCAAATTTCGTTCTTCTAGGTTAAACCGTTCGTTGGAAGTAACAGTTTTAACTTTTAGGTTTCACTCAATTTTCTCCTAAATGAATACATGTAGTTGGAACTCTAAATCAAACACGGTTTGTGCTAGCTCTTTGAAACTTGACACAATAAAGTAGCTCCAAGTTCTATCTCTATGGTTTTTTTCCTATTGATGTAGCCCTAAGCAGAGACTGGCGCAAATCACTTTCATGGAAAGGGGTTGCCAATCTTCCAAAAAACTACGAGTTTCCTGAAATCTCAGCACACATTTTTCACCCAATCTTGATGACACTTTCAGATAATGATCAGTACCCCAATCCCACTTGGCTCACCAAATTTCGTTCTTCTAGGTTAAACCGTTCGTTGGCAGTAACAGTTTTAATTTTTAGGTTTCACTCTGTTTTCTCCTATATGGATACATGTAGTTGGAACTCTAAATCAAACACGGTTTGTGCTAGCTCTTTGAAACTTGACACAATAAAGTAGCTCCAAGTAATATATCTATTGTTTGTTTCCTATTGATGTAGCCCTAAGCAGATCCTGGGGCAAATCACTTTCATGGTAAGGGGTTGCCAAGCTTCCAAAAAACTACGAGTTTCCTGAAATCTCAGCACACATTTTTTCACCCAATCTTGATGACACTTTCAGGTAATGATCAGTACCCCAAAACCACTTGGCTCACTAAATTTTGTTCTTCTAGGTTAAACTGTTCGTTGGCAGTAACAGTTTTAATTTTTAGGTTTCACTCTGTTTTCTCCTATATGGATATGTAGTTGGAACTCTAAATCAAACACGGTTTGTGCTAGCTCTTTGAAACTTTACACAATAAAGTAGCTCCAAGTTCTATCTCTATGGTTTGTTTCCTATTGAGGTAGCCTTAAGCAGAGACTGGCGCAAATCACTTTCATGGAAGGGGGTTGCCAAGCTTCCAAAAAACTATGAGTTTCCTGAAATCTCAGCACACATTTTTTCATCCAATCTTGATGACACTTTCAGGTAATGATCACTACCCCAATCCCACTTGGCTAACCAAATTTCGTTCTTCTAGTTTAAACCGTTCATTGGCAGTAACAGTTTTAATTTTTAGGTTTCACTCTGTTTTCTCCTTTATGGATACATGTAGTTGGAACTCTAAATCAAACACGGTTTGTGCTAGCTCTTTGAAACTTGACACAATAAAGTAGCTCCAAGTTCTATATCTACGGTTTGTTTCCTATTGATGTAGCCCTAAGCAGATCCTGGGGCAAATCACTTTCATGGTAAGGGGTTGCCAAGCTTCCAAAAAACTACGATTTTCCTGAAATCTCAGCACACATTTTTCACCCAATCTTGATGACACTTTCAGGTAATGATCACTACCCCAATCCCACTTGGCTCACCAAATTTCGTTCTTCTAGGTTAAACCGTTCGTTGGCAGTAACAGTTTTAACTTTTAGGTTTCACTCTATTTTCTCCTATATGAATACATGTAGTTGGAACTCTAAATCAAATACGGTTTGTGCTAGCTCTTTGAAACTTGACACAATAAAGTAGCTCCAAGTTCTATCTCTATGGTTTGTTTCCTATTGATGTAGCCCTAAGCAGAGACTGGCGCAAATCACTTTCATGGAAAGGGGTTGACAATCGTCCAAAAAACTACGAGATTCCTGAAATCTCAGCACACATTTTTTCACCCAATCTTGATGACACTTTCTGGTAATGATCAGCACCCCAATCCCACTTGGCTCACCAAATTTCGTTCTTCTAGGTTAAACCGTTCGTTGGCAGTAACAGTTTTAATTTTTAGGTTTCACTCTGTTTTCTCCTATATGGATACATGTAGTTGGAACTCTAAATCAAACACGGTTTGTGCTAGGTCTTTGAAACTTCACACAATAAAGTAGCTCCAAGTTCTATCTCTATGGTTTGTTTCCTATTGATGTAGCCCTAAGCAGAGACTGGCGCCAATCACTTACATGGAAAGGGGTTGCCAATCTTCCAAAAAACCACGAGTTTCCTGAAATCTCAGCACACATTTTTTTCACCCAATCTTGATGACACTTTCAGGTAATGATCAGTACCCCAATCCCACTTGGCTCACCAAATTTCGTTCTTCTAGGTTAAACCGTTCGTTGGCAGTAACAGTTTTAATTTTTAGGTTTCACTCTGTTTTCTCCTATATGGATACATGTAGTTGGAAGTCTAAATCAAACACGGTTTGTGCTAGCTCTTTGAAACTTGACACCATAAAGTAGCTCCAAGTTCTATCTCTATGGTTTGTTTCCTATTGATGTAGCCCTAAGCAGAGACTGGCGCAAAACACTTTCATGGAAAGGGGTTGCCAATCTTCCAAAAAACTACGAGTTTCCTGAAATCTCAGCACACATTTTTTCACCCAATCTTGATGACACTTTCAGGTAATGATCAGTACCCCAATCCCACTTGGCTCACCAAATTTCGTTCTTCTAGGTTAAACCGTTCGTTGGCAGGAACAGTTTTAATTTTTAGGTTTCACTCTGTTTTCTCCTATATGGATACATGTAGTTGGAACTCTTAATCAAACACGGTTTGTGCTAGCTCTTTGAAACTTGACACAATAAAATAGCTCCAAGTTCTATCTCTATGGTTTGTTTCCTATTGATGTAGCCCTAAACAGAGACTGGTGCAAATCACTTTCATTTAGAGGGGTTGCCAAGCTTCCAAAAAACTACGAGTTTCCTGAAATCTCATCACACATTTTATCACCCAATCTTGATGACACTTTCAGGTAATGATCAGTACCCCAGTCCCACTTGGCTCAGCAAATTTCGTTCTTCTAGGTTAAACCGTTCGTCGGCAGTAACAGTTTAAATTTTTAGGTTTCACTCTGTTTTCTCCTATATGGATACATGTAGTTCGAAGTCTAAATCAAACACGGTTTGTGCTAGCTCTTTGAAACTTGACACAATAATGTAGCTCCAAGTTCTATCTCTATGGTTTGTTTCCTATTGATGTAGCCCTAACCAGAGACTGGTGTAAATCACTTTCATGGAAAGGGGTTGCCAATCTTCCAAAAAAACTACGAGTTTCCTGAAATCTCAGCACACATTTTTCACCCAATCTTGATGACACTTTCATTTAATGATCAGTACCCCAATCCCACATGGCTGACCAAGTTTCTTTCTTCTAGGTTAAACCGTTCGTTGGCAGTAACAGTTTAATTTTTTAGGTTTCACTCTGTTATCTCCTATATGGATACATGTAGTTGGAACTCTAAATCAAACACGGTTTGTGCTAGCTCTTTGAAACTTGACACAATAAAGAAGCTCCAAGTTCTATCTCTATTGTTTGTTTCCTATTGATGTAGCCCTAAGCAGAGACTGGCGCAAATCACTTTCATGGAAAGGGGTTGCCAAGCTTCCAAAAAACTACGAGTTTCCTGAAATCTCAGCACACATTTTTTCACCCAATCTTGATGACACTTTCAGGTAATGATCAGTACCCCATTCCCACTTGGCTCTCCAAATTTCGTTCTTCTAGGTTAAACCGTTCGTTGGAAGTAACAGTTTTAACTTTTAGGTTTCACTCAATTTTCTCCTATATGAATACATGTAGTTGGAACTCTAAATCAAACAGGGTTTGTGCTAGCTCTTTGAAACTTGACACAATAAAGTAGCTCCAAGTTCTATCTCTATGGTTTGTTTCCTATTGATGTAGCCCTAAGCAGAGACTGGCGCAAATCACTTTCATGGAAAGGGGTTGCCAATCTTCCAAAAAACTACGAGTTTCCTGAAATCTCAGCACACATTTTTCACCCAATCTTGATGACACTTTCAGATAATGATCAGTACACCAATCCCACTTGGCTCACCAAATTTCGTTCTTCTAGGTTAAACCGTTCGTTGGCAGTAACAGTTTTAATTTTTAGGTTTCACTCTGTTTTCTCCTATATGGATACATGTAGTTGGAACTCTAAATCAAATACGGTTTGTGCTTGCTCTTTGAAACTTGACACAATAAAGTAGCTCCAAGTTCTATCTCTATGGTTTGTTTCCTATTGATGTAGCCCTAGGCAGAGACTGGCGCAAATCACTTTCATTTAAAGGGGTTGCCAAGCTTCCAAAAAACTACGAATTTACTGAAATCTCAGCACACATTTTTTCACCCAATCTTGATGACACTTTCTGGTAATGATCAGCACCCCAATCCCACTTGGCTCACCAAATTTCGTTCTTCTAGGTTAAACCGTTCGTTGGCAGTAACAGTTTTAATTTTTAGGTTTCACTCTGTTTTCTCCTATATGGATACATGTAGTTGGAACTCTAAATCAAACACGGTTTGTGCTAGCTCTTTGAAACTTGACACAATAAAGTAGCTCCAAGTTCTATCTCTATGGTTTGTTTCCTATTGATGTAGCCCTAAGCAGAGACTGGCGCAAATCACTTTCATGGAAAGGGGTTGCCAAGCTTCCAAAAAACTACGAGTTTCCTGAAATCTCAGCACACATTTTTTCACCCAATCTTGATGACACTTTCAGGTAATGATCAGTACCCCAATCCCACTTGGCTCACCAAATTTCGTTCTTCTAGGTTAAACCGTTCGTTGGCAGTAACAGTTTTAATTTTTACGTTTCACTCTGTTTTCTCCTATATGGATACATGTAGTT
The DNA here is from genome assembly GCF_964194105.1 of Spermophilus citellus. Classification (NCBI taxonomy): domain Eukaryota; kingdom Metazoa; phylum Chordata; class Mammalia; order Rodentia; family Sciuridae; genus Spermophilus; species Spermophilus citellus. The sequence goes on along the minus strand of NW_027673037.1, from coordinate 351,778 downwards.
GGAACTCTAAATCAAACACGGTTTGTGCTAGCTCTTTGAAACTTGACACAATAAAGTAGCTCCAAGTTCTATCTCTATGGTTTGTTTCTTATTGATGTAGCCCTAAGTAGAGACTGGCGCAAATCACTTTCATGGAAAGGGGTTGCCAAGCTTCCAAAAAACTACGAGTTTCCTGAAATCTCAGCACACATTTTTTCACCCAATCTTGATGACACTTTCAGGTAATGATCAGTACCCCAATCCCACTTGGCTCACCAAATTTCTTTCTTCTAGGTTAAACCGTTCGTTGGCAGTAACAGTTTTAATTTTTAGGTTTCACTCTGTTTTCTCCTATATGGATACATGTAGTTGGAACTCTAAATCAAACACGGTTTGTGCTAGCTCTTTGAAACTTGACACAATAAAGTAGCTCCAAGTTCTATCTCTATGGTTTGTTTCCTATTGATGTAGCCCTAAGCAGAGACTGGCGCAAATCACTTTCATGGAAAGGGGTTGCCAATCTTCCAAAAAACTACGAGTTTCCTGAAATCTCAGCACACATTTTTTCTCCCAATCTTGATGACACTTTCAGGTAATGATCAGTACCCCAATCCCACTTGGCTCACCAAATTTCGTTCTTCTAGGTTAAACCGTTCGTTGGCAGTAACAGTTTTAATTTTTAGGTTTCACTCTGTTTTCTCCTATATGGATAAATGCATTTGGAAGTCTAAATCAAACACGGTTTGTGCTAGCTCTTTGAAACGTGACACAATATTGTAGCTCCAAGATCTATCCCTATGGTTTGTTTCCTATTGATGTAGCCCTAAGCAGGGACTGGAGCAAATCACTTTCATGGAAAGCGGTTGCCAAACTTCCAAAAAACTACGAGTTTCCTGAAATCTCTCCACACATTTTTTCACCCAATCTTGACGACACTTTCAGGTAATGATCAGTACCCCAATCCCACTTGGCTCACTAAATTTCGTTCTTCTAGGTTAAACCGTTCGTTGGCAATAACAGTTTTAATTTTTAGGTTTCACTCTGTTTTCTCCTATATGGATACATGTAGTTGGAACTCTAAATCAAACACGGTTTGTGCTAGCTCTTTGAAACTTGACACAATAAAGTAGCTCCAAGTTCTATCTCTATGGTTTGTTTCTTATTGATGTACACTAAGCAGAGACTGGCGCAAATCACTTTCATGGAAAGGGGTTGCCAAGCTTCCAAAAAACTACGAGTTTCCTGAAATCTCAGCACACATTTTTTCACCCAATCTTGATGACACTTTCAGGTAATGATCAGTACCCCAATCCCACTTGGCTCACCAAATTTCATTCTTCTAGGTTAAACCGTTCGTTGGCAGTAACAGTTTTAATTTTTAGGTTTCACTCTGTTTTCTCCTATATGGATACATGCAGTTGGAAGTCTAAATCAAACACGGTTTGTGCTAGCTCTTTGAAACTTGACACAATAAAATAGCTCCAAGTTCTATCTCTATGGTTTGTTTCCTATTGATGTAGCCCTAAACAGAGACTGGTGCAAATCACTTTCATTTAGAGGGGTTGCCAAGCTTCCAAAAAACTACGAGTTTCCTGAAATCTCATCACACATTTTATCACCCAATCATGATGACACTTTCAGGTAATGATCAGTACCCCAGTCCCACTTGGCTCAGCAAATTTCGTTCTTCTAGGTTAAACCGTTCGTCGGCAGTAACAGTTTAAATTTTTAGGTTTCACTCTGTTTTCTCCTATATGGATACATGTAGTTCGAAGTCTAAATCAAACACGGTTTGTGCTAGCTCTTTGAAACTTGACACAATAATGTAGCTCCAAGTTCTATCTCTATGGTTTGTTTCCTATTGATGTAGCCCTAACCAGAGACTGGTGTAAAACACTTTCATGGAAAGGGGTTGCCAATCTTCCAAAAAAACTACGAGTTTCCTGAAATCTCAGCACACATTTTTCACCCAATCTTGATGACACTTTCATTTAATGATCAGTACCCCAATCCCACATGGCTGACCAAGTTTCTTTCTTCTAGGTTAAACCGTTCGTTGGCAGTAACAGTTTAATTTTTTAGGTTTCACTCTGTTATCTCCTATATGGATACATGTAGTTGGAACTCTAAATCAAACACGGTTTGTGCTAGCTCTTTGAAACTTGACACAATAAAGAAGCTCCAAGTTCTATCTCTATTGTTTGTTTCCTATTGATGTAGCCCTAAGCAGAGACTGGCACAAATCACTTTCATGGAAAGGGGTTGCCAAGCTTCCAAAAAACTACGAGTTTCCTGAAATCTCAGCACACATTTTTTCACCCAATCTTGATGACACTTTCAGGTAATGATCAGTACCCCATTCCCACTTGGCTCTCCAAATTTCGTTCTTCTAGGTTAAACCGTTCGTTGGAAGTAACAGTTTTAACTTTTAGGTTTCACTCAATTTTCTCCTATATGAATACATGTAGTTGGAACTCTAAATCAAACAGGGTTTGTGCTAGCTCTTTGAAACTTGACACAATAAAGTAGCTCCAAGTTCTATCTCTATGGTTTGTTTCCTATTGATGTAGCCCTAAGCAGAGACTGGCGCAAATCACTTTCATGGAAAGGGGTTGCCAATCTTCCAAAAAACTACGAGTTTCCTGAAATCTCAGCACACATTTTTCACCCAATCTTGATGACACTTTCAGATAATGATCAGTACACCAATCCCACTTGGCTCACCAAATTTCGTTCTTCTAGGTTAAACCGTTCGTTGGCAGTAACAGTTTTAATTTTTAGGTTTCACTCTGTTTTCTCCTATATGGATACATGTAGTTGGAACTCTAAATCAAATACGGTTTGTGCTTGCTCTTTGAAACTTGACACAATAAAGTAGCTCCAAGTTCTATCTCTATGGTTTGTTTCCTATTGATGTAGCCCTAGGCAGAGACTGGCGCAAATCACTTTCATTTAAAGGGGTTGCCAAGCTTCCAAAAAACTACGAATTTACTGAAATCTCAGCACACATTTTTTCACCCAATCTTGATGACACTTTCTGGTAATGATCAGCACCCCAATCCCACTTGGCTCACCAAATTTCGTTCTTCTAGGTTAAACCGTTCGTTGGCAGTAACAGTTTTAATTTTTAGGTTTCACTCTGTTTTCTCCTATATGGATACATGTAGTTGGAACTCTAAATCAAACACGGTTTGTGCTAGCTCTTTGAAACTTGACACAATAAAGTAGCTCCAAGTTCTATCTCTATGGTTTGTTTCCTATTGATGTAGCCCTAAGCAGAGACTGGCGCAAATCACTTTCATGGAAAGGGGTTGCCAAGCTTCCAAAAAACTACGAGTTTCCTGAAATCTCAGCACACATTTTTTCACCCAATCTTGATGACACTTTCAGGTAATGATCAGTACCCCAATCCCACTTGGCTCACCAAATTTCGTTCTTCTAGGTTAAACCGTTCGTTGGCAGTAACAGTTTTAATTTTTACGGTTCACTCTGTTTTCTCCTATATGGATACATGTAGTTGGAACTCTAAATCAAACACGGTTTGTGCTAGCTCTTTGAAACTTGACACAATAAAGTAGCTCCAAGTTCTATCTCTATGGTTTGTTTCTTATTGATGTAGCCCTAAGTAGAGACTGGCGCAAATCACTTTCATGGAAAGGGGTTGCCAAGCTTCCAAAAAACTACGAGTTTCCTGAAATCTCAGCACACATTTTTTCACCCAATCTTGATGACACTTTCAGGTAATGATCAGTACCCCAATCCCACTTGGCTCACCAAATTTCTTTCTTCTAGGTTAAACCGTTCGTTGGCAGTAACAGTTTTAATTTTTAGGTTTCACTCTGTTTTCTCCTATATGGATACATGTAGTTGGAACTCTAAATCAAACACGGTTTGTGCTAGCTCTTTGAAACTTGACACAATAAAGTAGCTCCAAGTTCTATCTCTATGGTTTGTTTCCTATTGATGTAGCCCTAAGCAGAGACTGGCGCAAATCACTTTCATGGAAAGGGGTTGCCAATCTTCCAAAAAACTACGAGTTTCCTGAAATCTCAGCACACATTTTTTCTCCCAATCTTGATGACACTTTCAGGTAATGATCAGTACCCCAATCCCACTTGGCTCACCAAATTTCGTTCTTCTAGGTTAAACCGTTCGTTGGCAGTAACAGTTTTAATTTTTAGGTTTCACTCTGTTTTCTCCTATATGGATACATGTAGTTGGAACTCTAAATCAAACACGGTTTGTGCTAGCTCTTTGAAACTTGGCACAATAAAGTAGCTCCAAGTTCTATCTCTATGGTTTGTTTCCTATTGATGTAGACCTAAGCAGAGACTGGCGCAAATCACTTTCATGGAAAGGGGATGCTAATCCTCCAAAAAACTACGAGTTTCCTGAAATCTCAGCACACATTTTTTCACCCAAACTTGATGACACTTTCAGGTAATGATCAGTACCCCAATCCCACTTGGCTCACCAAATTTCGTTCTTCTAGGTTAAACCGTTCGTTGGCAGTAACAGTTTTAATTTTTAGGTTTCACTCTGTTTTCTCCTATATGGATAAATGCATTTGGAAGTCTAAATCAAACACGGTTTGTGCTAGCTCTTTGAAACCTGACACAATATTGTAGCTCCAAGATCTATCCCTATGGTTTGTTTCCTATTGATGTAGCCCTAAGCAGGGACTGGAGCAAATCACTTTCATGGAAAGCGGTTGCCAAACTTCCAAAAAACTACGAGTTTCCTGAAATCTCTCCACACATTTTTTCACCCAATCTTGACGACACTTTCAGGTAATGATCAGTACCCCAATCCCACTTGGCTCACTAAATTTCGTTCTTCTAGGTTAAACCGTTCGTTGGCAAAAACAGTTTTAATTTTTAGGTTTCACTCTGTTTTCTCCTATATGGATACATGTAGTTGGAACTCTAAATCAAACACGGTTTGTGCTAGCTCTTTGAAACTTGACACAATAAAGTAGCTCCAAGTTCTATCTCTATGGTTTGTTTCTTATTGATGTACACTAAGCAGAGACTGGCGCAAATCACTTTCATGGAAAGGGGTTGCCAAGCTTCCAAAAAACTACGAGTTTCCTGAAATCTCAGCACACATTTTTTCACCCAATCTTGATGACACTTTCAGGTAATGATCAGTACCCCAATCCCACTTGGCTCACCAAATTTCATTCTTCTAGGTTAAACCGTTCGTTGGCAGTAACAGTTTTAATTTTTAGGTTTCACTCTGTTTTCTCCTATATGGATACATGTAGTTGGAACTCTAAATCAAACACGGTTTGTGCTAGCTCTTTGAAACTTGACACAATAAAGTAGCTCCAAGTTCTATCTCTATGGTTTGTTTCCTATTGATGTAGCCCTAAGCAGAGACTGGCGCAAATCACTTTCATGGAAAGGGGTTGCCAAGCTTCCAAAAAACTACGAGTTTCCTGAAATCTCAGCACACATTTTATCACCCAATCTTGATGACACTTTCAGGTAATGATCACTACCCCAATCCCTCTTGGCTCACCAAATTTCATTCTTCTAGGTTAAGCCGTTCGTTGGCAGTAACAGTTTTAATTTTTAGGTTTCACTCTATTTTCTCCTATATGGATACATGTAGTTGGAACTCTAAATCAAACACGGTTTGTGCTAGCTCTTTGAAACTTGACACAATAAAGTAGCTCCAAGTTCTATCTCTATGGTTTGTTTCCTATTGATGTAGCCCTAAGCAGAGACGGCGCAAATCACTTTCATTTAAAGGGGTTGCCAAGCTTCCAAAAAACTACGAGTTTCCTGAAATCTCAGCACACATTTTATCACCCAATCTTGAGGACACTTTCAGGTAATGATCAGTACCCCAATCCCACTGAGCTCAGCAAATTACGTTCTTCTAGGTTAAACCGTTCGTCGGCAGTAACAGTTTTAATTTTTAGGTTTCACTCTGTTTTCTCCTATATGGATACATGTATTTGGATGTCTAAGTCAAAAACGGTTTGTGCTAGCTCTTTGAAACTTGACACAATAAAGTAGCTTCAAGTTCTATCTCTATGGTTTGTTTCCTATTGATGTAGCCCTAAGTAGAGACTGGCGCAAATCACTTTCATTTAAAGGGGTTGCCAAGCTTCCAAAAAACTACGAGTTTCCTGAAATCTCAGCACACATTTTTCACCCAATCTTGATGACACTTTCAGGTAATGATCAGTACCCCAATCCCACTTGGCTCACCAAATTTCGTTCTTCTAGGTTAAACCGTTCGTTGGCAGTAACAGTTTTAATTTTTAGGTTTCACTCTGTTTTCTCCTATATGGATACATGTTTTTGGAACTCTAAATCAAACACGGTTTGTGCTAGCTCTTTGAAACTTGACACAATAAAGTAGCTCCAAGTTCTATCTCTATGGTTTGTTTCCTATTGATGTAGCCCGAAGCAGAGACTGGCGCAAATCACTTTCATGGAAAGGGGTTGCCAAGGTTCCAAAAACCTACGAGTTTCCTGAAATCCCAGCACACATTTTTTCACACAATCTTGATGACACTTTCAGGTAATGATCAGTACAACAAATCCCACTTGGGTCACCAAGTTTCGTTCTTCTAGGTAAACCGTTCGTTGGCAGTAACAGTTTTAATTTTTAGGTTTCACTCTGTTTTCTCCTATATGGATACATGTAGTTGGAACTCTAAATCAAACACGGTTTGTGCTAGCTCTTTGAAACTTGACACAATAAATTAGCTCCAAGTTCTATCTCTATGGTTTGTTTCTTATTGATGTAGCCCTAAGCAGAGACTGGCGCAAATCACTTTCATGGAAAGGGGTTGCCAAGCTTCCAAAAAACTACGAGTTTCCTGAAATCTCAGCACACATTTTTTCACCCAATCTTGATGACACTTTCAGGTAATGATCACTACCCCAATCCCACTTGGCTCACCAAATTTCATTCTTCTAGGTTAAACCGTTCGTTGGCAGTAACAGTTTTAATTTTTAGGTTTCACTCTGTTTTCTCCTATATGGATACATGTAGTTGGAACTCTAAATCAAACACGGTTTGTGCTAGCTCTTTGAAACTTGACACAATAAAGTAGCTCCAAGTTCTATCTCTATGGTTTGTTTCCTATTGATGTAGCCCTAAGCAGAGAAGGCGCAAATCACTTTCATGGAAAGGGGTTGCCAATCCTCCAAAAAACTACGAGTTTCCTGAAATCTCAGCACACATTTTTTCACCCAAACTTGATGACACTTTCAGGTAATGATCAGTACCCCAATCCCACTTGGCTCACCAAATTTCGTTCTTCTAGGTTAAACCGTTCGTTGGCAGTAACAGTTTTAATTTTTAGGTTTCACTCTGTTTTCTCCTATATGGATACATGCAGTTGGAAGTCTAAATCAAACACGGTTTGTGCTAGCTCTTTGAAACTTGACACAATAAAGTAGCTCCAAGTTCTATCTTTATGGTTTGTTTCCTATTGATGTAGCCCTAAGCAGGGACTGGCGCAAATCACTTTCATGGAAAGCGGTTGCCAATCTTCCAAAAAACTACGAGTTTCCTGAAATCTCAGCACACATTTTTTCACCCAATCTTGACGACACTTTCAGGTAATGATCAGTACCCCAATCCCACTTGGCTCACTAAATTTCGTTCTTCTAGGTTAAACCGTTCGTTGGCAGTAACAGTTTTAATTTTTAGGTTTCACTCTGTTTTCTCCTATATGGATACATGTATTTGGAAGTCTAAATCAAACACGGTTTGTGCTAGCTCTTTGAAACTTGACACAATAAAGTAGCTCCAAGTTCTATCTCTATGGTTTGTTTCCTATTGATGTAGCCCTAAGCAGAGACTGGCGCAAATCACTTTCATGGAAAGGGGTTGCCAGTCTTCCAAAAAACTACGAGTTTCCTGAAATCTCAGCACACATTTTTTCTCCCAATCTTGATGACACTTTCAGGTAATGATCAGTACCCCAATCCCACTTGGCTCACCAAATTTCGTTCTTCTAGGTTAAACCGTTCGTTGGCAGTAACAGTTTTAATTTTTAGGTTTCACTCTGTTTTCTCCTATATGGATACATGTAGTTGGAACTCTAAATCAAACACGGTTTGTGCTAGCTCTTTGAAACTTGGCACAATAAAGTAGCTCCAAGTTCTATCTCTATGGTTTGTTTCCTATTGATGTAGACCTAAGCAGAGACTGGCGCAAATCACTTTCATGGAAAGGGGATGCCAATCCTCCAAAAAACTACGAGTTTCCTGAAATCTCAGCACACATTTTTTCACCCAAACTTGATGACACTTTCAGGTAATGATCAGTACCCCAATCCCACTTGGCTCACAAAATTTCGTTCTTCTAGGTTAAACCGTTCGTTGGCAGTAACAGTTTTAATTTTTAGGTTTCACTCTGTTTTCTCCTATATGGATAAATGCATTTGGAAGTCTAAATCAAACACGGTTTGTGCTAGCTCTTTGAAACGTGACACAATATTGTAGCTCCAAGATCTATCCCTATGGTTTGTTTCCTATTGATGTAGCCCTAACCAGAGACTGGTGTAAATCACTTTCATGGAAAGGGGTTGCCAATCTTCCAAAAAAACTACGAGTTTCCTGAAATCTCAGCACACATTTTTCACCCAATCTTGATGACACTTTCAGGTAATGATCAGTACCCCAATCCCACATGGCTGACCAAGTTTCTTTCTTCTAGGTTAAACCGTTCGTTGGCAGTAACAGTTTAATTTTTTAGGTTTCACTCTGTTATCTCCTATATGGATACATGTAGTTGGAACTCTAAATCAAACACGGTTTGTGCTAGCTCTTTGAAACTTGACACAATAAAGAAGCTCCAAGTTCTATCTCTATGGTTTGTTTCCTATTGATGTAGCCCTAAGCAGAGACTGGCGCAAATCACTTTCATGGAAAGGGGTTGCCAAGCTTCCAAAAAACTACGAGTTTCCTGAAATCTCAGCACACATTTTTTCACCCAATCTTGATGACACTTTCAGGTAATGATCAGTACCCCATTCCCACTTGGCTCTCCAAATTTCGTTCTTCTAGGTTAAACCGTTCGTTGGAAGTAACAGTTTTAACTTTTAGGTTTCACTCAATTTTCTCCTATATGAATACATGTAGTTGGAACTCTAAATCAAACAGGGTTTGTGCTAGCTCTTTGAAACTTGACACAATAAAGTAGCTCCAAGTTCTATCTCTATGGTTTGTTTCCTATTGATGTAGCCCTAAGCAGAGACTGGCGCAAATCACTTTCATGGAAAGGGGTTGCCAATCTTCCAAAAAACTACGAGTTTCCTGAAATCTCAGCACACATTTTTCACCCAATCTTGATGACACTTTCAGATAATGATCAGTACCCCAATCCCACTTGGCTCACCAAATTTCGTTCTTCTAGGTTAAACCGTTCGTTGGCAGTAACAGTTTTAATTTTTAGGTTTCACTCTGTTTTTTCCTATATGGATACATGTAGTTGGAACTCTAAATCAAATACGGTTTGTGCTTGCTCTTTGAAACTTGACACAATAAAGTAGCTCCAAGTTCTATCTCTATGGTTTGTTTCCTATTGATGTAGCCCTAGGCAGAGACTGGCGCAAATCACTTTCATTTAAAGGGGTTGCCAAGCTTCCAAAAAACTACGAGTTTCCTGAAATCTCAGCACACATTTTTTCACCCAATCTTGATGACACTTTCTGGTAATGATCAGCACCCCAATCCCACTTGGCTCACCAAATTTCGTTCTTCTAGGTTAAACCGTTCGTTGGCAGTAACAGTTTTAATTTTTAGGTTTCACTCTGTTTTCTCCTATATGGATACATGTAGTTGGAACTCTAAATCAAACACGGTTTGTGCTAGCTCTTTGAAACTTGACACAATAAAGTAGCTCCAAGTTCTATCTCTATGGTTTGTTTCCTATTGATGTAGCCCTAAGCAGAGACTGGCGCAAATCACTTTCATGGAAAGGGGTTGCCAATCTTCCAAAAAACTACGAGTTTCCTGAAATATCAGCACACATTTTTTCTCCCAATCTTGATGACACTTTCAGGTAATGATCAGTACCCCAATCCCACTTGGCTCACCAAATTTCGTTCTTCTAGGTTAAACCATTCGTTGGCAGTAACAGTTTTAATTTTTAGGTTTCACTCTGTTTTCTCCTATATGGATACATGTAGTTGGAACTCTAAATCAAACACGGTTTGTGCTAGCTCTTTGAAACTTGGCACAATAAAGTAGCTCCAAGTTCTATCTCTATGGTTTGTTTCCTATTGATGTAGACCTAAGCAGAGACTGGCGCAAATCACTTTCATGGAAAGGGGATGCTAATCCTCCAAAAAACTACGAGTTTCCTGAAATCTCAGCACACATTTTTTCACCCAAACTTGATGACACTTTCAGGTAATGATCAGTACCCCAATCCCACTTGGCTCACCAAATTTCGTTCTTCTAGGTTAAACCGTTCGTTGGCAGTAACAGTTTTAATTTTTAGGTTTCACTCTGTTTTCTCCTATATGGATAAATGCATTTGGAAGTCTAAATCAAACACGGTTTGTGCTAGCTCTTTGAAACGTGACACAATATTGTAGCTCCAAGATCTATCCCTATGGTTTGTTTCCTATTGATGTAGCCCTAAGCAGGGACTGGAGCAAATCACTTTCATGGAAAGCGGTTGCCAAACTTCCAAAAAACTACGAGTTTCCTGAAATCTCTCCACACATTTTTTCACCCAATCTTGACGACACTTTCAGGTAATGATCAGTACCCCAATCCCACTTGGCTCACTAAATTTCGTTCTTCTAGGTTAAACCGTTCGTTGGCAATAACAGTTTTAATTTTTAGGTTTCACTCTGTTTTCTCCTATATGGATACATGTAGTTGGAACTCTAAATCAAACACGGTTTGTGCTAGCTCTTTGAAACTTGACACAATAAAGTAGCTCCAAGTTCTATCTCTATGGTTTGTTTCTTATTGATGTAGCCCTAAGCAGAGACTGGCGCAAATCACTTTCATGGAAAGGGGTTGCCAAGCTTCCAAAAAACTACGAGTTTCCTGAAATCTCAGCACACATTTTTTCACCCAATCTTGATGACACTTTCAGGGAATGATCAGTACCCCAATCCCACTTGGCTCACCAAATTTCATTCTTCTAGGTTAAACCGTTCGTTGGCAGTAACAGTTTTAATTTTTAGGTTTCACTCTGTTTTCTCCTATATGGATACATGTAGTTGGAACTCTAAATCAAACACGGTTTGTGCTAGCTCTTTGAAACTTGACACAATAAAGTAGCTCCAAGTTCTATCTCTATGGTTTGTTTCCTATTGATGTAGCCCTAAGCAGAGACTGGCGCAAATCACTTTCATGGAAAGGGGTTGCCAAGCTTCCAAAAAACTACGAGTTTCCTGAAATCTCAGCACACATTTTATCACCCAATCTTGATGACACTTTCAGGTAATGATCACTACCCCAATCCCACTTGGCTCACCAAATTTCATTCTTCTAGGTTAAACCGTTCGTTGGCAGTAACAGTTTTAATTTTTAGGTTTCACTCTATTTTCTCCTATATGGATACATGTAGTTGGAACTCTAAATCAAACACGGTTTGTGCTAGCTCTTTGAAACTTGACACAATAAAGTAGCTCCAAGTTCTATCTCTATGGTTTGTTTCCTATTGATGTAGCCCTAAGCAGAGACGGCGCAAATCACTTTCATTTAAAGGGGTTGCCAAGCTTCCAAAAAACTACGAGTTTCCTGAAATCTCAGCACACATTTTATCACCCAATCTTGAGGACACTTTCAGGTAATGATCAGTACCCCAATCCCACTGGGCTCAGCAAATTACGTTCTTCTAGGTTAAACCGTTCGTCGGCAGTAACAGTTTTAATTTTTAGGTTTCACTCTGTTTTCTCCTATATGGATACATGTAGTTGGATGTCTAAGTCAAAAACGGTTTGTGATAGCTCTTTGAAACTTGACACAATAAAGTAGCTTCAAGTTCTATCTCTATGGTTTGTTTCCTATTGATGTAGCCCTAAGTAGAGACTGGCGCAAATCACTTTCATTTAAAGGGGTTGCCAAGCTTCCAAAAAACTACGAGTTTCCTGAAATCTCAGCACACATTTTTCACCCAATCTTGATGACACTTTCAGGTAATGATCAGTACCCCAATCCCACTTGGCTCACCAAATTTCGTTCTTCTAGGTTAAACCGTTCGTTGGCAGTAACAGTTTAAATTTTTAGGTTTCACTCTGTTTTCTCCTATATGGATACATGTTTTTGGAACTCTAAATCAAACACGGTTTGTGCTAGCTCTTTGAAACTTGACACAATAAAGTAATTCCAAGTTCTATCTCTATGGTTTGTTTCCTATTGATGTAGCCCGAAGCAGAGACTGGCGCAAATCACTTTCATGGAAAGGGGTTGCCAAGGTTCCAAAAAACTACGAGTTTCCTGAAATCTCAGCACACATTTTTTCACACAATCTTGATGACACTTTCAGGTAATGATCAGTACAACAAATCCCACTTGGGTCACCAAGTTTCGTTCTTCTAGGTAAACCGTTCGTTGGCAGTAACAGTTTTAATTTTTAGGTTTCACTCTGTTTTCTCCTATATGGATACATGTAGTTGGAACTCTAAATCAAACACGGTTTGTGCTAGCTCTTTGAAACTTGACACAATAAATTAGTTCCAAGTTCTATCTCTATGGTTTGTTTCTTATTGATGTAGCCCTAAGCAGAGACTGGCGCAAATCACTTTCATGGAAAGGGGTTGCCAAGCTTCCAAAAAACTACGAGTTTCCTGAAATCTCAGCACACATTTTTTCACCCAATCTTGATGACACTTTCAGGTAATGATCACTACCCCAATCCCACTTGGCTCACCAAATTTCATTCTTCTAGGTTAAACCGTTCGTTGGCAGTAACAGTTTTAATTTTTAGGTTTCACTCTGTTTTCTCCTATATGGATACATGTAGTTGGAACTCTAAATCAAACACGGTTTGTGCTAGCTCTTTGAAACTTGACACAATAAAGTAGCTCCAAGTTCTATCTCTATGGTTTGTTTCCTATTGATGTAGCCCTAAGCAGAGAAGGCGCAAATCACTTTCATGGAAAGGGGTTGCCAATCCTCCAAAAAACTACGAGTTTCCTGAAATCTCAGCACACATTTTTTCACCCAAACTTGATGACACTTTCAGGTAATGATCAGTACCCCAATCCCACTTGGCTCACCAAATTTCGTTCTTCTAGGTTAAACCGTTCGTTGGCAGTAACAGTTTTAATTTTTAGGTTTCACTCTGTTTTCTCCTATATGGATACATGCAGTTGGAAGTCTAAATCAAACACGGTTTGTGCTAGCTCTTTGAAACTTGACACAATAAAGTAGCTCCAAGTTCTATCTTTATGGTTTGTTTCCTATTGATGTAGCCCTAAGCAGGGACTGGCGCAAATCACTTTCATGGAAAGCGGTTGCCAATCATCCAAAAAACTACGAGTTTCCTGAAATCTCAGCACACATTTTTTCACCCAATCTTGACGACACTTTCAGGTAATGATCAGTACCCCAATCCCACTTGGCTCACTAAATTTCGTTCTTCTAGGTTAAACCGTTCGTTGGCAGTAACAGTTTTAATTTTTAGGTTTCACTCTGTTTTCTCCTATATGGATACATGTATTTGGAAGTCTAAATCAAACACGGTTTGTGGTAGCTCTTTGAAACTTGACACAATAAAGTAGCTCCAAGTTCTATCTCTATGGTTTGTTTCCTATTGATGTAGCCCTAAGCAGGGACTGGAGCAAATCACTTTCATGGAAAGCGGTTGCCAAACTTCCAAAAAACTACTAGTTTCCTGAAATCTCTCCACACATTTTTTCACCCAATCTTGACGACACTTTCAGGTAATGATCAGTACCCCAATCCCACTTGGCTCACTAAATTTCGTTCTTCTAGGTTAAACCGTTCGTTGGCAATAACAGTTTTAATTTTTAGGTTTCACTCTGTTTTCTCCTATATGGATACATGTAGTTGGAAGTCTAAATCAAACACGGTTTGTGCTAGCTCTTTGAAACTTGACACAATAAAGTAGCTCCAAGTTCTATCTCTATGGTTTGTTTTCTATTGATGTAGGCCTAAGCAGAGACTGGCGCAAATCACTTTCATGGAAAGGGGTTGCCAATCTTCCAAAAAACTACGAGTTTCCTGAAATCTCAGCACACATTTTTTCTCCCAATCTTGATGACACTTTCAGGTAATGATCAGTACCCCAATCCCACCTGGCTCACCAAATTTTGTTCTTCTAGGTTAAACCGTTCGTTCGCAGTAACAGTTTTAATTCTTAGGTTTCACTCTGTTTTCTCCTATATGGATACATGTAGTTGGAAGTCTAAATCAAACACGGTTTGTGCTAGCTCTTTGAAACTTGACACAATAAAGTAGCTCCAAGTTCTATCTCTATGGTTTGTTTCCTATTGATGTAGCCCTAAACAGAGACTGGTGCAAATCACATTCATTTAAAGGGGTTGCCAAGCTTCCAAAAAACTACGAGTTTCCTGAAATCTCAGCACACATTTTATCAAGCAATCTTGATGACACTTTCAGGTAATGATCAGTACCCCAATCCCATTTGGCTCAGCAAATTTCTTTCTTCTAGGTTAAACCGTTCGTCGGCAGTAACAGTTTTAATTTTTAGGTTTCACTGTGTTTTCTCCTATATGGATACATGTAGTTGGAAGTCTAAATCAAAAACGGTTTGTGCTAGCTCTTTGAAATTGACACAATAATGTAGCTCCAAGTTCTATCTCTATGGTTTGTTTCCTATTGATGTAGCCCTAAGTAGAGACTGGCGCAAATCACTTTCATTTAAAGGGGTTGCCAAGCTTCCAAAAAACTACGAGTTTCCTGAAATCTCAGCACACATTTTTCACCCAATCTTGATGACACTTTCAGGTAATGATCAGTACCCCAATACCACTTGGCTCACCAAATTTCGTTCTTCTAGGTTAAACCATTCATTGGCAGGAACAGTTTTAATTTTTAGGTTTCACTCTGTTTTCTCCTATATGGATACATGTAGTTGGAACTCTAAATCAAATACGGTTTGTGCTAGCTCTTTGAAACTTGACACAATAAAGTAGCTCCAAGTTCTATCTCTATGGTTTGTTTCCTATTCATGTAGCCCTAAGCAGAGACTGGCGCAAATCACTTTCATGGAAAGGGGTTGACAATCTTCCAAAAAACTAAGAGTTTCCTGAAATCTCAGCACACATTTTTTCACCCAATCTTGATGACACTTTCTGGTAATGATCAGTACCCCAATCCCACTTGGCTCACCAAATTTCGTTCTTCTAGGTTAAACCGTTCGTCGGCAGTAACAGTTTTAATTTTTAGGTTTCACTGTGTTTTCTCCTATATGGATACATGTAGTTGGAAGTCTAAATCAAACACGGTTTGTGCTAGCTCTTTGAAACTTGACACAATAAAGTAGCTCCAAGTTCTATCTCTATGGTTTGTTTCCTATTGATGTAGCCCTAAACAGAGACTGGTTCAAATCACTTTCATTTAAAGGGGTTGCCAAGCTTCCAAAAAACTACGAGTTTCCTGAAATCTCAGCACACATTTTTCCCCCAATCTTGATGACACTTTCAGGTAATGATCAGTAACCCAATCCCACTTGGCTCACCAAATTTCATTCTTCTAGGTTAAACCGTTCGTTGGCAGTAACAGTTTTAATTTTTAGGTTTCACTGTGTTTTCTCCTATATGGATACATGTAGTTGGAACTCTAAATCAAACACGGTTTGTGCAAGCTCTTTGAAACTTGACACAATAAAGTAGCTCCAAGTTCTATCTCTATGGTTTGTTTCCTATTGATGTAGCCCTAAGCAGAGACTGGCGCAAATCACTTTCATGGAAAGGGGTTGCCAATCTTCCAAAAAACTACGAGTTTCCTGAAATCTCAGCACACATTTTTTCACCCAATCTTGATGACACTTTCAGGTAATGATCAGTACAACAAATCCCACTTGGGTCACCAAGTTTCGTTCTTCTAGGTTAAACCGTTCGTTGGCAGTAACAGTTTTAATTTTTAGGTTTCACTCTGTTTACTCCTATATGGATACATGTAGTTGGAACTCTAAATCGAACACGGTTTGTGCTAGCTCTTTGAAACTTGACACTATAAAGTAGCTCCAATTCTATCTCTATGGTTTGTTTCCTATTGATGTAGCCCTAAGCAAAGACTGGCGCAAATCACTTTCATGGAAACGGGTTGCCAAGGTTCCAAAAAACTACGAGTTTCCTGAAATCTCAGCACACATTTTTTCACCCAATCTTGATGACACTTTCAGGTAATGATCACTACCCCAATCCCACTTGGCTCAAGAAATTTCGTTCTTCTAGGTTAAACCGTTCGTTGGCAGTAACAGTTTTAATTTTTCGGTTTCACTCTGTTTTCTCCTATATGGATACATGTATTTGGAACTCTAAATCAAACACGGTTTGTGCTAGCTCTTTGAAACTTGACACAATAAAGTAGCTCCAAGTTCTATCTCTATGGTTTGTTTCCTATTGATGTAGCCCGAAGCAGAGACGGCACAAATCACTTTCATGGAAAGGGGTTGCCAATCCTCCAAAAAACTAAGAGTTTCCTGAAATCTCAGCACACATTTTTTCACCCAAACTTGATGACACTTTCAGGTAATGATCAGTACCCCAATCCCACTTGGCTCACCAAATTTCGTTCTTCTAGGTTAAACCGTTCATTGGCAGTAGCAGTTTTAATTTTTAGGTTTCACTCTGTTTTCTCCTATATGGATACATGCAGTTGGAAGTCTAAATCAAACACGGTTTGTGCTAGCTCTTTGAAACTTGACACAATAAAGTAGCTCCAAGTTCTATCTCTATGGTTTGTTTCCTATTGATGTAGCCCTAAGCAGAGACTGGCGCATATCACTTTCATGGAAAGGGGTTGCCAAGCTTCCAAAAAACTATGAGTTTCCTGAAATCTCAGCACACATTTTTTCACCCAAACTTGATGACACTTTCAGGTAATGATCAGTACAACAAATCCCACTTGGGTCACCAAGTTTCGTTCTTCTAGGTTAAACCGTTCGTTGGCAGTAACAGTTTTAATTTTTAGGTTTCACTCTGTTTACTCCTATATGGATACATGTAGTTGGAACTCTAAATCAAACAGGGTTTGTGCTAGCTCTTTGAAAATTGACACTATAAAGTAGCTCCAAGTTCTATCTCTATGGTTTGTTTCCTATTGATGTAGCCCTAAGCAAAGACTGGCGCAAATCACTTTCATGGAAAGGGGTTGCCAAGGTTCCAAAAAACTACGAGTTTCCTGAAATCTCAGCACACATTTTTTCACCCAATCTTGATGACACTTTCAGGTAATGATCACTACCCCAATCCCACTTGGCTCAAGAAATTTCGTTCTTCTAGGTTAAACCGTTCGTTGGCAGTAACAGTTTTAATTTTTAGGTTTCACTCTGTTTTCTGCTATATGGATACATGTAGTTGGAACTCTAAATCAAACACGGTTTGTGCTAGCTCTTTGAAAATTGACACAATAAAGTAGCTCCAAGTTCTATCTCTATGGTTTGTTTCCTATTGATGTATCCCTAAGCAGAGACGGCGCAAATCACTTTCATGGAAAGGGGTTGCCAATCCTCCAAAAAACTACGAGTTTCCTGAAATCTCAGCACACATTTTTTCACCCAAACTTGATGACACTTTCAGGTAATGATCAGTACCCCAATCCCACTTGGCTCACCAAATTTCGTTCTTCTAGGTTAAACCGTTCATTGGCAGTAGCAGTTTTAATTTTTAGGTTTCACTCTGTTTTCTCCTATATGGATACATGCAGTTGGAAGTCTAAATCAAACACGGTTTGTGCTAGCTCTTTGAAACTTGACACAATAATGTAGCTCCATGTTCTATCTCTATGGTTTGTTTCCTATTGATGTAGCCCTAAGCAGAGACTGGCGCATATCACTTTCATGGAAAGGGGTTGCCAAACTTCCAAAAAACTATGAGTTTCCTGAAATCTCAGCACACATTTTTTCACCCAAACTTGATGACACTTTCAGGTAATGATCAGTACAACAATTCCCACTTGGGTCACCAAGTTTCGTTCTTCTAGGTTAAACCGTTCGTTGGCAGTAACAGTTTTAATTTTTAGGTTTCACTCTGTTTACTCCTATATGGATACATGTAGTTGGAACTCTAAATCAAACAGGGTTTGTGCTAGCTCTTTGAAACTTGACACTATAAAGTAGCTCCAAGTTCTATCTCTATGGTTTTTTCCTATTGATGTAGCCCTAAGCAAAGACTGGCGCAAATCACTTTCATGGAAATGGGTTGCCAAGGTTCCAAAAAACTACGAGTTTCCTGAAATCTCAGCACACATTTTTTCACCCAATCCTGATGACACTTTCAGATAATGATCACTACCCCAATCCCACTTGGCTCAATAAATTTCGTTCTTCTAGGTTAAACCGTTCGTTGGCAGTAACAGTTTTAATTTTTAGGTTTCACTCTGTTTTCTCCTATATGGATACATGTAGTTGGAACTCTAAATCAAACACGGTTTGTGCTAGCTCTTTGAAACTTGACACAATAAAGTAGCTCCAAGTTCTATCTCTATGGTTTGTTTCCTATTGATGTAGCCCTAAGCAGAGACGGCGCAAATCACTTTCATGGAAAGGGGTTGCCAATCCTCCAAAAAACTACGAGTTTCCTGAAATCTCAGCACACATTTTTTCACCCAAACTTGATGACACTTTCAGGTAATGATCAGTACCCCAATCCCACTTGGCTCACCAAATTTCGTTCTTCTAGGTTAAACCGTTCGTTGGCAGTAACAGTTTTAATTTTTAGGTTTCACTCTGTTTTCTCCTAGATGGATACATGCATTTGGAAGTCTAAATCAAACACGGTTTGTGCTAGCTCTTTGAAACTTGACACAATAAAGTAGCTCCAAGTTCTATCTCTATGGTTTGTTTCCTATTGATGTAGCCCTAAGCAGGGACTGGCGCAAATCACTTTCATGGAAAGCGGTTGCCAATCTTCCAAAAAACTACGAGTTTTTTGAAATCTCAGCACACATTTTTTCACCCAATCTTGACGACACTTTCAGGTAATGATCACTACCCCAATCCCACTTGGGTCACTAAATTTCGTTCTTCTAGGTTAAACCGTTCGTTGGCAGGAACAGTTTTAATTTTTAGGTTTCACTCTGTTTTCTCCTATATGGATACATGTAGTTGGAAGTCTAAATCAAACACGGTTTGTGCTAGCTCTTTGAAACTTGACACAATAATGTAGCTCCAAGTTCTATCTCTATGGTTTGTTTCCTATTGATGTAGCCCTACGTAGAGACTGGCGCAAATCACTTTCATTTAAAGGGGTTGCCAAGCTTCCAAAAAACTACGAGTTTCCTGAAATCTCAGCACACATTTTTCCCCCAATCTTGATGACAATTTCAGGTAATGATCAGTAGCCCAATCCCACTTGGCTCACCAAATTTCGTTCTTCTAGGTTAAACCATTCGTTGGCAGGAACAGTTTTAATTTTTAGGTTTCACTCTGTTTTCTCCTATATGGATACATGTATTTGGAACTCTAAATCAAATACGGTTTGTGCTAGCTCTTTGAAACTTGACACAATAAAGTAGCTCCAAGTTCTATCTCTATGGTTTGTTTCCTATTGATGTAGCCCTAAGCAGAGACTGGCGCAAATCACTTTCATGGAAAGGGGTTGCCAATCCTCCAAAAAACTAAGAGTTTCCTGAAATCTCAGCACACATTTTTTCACCCAATCTTGATGACACTTTCTGGTAATGATCAGTACCCCAATCCCACTTAGCTCACCAAATTTCGTTCTTCTAGGTTAAACCGTTCTTTGGCAGGAACAGTTTTAATTTTTAGGTTTCACTCTGTTTTCTCCTATATGGATACATGTATTTGGAACTCTAAATCAAACACGGTTTGTGCTAGCTCTTTGAAACTTGACACAATAAAGTAGCTCCAAGTTCTATCTCTATGGTTTGTTTCCTATTGATGTAGCCCTAAACAGTGACTGGTGCAAATCACTTTCATTTAAAGGGGTTGCCAAGCTTCCAAAAAACTACGAGTTTCCTGAAATCTCAGCACACATTTTTCCCCCAATCTTGATGACACTTTCAGGTAATGATCAGTACCCCAATCCCACTTGGCTCACCAAATTTCGTTCTTCTAGGTTAAACCGTTCGTTGGCAGTAACAGTTTTAATTTTTAGGTTTCACTCTGTTTTCTCCTATATGGATACATGTTGTTGGAACTCTAAATCAAACACGGTTTGTGCTAGCACTTTGAAACTTGACACAATAAAGTAGCTCCAGTTTCTATCACTATGGTTTGTTTCCTATTGATGTAGCCCTAAGCAGAGACTGGCGCAAATCACTTTCATGGAAAGGGGTTGCCAAGGTTCCAAAAAACTACGAGTTTCCTGAAATCTCAGCACACATTTTTTCACCCAATCTTGATGACACTTTCAGGTAATGATCAGTACAACAAATCCCACTTGGGTCACCAAGTTTCGTTCTTCTAGGTTAAACCGTTCGTTGGCAGTAACAGTTTTAATTTTTAGGTTTCACTCTGTTTTCTCCTATATGGATACATGCAGTTGGAAGTCTAAATCAAACACGGTTTGTGCTAGCTCTTTGAAACTTGACACAATAAAGTAGCTCCAAGTTCTATCTCTATGGTTTGTTTCCTATTGATGTAGCCCTAAGCAGGGACTGGCGCAAATCACTTTCATGGAAAGTGGTTGCCAATCTTCCAAAAAACTACGAGTTTCCTGAAATCTCAGCACACATTTTTTCACCCAATCTTGACGACACTTTCAGGTAATGATCAGTACCCCAATCCCACTTGGCTCACTAAATTTCGTTCTTCTAGGTTAAACCGTTCGTTGGCAGTAACAGTTTTAATTTTTAGGTTTCACTCTGTTTTCTCCTATATGGATACATGTAGTTGGAAATCTAAATCAAACACGGTTTGTGCTAGCTCTTTGAAACTTGACACAATAAAGTAGCTCCAAGTTCTATCTCTATGGTTTGTTTCCTATTGATGTAGCCCTAAGCAGAGACTGGCGCAAATCACTTTCATGGAAAGGGGTTGCCAATCTTCCAAAAAACTACGAGTTTCCTGAAATCTCAGCACACATTTTTTCTCCCAATCTTGATGACACTTTCAGGTAATGATCAGTACCCCAATCCCACTTGGCTCAGCAAATTTCGTTCTTCTAGGTTAAACCGTTCGTTGGCAGTAACAGTTTTTATTTTTAGGTTTCACTCTGTTTTCTCCTATATGGATACATGTAATTGGAAGTCTAAATAAAAAACGGTTTGTGCTAGCTCTTTGAAACTTGACACAATAAAGTAGCTCCAAGTTCTATCTCTATGGTTTGTTTCCTATTGATGTAGCCCTAAGCAGGGACTGGCGCAAATCACTTTCATGGAAAGCGGTTGCCAAACTTCCAAAAAACTACGAGTTTTTTGAAATCTCAGCACACATTTTTTCACCCAATCTTGACGACACTTTCAGGTAATGATCACTACCCCAGTCCCACTTGGGTCACTAAATTTCGTTCTTCTAGGTTAAACCGTTCGTTGGCAGTAACAGTTTTAATTTTTAGGTTTCACTCTGTTTTCTCCTATATGGATACATGTAGTTGGAAGTCTAAATCAAAACGGTTTGTGCTAGCTCTTTGAAACTTGACACAATAAAGTAGCTCCAAGTTCTATCTCTATGGTTTGTTTCCTATTGATGTAGCCCTAAGCAGAGACTGGCGCAAATCACTTTCATGGAAAGGGGTTGCCAATCTTCCAAAAAACTAGGAGTTTCCTGAAATCTCAGCACACATTTTTTCTCCCAATCTTGATGACACTTTCAGGTAATGATCAGTACCCCAATCCCACTTGGCTCAGCAAATTTCGTTCTTCTAGGTTAAACCGTTCGTTGGCAGTAACAGTTTTTATATTTAGGTTTCACTCTGTTTTCTCCTATATGGATACATGTAATTGGAAGTCTAAATAAAAAACGGTTTGTGCTAGCTCTTTGAAACTTGACACAATAAAGTAGCTCCAAGTTCTATCTCTATGGTTTGTTTCCTATTGATGTAGCCCTAAGTAGATACTGGCGCAAATCACTTTCATTTGAAGGGGTTGCCAAGCTTCCAAAAAACTACGAGTTTCCTGAAATCTCAGCACACATTTTTCCCCCAATCATGATGACACTTTCAGGTAATGATCAGTACCCCAGTCCCACTTGGCTCACCAAATTTCGTTCTTCTAGGTTAAACCGTTCGTTGGCAGTAACAGTTTTAATTTTTAGGTTTCACTCTGTTTTCTCCTATATGGATACATGTTGTTGGAACTCTAAATCAAACACGGTTTGTGCTAGCTCTTTGAAACTTGACACAATAAAGTAGCTCCAAGTTCTATCTCTATGGTTTGTTTCCTATTGATGTAGCCCTAAGCAGAGACTGGCGCAAATCACTTTCATGGAAAGGGGTTGCCAAGGTTCCAAAAAACTACGAGTTTCCTGAAATCTCAGCACACATTTTTTCACCCAATCTTGATGACACTTTCAGGTAATGATCAGTACAACAAATCCCACTTGGGTCACCAAGTTTCGTTCTTCTAGGTTAAACCGTTCTTTGGCAGTAACAGTTTTAATTTTTAGGTTTCACTCTGTTTTCTCCTACATGGATACATGTATTTGGAACTCTAAATCAAACAGGGTTTGTGCTAGCTCTTTGAAACTTGACACAATAAATAGCTCCAAGTTCTATCTCTATGGTTTGTTTCCTATTGATGTAGCCCTAAGCAGAGACTGGCGCAAATCACTTTCATGGAAAGGGGTTGCCAAGGTTCCAAAAAAACTACGAGTTTAGTGAAATCTCAGCACACATTTTTTCACCCAATCTTGATGACACTTTCAGGTAATGATCACTACCCCAATCCCACTTGGCTCAAGAAATTTCGTTCTTCTAGATTAAACCTTTCATTGGCAGTAACAGTTTTAATTTTTAGGTTTCACTCTGTTTTCTCCTATATGGATACATGTAGTTGGAACTCTAAATCAAACACGGTTTGTGCTAGCTCTTTGAAACTTGACACAATAAAGTAGCTCCACGTTCTATCTCTATGGTTTGTTTCCTATTGATGTAGCCCTAAGTAGAGACTGGCACAAATCACTTTCATGGAAAAAGGTTGCCAATCTTCCAAAAAACTACGAGTTTCCTGAAATCTCAGCACACATTTTTTCACCCAATCTTGATGACACTTTCAGGTAATGATCAGTACCCCAATCCCACTTGGCTCACCAAATTTCGTTCTTCTAGGTTAAACCGTTCGTTGGCAGTAACAGTTTTAATTTTTAGGTTTCACTCTGTTTTCTCCTATATGGATACATGTAGTTGGAACTCTAAATCAAACACGGTTTGTGCTAGCTCTTTGAAACTTGACACAATAAAGTAGCTCCAAGTTCCATCTCTATGGTTTGTTTCCTATTGATGTAGCCCGAAGCAGAGACTGGCGCAAATCACTTTCATGGAAAGGAGTTGCCAAGCTTCCAAAAAACTAAGAGTTTCCTGAAATCTCAGCACAATTTTTTCACCCAATCTTGATGACACTTTCTGGTAATGATCAGCACCCCAATCCCACTTGGCTCACCAAATTTCGTTCTTCTAGGTTAAACCGTTCGTTGGCAGTAACAGTTTTAATTTTTAGGTTTCACTCTGTTTTCTCCTATATGGATACATGTAGTTGGAACTCTAAATCAAACACGGTTTGTGCTAGCTCTTTGAAACTTGACACAATAAAGTAGCTCCAAGTTCTATCTCTATGGTTTGTTTCCTATTGATGTAGCCCTAAGCAGAGACTGGCGCAAATCACTTTCATGGAAAGGGGTTGCCAATCTTCCAAAAAACTATGAGTTTCCTGAAATCTCAGCACACATTTTTTCACCCAATCTTGATGACACTTTCAGGTAATGATCAGTACAACAAATCCCACTTGGGTCACCAAGTTTCGTTCTTTAGGTTAAACAAGTTCGTTGGCAGTAACAGTTTTAATTTTTAGGTTTCACTCTGTTTACTCCTATATGGATACATGTAGTTGGAACTCTAAATCAAACAGGGTTTGAGCTAGCTCTTTGAAACTTGACACTATAAAGTAGCTCCAAGTTCTATCTCTTTGGTTTGTTTCCTATTGAGTAGCCCTAAGCAAAGACTGGCGCAAATCACTTTCATGGAAAGGGGTTGCCAAGGTTCCAAAAAACTACGAGTTTCCTGAAATCTGAGCACACATTTTTTCACCCAATCTTGATGACACTTTCAGGTAATGATCAGTACCCCAATCCCACTTGGCTCAGCAAATTTCGTTCTTCTAGGTTAAACCGTTCGTTGGCAGTAACAGTTTTTATTTTTAGGTTTCACTCTGTTTTCTCCTATATGGATACATGTAATTGGAAGTCTAAATAAAAAACGGTTTGTGCTAGCTCTTTGAAACTTGACACAATAAAGTAGCTCCAAGTTCTATCTCTATGGTTTGTTTCCTATTGATGTAGCCCTAAGCAGGGACTGGCGCAAATCACTTTCATGGAAAGCGGTTGCCAAACTTCCAAAAAACTACGAGTTTTTTGAAATCTCAGCACACATTTTTTCACCCAATCTTGACGACACTTTCAGGTAATGATCACTACCCCAATCCCACTTGGGTCACTAAATTTCGTTCTTCTAGGTTAAACCGTTCGTTGGCAGGAACAGTTTTAATTTTTAGGTTTCACTCTGTTTTCTCCTATATGGATACATGTAGTTGGAAGTCTAAATCAAACACGGTTTGTGCTAGCTCTTTGAAACTTGACACAATAATGTAGCTCCAAGTTCTATCTCTATGGTTTGTTTCCTATTGATGTAGCCCTAAGTAGAAACTGGCGCAAATCACTTTCATTTAAAGGGGTTGCCAAGCTTCCAAAAAACTACGAGTTTCCTGAAATCTCAGCACACATTTTTCCCCTAAACTTGATGACACTTTCAGGTAATGATCAGTACCCCAATCCCACTAGGCTCACCAAATTTCGTTCTTCTAGGTTAAACCATTCGTTGGCAGGAACAGTTTTAATTTTTAGGTTTCACTCTGTTTTCTCCTATATGGATACATGTATTTGGAACTCTAAATCAAATACGGTTTGTGCTAGCTCTTTGAAACTTGACACAATAAAGTAGCTCCAAGTTCTATCTCTATGGTTTGTTTCCTATTGATGTAGCCCTAAGCAGAGACTGGCGCAAATCACTTTCATGGAAAGGGGTTGCCAATCCTCCAAAAAACTAAGAGTTTCCTGAAATCTCAGCACACATTTTTTCACCCAATCTTGATGACACTTTCTGGTAATGATCAGTACCCCAATCCCACTTGGCTCACCAAATTTCGTTCTTCTAGGTTAAACCGTTCTTTGGCAGGAACAGTTTTAATTTTTAGGTTTCACTCTGTTTTCTCCTATATGGATACATGTATTTGGAACTCTAAATCAAACACGGTTTGTGCTAGCTCTTTGAAACTTGACACAATAAAGTAGCTCCAAGTTCTATCTCTATGGTTTGTTTCCTATTGATGTAGCCCTAAACAGTGACTGGTGCAAATCACTTTCATTTAAAGGGGTTGCCAAGCTTCCAAAAAACTACGAGTTTCCTGAAATCTCAGCACACATTTTTCCCCCAATCTTGATGACACTTTCAGGTAATGATCAGTACCCCAATCCCACTTGGCTCACCAAATTTCGTTCTTCTAGGTTAAACCGTTCGTTGGCAGTAACAGTTTTAATTTTTAGGTTTCACTCTGTTTTCTCCTATATGGATACATGTTGTTGGAACTCTAAATCAAACACGGTTTGTGCTAGCACTTTGAAACTTGACACAATAATGTAGCTCCAGTTTCTATCACTATGGTTTGTTTCCTATTGATGTAGCCCTAAGCAGAGACTGGCGCAAATCACTTTCATGGAAAGGGGTTGCCAAGGTTCCAAAAAACTACGAGTTTCCTGAAATCTAGGCACACATTTTTTCACCCAATCTTGATGACACTTTCAGGTAATGATCAGTACAACAAATCCCACTTGGGTCACCAAGTTTCGTTCTTCTAGGTTAAACCGTTCGTTGGCAGTAACAGTTTTAATTTTTAGGTTTCACTCTGTTTTCTCCTATATGGATACATGCAGTTGGAAGTCTAAATCAAACACGGTTTGTGCTAGCTCTTTGAAACTTGACACAATAAAGTAGCTCCAAGTTCTATCTCTATGGTTTGTTTCCTATTGATGTAGCCCTAAGCAGGGACTGGCGCAAATCACTTTCATGGAAAGTGGTTGCCAATCTTCCAAAAAACTACGAGTTTCCTGAAATCTCAGCACACATTTTTTCACCCAATCTTGACGACACTTTCAGGTAATGATCAGTACCCCAATCCCACTTGGCTCACTAAATTTCATTCTTCTAGGTTAAACCGTTCGTTGGCAGTAACAGTTTGAATTTTTAGGTTTCACTCTGTTTTCTCCTATATGGATACATGTAGTTGGAAGTCTAAATCAAACACGGTTTGTGCTAGCTCTTTGAAACTTGACACAATAAAGTAGCTCCAAGTTCTATCTCTATGGTTTGTTTCCTATTGATGTAGCCCTAAGCAGAGACTGGCGCAAATCACTTTCATGGAAAGGGGTTGCCAATCTTCCAAAAAACTAGGAGTTTCCTGAAATCTCAGCACACATTTTTTCTCCCAATCTTGATGACACTTTCAGGTAATGATCAGTACCCCAATCCCACTTGGCTCACCAAATTTCGTTCTTCTAGGTTAAACCGTTCGTTGGCAGTAACAGTTTTTATTTTTAGGTTTCACTCTGTTTTCTCCTATATGGATACATGTAATTGGAAGTCTAAATAAAAAACGGTTTGTGCTAGCTCTTTGAAACTTGACACAATAAAGTAGCTCCAAGTTCTATCTCTATGGTTTGTTTCCTATTGATGTAGCCCTAAGTAGAGACTGGCGCAAATCACTTTCATTTGAAGGGGTTGCCAAGCTTCCAAAAAACTACGAGTTTCCTGAAATCTCAGCACACATTTTTCCCCCAATCATGATGACACTTTCAGGTAATGATCAGTACCCCAGTCCCACTTGGCTCACCAAATTTCGTTCTTCTAGGTTAAACCGTTCGTTGGCAGTAACAGTTTTAATTTTTAGGTTTCACTCTGTTTTCTCCTATATGGATACATGTTGTTGGAACTCTAAATCAAACACGGTTTGTGCTAGCTCTTTGAAACTTGACACAATAAAGTAGCTCCAAGTTCTATCTCTATGGTTTGTTTCCTATTGATGTAGCCCTAAGCAGAGACTGGCGCAAATCACTTTCATGGAAAGGGGTTGCCAAGGTTCCAAAAAACTACGAGTTTCCTGAAATCTCAGCACACATTTTTTCACCCAATCTTGATGACACTTTCAGGTAATGATCAGTACAACAAATCCCACTTGGGTCACCAAGTTTCGTTCTTCTAGGTTAAACCGTTCTTTGGCAGTAACAGTTTTAATTTTTAGGTTTCACTCTGTTTTCTCCTATATGGATACATGTATTTGGAACTCTAAATCAAACAGGGTTTGTGCTAGCTCTTTGAAACTTGACACAATAAATAGCTCCAAGTTCTATCTCTATGGTTTGTTTCCTATTGATGTAGCCCTAAGCAGAGACTGGCGCAAATCACTTTCATGGAAAGGGGTTGCCTAGGTTCCAAAAATACTACGAGTTTAGTGAAATCTCAGCACACATTTTTTCACCCAATCTTGATGACACTTTCAGGTAATGATCACTACCCGAATCCCACTTGGCTCAAGAAATTTCGTTCTTCTAGATTAAACCTTTCGTTGGCAGTAACAGTTTTAATTGTTAGGTTTCACTCTGTTTTCTCCTATATGGATACATGTAGTTGGAACTCTAAATCAAACACGGTTTGTGCTAGCTCTTTGAAACTTGACACAATAAAGTAGCTCCAAGTTCTATCTCTATGGTTTGTTTCCTATTGATGTAGCCCTAAGTAGAGACTGGCACAAATCACTTTCATGGAAAAAGGTTGCCAATCTTCCAAAAAACTACGAGTTTCCTGAAATCTCAGCACACATTTTTTCACCCAATCTTGATGACACTTTCAGGTAATGATCAGTACCCCAATCCCACTTGGCTCACCAAATTTCGTTCTTCTAGGTTAAACCGTTCGTTGGCAGTAACAGTTTTAATTTTTAGGTTTCACTCTGTTTTCTCCTATATGGATACATGTAGTTGGAACTCTAAATCAAACACGGTTTGTGCTAGCTCTTTGAAACTTGACACAATAAAGTAGCTCCAAGTTCCATCTCTATGGTTTGTTTCCTATTGATGTAGCCCGAAGCAGAGACTGGCGCAAATCACTTTCATGGAAAGGAGTTGCCAAGCTTCCAAAAAACTAAGAGTTTCCTGAAATCTCAGCACAATTTTTTCACCCAATCTTGATGACACTTTCTGGTAATGATCAGCACCCCAATCCCACTTGGCTCACCAAATTTCGTTCTTCTAGGTTAAACCGTTCGTTGGCAGTAACAGTTTTAATTTTTAGGTTTCACTCTGTTTTCTCCTATATGGATACATGTAGTTGGAACTCTAAATCAAACACGGTTTGTGCTAGCTCTTTGAAACTTGACACAATAAAGTAGCTCCAAGTTCTATCTCTATGGTGTGTTTCCTATTGAAGTAGCCCTAAGCAGAGACTGGCGCAAATCACTTTCATGGAAAGGGGTTGCCAATCTTCCAAAAAACTATGAGTTTCCTGAAATCTCAGCACACATTTTTTCACCCAAACTTGATGACACTTTCAGGTAATGATCAGTACCCCAATCCCACTTGGCTCACCAAATTTCGTTCTTCTAGGTTAAACCGTTCGTTGGCAGTAACAGTTTTAATTTTTAGGTTTCACTCTGTTTTCTCCTATATGGATAAATGCATTTGGAAGTCTAAATCAAACACGGTTTGTGCTAGCTCTTTGAAACGTGACACAATATTGTAGCTCCAAGATCTATCCCTATGGTTTGTTTCCTATTGATGTAGCCCTAAGCAGGGACTGGAGCAAATCACTTTCATGGAAAGCGGTTGCCAAACTTCCAAAAAACTACGAGTTTCCTGAAATCTCTCCACACATTTTTTCACCCAATCTTGACGACACTTTCAGGTAATGATCAGTACCCCAATCCCACTTGGCTCACTAAATTTCGTTCTTCTAGGTTAAACCGTTCGTTGGCAATAACAGTTTTAATTTTTAGGTTTCACTCTGTTTTCTCCTATATGGATACATGTATTTGGAACTCTAAATCAAACAGGGTTTGTGCTAGCTCTTTGAAACTTGACACAATAAATAGCTCCAAGTTCTATCTCTATGGTTTGTTTCCTATTGATGTAGCCCTAAGCAGAGACTGGCGCAAATCACTTTCATGGAAAGGGGTTGCCTAGGTTCCAAAAATACTACGAGTTTAGTGAAATCTCAGCACACATTTTTTCACCCAATCTTGATGACACTTTCAGGTAATGATCACTACCCGAATCCCACTTGGCTCAAGAAATTTCGTTCTTCTAGATTAAACCTTTCGTTGGCAGTAACAGTTTTAATTGTTAGGTTTCACTCTGTTTTCTCCTATATGGATACATGTAGTTGGAACTCTAAATCAAACACGGTTTGTGCTAGCTCTTTGAAACTTGACACAATAAAGTAGCTCCAAGTTCTATCTCTATGGTTTGTTTCCTATTGATGTAGCCCTAAGTAGAGACTGGCACAAATCACTTTCATGGAAAAAGGTTGCCAATCTTCCAAAAAACTACGAGTTTCCTGAAATCTCAGCACACATTTTTTCACCCAATCTTGATGACACTTTCAGGTAATGATCAGTACCCCAATCCCACTTGGCTCACCAAATTTCGTTCTTCTAGGTTAAACCGTTCGTTGGCAGTAACAGTTTTAATTTTTAGGTTTCACTCTGTTTTCTCCTATATGGATACATGTAGTTGGAACTCTAAATCAAACACGGTTTGTGCTAGCTCTTTGAAACTTGACACAATAAAGTAGCTCCAAGTTCCATCTCTATGGTTTGTTTCCTATTGATGTAGCCCGAAGCAGAGACTGGCGCAAATCACTTTCATGGAAAGGAGTTGCCAAGCTTCCAAAAAACTAAGAGTTTCCTGAAATCTCAGCACAATTTTTTCACCCAATCTTGATGACACTTTCTGGTAATGATCAGCACCCCAATCCCACTTGGCTCACCAAATTTCGTTCTTCTAGGTTAAACCGTTCGTTGGCAGTAACAGTTTTAATTTTTAGGTTTCACTCTGTTTTCTCCTATATGGATACATGTAGTTGGAACTCTAAATCAAACACGGTTTGTGCTAGCTCTTTGAAACTTGACACAATAAAGTAGCTCCAAGTTCTATCTCTATGGTGTGTTTCCTATTGAAGTAGCCCTAAGCAGAGACTGGCGCAAATCACTTTCATGGAAAGGGGTTGCCAATCTTCCAAAAAACTATGAGTTTCCTGAAATCTCAGCACACATTTTTTCACCCAAACTTGATGACACTTTCAGGTAATGATCAGTACCCCAATCCCACTTGGCTCACCAAATTTCGTTCTTCTAGGTTAAACCGTTCGTTGGCAGTAACAGTTTTAATTTTTAGGTTTCACTCTGTTTTCTCCTATATGGATAAATGCATTTGGAAGTCTAAATCAAACACGGTTTGTGCTAGCTCTTTGAAACGTGACACAATATTGTAGCTCCAAGATCTATCCCTATGGTTTGTTTCCTATTGATGTAGCCCTAAGCAGGGACTGGAGCAAATCACTTTCATGGAAAGCGGTTGCCAAACTTCCAAAAAACTACGAGTTTCCTGAAATCTCTCCACACATTTTTTCACCCAATCTTGACGACACTTTCAGGTAATGATCAGTACCCCAATCCCACTTGGCTCACTAAATTTCGTTCTTCTAGGTTAAACCGTTCGTTGGCAATAACAGTTTTAATTTTTAGGTTTCACTCTGTTTTCTCCTATATGGATACATGTAGTTGGAACTCTAAATCAAACACGGTTTGTGCTAGCTCTTTGAAACTTGACACAATAAAGTAGCTCCAAGTTCTATCTCTATGGTTTGTTTCTTATTGATGTAGCCCTAAGCAGAGACTGGCGCAAATCACTTACATGGAAAGGGGTTGCCAAGCTTCCAAAAAACTACGAGTTTCCTGAAATCTCAGCACACATTTTTTCACCCAATCTTGATGACACTTTCAGGGAATGATCAGTACCCCAATCCCACTTGGCTCACCAAATTTCATTCTTCTAGGTTAAACCGTTCGTTGGCAGTAACAGTTTTAATTTTTAGGTTTCACTCTGTTTTCTCCTATATGGATACATGTAGTTGGAACTCTAAATCAAACACGGTTTGTGCTAGCTCTTTGAAACTTGACACAATAAAGTAGCTCCAAGTTCTATCTCTATGGTTTGTTTCCTATTGATGTAGCCCTAAGCAGAGACTGGCGCAAATCACTTTCATGGAAAGGGGTTGCCAAGCTTCCAAAAAACTACGAGTTTCCTGAAATCTCAGCACACATTTTATCACCCAATCTTGATGACACTTTCAGGTAATGATCACTACCCCAATCCCACTTGGCTCACCAAATTTCATTCTTCTAGGTTAAACCGTTCGTTGGCAGTAACAGTTTTAATTTTTAGGTTTCACTCTATTTTCTCCTATATGGATACATGTAGTTGGAACTCTAAATCAAACACGGTTTGTGCTAGCTCTTTGAAACTTGACACAATAAAGTAGCTCCAAGTTCTATCTCTATGGTTTGTTTCCTATTGATGTAGCCCTAAGCAGAGACGGCGCAAATCACTTTCATTTAAAGGGGTTGCCAAGCTTCCAAAAAACTACGAGTTTCCTGAAATCTCAGCACACATTTTATCACCCAATCTTGAGGACACTTTCAGGTAATGATCAGTACCCCAATCCCACTGGGCTCAGCAAATTACGTTCTTCTAGGTTAAACCGTTCGTCGGCAGTAACAGTTTTAATTTTTAGGTTTCACTCTGTTTTCTCCTATATGGATACATGTAGTTGGATGTCTAAGTCAAAAACGGTTTGTGATAGCTCTTTGAAACTTGACACAATAAAGTAGCTTCAAGTTCTATCTCTATGGTTTGTTTCCTATTGATGTAGCCCTAAGTAGAGACTGGCGCAAATCACTTTCATTTAAAGGGGTTGCCAAGCTTCCAAAAAACTACGAGTTTCCTGAAATCTCAGCACACATTTTTCACCCAATCTTGATGACACTTTCAGGTAATGATCAGTACCCCAATCCCACTTGGCTCACCAAATTTCGTTCTTCTAGGTTAAACCGTTCGTTGGCAGTAACAGTTTAAATTTTTAGGTTTCACTCTGT
Source organism: Spermophilus citellus (assembly GCF_964194105.1). Lineage (NCBI taxonomy): Eukaryota > Metazoa > Chordata > Mammalia > Rodentia > Sciuridae > Spermophilus > Spermophilus citellus. The sequence continues at coordinate 319,277 of NW_027673037.1, read as the reverse complement.
TTTCTCCTATATGGATACATGTTTTTGGAACTCTAAATCAAACACGGTTTGTGCTAGCTCTTTGAAACTTGACACAATAAAGTAATTCCAAGTTCTATCTCTATGGTTTGTTTCCTATTGATGTAGCCCGAAGCAGAGACTGGCGCAAATCACTTTCATGGAAAGGGGTTGCCAAGGTTCCAAAAAACTACGAGTTTCCTGAAATCTCAGCACACATTTTTTCACACAATCTTGATGACACTTTCAGGTAATGATCAGTACAACAAATCCCACTTGGGTCACCAAGTTTCGTTCTTCTAGGTAAACCGTTCGTTGGCAGTAACAGTTTTAATTTTTAGGTTTCACTCTGTTTTCTCCTATATGGATACATGTAGTTGGAACTCTAAATCAAACACGGTTTGTGCTAGCTCTTTGAAACTTGACACAATAAATTAGCTCCAAGTTCTATCTCTATGGTTTGTTTCTTATTGATGTAGCCCTAAGCAGAGACTGGCGCAAATCACTTTCATGGAAAGGGGTTGCCAAGCTTCCAAAAAACTACGAGTTTCCTGAAATCTCAGCACACATTTTTTCACCCAATCTTGATGACACTTTCAGGTAATGATCACTACCCCAATCCCACTTGGCTCACCAAATTTCATTCTTCTAGGTTAAACCGTTCGTTGGCAGTAACAGTTTTAATTTTTAGGTTTCACTCTGTTTTCTCCTATATGGATACATGTAGTTGGAACTCTAAATCAAACACGGTTTGTGCTAGCTCTTTGAAACTTGACACAATAAAGTAGCTCCAAGTTCTATCTCTATGGTTTGTTTCCTATTGATGTAGCCCTAAGCAGAGAAGGCGCAAATCACTTTCATGGAAAGGGGTTGCCAATCCTCCAAAAAACTACGAGTTTCCTGAAATCTCAGCACACATTTTTTCACCCAAACTTGATGACACTTTCAGGTAATGATCAGTACCCCAATCCCACTTGGCTCACCAAATTTCGTTCTTCTAGGTTAAACCGTTCGTTGGCAGTAACAGTTTTAATTTTTAGGTTTCACTCTGTTTTCTCCTATATGGATACATGCAGTTGGAAGTCTAAATCAAACACGGTTTGTGCTAGCTCTTTGAAACTTGACACAATAAAGTAGCTCCAAGTTCTATCTTTATGGTTTGTTTCCTATTGATGTAGCCCTAAGCAGGGACTGGCGCAAATCACTTTCATGGAAAGCGGTTGCCAATCATCCAAAAAACTACGAGTTTCCTGAAATCTCAGCACACATTTTTTCACCCAATCTTGACGACACTTTCAGGTAATGATCAGTACCCCAATCCCACTTGGCTCACTAAATTTCGTTCTTCTAGGTTAAACCGTTCGTTGGCAGTAACAGTTTTAATTTTTAGGTTTCACTCTGTTTTCTCCTATATGGATACATGTATTTGGAAGTCTAAATCAAACACGGTTTGTGGTAGCTCTTTGAAACTTGACACAATAAAGTAGCTCCAAGTTCTATCTCTATGGTTTGTTTCCTATTGATGTAGCCCTAAGCAGGGACTGGAGCAAATCACTTTCATGGAAAGCGGTTGCCAAACTTCCAAAAAACTACTAGTTTCCTGAAATCTCTCCACACATTTTTTCACCCAATCTTGACGACACTTTCAGGTAATGATCAGTACCCCAATCCCACTTGGCTCACTAAATTTCGTTCTTCTAGGTTAAACCGTTCGTTGGCAATAACAGTTTTAATTTTTAGGTTTCACTCTGTTTTCTCCTATATGGATACATGTAGTTGGAAGTCTAAATCAAACACGGTTTGTGCTAGCTCTTTGAAACTTGACACAATAAAGTAGCTCCAAGTTCTATCTCTATGGTTTGTTTTCTATTGATGTAGGCCTAAGCAGAGACTGGCGCAAATCACTTTCATGGAAAGGGGTTGCCAATCTTCCAAAAAACTACGAGTTTCCTGAAATCTCAGCACACATTTTTTCTCCCAATCTTGATGACACTTTCAGGTAATGATCAGTACCCCAATCCCACCTGGCTCACCAAATTTTGTTCTTCTAGGTTAAACCGTTCGTTCGCAGTAACAGTTTTAATTCTTAGGTTTCACTCTGTTTTCTCCTATATGGATACATGTAGTTGGAAGTCTAAATCAAACACGGTTTGTGCTAGCTCTTTGAAACTTGACACAATAAAGTAGCTCCAAGTTCTATCTCTATGGTTTGTTTCCTATTGATGTAGCCCTAAACAGAGACTGGTGCAAATCACATTCATTTAAAGGGGTTGCCAAGCTTCCAAAAAACTACGAGTTTCCTGAAATCTCAGCACACATTTTATCAAGCAATCTTGATGACACTTTCAGGTAATGATCAGTACCCCAATCCCATTTGGCTCAGCAAATTTCTTTCTTCTAGGTTAAACCGTTCGTCGGCAGTAACAGTTTTAATTTTTAGGTTTCACTGTGTTTTCTCCTATATGGATACATGTAGTTGGAAGTCTAAATCAAAAACGGTTTGTGCTAGCTCTTTGAAATTGACACAATAATGTAGCTCCAAGTTCTATCTCTATGGTTTGTTTCCTATTGATGTAGCCCTAAGTAGAGACTGGCGCAAATCACTTTCATTTAAAGGGGTTGCCAAGCTTCCAAAAAACTACGAGTTTCCTGAAATCTCAGCACACATTTTTCACCCAATCTTGATGACACTTTCAGGTAATGATCAGTACCCCAATACCACTTGGCTCACCAAATTTCGTTCTTCTAGGTTAAACCATTCATTGGCAGGAACAGTTTTAATTTTTAGGTTTCACTCTGTTTTCTCCTATATGGATACATGTAGTTGGAACTCTAAATCAAATACGGTTTGTGCTAGCTCTTTGAAACTTGACACAATAAAGTAGCTCCAAGTTCTATCTCTATGGTTTGTTTCCTATTGATGTAGCCCTAAGCAAAGACTGGCGCAAATCACTTTCATGGAAAGGGGTTGACAATCTTCCAAAAAACTAAGAGTTTCCTGAAATCTCAGCACACATTTTTTCACCCAATCTTGATGACACTTTCTGGTAATGATCAGTACCCCAATCCCACTTGGCTCACCAAATTTCGTTCTTCTAGGTTAAACCGTTCGTCGGCAGTAACAGTTTTAATTTTTAGGTTTCACTCTGTTTTCTCCTATATGGATACATGTAGTTGGAAGTCTAAATCAAACACGGTTTGTGCTAGCTCTTTGAAACTTGACACAATAAAGTAGCTCCAAGTTCTATCTCTATGGTTTGTTTCCTATTGATGTAGCCCTAAACAGAGACTGGTTCAAATCACTTTCATTTAAAGGGGTTGCCAAGCTTCCAAAAAACTACGAGTTTCCTGAAATCTCAGCACACATTTTTCCCCCAATCTTGATGACACTTTCAGGTAATGATCAGTAACCCAATCCCACTTGGCTCACCAAATTTCATTCTTCTAGGTTAAACCGTTCGTTGGCAGTAACAGTTTTAATTTTTAGGTTTCACTGTGTTTTCTCCTATATGGATACATGTAGTTGGAACTCTAAATCAAACACGGTTTGTGCAAGCTCTTTGAAACTTGACACAATAAAGTAGCTCCAAGTTCTATCTCTATGGTTTGTTTCCTATTGATGTAGCCCTAAGCAGAGACTGGCGCAAATCACTTTCATGGAAAGGGGTTGCCAATCTTCCAAAAAACTACGAGTTTCCTGAAATCTCAGCACACATTTTTTCACCCAATCTTGATGACACTTTCAGGTAATGATCACTACCCCAATCCCACTTGGCTCACCAAATTTCATTCTTCTAGTTTAAACCATTCGTTGGCAGTAACAGTTTTAATTTTTAGGTTTCACTCTGTTTTCTCCTACATGGATACATGTAGTTGGAACTCTAAATCAAACACGGTTTGTGCTAGCTCTTTGAAACTTGACACAACAAAGTAGCTCCAAGTTCTATCTCTATGGTTTGTTTCCTATTGATGTAGCCCTAAGCAGAGACTGGCGCAAATCACTTTCATGGAAAGGGTTTGCCAAGCTTCCAAAAAACTATGAGTTTCCTGAAATCTCAGCACACATTTTTTCACCCAATCTTGATGACACTTTCAGGTAATGATCAGTACAACAAATCCCACTTGGGTCACCATGTTTCGTTCTTCTAGGTTAAACCGTTCATTGGCAGTAACAGTTTTAATTTTTAGGTTTCACTCTGTTTACTCCTATATGGATACATGTAGTTGGAACTCTAAATCGAACACGGTTTGTGCTAGCTCTTTGAAACTTGACACTATAAAGTAGCTCCAATTCTATCTCTATGGTTTGTTTCCTATTGATGTAGCCCTAAGCAAAGACTGGCGCAAATCACTTTCATGGAAACGGGTTGCCAAGGTTCCAAAAAACTACGAGTTTCCTGAAATCTCAGCACACATTTTTTCACCCAATCTTGATGACACTTTCAGGTAATGATCACTACCCCAATCCCACTTGGCTCAAGAAATTTCGTTCTTCTAGGTTAAACCGTTCGTTGGCAGTAACAGTTTTAATTTTTCGGTTTCACTCTGTTTTCTCCTATATGGATACATGTATTTGGAACTCTAAATCAAACACGGTTTGTGCTAGCTCTTTGAAACTTGACACAATAAAGTAGCTCCAAGTTCTATCTCTATGGTTTGTTTCCTATTGATGTAGCCCTAAGCAGAGACGGCACAAATCACTTTCATGGAAAGGGGTTGCCAATCCTCCAAAAAACTACGAGTTTCCTGAAATCTCAGCACACATTTTTTCACCCAAACTTGATGACACTTTCAGGTAATGATCAGTACCCCAATCCCACTTGGCTCACCAAATTTCGTTCTTCTAGGTTAAACCGTTCATTGGCAGTAGCAGTTTTAATTTTTAGGTTTCACTCTGTTTTCTCCTATATGGATACATGCAGTTGGAAGTCTAAATCAAACACGGTTTGTGCTAGCTCTTTGAAACTTGACACAATAAAGTAGCTCCAAGTTCTATCTCTATGGTTTGTTTCCTATTGATGTAGCCCTAAGCAGAGACTGGCGCATATCACTTTCATGGAAAGGGGTTGCCAAGCTTCCAAAAAACTATGAGTTTCCTGAAATCTCAGCACACATTTTTTCACCCAAACTTGATGACACTTTCAGGTAATGATCAGTACAACAAATCCCACTTGGGTCACCAAGTTTCGTTCTTCTAGGTTAAACCGTTCGTTGGCAGTAACAGTTTTAATTTTTAGGTTTCACTCTGTTTACTCCTATATGGATACATGTAGTTGGAACTCTAAATCAAACAGGGTTTGTGCTAGCTCTTTGAAAATTGACACTATAAAGTAGCTCCAAGTTCTATCTCTATGGTTTGTTTCCTATTGATGTAGCCCTAAGCAAAGACTGGCGCAAATCACTTTCATGGAAAGGGGTTGCCAAGGTTCCAAAAAACTACGAGTTTCCTGAAATCTCAGCACACATTTTTTCACCCAATCTTGATGACACTTTCAGGTAATGATCACTACCCCAATCCCACTTGGCTCAAGAAATTTCGTTCTTCTAGGTTAAACCGTTCGTTGGCAGTAACAGTTTTAATTTTTAGGTTTCACTCTGTTTTCTGCTATATGGATACATGTAGTTGGAACTCTAAATCAAACACGGTTTGTGCTAGCTCTTTGAAAATTGACACAATAAAGTAGCTCCAAGTTCTATCTCTATGGTTTGTTTCCTATTGATGTATCCCTAAGCAGAGACGGCGCAAATCACTTTCATGGAAAGGGGTTGCCAATCCTCCAAAAAACTACGAGTTTCCTGAAATCTCAGCACACATTTTTTCACCCAAACTTGATGACACTTTCAGGTAATGATCAGTACCCCAATCCCACTTGGCTCACCAAATTTCGTTCTTCTAGGTTAAACCGTTCATTGGCAGTAGCAGTTTTAATTTTTAGGTTTCACTCTGTTTTCTCCTATATGGATACATGCAGTTGGAAGTCTAAATCAAACACGGTTTGTGCTAGCTCTTTGAAACTTGACACAATAATGTAGCTCCATGTTCTATCTCTATGGTTTGTTTCCTATTGATGTAGCCCTAAGCAGAGACTGGCGCATATCACTTTCATGGAAAGGGGTTGCCAAACTTCCAAAAAACTATGAGTTTCCTGAAATCTCAGCACACATTTTTTCACCCAAACTTGATGACACTTTCAGGTAATGATCAGTACAACAAATCCCACTTGGGTCACCAAGTTTCGTTCTTCTAGGTTAAACCGTTCGTTGGCAGTAACAGTTTTAATTTTTAGGTTTCACTCTGTTTACTCCTATATGGATAAATGTAGTTGGAACTCTAAATCAAACAGGGTTTGTGCTAGCTCTTTGAAACTTGACACTATAAAGTAGCTCCAAGTTCTATCTCTATGGTTTGTTTCCTATTGATGTAGCCCTAAGCAAAGACTGGCGCAAATCACTTTCATGGAAAGGGGTTGCCAAGGTTCCAAAAAACTACGAGTTTCCTGAAATCTCAGCACACATTTTTTCACCCAATCCTGATGACACTTTCAGATAATGATCACTACCCCAATCCCACTTGGCTCAATAAATTTCGTTCTTCTAGGTTAAACCGTTCGTTGGCAGTAACAGTTTTAATTTTTAGGTTTCACTCTGTTTTCTCCTATATGGATACATGTAGTTGGAACTCTAAATCAAACACGGTTTGTGCTAGCTCTTTGAAACTTGACACAATAAAGTAGCTCCAAGTTCTATCTCTATGGTTTGTTTCCTATTGATGTAGCCCTAAGCAGAGACGGCGCAAATCACTTTCATGGAAAGGGGTTGCCAATCCTCCAAAAAACTACGAGTTTCCTGAAATCTCAGCACACATTTTTTCACCCAAACTTGATGACACTTTCAGGTAATGATCAGTACCCCAATCCCACTTGGCTCACCAAATTTCGTTCTTCTAGGTTAAACCGTTCGTTGGCAGTAACAGTTTTAATTTTTAGGTTTCACTCTGTTTTCTCCTAGATGGATACATGCATTTGGAAGTCTAAATCAAACACGGTTTGTGCTAGCTCTTTGAAACTTGACACAATAAAGTAGCTCCAAGTTCTATCTCTATGGTTTGTTTCCTATTGATGTAGCCCTAAGCAGGGACTGGCGCAAATCACTTTCATGGAAAGCGGTTGCCAATCTTCCAAAAAACTACGAGTTTTTTGAAATCTCAGCACACATTTTTTCACCCAATCTTGACGACACTTTCAGGTAATGATCACTACCCCAATCCCACTTGGGTCACTAAATTTCGTTCTTCTACGTTAAACCGTTCGTTGGCAGGAACAGTTTTAATTTTTAGGTTTCACTCTGTTTTCTCCTATATGGATACATGTAGTTGGAAGTCTAAATCAAACACGGTTTGTGCTAGCTCTTTGAAACTTGACACAATAATGTAGCTCCAAGTTCTATCTCTATGGTTTGTTTCCTATTGATGTAGCCCTACGTAGAGACTGGCGCAAATCACTTTCATTTAAAGGGGTTGCCAAGCTTCCAAAAAACTACGAGTTTCCTGAAATCTCAGCACACATTTTTCCCCCAATCTTGATGACACTTTCAGGTAATGATCAGTAGCCCAATCCCACTTGGCTCACCAAATTTCGTTCTTCTAGGTTAAACCATTCGTTGGCAGGAACAGTTTTAATTTTTAGGTTTCACTCTGTTTTCTCCTATATGGATACATGTATTTGGAACTCTAAATCAAATACGGTTTGTGCTAGCTCTTTGAAAGTTGACACAATAAAGTAGCTCCAAGTTCTATCTCTATGGTTTGTTTCCTATTGATGTAGCCCTAAGCAGAGACTGGCGCAAATCACTTTCATGGAAAGGGGTTGCCAATCCTCCAAAAAACTAAGAGTTTCCTGAAATCTCAGCACACATTTTTTCACCCAATCTTGATGACACTTTCTGGTAATGATCAGTACCCCAATCCCACTTAGCTCACCAAATTTCGTTCTTCTAGGTTAAACCGTTCTTTGGCAGGAACAGTTTTAATTTTTAGGTTTCACTCTGTTTTCTCCTATATGGATACATGTATTTGGAACTCTAAATCAAACACGGTTTGTGCTAGCTCTTTGAAACTTGACACAATAAAGTAGCTCCAAGTTCTATCTCTATGGTTTGTTTCCTATTGATGTAGCCCTAAACAGTGACTGGTGCAAATCACTTTCATTTAAAGGGGTTGCCAAGCTTCCAAAAAACTACGAGTTTCCTGAAATCTCAGCACACATTTTTCCCCCAATCTTGATGACACTTTCAGGTAATGATCAGTACCCCAATCCCACTTGGCTCACCAAATTTCGTTCTTCTAGGTTAAACCGTTCGTTGGCAGTAACAGTTTTAATTTTTAGGTTTCACTCTGTTTTCTCCTATATGGATACATGTTGTTGGAACTCTAAATCAAACACGGTTTGTGCTAGCACTTTGAAACTTGACACAATAAAGTAGCTCCAGTTTCTATCACTATGGTTTGTTTCCTATTGATGTAGCCCTAAGCAGAGACTGGCGCAAATCACTTTCATGGAAAGGGGTTGCCAAGGTTCCAAAAAACTACGAGTTTCCTGAAATCTCAGCACACATTTTTTCACCCAATCTTGATGACACTTTCAGGTAATGATCAGTACAACAAATCCCACTTGGGTCACCAAGTTTCGTTCTTCTAGGTTAAACCGTTCGTTGGCAGTAACAGTTTTAATTTTTAGGTTTCACTCTGTTTTCTCCTATATGGATACATGCAGTTGGAAGTCTAAATCAAACACGGTTTGTGCTAGCTCTTTGAAACTTGACACAACAAAGTAGCTCCAAGTTCTATCTCTATGGTTTGTTTCCTATTGATGTAGCCCTAAGCAGGGACTGGCGCAAATCACTTTCATGGAAAGTGGTTGCCAATCTTCCAAAAAACTACGAGTTTCCTGAAATCTCAGCACACATTTTTTCACCCAATCTTGACGACACTTTCAGGTAATGATCAGTACCCCAATCCCACTTGGCTCACTAAATTTCGTTCTTCTAGGTTAAACCGTTCGTTGGCAGTAACAGTTTTAATTTTTAGGTTTCACTCTGTTTTCTCCTATATGGATACATGTAGTTGGAAATCTAAATCAAACACGGTTTGTGCTAGCTCTTTGAAACTTGACACAATAAAGTAGCTCCAAGTTCTATCTCTATGGTTTGTTTCCTATTGATGTAGCCCTAAGCAGAGACTGGCGCAAATCACTTTCATGGAAAGGGGTTGCCAATCTTCCAAAAAACTACGAGTTTCCTGAAATCTCAGCACACATTTTTTCTCCCAATCTTGATGACACTTTCAGGTAATGATCAGTACCCCAATCCCACTTGGCTCAGCAAATTTCGTTCTTCTAGGTTAAACCGTTCGTTGGCAGTAACAGTTTTTATTTTTAGGTTTCACTCTGTTTTCTCCTATATGGATACATGTAATTGGAAGTCTAAATAAAAAACGGTTTGTGCTAGCTCTTTGAAACTTGACACAATAAAGTAGCTCCAAGTTCTATCTCTATGGTTTGTTTCCTATTGATGTAGCCCTAAGCAGGGACTGGCGCAAATCACTTTCATGGAAAGCGGTTGCCAAACTTCCAAAAAACTACGAGTTTTTTGAAATCTCAGCACACATTTTTTCACCCAATCTTGACGACACTTTCAGGTAATGATCACTACCCCAGTCCCACTTGGGTCACTAAATTTCGTTCTTCTAGGTTAAACCGTTCGTTGGCAGTAACAGTTTTAATTTTTAGGTTTCACTCTGTTTTCTCCTATATGGATACATGTAGTTGGAAGTCTAAATCAAACACGGTTTGTGCTAGCTCTTTGAAACTTGACACAATAAAGTAGCTCCAAGTTCTATCTCTATGGTTTGTTTCCTATTGATGTAGCCCTAAGCAGATACTGGCGCAAATCACTTTCATGGAAAGGGGTTGCCAATCTTCCAAAAAACTAGGAGTTTCCTGAAATCTCAGCACACATTTTTTCTCCCAATCTTGATGACACTTTCAGGTAATGATCAGTACCCCAATCCCACTTGGCTCAGCAAATTTCGTTCTTCTAGGTTAAACCGTTCGTTGGCAGTAACAGTTTTTATATTTAGGTTTCACTCTGTTTTCTCCTATATGGATACATGTAATTGGAAGTCTAAATAAAAAACGGTTTGTGCTAGCTCTTTGAAACTTGACACAATAAAGTAGCTCCAAGTTCTATCTCTATGGTTTGTTTCCTATTGTTGTAGCCCTAAGTAGAGACTGGCGCAAATCACTTTCATTTGAAGGGGTTGCCAAGCTTCCAAAAAACTACGAGTTTCCTGAAATCTCAGCACACATTTTTCCCCCAATCATGATGACACTTTCAGGTAATGATCAGTACCCCAGTCCCACTTGGCTCACCAAATTTCGTTCTTCTAGGTTAAACCGTTCGTTGGCAGTAACAGTTTTAATTTTTAGGTTTCACTCTGTTTTCTCCTATATGGATACATGTTGTTGGAACTCTAAATCAAACACGGTTTGTGCTAGCTCTTTGAAACTTGACACAATAAAGTAGCTCCAAGTTCTATCTCTATGGTTTGTTTCCTATTGATGTAGCCCTAAGCAGAGACTGGCGCAAATCACTTTCATGGAAAGGGGTTGCCAAGGTTCCAAAAAACTACGAGTTTCCTGAAATCTCAGCACACATTTTTTCACCCAATCTTGATGACACTTTCAGGTAATGATCAGTACAACAAATCCCACTTGGGTCACCAAGTTTCGTTCTTCTAGGTTAAACCGTTCTTTGGCAGTAACAGTTTTAATTTTTAGGTTTCACTCTGTTTTCTCCTACATGGATACATGTATTTGGAACTCTAAATCAAACAGGGTTTGTGCTAGCTCTTTGAAACTTGACACAATAAATAGCTCCAAGTTCTATCTCTATGGTTTGTTTCCTATTGATGTAGCCCTAAGCAGAGACTGGCGCAAATCACTTTCATGGAAAGGGGTTGCCAAGGTTCCAAAAAAACTACGAGTTTAGTGAAATCTCAGCACACATTTTTTCACCCAATCTTGATGACACTTTCAGGTAATGATCACTACCCCAATCCCACTTGGCTCAAGAAATTTCGTTCTTCTAGATTAAACCTTTCATTGGCAGTAACAGTTTTAATTTTTAGGTTTCACTCTGTTTTCTCCTATATGGATACATGTAGTTGGAACTCTAAATCAAACACGGTTTGTGCTAGCTCTTTGAAACTTGACACAATAAAGTAGCTCCACGTTCTATCTCTATGGTTTGTTTCCTATTGATGTAGCCCTAAGTAGAGACTGGCACAAATCACTTTCATGGAAAAAGGTTGCCAATCTTCCAAAAAACTACGAGTTTCCTGAAATCTCAGCACACATTTTTTCACCCAATCTTGATGACACTTTCAGGTAATGATCAGTACCCCAATCCCACTTGGCTCACCAAATTTCGTTCTTCTAGGTTAAACCGTTCGTTGGCAGTAACAGTTTTAATTTTTAGGTTTCACTCTGTTTTCTCATATATGGATACATGTAGTTGGAACTCTAAATCAAACACGGTTTGTGCTAGCTCTTTGAAACTTGACACAATAAAGTAGCTCCAAGTTCCATCTCTATGGTTTGTTTCCTATTGATGTAGCCCGAAGCAGAGACTGGCGCAAATCACTTTCATGGAAAGGAGTTGCCAAGCTTCCAAAAAACTAAGAGTTTCCTGAAATCTCAGCACAATTTTTTCACCCAATCTTGATGACACTTTCTGGTAATGATCAGCACCCCAATCCCACTTGGCTCACCAAATTTCGTTCTTCTAGGTTAAACCGTTCGTTGGCAGTAACAGTTTTAATTTTTAGGTTTCACTCTGTTTTCTCCTATATGGATACATGTAGTTGGAACTCTAAATCAAACACGGTTTGTGCTAGCTCTTTGAAACTTGACACAATAAAGTAGCTCCAAGTTCTATCTCTATGGTTTGTTTCCTATTGATGTAGCCCTAAGCAGAGACTGGCACAAATCACTTTCATTTACAGGGGTTGCCAAGCCTCCAAAAAACTACGAGTTTCCTGAAATCTCAGCACACATTTTTTCACCCAATCTTGATGACACTTTCAGGTAATGATCAGTACCACAATCCCACTTGGCTCACCAAATTTCGTTCTTCTAGGTTAAACCGTTCTTTGGCAGTAACAGTTTTAATTTTTAGTTTTCACTCTGTTATCTCCTATATGGATACATGTAGTTGGAAGTCTAAATCAAACATGGATTGTGCTAGCTCTTTGAAACTTGACACAATAAAGTAGCTCCACGTTCTATCTCTATGGTTTGTTTCCTATTGATGTAGCCCTAAGTAGAGACTGGAACAAATCACTTTCATGGAAAAAGGTTGCCAATCTTCCAAAAAACTACGAGTTTCCTGAAATCTCAGCACACATTTTTTCACCCAATCTTGATGACACTTTCAGGTAATGATCAGTACCCCAATCCCACTTGGCTCACCAAATTTCGTTCTTCTAGGTTAAACCGTTCGTTGGCAGTAACAGTTTTAATTTTTAGGTTTCACTCTGTTTTCTCCTATATGGATACATGTAGTTGGAACTCTAAATCAAACACGGTTTGTGCTAGCTCTTTGAAACTTGACACAATAAAGTAGCTCCAAGTTCCATCTCTATGGTTTGTTTCCTATTGATGTAGCCCGAAGCAGAGACTGGCGCAAATCACTTTCATGGAAAGGAGTTGCCAAGCTTCCAAAAAACTAAGAGTTTCCTGAAATCTCAGCACAATTTTTTCACCCAATCTTGATGACACTTTCTGGTAATGATCAGCACCCCAATCCCACTTGGCTCACCAAATTTCGTTCTTCTAGGTTAAACCGTTCGTTGGCAGTAACAGTTTTAATTTTTAGGTTTCACTCTGTTTTCTCCTATATGGATACATGTAGTTGGAACTCTAAATCAAACACGGTTTGTGCTAGCTCTTTGAAACTTGACACAATAAAGTAGCTCCAAGTTCTATCTCTATGGTGTGTTTCCTATTGAAGTAGCCCTAAGCAGAGACTGGCGCAAATCACTTTCATGGAAAGGGGTTGCCAATCTTCCAAAAAACTATGAGTTTCCTGAAATCTCAGCACACATTTTTTCACCCAATCTTGATGACACTTTCAGGTAATGATCAGTACAACAAATCCACTTGGGTCACCAAGTTTCGTTCTTTAGGTTAAACAAGTTCGTTGGCAGTAACAGTTTTAATTTTTAGGTTTCACTCTGTTTACTCCTATATGGATACATGTAGTTGGAACTCTAAATCAAACAGGGTTTGAGCTAGCTCTATGAAACTTGACACTATAAAGTAGCTCCAAGTTCTATCTCTTTGGTTTGTTTCCTATTGAGTAGCCCTAAGCAAAGACTGGCGCAAATCACTTTCATGGAAAGGGGTTGCCAAGGTTCCAAAAAACTACGAGTTTCCTGAAATCTGAGCACACATTTTTTCACCCAATCTTGATGACACTTTCAGGTAATGATCACTACCCCAATCCCACTTGGCTCAAGAAATTTCGTTCTTCTAGGTTAAACCGCTCGTTGGCAGTAACAGTTTTAATTTTTAGGTTTCACTCTGTTTTCTCCTATATGGATACATGTAGTTGGAACTCTAAATCAAACACGGTTTGTGCTAGCTCTTTGAAACTTGACACAATAAAGTAGCTCCAAGTTCTATCTCTATGGTTTGTTTCCTATTGATGTAGCCCTAAGCAGAGACTGGCGCATATCACTTTAATGGAAAGGGGTTGCCAAGCTTCCAAAAAACTATGAGTTTCCTGAAATCTCAGCACACATTTTTTCACCCAAACTTGATGACACTTTCAGGTAATGATCAGTACAACAAATCCCACTTGGGTCACCAAGTTTCGTTCTTCTAGGTTAAACCGTTCGTTGGCAGTAACAGTTTTAATTTTTAGGTTTCACTCTGTTTACTCCTATATGGATACATGTAGTTGGAACTCTAAATCAAACAGGGTTTGTGCTAGCTCTTTGAAAATTGACACTATAAAGTAGCTCCAAGTTCTATCTCTATGGTTTGTTTCCTATTGATGTAGCCCTAAGCAAAGACTGGCGCAAATCACTTTCATGGAAAGGGGTTGCCAAGGTTCCAAAAAACTACGAGTTTCCTGAAATCTCAGCACACATTTTTTCACCCAATCTTGATGACACTTTCAGGTAATGATCACTACCCCAATCCCACTTGGCTCAAGAAATTTCGTTCTTCTAGGTTAAACCGTTCGTTGGCAGTAACAGTTTTAATTTTTAGGTTTCACTCTGTTTTCTGCTATATGGATACATGTAGTTGGAACTCTAAATCAAACACGGTTTGTGCTAGCTCTTTGAAAATTGACACAATAAAGTAGCTCCAAGTTCTATCTCTATGGTTTGTTTCCTATTGATGTATCCCTAAGCAGAGACGGCGCAAATCACTTTAATGGAAAGGGGTTGCCAATCCTCCAAAAAACTACGAGTTTCCTGAAATCTCAGCACACATTTTTTCACCCAAACTTGATGACACTTTCAGGTAATGATCAGTACCCCAATCCCACTTGGCTCACCAAATTTCGTTCTTCTAGGTTAAACCGTTCATTGGCAGTAGCAGTTTTAATTTTTAGGTTTCACTCTGTTTTCTCCTATATGGATACATGCAGTTGGAAGTCTAAATCAAACACGGTTTGTGCTAGCTCTTTGAAACTTGACACAATAATGTAGCTCCATGTTCTATCTCTATGGTTTGTTTCCTATTGATGTAGCCCTAAGCAGAGACTGGCGCATATCACTTTCATGGAAAGGGGTTGCCAAACTTCCAAAAAACTATGAGTTTCCTGAAATCTCAGCACACATTTTTTCACCCAAACTTGATGACACTTTCAGGTAATGATCAGTACAACAAATCCCACTTGGGTCACCAAGTTTCGTTCTTCTAGGTTAAACCGTTCGTTGGCAGTAACAGTTTTAATTTTTAGGTTTCACTCTGTTTACTCCTATATGGATACATGTAGTTGGAACTCTAAATCAAACAGGGTTTGTGCTAGCTCTTTGAAACTTGACACTATAAAGTAGCTCCAAGTTCTATCTCTATGGTTTGTTTCCTATTGATGTAGCCCTAAGCAAAGACTGGCGCAAATCACTTTCATGGAAAGGGGTTGCCAAGGTTCCAAAAAACTACGAGTTTCCTGAAATCTCAGCACACATTTTTTCACCCAATCCTGATGACACTTTCAGATAATGATCACTACCCCAATCCCACTTGGCTCAATAAATTTCGTTCTTCTAGGTTAAACCGTTCGTTGGCAGTAACAGTTTTAATTTTTAGGTTTCACTCTGTTTTCTCCTATATGGATACATGTAGTTGGAACTCTAAATCAAACACGGTTTGTGCTAGCTCTTTGAAACTTGACACAATAAAGTAGCTCCAAGTTCTATCTCTATGGTTTGTTTCCTATTGATGTAGCCCTAAGCAGAGACGGCGCAAATCACTTTCATGGAAAGGGGTTGCCAATCCTCCAAAAAACTACGAGTTTCCTGAAATCTCAGCACACATTTTTTCACCCAAACTTGATGACACTTTCAGGTAATGATCAGTACCCCAATCCCACTTGGCTCACCAAATTTCGTTCTTCTAGGTTAAACCGTTCGTTGGCAGTAACAGTTTTAATTTTTAGGTTTCACTCTGTTTTCTCCTAGATGGATACATGCATTTGGAAGTCTAAATCAAACACGGTTTGTGCTAGCTCTTTGAAACTTGACACAATAAAGTAGCTCCAAGTTCTATCTCTATGGTTTGTTTCCTATTGATGTAGCCCTAAGCAGGGACTGGCGCAAATCACTTTCATGGAAAGCGGTTGCCAATCTTCCAAAAAACTACGAGTTTTTTGAAATCTCAGCACACATTTTTTCACCCAATCTTGACGACACTTTCAGGTAATGATCACTACCCCAATCCCACTTGGGTCACTAAATTTCGTTCTTCTAGGTTAAACCGTTCGTTGGCAGGAACAGTTTTAATTTTTAGGTTTCACTCTGTTTTCTCCTATATGGATACATGTAGTTGGAAGTCTAAATCAAACACGGTTTGTGCTAGCTCTTTGAAACTTGACACAATAATGTAGCTCCAAGTTCTATCTCTATGGTTTGTTTCCTATTGATGTAGCCCTACGTAGAGACTGGCGCAAATCACTTTCATTTAAAGGGGTTGCCAAGCTTCCAAAAAACTACGAGTTTCCTGAAATCTCAGCACACATTTTTCCCCCAATCTTGATGACACTTTCAGGTAATGATCAGTACCCCAATCCCACTTGGCTCACCAAATTTCGTTCTTCTAGGTTAAACCATTCATTGGCAGGAACAGTTTTAATTTTTAGGTTTCACTCTGTTTTCTCCTATATGGATACATGTATTTGGAACTCTAAATCAAATACGGTTTGTGCTAGCTCTTTGAAACTTGACACAATAAAGTAGCTCCAAGTTCTATCTCTATGGTTTGTTTCCTATTGATGTAGCCCTAAGCAGAGACTGGCGCAAATCACTTTCATGGAAAGGGGTTGCCAATCCTCCAAAAAACTAAGAGTTTCCTGAAATCTCAGCACACATTTTTTCACCCAATCTTGATGACACTTTCTGGTAATGATCAGTACCCCAATCCCACTTAGCTCACCAAATTTCGTTCTTCTAGGTTAAACCGTTCTTTGGCAGGAACAGTTTTAATTTTTAGGTTTCACTCTGTTTTCTCCTATATGGATACATGTATTTGGAACTCTAAATCAAACACGGTTTGTGCTAGCTCTTTGAAACTTGACACAATAAAGTAGCTCCAAGTTCTATCTCTATGGTTTGTTTCCTATTGATGTAGCCCTAAACAGTGACTGGTGCAAATCACTTTCATTTAAAGGGGTTGCCAAGCTTCCAAAAAACTACGAGTTTCCTGAAATCTCAGCACACATTTTTCCCCCAATCTTGATGACACTTTCAGGTAATGATCAGTACCCCAATCCCACTTGGCTCACCAAATTTCGTTCTTCTAGGTTAAACCGTTCGTTGGCAGTAACAGTTTTAATTTTTAGGTTTCACTCTGTTTTCTCCTATATGGATACATGTTGTTGGAACTCTAAATCAAACACGGTTTGTGCTAGCACTTTGAAACTTGACACAATAAAGTAGCTCCAGTTTCTATCACTATGGTTTGTTTCCTATTGATGTAGCCCTAAGCAGAGACTGGCGCAAATCACTTTCATGGAAAGGGGTTGCCAAGGTTCCAAAAAACTACGAGTTTCCTGAAATCTCAGCACACATTTTTTCACCCAATCTTGATGACACTTTCAGGTAATGATCAGTACAACAAATCCCACTTGGGTCACCAAGTTTCGTTCTTCTAGGTTAAACCGTTCGTTGGCAGTAACAGTTTTAATTTTTAGGTTTCACTCTGTTTTCTCCTATATGGATACATGCAGTTGGAAGTCTAAATCAAACACGGTTTGTGCTAGCTCTTTGAAACTTGACACAATAAAGTAGCTCCAAGTTCTATCTCTATGGTTTGTTTCCTATTGATGTAGCCCTAAGCAGGGACTGGCGCAAATCACTTTCATGGAAAGTGGTTGCCAATCTTCCAAAAAACTACGAGTTTCCTGAAATCTCAGCACACATTTTTTCACCCAATCTTGACGACACTTTCAGGTAATGATCAGTACCCCAATCCCACTTGGCTCACTAAATTTCGTTCTTCTAGGTTAAACCGTTCGTTGGCAGTAACAGTTTTAATTTTTAGGTTTCACTCTGTTTTCTCCTATATGGATACATGTAGTTGGAAATCTAAATCAAACACGGTTTGTGCTAGCTCTTTGAAACTTGACACAATAAAGTAGCTCCAAGTTCTATCTCTATGGTTTGTTTCCTATTGATGTAGCCCTAAGCAGAGACTGGCGCAAATCACTTTCATGGAAAGGGGTTGCCAATCTTCCAAAAAACTACGAGTTTCCTGAAATCTCAGCACACATTTTTTCTCCCAATCTTGATGACACTTTCAGGTAATGATCAGTACCCCAATCCCACTTGGCTCAGCAAATTTCGTTCTTCTAGGTTAAACCGTTCGTTGGCAGTAACAGTTTTTATTTTTAGGTTTCACTCTGTTTTCTCCTATATGGATACATGTAATTGGAAGTCTAAATAAAAAACGGTTTGTGCTAGCTCTTTGAAACTTGACACAATAAAGTACCTCCAAGTTCTATCTCTATGGTTTGTTTCCTATTGATGTAGCCCTAAGCAGGGACTGGCGCAAATCACTTTCATGGAAAGCGGTTGCCAAACTTCCAAAAAACTACGAGTTTTTTGAAATCTCAGCACACATTTTTTCACCCAATCTTGACGACACTTTCAGGTAATGATCACTACCCCAGTCCCACTTGGGTCACTAAATTTCGTTCTTCTAGGTTAAACCGTTCGTTGGCAGTAACAGTTTTAATTTTTAGGTTTCACTCTGTTTTCTCCTATATGGATACATGTAGTTGGAAGTCTAAATCAAACACGGTTTGTGCTAGCTCTTTGAAACTTGACACAATAAAGTAGCTCCAAGTTCTATCTCTATGGTTTGTTTCCTATTGATGTAGCCCTAAGCAGAGACTGGCGCAAATCACTTTCATGGAAAGGGGTTGCCAATCTTCCAAAAAACTAGGAGTTTCCTGAAATCTCAGCACACATTTTTTCTCCCAATCTTGATGACACTTTCAGGTAATGATCAGTACCCCAATCCCACTTGGCTCAGCAAATTTCGTTCTTCTAGGTTAAACCGTTCGTTGGCAGTAACAGTTTTTATATTTAGGTTTCACTCTGTTTTCTCCTATATGGATACATGTAATTGGAAGTCTAAATAAAAAACGGTTTGTGCTAGCTCTTTGAAACTTGACACAATAAAGTAGCTCCAAGTTCTATCTCTATGGTTTGTTTCCTATTGATGTAGCCCTAAGTAGAGACTGGCGCAAATCACTTTCATTTGAAGGGGTTGCCAAGCTTCCAAAAAACTACGAGTTTCCTGAAATCTCAGCACACATTTTTCCCCCAATCATGATGACACTTTCAGGTAATGATCAGTACCCCAGTCCCACTTGGCTCACCAAATTTCGTTCTTCTAGGTTAAACCGTTCGTTGGCAGTAACAGTTTTAATTTTTAGGTTTCACTCTGTTTTCTCCTATATGGATACATGTTGTTGGAACTCTAAATCAAACACGGTTTGTGCTAGCTCTTTGAAACTTGACACAATAAAGTAGCTCCAAGTTCTATCTCTATGGTTTGTTTCCTATTGATGTAGCCCTAAGCAGAGACTGGCGCAAATCACTTTCATGGAAAGGGGTTGCCAAGGTTCCAAAAAACTACGAGTTTCCTGAAATCTCAGCACACATTTTTTCACCCAATCTTGATGACACTTTCAGGTAATGATCAGTACAACAAATCCCACTTGGGTCACCAAGTTTCGTTCTTCTAGGTTAAACCGTTCTTTGGCAGTAACAGTTTTAATTTTTAGGTTTCACTCTGTTTTCTCCTACATGGATACATGTATTTGGAACTCTAAATCAAACAGGGTTTGTGCTAGCTCTTTGAAACTTGACACAATAAATAGCTCCAAGTTCTATCTCTATGGTTTGTTTCCTATTGATGTAGCCCTAAGCAGAGACTGGCGCAAATCACTTTCATGGAAAGGGGTTGCCAAGGTTCCAAAAAAACTACGAGTTTAGTGAAATCTCAGCACACATTTTTTCACCCAATCTTGATGACACTTTCAGGTAATGATCACTACCCCAATCCCACTTGGCTCAAGAAATTTCGTTCTTCTAGATTAAACCTTTCATTGGCAGTAACAGTTTTAATTTTTAGGTTTCACTCTGTTTTCTCCTATATGGATACATGTAGTTGGAACTCTAAATCAAACACGGTTTGTGCTAGCTCTTTGAAACTTGACACAATAAAGTAGCTCCACGTTCTATCTCTATGGTTTGTTTCCTATTGATGTAGCCCTAAGTAGAGACTGGCACAAATCACTTTCATGGAAAAAGGTTGCCAATCTTCCAAAAAACTACGAGTTTCCTGAAATCTCAGCACACATTTTTTCACCCAATCTTGATGACACTTTCAGGTAATGATCAGTACCCCAATCCCACTTGGCTCACCAAATTTCGTTCTTCTAGGTTAAACCGTTCGTTGGCAGTAACAGTTTTAATTTTTAGGTTTCACTCTGTTTTCTCCTATATGGATACATGTAGTTGGAACTCTAAATCAAACACGGTTTGTGCTAGCTCTTTGAAACTTGACACAATAAAGTAGCTCCAAGTTCCATCTCTATGGTTTGTTTCCTATTGATGTAGCCCGAAGCCGAGACTGGCGCAAATCACTTTCATGGAAAGGAGTTGCCAAGCTTCCAAAAAACTAAGAGTTTCCTGAAATCTCAGCACAATTTTTTCACCCAATCTTGATGACACTTTCTGGTAATGATCAGCACCCCAATCCCACTTGGCTCACCAAATTTCGTTCTTCTAGGTTAAACCGTTCGTTGGCAGTAACAGTTTTAATTTTTAGGTTTCACTCTGTTTTCTCCTATATGGATACATGTAGTTGGAACTCTAAATCAAACACGGTTTGTGCTAGCTCTTTGAAACTTGACACAATAAAGTAGCTCCAAGTTCTATCTCTATGGTTTGTTTCCTATTGATGTAGCCCTAAGCAGAGACTGGCGCAAATCACTTTCATGGAAAGGGGTTGCCAATCTTCCAAAAAACTATGAGTTTCCTGAAATCTCAGCACACATTTTTTCACCCAATCTTGATGACACTTTCAGGTAATGATCAGTACAACAAATCCCACTTGGGTCACCAAGTTTCGTTCTTTAGGTTAAACAAGTTCGTTGGCAGTAACAGTTTTAATTTTTAGGTTTCACTCTGTTTACTCCTATATGGATACATGTAGTTGGAACTCTAAATCAAACAGGGCTTGAGCTAGCTCTTTGAAACTTGACACTATAAAGTAGCTCCAAGTTCTATCTCTTTGGTTTGTTTCCTATTGAGTAGCCCTAAACAAAGACTGGCGCAAATCACTTTCATGGAAAGGGGTTGCCAAGGTTCCAAAAAACTACGAGTTTCCTGAAATCTGAGCACACATTTTTTCACCCAATCTTGATGACACTTTCAGGTAATGATCACTACCCCAATCCCACTTGGCTCAAGAAATTTTGTTCTTCTAGGTTAAACCGTTCGTTGGCAGTAACAGTTTTAATTTTTAGGTTTCACTCTGTTTTCTCCTATATGGATACATGTAGTTGGAACTCTAAATCAAACACGGTTTGTGCTAGCTCTTTGAAACTTGACACAATAAAGTAGCTCCAAGTTCTATCTCTATGGTTTGTTTCCTATTGATGTAGCCCTAAGCAGAGACGGCGCAAATCACTTTCATGGAAAGGGGTTGCCAATCCTCCAAAAAACTACGAGTTTCCTGAAATCTCAGCACACATTTTTTCACCCAAACTTGATGACACTTTCAGGTAATGATCAGTACCCCAATCCCACTTGGCTCACCAAATTTCGTTCTTCTCGGTTAAACCGTTCGTTGGCAGTAACAGTTTTAATTTTTAGGTTTCACTCTGTTTTCTCCTATATGGATACATGCAGTTGGAAGTCTAAATCAATCACGGTTTGTGCTAGCTCTTTGAAACTTGACACAATAAAGTAGCTCCAAGTTCTATCTCTATGGTTTGTTTCCTATTGATGTAGCCCTAAGCAGGGAGTGGCGCAAATCACTTTCATGGAAAGCGGTTGCCAATCTTCCAAAAAACTGCGAGTTTCCTGAAATCTCAGCACACATTTTTTCACCCAATCTTGACGACACTTTCAGGTAATGATCAGTACCCCAATCCCACTTGGCTCACTAAATTTCGTTCTTCTAGGTTAAACCATTCGTTGGCAGGAACAGTTTTAATTTTTAGGTTTCACTCTGTTTTCTCCTATATGGATACATGTATTTGGAACTCTAAATCAAATACGGTTTGTGCTAGCTCTTTGAAACTTGACACAATAAAGTAGCTCCAAGTTCTATCTCTATGGTTTGTTTCCTATTGATGTAGCCCGAAGCAGAGACTGGCGCAAATCACTTTCATGGAAAGGGGTTGCCAATCCTCCAAAAAACTAAGAGTTTCCTGAAATCTCAGCACACATTTTTTCACCCAATCTTGATGACACTTTCTGGTAATGATCAGTACCCCAATCCCACTTGGCTCACCAAATTTCGTTCTTCTAGGTTAAACCGTTCTTTGGCAGGAACAGTTTTAATTTTTAGGTTTCACTCTGTTTTCTCCTATATGGATACATGTATTTGGAACTCTAAATCAAACACGGTTTGTGCTAGCTCTTTGAAACTTGACACAATAAAGTAGCTCCAAGTTCTATCTCTATGGTTTGTTTCCTATTGATGTAGCCCTAAACAGTGACTGGTGCAAATCACTTTCATTTAAAGGGGTTGCCAAGCTTCCAAAAAACTACGAGTTTCCTGAAATCTCAGCACACATTTTTCCCCCAATCTTGATGACACTTTCAGGTAATGATCAGTACCCCAATCCCACTTGGCTCACCAAATTTCGTTCTTCTAGGTTAAACCGTTCGTTGGCAGTAACAGTTTAAATTTTTAGGTTTCACTCTGTTTTCTCCTATATGGATACATGTTGTTGGAACTCTAAATCAAACACGGTTTGTGCTAGCACTTTGAAACTTGACACAATAAAGTAGCTCCAATTTCTATCACTATGGTTTGTTTCCTATTGATGTAGCCCTAAGCAGAGACTGGCGCAAATCACTTTCATGGAAAGGGGTTGCCAAGGTTCCAAAAAACTACGAGTTTCCTGAAATCTAGGCACACATTTTTTCACCCAATCTTGATGACACTTTCAGGTAATGATCAGTACAACAAATCCCACTTGGGTCACCAAGTTTCGTTCTTCTAGGTTAAACCGTTCGTTGGCATTAACAGTTTTAATTTTTAGGTTTCACTCTGTTTTCTCCTATATGGATACATGCAGTTGGAAGTCTAAATCAAACACGGTTTGTGCTAGCTCTTTGAAACTTGACACAATAAAGTAGCTCCAAGTTCTATCTCTATGGTTTGTTTCCTATTGATGTAGCCCTAAGCAGGGACTGGCGCAAATCACTTTCATGGAAAGTGGTTGCCAATCTTCCAAAAAACTACGAGTTTCCTGAAATCTCAGCACACATTTTTTCACCCAATCTTGATGACACTTTCAGGTAATGATCAGTAACCCAATCCCACTTGGCTCACCAAATTTCATTCTTCTAGGTTAAACCGTTCGTTGGCAGTAACAGTTTTAATTTTTAGGTTTCACTGTGTTTTCTCCTATATGGATACATGTAGTTGGAACTCTAAATCAAACACGGTTTGTGCTAGCTCTTTGAAACTTGACACAATAAAGTAGCTCCAAGTTCTATCTCTATGGTTTGTTTCCTATTGATGTAGCCCTAAGCAGAGACTGGCGCAAATCACTTTCATGGAAAGGGGTTGCCAATCTTCCAAAAAACTACGAGTTTCCTGAAATCTCAGCACACATTTTTTCACCCAATCTTGATGACACTTTCAGGTAATGATCAGTAACCCAATCCCACTTGGCTCACCAAATTTCATTCTTCTAGGTTAAACCGTTCGTTGGCAGTAACAGTTTTAATTTTTAGGTTTCACTGTGTTTTCTCCTATATGGATACATGTAGTTGGAACTCTAAATCAAACACGGTTTGTGCTAGCTCTTTGAAACTTGACACAATAAAGTAGCTCCAAGTTCTATCTCTATGGTTTGTTTCCTATTGATGTAGCCCTAAGCAGAGACTGGCGCAAATCACTTTCATGGAAAGGGGTTGCCAATCTTCCAAAAAACTACGAGTTTCCTGAAATCTCAGCACACATTTTTTCACCCAATCTTGATGACACTTTCAGGTAATGATCACTACCCCAATCCCACTTGGCTCACCAAATTTCATTCTTCTAGTTTAAACCATTCGTTGGCAGTAACAGTTTAAATTTTTAGGTTTCACTCTGTTTTCTCCTATATGGATACATGTAGTTGGAACTCTAAATCAAACACGGTTTGTGCTAGCTCTTTGAAACTTGACACAACAAAGTAGCTCCAAGTTCTATCTCTATGGTTTGTTTCCTATTGATGTAGCCCTAAGCAGAGACTGGCGCAAATCACTTTCATGGAAAGGGTTTGCCAAGCTTCCAAAAAACTATGAGTTTCCTGAAATCTCAGCACACATTTTTTCACCCAATCTTGATGACACTTTCAGGTAATGATCAGTACAACAAATCCCACTTGGGTCACCAAGTTTCATTCTTCTAGGTTAAACCGTTCGTTGGCAGTAACAGTTTTAATTTTTAGGTTTCACTCTGTTTACTCCTATATGGATACATGTAGTTGGAACTCTAAATCGAACACGGTTTGTGCTAGCTCTTTGAAACTTGACACTATAAAGTAGCTCCAATTCTATCTCTATGGTTTGTTTCCTATTGATGTAGCCCTAAGCAAAGACTGGTGCAAATCACTTTCATGGAAACGGGTTGCCAAGGTTCCAAAAAACTACGAGTTTCCTGAAATCTCAGCACACATTTTTTCACCCAATCTTGATGACACTTTCAGGTAATGATCACTACCCCAATCCCACTTGGCTCAAGAAATTTCGTTCTTCTAGGTTAAACCGTTCGTTGGCAGTAACAGTTTTAATTTTTAGGTTTCACTCTGTTTTCTCCTATATGGATACATGTAGTTGGAAGTCTAAATCAAACACGGTTTGTGCTAGCTCTTTGAAACTTGACACAATAAATTAGCTCCGAGTTCTATCTCTATGGTTTGTTTCCTATTGATGTAGCCCTAAGCAGAGACTGGCGCAAATCACTTTCATGGAAAGGGTTTGCCAAGCTTCCAAAAAATTATGAGTTTCCTGAAATCTCAGCACACATTTTTTCACCCAATCTTGATGACACTTTCAGGTAATGATCAGTACAACAAATCCCACTTGGGTCACCAAGTTTCATTCTTCTAGGTTAAACCGTTCGTTGGCAGTAACAGTTTTAATTTTTAGGTTTCACTCTGTTTACTCCTATATGGATACATGTAGTTGGAACTCTAAATCGAACACGGTTTGTGCTAGCTCTTTGAAACTTGACACTATAAAGTAGCTCCAATTCTATCTCTATGGTTTGTTTCCTATTGATGTAGCCCTAAGCAAAGACTGGCGCAAATCACTTTCATGGAAACGGGTTGCCAAGGTTCCAAAAAACTACGAGTTTCCTGAAATCTCAGCACACATTTTTTCACCCAATCTTGATGACACTTTCAGGTAATGATCACTACCCCAATCCCACTTGGCTCAAGAAATTTCGTTCTTCTAGGTTAAACCGTTCGTTGGCAGTAACAGTTTTAATTTTTAGGTTTCACTCTGTTTTCTCCTATATGGATACATGTAGTTGGAACTCTAAATCAAACACGGTTTGTGCTAGCTCTTTGAAACTTGACACAATAAAGTAGCTCCAAGTTCTATCTCTATGGTTTGTTTCCTATTGATGTAGCCCTAAGCAGAGACGGCACAAATCACTTTCATGGAAAGGGGTTGCCAATCCTCCAAAAAACTACGAGTTTCCTGAAATCTCAGCACACATTTTTTCACCCAAACTTGATGACACTTTCACGTAATGATCAGTACCCCAATCCCACTTGGCTCACCAAATTTCGTTCTTCTAGGTTAAACCGTTCATTGGCAGTAGCAGTTTTAATTTTTAGGTTTCACTCTGTTTTCTCCTATATGGATACATGCAGTTGGAAGTCTAAATCAAACACGGTTTGTGCTAGCTCTTTGAAACTTGACACAATAAAGTAGCTCCAAGTTCTATCTCTATGGTTTGTTTCCTATTGATGTAGCCCTAAGCAGAGACTGGCGCATATCACTTTCATGGAAAAGGGTTGCCAAGCTTCCAAAAAACTATGAGTTTCCTGAAATCTCAGCACACATTTTTTCACCCAAACTTGATGACACTTTCAGATAATGATCAGTACAACAAATCCCACTTGGGTCACCAAGTTTCGTTCTTCTAGGTTAAACCGTTCGTTGGCAGTAACAGTTTTAATTTTTAGGTTTCACTCTGTTTACTCCTATATGGATACATGTAGTTGGAACTCTAAATCAAACAGGGTTTGTGCTAGCTCTTTGAAAATTGACACTATAAAGTAGCTCCAAGTTCTATCTCTATGGTTTGTTTCCTATTGATGTAGCCCTAAGCAAAGACTGGCGCAAATCACTTTCATGGAAAGGGTTTGCCAAGCTTCCAAAAACTATGAGTTTCCTGAAATCTCAGCACACATTTTTTCACCCAATCTTGATGACACTTTCAGGTAATGATCAGTACAACAAATCCCACTTGGGTCACCAAGTTTCGTTCTTCTAGGTTAAACCGTTCGTTGGCAGTAACAGTTTTAATTTTTAGGTTTCACTCTGTTTACTCCTATATGGATACATGTAGTTGGAACTCTAAATCGAACACGGTTTGTGCTAGCTCTTTGAAACTTGACACTATAAAGTAGCTCCAATTCTATCTCTATGGTTTGTTTCCTATTGATGTAGCCCTAAGCAAAGACTGGCGCAAATCACTTTCATGGAAACGTGTTGCCAAGGTTCCAAAAAACTACGAGTTTCCTGAAATCTCAGCACACATTTTTTCACCCAATCTTGATGACACTTTCAGGTAATGATCACTACCCCAATCCCACTTGGCTCAAGAAATTTCGTTCTTCTAGGTTAAACCGTTCGTTGGCAGTAACAGTTTTAATTTTTAGGTTTCACTCTGTTTTCTCCTATATGGATACATGTAGTTGGAACTCTAAATCAAACACGGTTTGTGCTAGCTCTTTGAAACTTGACACAATAAAGTAGCTCCAAGTTCTATCTCTATGGTTTGTTTCCTATTGATGTAGCCCTAAGCAGAGACGGCACAAATCACTTTCATGGAAAGGTGTTGCCAATCCTCCAAAAAACTACGAGTTTCCTGAAATCTCAGCACACATTTTTTCACCCAAACTTGATGACACTTTCAGGTAATGATCAGTACCCCAATCCCACTTGGCTCACCAAATTTCGTTCTTCTAGGTTAAACCGTTCATTGGCAGTAGCAGTTTTAATTTTTAGGTTTCACTCTGTTTTCTCCTATATGGATACATGCAGTTGGAAGTCTAAATCAAACACGGTTTGTGCTAGCTCTTTGAAACTTGACACAATAATGTAGCTCCATGTTCTATCTCTATGGTTTGTTTCCTATTGATGTAGCCCTAAGCAAAGACTGGCGCAAATCACTTTCATGGAAAGGGGTTGCCAAGGTTCCAAAAAACTACGAGTTTCCTGAAATCTCAGCACACATTTTTTCACCCAATCTTGATGACACTTTCAGATAATGATCACTACCCCAATCCCACTTGGCTCAATAAATTTCGTTCTTCTAGGTTAAACCGTTCGTTGGCAGTAACAGTTTTAATTTTTAGGTTTCACTCTGTTTTCTCCTATATGGATACATGTAGTTGGAACTCTAAATCAAACACGGTTTGTGCTAGCTCTTTGAAACTTGACACAATAAAGTAGCTCCAAGTTCTATCTCTATGGTTTGTTTCCTATTGATGTAGCCCTAAGCAGAGACGGCGCAAATCACTTTCATGGAAAGGGGTTGCCAATCCTCCAAAAAACTACGAGTTTCCTGAAATCTCAGCACACATTTTTTCACCCAAACTTGATGACACTTTCAGGTAATGATCAGTACCCCAATCCCACTTGGCTCACCAAATTTCGTTCTTCTAGGTTAAACCGTTCGTTGGCAGTAACAGTTTTAATTTTTAGGTTTCACTCTGTTTTCTCCTAGATGGATACATGCATTTGGAAGTCTAAATCAAACACGGTTTGTGCTAGCTCTTTGAAACTTGACACAATAAAGTAGCTCCAAGTTCTATCTCTATGGTTTGTTTCCTATTGATGTAGCCCTAAGCAGGGACTGGCGCAAATCACTTTCATGGAAAGCGGTTGCCAATCTTCCAAAAAACTACGAGTTTTTTGAAATCTCAGCACACATTTTTTCACCCAATCTTGACGACACTTTCAGGTAATGATCACTACCCCAATCCCACTTGGGTCACTAAATTTCGTTCTTCTAGGTTAAACCGTTCGTTGGCAGGAACAGTTTTAATTTTTAGGTTTCACTCTGTTTTCTCCTATATGGATACATGTAGTTGGAAGTCTAAATCAAACACGGTTTGTGCTAGCTCTTTGAAACTTGACACAATAATGTAGCTCCAAGTTCTATCTCTATGGTTTGTTTCCTATTGATGTAGACCTACGTAGAGACTGGCGCAAATCACTTTCATTTAAAGGGGTTGCCAAGCTTCCAAAAAACTACGAGTTTCCTGAAATCTCAGCACACATTTTTCCCCCAATCTTGATGACACTTTCAGGTAATGATCAGTACCCCAATCCCACTTGGCTCACCAAATTTCGTTCTTCTAGGTTAAACCATTCGTTGGCAGGAACAGTTTTAATTTTTAGGTTTCACTCTGTTTTCTCCTATATGGATACATGTATTTGGAACGCTAAATCAAATACGGTTTGTGCTAGCTCTTTGAAACTTGACACAATAAAGTAGCTCCAAGTTCTATCTCTATGGTTTGTTTCCTATTGATGTAGCCCTAAGCAGAGACTGGCGCAAATCACTTTCATGGAAAGGGGTTGCCAATCCTCCAAAAAACTAAGAGTTTCCTGAAATCTCAGCACACATTTTTTCACCCAATCTTGATGACACTTTCTGGTAATGATCAGTACCCCAATCCCACTTGGCTCACCAAATTTCGTTCTTCTAGGTTAAACCGTTCTTTGGCAGGAACAGTTTTAATTTTTAGGTTTGACTCTGTTTTCTCCTATATGGATACATGTATTTGGAACTCTAAATCAAACACGGTTTGTGCTAGCTCTTTGAAACTTGACACAATAAAGTAGCTCCAAGTTCTATCTCTATGGTTTGTTTCCTATTGATGTAGCCCTAAACAGTGACTGGTGCAAATCACTTTCATTTAAAGGGGTTGCCAAGCTTCCAAAAAACTACGAGTTTCCTGAAATCTCAGCACACATTTTTCCCCCAATCTTGATGACACTTTCAGGTAATGATCAGTACCCCAATCCCACTTGGCTCACCAAATTTCGTTCTTCTAGGTTAAACCGTTCGTTGGCAGTAACAGTTTTAATTTTTAGGTTTCACTCTGTTTTCTCCTATATGGATACATGTTGTTGGAACTCTAAATCAAACACGGTTTGTGCTAGCACTTTGAAACTTGACACAATAAAGTAGCTCCAGTTTCTATCACTATGGTTTGTTTCCTATTGATGTAGCCCTAAGCAGAGACTGGCGCAAATCACTTTCATGGAAAGGGGTTGCCAAGGTTCCAAAAAACTACGAGTTTCCTGAAATCTCAGCACACATTTTTTCACCCAATCTTGATGACACTTTCAGGTAATGATCAGTACAACAAATCCCACTTGGGTCACCAAGTTTCGTTCTTCTAGGTTAAACCGTTCGTTGGCAGTAACAGTTTTAATTTTTAGGTTTCACTCTGTTTTCTCCTATATGGATACATGCAGTTGGAAGTCTAAATCAAACACGGTTTGTGCTAGCTCTTTGAAACTTGACACAATAAAGTAGCTCCAAGTTCTATCTCTATGGTTTGTTTCCTATTGATGTAGCCCTAAGCAGGGACTGGCGCAAATCACTTTCATGGAAAGTGGTTGCCAATCTTCCAAAAAACTACGAGTTTCCTGAAATCTCAGCACACATTTTTTCACCCAATCTTGACGACACTTTCAGGTAATGATCAGTACCCCAATCCCACTTGGCTCACTAAATTTCGTTCTTCTAGGTTAAACCGTTCGTTGGCAGTAACAGTTTTAATTTTTAGGTTTCACTCTGTTTTCTCCTATATGGATACATGTAGTTGGAAGTCTAAATCAAACACGGTTTGTGCTAGCTCTTTGAAACTTGACACAATAAAGTAGCTCCAAGTTCTATCTCTATGGTTTGTTTCCTATTGATGTAGCCCTAAGCAGAGACTGGCGCAAATCACTTTCATGGAAAGGGGTTGCCAATCTTCCAAAAAACTACGAGTTTCCTGAAATCTCAGCACACATTTTTTCTCCCAATCTTGATGACACTTTCAGGTAATGATCAGTACCCCAATCCCACTTGGCTCAGCAAATTTCGTTCTTCTAGGTTAAACCGTTCGTTGGCAGTAACAGTTTTTATTTTTAGGTTTCACTCTGTTTTCTCCTATATGGATACATGTAATTGGAAGTCTAAATAAAAAACGGTTTGTGCTAGCTCTTTGAAACTTGACACAATAAAGTAGCTCCAAGTTCTATCTCTATGGTTTGTTTCCTATTGATGTAGCCCTAAGCAGGGACTGGCGCAAATCACTTTCATGGAAAGCGGT
Organism: Spermophilus citellus; assembly: GCF_964194105.1. Taxonomy (NCBI): domain Eukaryota; kingdom Metazoa; phylum Chordata; class Mammalia; order Rodentia; family Sciuridae; genus Spermophilus; species Spermophilus citellus. Next base: position 288,674 of record NW_027673037.1, on the reverse strand, counting down.
TGCCAAACTTCCAAAAAACTACGAGTTTTTTGAAATCTCAGCACACATTTTTTCACCCAATCTTGACGACACTTTCAGGTAATGATCACTACCCCAATCCCACTTGGGTCACTAAATTTCGTTCTTCTAGGTTAAACCGTTCGTTGGCAGGAACAGTTTTAATTTTTAGGTTTCACTCTGTTTTCTCCTATATGGATACATGTAGTTGGAAGTCTAAATCAAACACGGTTTGTGCTAGCTCTTTGAAACTTGACACAATAATGTAGCTCCAAGTTCTATCTCTATGGTTTGTTTCCTATTGATGTAGCCCTAAGTAGAAACTGGCGCAAATCACTTTCATTTAAAGGGGTTGCCAAGCTTCCAAAAAACTACGAGTTTCCTGAAATCTCAGCACACATTTTTCCCCTAAACTTGATGACACTTTCAGGTAATGATCAGTACCCCAATCCCACTAGGCTCACCAAATTTCGTTCTTCTAGGTTAAACCATTCGTTGGCAGGAACAGTTTTAATTTTTAGGTTTCACTCTGTTTTCTCCTATATGGATACATGTATTTGGAACTCTAAATCAAATACGGTTTGTGCTAGCTCTTTGAAACTTGACACAATAAAGTAGCTCCAAGTTCTATCTCTATGGTTTGTTTCCTATTGATGTAGCCCTAAGCAGAGACTGGCGCAAATCACTTTCATGGAAAGGGGTTGCCAATCCTCCAAAAAACTAAGAGTTTCCTGAAATCTCAGCACACATTTTTTCACCCAATCTTGATGACACTTTCTGGTAATGATCAGTACCCCAATCCCACGTGGCTCACCAAATTTCGTTCTTCTAGGTTAAACCGTTCTTTGGCAGGAACAGTTTTAATTTTTAGGTTTCACTCTGTTTTCTCCTATATGGATACATGTATTTGGAACTCTAAATCAAACACGGTTTGTGCTAGCTCTTTGAAACTTGACACAATAAAGTAGCTCCAAGTTCTATCTCTATGGTTTGTTTCCTATTGATGTAGCCCTAAACAGTGACTGGTGCAAATCACTTTCATTTAAAGGGGTTGCCAAGCTTCCAAAAAACTACGAGTTTCCTGAAATCTCAGCACACATTTTTCCCCCAATCTTGATGACACTTTCAGGTAATGATCAGTACCCCAATCCCACTTGGCTCACCAAATTTCGTTCTTCTAGGTTAAACCGTTCGTTGGCAGTAACAGTTTTAATTTTTAGGTTTCACTCTGTTTTCTCCTATATGGATACATGTTGTTGGAACTCTAAATCAAACACGGTTTGTGCTAGCACTTTGAAACTTGACACAATAATGTAGCTCCAGTTTCTATCACTATGGTTTGTTTCCTATTGATGTAGCCCTAAGCAGAGACTGGCGCAAATCACTTTCATGGAAAGGGGTTGCCAATCTTCCAAAAAACTAGGAGTTTCCTGAAATCTCAGCACACATTTTTTCACCCAATCTTGATGACACTTTCAGGTAATGATCAGTACCCCAATCCCACTTGGCTCACCAAATTTCGTTCTTCTAGGTTAAACCGTTCGTTGGCAGTAACAGTTTTTATTTTTAGGTTTCACTCTGTTTTCTCCTATATGGATACATGTAATTGGAAGTCTAAATAAAAAACGGTTTGTGCTAGCTCTTTGAAACTTGACACAATAAAGTAGCTCCAAGTTCTATCTCTATGGTTTGTTTCCTATTGATGTAGCCCTAAGTAGAGACTGGCGCAAATCACTTTCATTTGAAGGGGTTGCCAAGCTTCCAAAAAACTACGAGTTTCCTGAAATCTCAGCACACATTTTTCCCCCAATCATGATGACACTTTCAGGTAATGATCAGTACCCCAGTCCCACTTGGCTCACCAAATTTCGTTCTTCTAGGTTAAACCGTTCGTTGGCAGTAACAGTTTTAATTTTTAGGTTTCACTCTGTTTTCTCCTATATGGATACATGTTGTTGGAACTCTAAATCAAACACGGTTTGTGCTAGCTCTTTGAAACTTGACACAATAAAGTAGCTCCAAGTTCTATCTCTATGGTTTGTTTCCTATTGATGTAGCCCTAAGCAGAGACTGGCGCAAATCACTTTCATGGAAAGGGGTTGCCAAGGTTCCAAAAAACTACGAGTTTCCTGAAATCTCAGCACACATTTTTTCACCCAATCTTGATGACACTTTCAGGTAATGATCAGTACAACAAATCCCACTTGGGTCACCAAGTTTCGTTCTTCTAGGTTAAACCGTTCTTTGGCAGTAACAGTTTTAATTTTTAGGTTTCACTCTGTTTTCTCCTATATGGATACATGTATTTGGAACTCTAAATCAAACAGGGTTTGTGCTAGCTCTTTGAAACTTGACACAATAAAGTAGCTCCAAGTTCTATCTCTATGGTTTGTTTCCTATTGATGTAGCCCTAAGCAGAGACTGGCGCAAATCACTTTCATGGAAAGGGGTTGCCAAGGTTCCAAAAAAACTACGAGTTTAGTGAAATCTCAGCACACATTTTTTCACCCAATCTTGATGACACTTTCAGGTAATGATCACTACCCGAATCCCACTTGGCTCAAGAAATTTCGTTCTTCTAGATTAAACCTTTCGTTGGCAGTAACAGTTTTAATTGTTAGGTTTCACTCTGTTTTCTCCTATATGGATACATGTAGTTGGAACTCTAAATCAAACACGGTTTGTGCTAGCTCTTTGAAACTTGACACAATAAAGTAGCTCCACGTTCTATCTCTATGGTTTGTTTCCTATTGATGTAGCCCTAAGTAGAGACTGGCGCAAATCACTTTCATGGAAACGGGTTGCCAATCTTCCAAAAATTTACGAGTTTCCTGAAATCTCAGCACACATTTTTTCACCCAATCTTGATGACACTTTCAGGTAATGATCAGTACCCCAATCCCACTTCAATCACCAAATTTCGTTCTTCTAGGTTAAACCGTTCGTTGGCAGTAACAGTTTTAATTTTTAGGTTTCACTATGTTTTCTCCTATATGGATACATGTAGTTGGAAGTCTAAATCAAACACGGTTTGTGCTAGCTCTTTGAAACTTGACACAATAAAGTAGCTCCAAGTTCTATCTCTATGGTTTGTTTCCTATTGATGTAGCCCTAAGCAGAGACTGGTGCAAATCACTTTCATTTAAAGGGGTTGCCAAGGTTCCAAAAAACTACGATTTTCCTGAAATTTCAGCACACAAATTTTCACCCAATTTTGATGACATTTTCAGGTAATGATCAGTACCCCAAACCACTGGGCTCACCAAATTTCTTTCTTCTAGGTTAAACCGTTCGTTGGCAGTAACAGTTTTAATTTTTAGGTTTCACTCTGTTTTCTCCTATATGGATACATGTAGTTGGAAGTCTAAATCAAAACGGTTTGTGCTAGCTCTTTGAAACTTGACACAATAAAGTAGCTCCAAGTTCTATCTCTATGGTTTGTTTCCTATTGATGTAGCCCTAAGCAGAGACTGGCGCAAATCACTTTCATGGAAAGGGGTTGCCAAGCTTCCAAAAAACTACGAGTTTCATGAAATCTCAGCACACATTTCTTCACCCAATCTTGATGACACTTTCACGTAATGATCACTACCTGAATCCCACATGGCTCACCAAATTTCGTTCTTCTAGGTTAAAGCGACCGTTGGCAGTAACAGTTTTAAATTTTAGGTTTCACTCTGTTTTCTCCTATATGGATACATGTAGTTGGAACTCTAAATCAAAACGGTTTGTGCTAGCTCTTTGAAACTTTACACAATAAAGAAGCTCCAAGTTCTATCTCTATGGTTTGTTTCCTATTGATGTAGCCCTAAGCAGAGACTGGCGCAAATCACTTTCATGGAAAGGGGATGCCAATCTTCCAAAAAACTACGAGTTTCCTGAAATCTCAGCACACATATTTTCACCCAATCTTGATGACACTTTCAGGTAATGATCAGTACCCCAATCCCACTTGGCTCACCAAATTTCGTTCTTCTAGGTTAAACCGTTCGTTGGCAGTAACAGTTTTAATTTTTAGGTTTCACTCTGTTTTCTCCTATATGGATACATGTTGTTGGAACTCTGAATCAAACACGGTTTGTGCTAGCTCTTTGAAACTTGACACAATAAAGTAGCTCTTAGTTCTATCTCTATGGTTTTGTTCCTATTGATTTAGCCCTAAGCAGAGACTGGCGCAAATCACTTTCATGGAAGGGGGTTGCCAAGCTTCCAAAAAACTACGAGTTTCCTGATATCTCAGGACATATTTTTTCACCCAATCTTGATGACACTTTCAGGTAATGATCAGTACCCCAATGCCACTTGGCTCACCAAATTTCGTTCTTCTAGGTTAAACCGTTCGTTGGCAGTAACAGTTTTAATTTTTAGGTTTCACTCTGTTTTCTCCTATATGGATAAATGTAGTTGGAACTTTAAATCAAACACGGTTTGTGCTAGCTCTCTGAAACTTGACACAATAAAGTAGCTCCAAGTTCTATCTCTACGGTTTGTTTCCTATTGATGTAGCCCTAAGCAGAGACTGGCGCAAATCACTTTCATGGAAAGGGGTTGACAAGCTTCCAAAAAACTACGAGTTTCCTGAAATCTCAGCACACATTTTTTCACCCAATCTTGATTACACTCTCAGGTAATGATCAGTACCCCAATCCCACTTTGATCACCAAATTTCGTTCTTCTAGGTTAAATTGTTCGTTGGCAGTAACAGTTTTAATTTTTAGGTTTCACTCTATTTTCTCCTATATGGATACATGTAGTTGGAAGTCTAAATCAAACACGGTTTGTGCTAGCTCTTTGTAACTTGACACAATAAAGTAGCTCCAAGTTCTATCTCTATGGTTTGTTTCCTATTGATGTAGCCCTAAGCAGAGTCTGGTGCTAATCACTTTCATTTAAAGGGGTTGCCAAGCTTCCAAAAAACTACAAGTTTCCTGAAATCTCAGCACACATTTTTTCACCCAATCTTGATGACACTTTCAGGTAATGATCAGTACCCCAAACCACTGGGCTCACCAAATTTCGTTCTTCTAGGTTACACCGTTCGTTGGCAGTAACAGTTTTAATTTTTAGGTTTCACTCTGTTTTCTCCTATATGGATACATGTAGTTGGAAGTCTAAATCAAAACGGTTTGTGCTAGCTGTTTGAAACTTGACACAATAAAGTTGCTCCAAGTTCTATCTCTATGGATTGTTTCCTATTGATGTAGCCCTAAGCAGAGACTGGCGCAAATCACTTTCATGGAAACGGGTTGCCAATCTTCCAAAAATTTACGAGTTTCCTGAAATCTCAGCACACATTTTTTCACCCAATCTTGATGACACTTTCAGGTAATGATCAGTACCCCAATCCCACTTGGCTCACCAAATTTCGTTCTTCTAGGTTACACCGTTCGTTGGCAGTAACAGTTTTAATTTTTAGGTTTCACTCTGTTTTCTCCTATATGGATACATGTAGTTGGAACTCTAAATCAAACATGGTTTGTGCTAGCTCTTTGAAACTTGACACAATAAAGTAGCTCCAAGTTCTATGTCTATGGTTTGTTTCCTATTGATGTAGCCCTAAGCAGAGACTGGCGCAAATCACTTTCATGGAAAGGGGTTGCCAATCTTCCAAAAATCTTCGAGTTTCCTGAAATCTCAGCACACATTTTTTCAAACAATCTTGATGACACTTTCAGGTAATGATCAGTACCCCAATCCCACTTGGCTCACCAAATTTCGTTCTTCTAGGTTAAACCGTTCGTTGGCAATAACAGTTTTAATTTTTAGGTTTCACTCAATTTTCTCCTATATGAATACATATAGTTGTAACTCTAAATCAAACACGGTTTGTGCTAGCTCTTTGAAACTTGACACAATAAAGTAGCTCCATGTTCTATCTCTATGGTTTGTTTCCTATTGATGTAGCCCTAAGCAGAGACTGGCGCAAATGACTTTCATGGAAAGGGGTTGCCAAGCTTCCAAAAAACTACGAGTTTCCTGAAATCTCAGCACACAATTTTTCAACCAATATTGATGACACTTTCAGGTAATGATCAGTACAACAAATCACACTTGGGTCACCAAGTTTCGTTCTTCTAGGTTAAACCGTTCGTTGGCAGTAACAGTTTTAATTTTTAGGTTTCACTCTGTTTTCTCCTATATGGATACATGTAGTTGGAAGTCTAAATCAAACACGGTTTGAGCTAGCTCTTTGAAACTTGACACAATAAAGTAGCTCTAAGTTCTATCTCTATGGTTTGTTTCCTATTGATTTAGCCCTAAGCAGAGACTGGCGCAAATCACTTTCATGGAAGGGGGTTGCCAAGCTTCCATAAAACTACGAGTTTCCTGAAATCTCAGCACACAATTTTTCAACCAATCTTGATGACACTTTCAGGTAATGATCAGTACAACAAATCCCACTTGGGTCACCAAGTTTCGTTCTTCTAGGTTAAACCGTTCGTTGGAAGTAACAGTTTTAATTTTTATGTTTCACTCTGTTTTCTCCTGTATGGATACATGTAGTTGGAAGTCTAAATCAAACACGGTTTGAGCTAGCTCTTTGAAACTTGACACAATAAAGTAGCTCTACGTTCTATCTCTATGGTTTGTTTCCTATTGATGTAGCCCTAAGCAGAGACTGGCGCAAATCACTTTCATTGAAAGGGGTTGCCAATCTTCCAAAAAACTACGAGTTTCCTGAAATCTCAGCACACATATTTTCACCCAATCTTGATGACACTTTCAGGTAATGATGAGTACCCCAATCCCACTTGGCTCACCAAATTTCGTTCTTCTAGGTTAAACCGTTCGTTGGCAGTAACAGTTTTAATTTTTAGGTTTCACTCTGTTTTCTACTATATGGATACATGTAGTTGGAACTCTAAATCAAACACGGTTTGTGCTAGCTCTTTGAAACTTGACACAATAAAGTAGCTCCAAGTTCTCTCTCTATGGTTTGTTTCCTATTGATGTAGCCCTAAGCAGAGACTGGCGCAAATCACTTTCATGGAAAGGGGTTGCCAATCTTCCAAAAAACTTCGAGTTTCCTGAAATCTCAGCACACATTTTTTTACACAATCTTGATGACACTTTCAGGTAATGATCAGTACCCCAATCCAACTTGGCTCACCAAATTTCGTTCTTCTAGGTTAAACCGTTCGTTGGCAATAACAGTTTTAATTTTTAGGTTTCACTCAATTTTCTCCTATATGAATACATATAGTTGTAACTCTAAATCAAACACGGTTTGTGCTAGCTCTTTGAAACTTGACACAATAAAGTAGCTCCATGTTCTATCTCTATGGTTTGTTTCCTATTGATGTAGCCCTAAGCAGAGACTGGCGCAAATCACTTTCATGGAAAGGGGTTGCCAAGCTTCCAAAAAACTACGAGTTTCCTGAAATCTCAGCACACAATTTTTCAACCAATATTGATGACACTTTCAGGTAATGATCAGTACAACAAATCCCACTTGGGTCACCAAGTTTCGTTCTTCTAGGTTAAACCGTTCGTTGGCAGTAACAGTTTTAATTTTTAGGTTTCACTCTGTTTTCTCCTGTATGGATACATATAGTTGGAAGTCTAAATCAAACACGGTTGGAGCTAGCTCTTTGAAACTTGACACAATAAAGTAGCTCTAAGTTCTATCTCTATGGTTTGTTTCCTATTGATGTAGCCCTAAGCAGAGACTGGCGCGAATCACTTTCATGGAAGGGGGTTGCCAAGCTTCCAAAAAACTACGAGTTTCCTGAAATCTCAGCACACATATTTTCACCCAATCTTGATGACACTTTCAGGTAATGATCAGTACCCCAATCCCACTTGGCTCACCAAATTTCGTTCTTCTAGGTTAAACCGTTCATTGGCAGTAACAGTTTTAATTTTTAGGTTTCACTCTGTTTTCTCCTATATGGAAACATGTTGTTGGAACTCTAAATCAAACACGGTTTGTGCTAGCTCTTTGAAACTTGACACAATAAAGTAGCTCTAAGTTCTATCTCTATGGTTTTGTTCCTATTGATTTAGCCCTAAGCAGAGACTGGCGCAAATCACCTTCATTGAAGGGGGTTGCCAAGCTTGCAAAAAACTACGAGTTTCCTGAAATCTCAGCACATTTTTTTTCACCCAATCTTGATGACACTTTCAGGTAATGATCAGTACCCCAATATCACTTGGCTCACAACATTTCGTTCTTCTAGGTTAAACCGTTCGTTGGCAGTAACAGTTTTAATTTTTAGGTTTCACTCTGTTTTCTCCTATATGGATACATGTAGTTGGAACTCTACATCAAACACGGTTTGTGCTAGCTCTCTGAAACTTGACACAATAAAGTACCTCCAAGTTCTATCTCTATGGTTTGTTTTCTATTGATGTAGCCCTAAGCAGAGACTGGCGCAAATCACTTTCATGGAAAGGGGTTGCCAAGCTTCCAAAAAACTACGAGTTTCCTGAAATCTCAGCACACATTTTTTCACCGAATCTTGATTACACTCTCAGGTAATGATCAGTACCCCAATCCCACTTCAATCACCAAATTTCGTTCTTCTAGGTTAAACCGTTCGTTGGCAGTAACAGTTTTAATTTTTAGGTTTCACTATGTTTTCTCCTATATGGATACATGTAGTTGGAAGTCTAAATCAAACACGGTTTGTGCTAGCTCTTTGAAACTTGACACAATAAAGTAGCTCCAAGTTCTATCTCTATGGTTTGTTTCCTATTGATGTAGCCCTAAGCAGAGACTGGTGCAAATCACTTTCATTTAAAGGGGTTGCCAAGGTTCCAAAAAACTACGATTTTCCTGAAATTTCAGCACACAAATTTTCACCCAATTTTGATGACATTTTCAGGTAATGATCAGTACCCCAAACCACTGGGCTCACCAAATTTCTTTCTTCTAGGTTAAACCGTTCGTTGGCAGTAACAGTTTTAATTTTTAGGTTTCACTCTGTTTTCTCCTATATGGATACATGTAGTTGGAAGTCTAAATCAAAACGGTTTGTGCTAGCTCTTTGAAACTTGACACAATAAAGTAGCTCCAAGTTCTATCTCTATGGTTTGTTTCCTATTGATGTAGCCCTAAGCAGAGACTGGCGCAAATCACTTTCATGGAAAGGGGTTGCCAAGCTTCCAAAAAACTACGAGTTTCATGAAATCTCAGCACACATTTCTTCACCCAATCTTGATGACACTTTCACGTAATGATCACTACCTGAATCCCACATGGCTCACCAAATTTCGTTCTTCTAGGTTAAAGCGACCGTTGGCAGTAACAGTTTTAAATTTTAGGTTTCACTCTGTTTTCTCCTATATGGATACATGTAGTTGGAACTCTAAATCAAAACGGTTTGTGCTAGCTCTTTGAAACTTTACACAATAAAGAAGCTCCAAGTTCTATCTCTATGGTTTGTTTCCTATTGATGTAGCCCTAAGCAGAGACTGGCGCAAATCACTTTCATGGAAAGGGGATGCCAATCTTCCAAAAAACTACGAGTTTCCTGAAATCTCAGCACACATATTTTCACCCAATCTTGATGACACTTTCAGGTAATGATCAGTACCCCAATCCCACTTGGCTCACCAAATTTCGTTCTTCTAGGTTAAACCGTTCGTTGGCAGTAACAGTTTTAATTTTTAGGTTTCACTCTGTTTTCTCCTATATGGATACATGTTGTTGGAACTCTGAATCAAACACGGTTTGTGCTAGCTCTTTGAAACTTGACACAATAAAGTAGCTCTTAGTTCTATCTCTATGGTTTTGTTCCTATTGATTTAGCCCTAAGCAGAGACTGGCGCAAATCACTTTCATGGAAGGGGGTTGCCAAGCTTCCAAAAAACTACGAGTTTCCTGATATCTCAGGACATATTTTTTCACCCAATCTTGATGACACTTTCAGGTAATGATCAGTACCCCAATGCCACTTGGCTCACCAAATTTCGTTCTTCTAGGTTAAACCGTTCGTTGGCAGTAACAGTTTTAATTTTTAGGTTTCACTCTGTTTTCTCCTATATGGATAAATGTAGTTGGAACTTTAAATCAAACACGGTTTGTGCTAGCTCTCTGAAACTTGACACAATAAAGTAGCTCCAAGTTCTATCTCTACGGTTTGTTTCCTATTGATGTAGCCCTAAGCAGAGACTGGCGCAAATCACTTTCATGGAAAGGGGTTGACAAGCTTCCAAAAAACTACGAGTTTCCTGAAATCTCAGCACACATTTTTTCACCCAATCTTGATTACACTCTCAGGTAATGATCAGTACCCCAATCCCACTTTGATCACCAAATTTCGTTCTTCTAGGTTAAATTGTTCGTTGGCAGTAACAGTTTTAATTTTTAGGTTTCACTCTATTTTCTCCTATATGGATACATGTAGTTGGAAGTCTAAATCAAACACGGTTTGTGCTAGCTCTTTGTAACTTGACACAATAAAGTAGCTCCAAGTTCTATCTCTATGGTTTGTTTCCTATTGATGTAGCCCTAAGCAGAGTCTGGTGCTAATCACTTTCATTTAAAGGGGTTGCCAAGCTTCCAAAAAACTACAAGTTTCCTGAAATCTCAGCACACATTTTTTCACCCAATCTTGATGACACTTTCAGGTAATGATCAGTACCCCAAACCACTGGGCTCACCAAATTTCGTTCTTCTAGGTTACACCGTTCGTTGGCAGTAACAGTTTTAATTTTTAGGTTTCACTCTGTTTTCTCCTATATGGATACATGTAGTTGGAAGTCTAAATCAAAACGGTTTGTGCTAGCTGTTTGAAACTTGACACAATAAAGTTGCTCCAAGTTCTATCTCTATGGATTGTTTCCTATTGATGTAGCAATAAGCAGAGACTGGCGCAAATCACTTTCATGGAAACGGGTTGCCAATCTTCCAAAAATTTACGAGTTTCCTGAAATCTCAGCACACATTTTTTCACCCAATCTTGATGACACTTTCAGGTAATGATCAGTACCCCAATCCCACTTGGCTCACCAAATTTCGTTCTTCTAGGTTAAACCGTTCGTTGGCAGTAACAGTTTTAATTTTTAGGTTTCACTCTGTTTTCTCCTATATGGATACATGTAGTTGGAACTCTAAATCAAACATGGTTTGTGCTAGCTCTTTGAAACTTGACACAATAAAGTAGCTCCAAGTTCTATGTCTATGGTTTGTTTCCTATTGATGTAGCCCTAAGCAGAGACTGGCGCAAATCGCTTTCATGGAAAGGGGTTGCCAATCTTCCAAAAATCTTCGAGTTTCCTGAAATCTCAGCACACATTTTTTCACACAATCTTGATGACACTTTCAGGTAATGATCAGTACCCCAATCCCACTTGGCTCACCAAATTTCGTTCTTCTAGGTTAAACCGTTCATTGGCAATAACAGTTTTAATTTTTAGGTTTCACTCAATTTTCTCCTATATGAATACATATAGTTGTAACTCTAAATCAAACACGGTTTGTGCTAGCTCTTTGAAACTTGACACAATAAAGTAGCTCCATGTTCTATCTCTATGGTTTGTTTCCTATTGATGTAGCCCTAAGCAGAGACTGGCGCAAATCACTTTCATGGAAAGGGGTTGCCAAGCTTCCAAAAAACTACGAGTTTCCTGAAATCTCAGCACACAATTTTTCAACCAATATTGATGACACTTTCAGGTAATGATCAGTACAACAAATCACACTTGGGTCACCAAGTTTCGTTCTTCTAGGTTAAACCGTTCGTTGGCAGTAACAGTTTTAATTTTTAGGTTTCACTCTGTTTTCTCCTATATGGATACATGTAGTTGGAAGTCTAAATCAAACACGGTTTGAGCTAGCTCTTTGAAACTTGACACAATAAAGTAGCTCTAAGTTCTATCTCTATGGTTTGTTTCCTATTGATTTAGCCCTAAGCAGAGACTGGCGCAAATCACTTTCATGGAAGGGGGTTGCCAAGCTTCCAAAAAACTACGAGTTTCCTGAAATCTCAGCACACAATTTTTCAACCAATCTTGATGACACTTTCAGGTAATGATCAGTACAACAAATCCCACTTGGGTCACCAAGTTTCGTTCTTCTAGGTTAAACCGTTCGTTGGCAGTAACAGTTTTAATTTTTAGGTTTCACTCTGTTTTCTCCTGTATGGATACATGTAGTTGGAAGTCTAAATCAAACACGGTTTGAGCTAGCTCTTTGAAACTTGACACAATAAAGTAGCTCTAAGTTCTATCTCTATGGTTTGTTTCCTATTGATGTAGCCCTAAGCAGAGACTGGCGCAAATCACTTTCATGGAAGGGGGTTGCCAAGCTTCCAAAAAACTACGAGTTTCCTGAAATCTCAGCACACATATTTTCACCCAATCTTGATGACACTTTCAGGTAATGATCAGTACCCCAATCCCACTTGGCTCACCAAATTTCGTTCTTCTAGGTTAAACCGTTCATTGGCAGTAACAGTTTTAATTTTTAGGTTTCACTCTGTTTTCTCCTATATGGAAACATGTTGTTGGAACTCTAAATCAAACACGGTTTGTGCTAACTCTTTGAAACTTGACACAATAAAGTAGCTCTAAGTTCTATCTCTATGGTTTTGTTCCTATTGATTTAGCCCTAAGCAGAGACTGGCGCAAATCACCTTCCTTGAAGGGGGTTGCCAAGCTTGCAAAAAACTACGAGTTTCCTGAAATCTCAGCACATTTTTTTTCACCCAATCTTGATGACACTTTCAGGTAATGATCAGTACCCCAATATCACTTGGCCCACAACATTTCGTTCTTCTAGGTTAAACCGTTCGTTGGCAGTAACAGTTTTAATTTTTAGGTTTCACTCTGTTTTCTCCTATATGGATACATGTAGTTGGAACTCTACATCAAACACGGTTTGTGCTAGCTCTCTGAAACTTGACACAATAAAGTACCTCCAAGTTCTATCTCTATGGTTTGATTTCTATTGATGTAGCCCTAAGCAGAGACTGGCGCAAATCACTTTCATGGAAAGGGGTTGCCAAGCTTCCAAAAAACTACGAGTTTCCTGAAATCTCAGCACACATTTTTTCACCCAATCTTGATTACACTCTCAGGTAATGATCAGTACCCCAATCCCACTTCAATCACCAAATTTCGTTCTTCTAGGTTAAACCGTTCGTTGGCAGTAACAGTTTTAATTTTTAGGTTTCACTATGTTTTCTCCTATATGGATACATGTAGTTGGAAGTCTAAATCAAACACGGTTTGTGCTAGCTCTTTGAAACTTGACACAATAAAGTAGCTCCAAGTTCTATCTCTATGGTTTGTTTCCTATTTTTGTAGCCCTAAGCAGAGACTGGTGCAAATCACTTTCATTTAAAGGGGTTGCCAAGGTTCCAAAAAACTACGATTTTCCTGAAATCTCAGCACACAAATTTTCACCCAATCTTGATGATATTTTCAGGTAATGATCAGTACCCCAAACCACTGGGCTCACCAAATTTCTTTCTTCTAGGTTAAACCGTTCGTTGGCAGTAACAGTTTTAATTTTTAGGTTTCACTCTGTTTTCTCCTATATGGATACATGTAGTTGGAAGTCTAAATCAAAACGGTTTGTGCTAGCTCTTTGAAACTTGACACAATAAAGTAGCTCCAAGTTCTATCTCTATGGTTTGTTTCCTATTGATGTAGCCCTAAGCAGAGACTGGCGCAAATCACTTTCATGGAAAGGGGTTGCCAAGCTTCCAAAAAACTACGAGTTTCATGAAATCTCAGCACACATTTTTTCACCCAATCTTGATGACACTTTCACGTAATGATCACTACCTGAATTTCACATGGCTCACCAAATTTCGTTCTTCTAGGTTAAACCGTTCGTTGGCAGTAACAGTTTTAAATTTTAGGTTTCACTCTGTTTTCTCCTATATGGATACATGTAGTTGGAACTCTAAATCAAAACGGTTTGTGCTAGCTCTTTGAAACTTTACACAATAAAGTAGCTCCAAGTTCTATCTCTATGGTTTGTTTCCTATTGATGTAGCCCTAAGCAGAGACTGGCGCAAATCACTTTCATGGAAAGGGGATGCCAATCTTCCAAAAAACTACGAGTTTCCTGAAATCTCAGCACACATATTTTCACCCAATCTTGATGACACTTTCAGGTAATGATCAGTACCCCAATCCCACTTGGCTCACCAAATTTCGTTCTTCTAGGTTAAACCGTTCGTTGGCAGTAACAGTTTTAATTTTTAGGTTTCACTCTGTTTTCTCCTATATGGATACATGTTGTTGGAACTCTAAATCAAACACGGTTTGTGCTAGCTCTTTGAAACTTGACACAATAAAGTAGCTCTAAGTTCTATCTCTATGGTTTTGTTCCTATTGATTTAGCCCTAAGCAGAGACTGGCGCAAATCACTTTCATGGAAGGGGGTTGCCAAGCTTCCAAAAAACTACGAGTTTCCTGATATCTCAGGACATATTTTTTCACCCAATCTTGATTACACTCTCAGGTAATGATCAGTACCCCAATCCCACTTTGATCACCAAATTTCGTTCTTCTAGGTTAAATTGTTCGTTGGCAGTAACAGTTTTAATTTTTAGGTTTCACTCTGTTTTCTCCTATATGGATACATGTAGTTGGAACTCTAAATCAAACATGGTTTGTGCTAGCTCTTTGAAACTTGACACAATAAAGTAGCTCCAAGTTCTATGTCTATGGTTTGTTTCCTATTGATGTAGCCCTAAGCAGAGACTGGCGCAAATCACTTTCATGGAAAGGGGTTGCCAATCTTCCAAAAATCTTCGAGTTTCCTGAAATCTCAGCACACATTTTTTCACGCAATCTTGATGACACTTTCAGGTAATGATCAGTACCCCAATCCCACTTGGCTCACCAAATTTCGTTCTTCTAGGTTAAACCGTTCATTGGCAATAACAGTTTTAATTTTTAGGTTTCACTCAATTTTCTCCTATATGAATACATATAGTTGTAACTCTAAATCAAACACGGTTTGTGCTAGCTCTTTGAAACTTGACACAATAAAGTAGCTCCATGTTCTATCTCTATGGTTTGTTTCCTATTGATGTAGCCCTAAGCAGAGACTGGCGCAAATCACTTTCATGGAAAGGGGTTGCCAAGCTTCCAAAAAACTACGAGTTTCCTGAAATCTCAGCACACAATTTTTCAACCAATATTGATGACACTTTCAGGTAATGATCAGTACAACAAATCACACTTGGGTCACCAAGTTTCGTTCTTCTAGGTTAAACCGTTCGTTGGCAGTAACAGTTTTAATTTTTAGGTTTCACTCTGTTTTCTCCTATATGGATACATGTAGTTGGAAGTCTAAATCAAACACGGTTTGAGCTAGCTCTTTGAAACTTGACACAATAAAGTAGCTCTAAGTTCTATCTCTATGGTTTGTTTCCTATTGATTTAGCCCTAAGCAGAGACTGGCGCAAATCACTTTCATGGAAGGGGGTTGCCAAGCTTCCAAAAAACTACGAGTTTCCTGAAATCTCAGCACACAATTTTTCAACCAATCTTGATGACACTTTCAGGTAATGATCAGTACAACAAATCCCACTTGGGTCACCAAGTTTCGTTCTTCTAGGTTAAACCGGTCGTTGGCAGTAAAAGTTTTAATTTTTAGGTTTCACTCTGTTTTCTCCTGTATGGATACATGTAGTTGGAAGTCTAAATCAAACACGGTTTGAGCTAGCTCTTTGAAACTTGACACAATAAAGTAGCTCTAAGTTCTATCTCTATGGTTTGTTTCCTATTGATGTAGCCCTAAGCAGAGACTGGCGCAAATCACTTTCATGGAAGGGGGTTGCCAAGCTTCCAAAAAACTACGAGTTTCCTGAAATCTCAGCACACATATTTTCACCCAATCTTGATGACACTTTCAGGTAATGATCAGTACCCCAATCCCACTTGGCTCACCAAATTTCGTTCTTCTAGGTTAAACCGTTCATTGGCAGTAACAGTTTTAATTTTTAGGTTTCACTCTGTTTTCTCCTATATGGAAACATGTTGTTCGAACTCTAAATCAAACACGGTTTGTGCTAACTCTTTGAAACTTGACACAATAAAGTAGCTCTAATTTCTATCTCTATGGTTTTGTTCCTATTGATTTAGCCCTAAGCAGAGACTGGCGCAAATCACCTTCATTGAAGGGGGTTGCCAAGCTTGCAAAAAACTACGAGTTTCCTGAAATCTCAGCACATTTTTTTTCACCCAATCTTGATGACACTTTCAGGTAATGATCAGTACCCCAATATCACTTGGCCCACAACATTTCGTTCTTCTAGGTTAAACCGTTCGTTGGCAGTAACAGTTTTAATTTTTAGGTTTCACTCTGTTTTCTCCTATATGGATACATGTAGTTGGAACTCTACATCAAACACGGTTTGTGCTAGCTCTCTGAAACTTGACACAATAAAGTACCTCCAAGTTCTATCTCTATGGTTTGATTTCTATTGATGTAGCCCTAAGCAGAGACTGGCGCAAATCACTTTCATGGAAAGGGGTTGCCAAGCTTCCAAAAAACTACGAGTTTAATGAAATCTCAGCACACATTTTTTCACCCAATCTTGATTACACTCTCAGGTAATGATCAGTACCCCAATCCCACTTCAATCACCAAATTTCGTTCTTCTAGGTTAAACCGTTCGTTGGCAGTAACAGTTTTAATTTTTAGGTTTCACTATGTTTTCTCCTATATGGATACATGTAGTTGGAAGTCTAAATCAAACACGGTTTGTGCTAGCTCTTTGAAACTTGACACAATAAAGTAGCTACAAGTTCTATCTCTATGGTTTGTTTCCTATTGATGTAGCCCTAAGCAGAGACTGGTGCAAATCACTTTCATTTAAAGGGGTTGCCAAGGTTCCAAAAAACTACGATTTTCCTGAAATCTCAGCACACAAATTTTCACCCAATCTTGATGACATTTTCAGGTAATGATCAGTACCCCAAACCACTGGGCTCACCAAATTTCTTTCTTCTAGGTTAAACCGTTCGTTGGCAGTAACAGTTTTAATTTTTAGGTTTCACTCTGTTTTCTCCTATATGGATACATGTAGTTGGAAGTCTAAATCAAAACGGTTTGTGCTAGCTCTTTGAAACTTGACACAATAAAGTAGCTCCAAGTTCTATCTCTATGGTTTGTTTCCTATTGATGTAGCCCTAAGCAGAGACTGGCGCAAATCACTTTCATGGAAAGGGGTTGCCAAGCTTCCAAAAAACTACGAGTTTCATGAAATCTCAGCACACATTTTTTCACCCAATCTTGATGACACTTTCACGTAATGATCACTACCTGAATTTCACATGGCTCACCAAATTTCGTTCTTCTAGGTTAAACCGTTCGTTGGCAGTAACAGTTTTAAATTTTAGGTTTCACTCTGTTTTCTCCTATATGGATACATGTAGTTGGAACTCTAAATCAAAACGGTTTGTGCTAGCTCTTTGAAACTTTACACAATAAAGTAGCTCCAAGTTCTATCTCTATGGTTTGTTTCCTATTGATGTAGCCCTAAGCAGAGACTGGCGCAAATCACTTTCATGGAAAGGGGATGCCAATCTTCCAAAAAACTACGAGTTTCCTGAAATCTCAGCACACATATTTTCACCCAATCTTGATGACACTTTCAGGTAATGATCAGTACCCCAATCCCACTTGGCTCACCAAATTTCGTTCTTCTAGGTTAAACCGTTCGTTGGCAGTAACAGTTTTAATTTTTAGGTTTCACTCTGTTTTCTCCTATATGGATACATGTTGTTGGAACTCTAAATCAAACACGGTTTGTGCTAGCTCTTTGAAACTTGAAACAATAAAGTAGCTCTAAGTTCTATCTCTATGGTTTTGTTCCTATTGATTTAGCCCTAAGCAGAGACTGGCGCAAATCACTTTCATGGAAGGGGGTTGCCAAGCTTCCAAAAAACTACGAGTTTCCTGATATCTCAGGACATATTTTTTCACCCAATCTTGATTACACTCTCAGGTAATGATCAGTACCCCAATCCCACTTTGATCACCAAATTTCGTTCTTCTAGGTTAAATTGTTCGTTGGCAGTAACAGTTTTAATTTTTAGGTTTCACTCTATTTTCTCCTATATGGATACATGTAGTTGGAAGTCTAAATCAAACACGGTTTGTGCTAGCTCTTTGAAACTTGACACAATAAAGTAGCTCCAAGTTCTATCTCTATGGTTTGTTTCCTATTGATGTAGCCCTAAGCAGATTCTGGTGCTAATCACTTTCATTTAAAGGGGTTGCCAAGCTTCCAAAAAACTACAAGTTTCCTGAAATCTCAGCACACATTTTTTCACCCAATCTTGATGACACTTTCAGGTAATGATCAGTACCCCAAACCACTGGGCTCACCAAATTTCGTTCTTCTAGGTTACACCGTTCGTTGGCAGTAACAGTTTTAATTTTTAGGTTTCACTCTGTTTTCTCCTATATGGATACATGTAGTTGGAAGTCTAAATCAAAACGGTTTGTGCTAGCTGTTTGAAACTTGACACAATAAAGTTGCTCCAAGTTCTATCTCTATGGATTGTTTCCTATTGATGTAGCCCTAAGCAGAGACTGGCGCAAATCACTTTCATGGAAACGGGTTGCCAAGCTTCCAAAAATTTACGAGTTTCCTGAAATCTCAGCACACATTTTTTCACCCAATCTTGATGACACTTTCAGGTAATGATCAGTACCCCAATCCCACTTGGCTCACCAAATTTCGTTCTTCTAGGTTAAACCGTTCGTTGGCAGTAACAGTTTTAATTTTTAGGTTTCACTCTGTTTTCTCCTATATGGATACATGTAGTTGGAACTCTAAGTCAAACATGGTTTGTGCTAGCTCTTTGAAACTTGACACAATGAAGTAGCTCCAAGTTCTATGTCTATGGTTTGTTTCCTATTGATGTAGCCCTAAGCAGAGACTGGCGCAAATCACTTTCATGGAAAGGGGTTGCCAATCTTCCAAAAATCTTCGAGTTTCCTGAAATCTCAGCACACATTTTTTCACACAATCTTGATGACACTTTCAGTTAATGATCAGTACCCCAATCCCACTTGGCTCACCAAATTACATTCTTCTAGGTTAAACCGTTCGTTGGCAGTAACAGTTTTAATTTTTAGGTTTCACTCAATTTTCTCCTATATGAATACATATAGTTGGAACTCTAAATCAAACACGGTTTGTGCTAGCTCTTTGAAGCTTGACACAATAAAGTAGCTCCATGTTCTATCTCTATGGTTTGTTTCCTATTGAATTAGCCCTAAGCAGAGACTGGCGCAAATCACTTTCATGGAAAGGGGTTGCCAAGCTTCCAAAAAACTACGAGTTTCCTGAAATATCAGCACACAATTTTTCAACCAATCTTGATGACACTTTCAGGTAATGATCAGTACAACAAATCCCACTTGGGTCACCAAGTTTCGTTCTTCTAGGTTAAACCGTTCGTTGGCAGTAACAGTTTTAATTTTTATGTTTCACTCTGTTTTCTCCTATATGGATACATGTAGTTAGAAGTCTAAATCAAACACGGTTTGAGCTAGCTCTTTGAAACTTGACACAATAAAGTAGCTCTAAGTTCTAACTCTATGGTTTGTTTCCTATTGATTTAGCCCTAAGCAGAGACTGGCGCAAATCACTTTCATGGAAAGGGGTTGCCAAGCTTCCAAAAAACTATGCGTTTCCTGAAATCTCAGCACACAATTTTTCAACCAATCTTTATGACACTTTCAGGTAATGATCAGTACAACAAATCCCACTTGGGTCACCAAGTTTCGTTCTTCTAGGTTAAACCGTTCGTTGGCAATAACAGTTTTAATTTTTAGGTTTCACTCTGTTTTCTCCTATATGGATACATGTAGTTGGAAGTCTAACTCAAACACGGTTTGAGCTAGCTCTTTGAAACTTGATACAATAAAGTAGATCTAAGTTCTATCTCTATGGTTTGTTTCCTATTGATGTAGCCCTAAGCAGAGACTGGCGCAAATCACTTTCATGGAAGGGGGTTGCCAAGGTTCCAAAAAACTACGAGTTTCCTGAAATTTCAGCAAACATTTTTTCACCCAATCTTGATGACACTTTCACGTAATGATCACTACCTGAATCCCACATGGCTCACCAAATTTCGTTCTTCTAGGTTAAATCGTTCGTTGGCAGTAACAGTTTTAATTTTTAGGTTTCACTCTGTTTTCTCCTATATGGATACAGGTATTTGGAAGTCTAAATCAAACACGGTTTGTGCTAGGTCTTTGAAACTTGACACAATAAAGTAGCTCCAAGTTCTATCTCTATGGTTTGTTTCCTATTGATGTAGCCCTAAGCAGAGACTGGCGCAAATCACTTTCATGGAAAGGGGTTGCCAAGCTTCCAAAAAACTACGAGTTTCCTGAAATCTCAGCACACATTTTTTTCACCCAATCTTGATGACACTTTCAGGTAATGATCAGTACGCCAATCCCACTTGGCTCACCAAATTTCGTTCTTCTTTGTGAAACCGTTCGTTGGCAGTAACAGTTTTAATTTTTAGGTTTCACTCTGTTTTTTCCTATATGGATACATGTAGTTGGAACTCTAAATCAAACACGGTTTGTGCTAGCTCTTTGAAACTTGACACAATAAAGTAGCTCCAAGTTCTATCTCTATGGTTTGTTTCCTATTGATGTAGCCCTAAGCAGAGACTGGCGCAAATCACTTTCATGGAAATGGGTTGCCAATCTTCCAAAAAACTACGAGTTTCCTGAAATCTCAGCACACATTTTTTTCACCCAATCTTGATGACACTTTCAGGTAATGATCAGTACCCCAATCCCACTTGGCTCACCAAATTTCGTTCTTCTAGGTTAAACCGTTCGTTGGCAGTAACAGTTTTAATTTTTAGGTTTCACTCTGTTTTCTCCTATATGGATACATGCAGTTGGAAGTCTAAATCAAACCCGGTTTGTGCTAGCTCTTTGAAACTTGACACAATAAAGTAGCTCCAAGTTGTATCTCTATGGTTTGTTTCCTATTGATGTAGCCCTAAGCAGAGACTGGCGCAAATCACTTTCATGGAAAGGGGTTGCCAAGCTTCCAAAAAACTACGAGTTTCCTGAAAACTCAGCACACATTTTTTCACCCAATCTTGATGACACTTTCAGGTAATGATCAGTAGCCCAATGCCACTTGGCTCACCAAATTTCGTTCTTCTAGGTTAAACCATTCGTTGGCAGTAACAGTTTTAATTTTTAGGTTTCACTCTGTTTTCTCCTATATGGATACATGTAGTTGGAAGTCTAAATCAAACACGGTTTGTGCTAGCTCTTTGAAACTTGACACAATAAAGTAGCTCCATGTTCTATCTCTATGGTTTGTTTCCTATTGATGTAGCCCTAAGCAGAGACTGGCGCAAATCACTTTCATGGAAAGGGGTTGCCAAGGTTCCAAAAAACTACAAGTTTCCTGAAATCTCAGCACACATTTTTTTCACCCAATCTTGATGACACGTTCAGGTAATGATCAGTACCCCAATCCCACTTGGCTCACCAAATTTCGTTCTTATAGGTTAAACCGTTCGTTGGCAGTAACAGTTTTAATTTTTAGGTTTCAGTCTGTTTTCTCCTATATGGATACATGTAGTTGGAAGTCTAAATCAAACCCGGTTTGTGCTAGCTCTTTGAAACTTGACACAATAAAGTAGCTCCAAGTTGTATCTCTATGGTTTGTTTCCTATTGATGTAGCCCTAAGCAGAGACTGGCGCAAATCACTTTCATGGAAAGGGGTTGCCAAGCTTCCAAAAAACTACGAGTTTCCTGAAATCTCAGCACACATTTTTTCACCCAATCTTGATGACACTTTCAGGTAATGATCAGTAGCCCAATGCCACTTGGCTCACCAAATTTCCTTCTTCTAGGTTAAACCGTTCGTTGGCAGTAACAGTTTTAATTTTTAGGTTTCACTCTGTTTTCTCCTATATGGATACATGTAGTTGGAAGTCTAAATCAAACACGGTTTGTGTTAGCTCTTTGAAACTTGACACAATAAAGTAGCTCCAAGTTCTATCTCTATGGTTTGTTTCCTATTGATGTAGCCCTAAGCAGAGACTGGCGCAAATCACTTTCATGGAAAGGGGTTGCCATTCTTCCAAAAAACTACGAGTTTCCTGAAATCTCAGCACACATTTTTTTCACCCAATCTTGATGACACTTTCAGGTAATGATCAGTACCCCAATCCCACTTGGCTCACCAAATTTTGTTCTTCTAGGTTAAACCGTTCGTTTGCAGTAACAGTTTTAATTTTTAGGTTTCACTCTGTTTTCTCCTATATGGATACATGTAGTTGGAAGTCTAAATCAAACACGGTTTGTGCTAGCTCTTTGAAACTTGACACAATAAAGTAGCTCTAAGTTCTAACTCTATGGTTTGTTTCCTATTGATTTAGCCCTAAGCAGAGACTGGCGCAAATCACTTTCATGGAAAGGGGTTGCCAAGCTTCCAAAAAACTACGAGTTTCCTGAAATCTCAGCACACAATTTTTCAACCAATCTTTATGACACTTTCAGGTAATGATCAGTACAACAAATCCCACTTGGGTCACCAAGTTTCGTTCTTCTAGGTTAAACCGTTCGTTGGCAATAACAGTTTTAATTTTTAGGTTTCACTCTGTTTTCTCCTATATGGATACATGTAGTTGGAAGTCTAACTCAAACACGGTTTGAGCTAGCTCTTTGAAACTTGATACAATAAAGTAGATCTAAGTTCTATCTCTATGGTTTGTTTCCTATTGATGTAGCCCTAAGCAGAGACTGGCGCAAATCACTTTCATGGAAGGGGGTTGCCAAGGTTCCAAAAAACTACGAGTTTCCTGAAATTTCAGCAAACATTTTTTCACCCAATCTTGATGACACTTTCACGTAATGATCACTACCTGAATCCCACATGGCTCACCAAATTTCGTTCTTCTAGGTTAAATCGTTCGTTGGCAGTAACAGTTTTAATTTTTAGGTTTCACTCTGTTTTCTCCTATATGGATACAGGTATTTGGAAGTCTAAATCAAACACGGTTTGTGCTAGGTCTTTGAAACTTGACACAATAAAGTAGCTGCAAGTTCTATCTCTATGGTTTGTTTCCTATTGATGTAGCCCTAAGCAGAGACTGGCGCAAATCACTTTCATGGAAAGGGGTTGCCAAGCTTCCAAAAAACTAAGAGTTTCCTGAAATCTCAGCACACATTTTTTTCACCCAATCTTGATGACACTTTCAGGTAATGATCACTAACCCAATCCCACTTGGCTCACCAAATTTCGTTCTTCTGGGTGAAACCGTTCGTTGGCAGTAACAGTTTTAATTTTTAGGTTTCACTCTGTTTTTTCCTATATGGATACATGTAGTTGGAACTCTAAATCAAACAGGGTTTGTGCTAGCTCTTTGAAACTTGACACAATAAAGTAGCTCCAAGTTCTATCTCTATGGTTTGTTTCCTATTGATGTAGCCCTAAGCAGAGACTGGCGCAAATCACTTTCATGGAAATGGGTTGCCAATCTTCCAAAAAACTACGAGTTTCCTGAAATCTCAGCACACATTTTTTTCACCCAATCTTGATGACACTTTCAGGTAATGATCAGTACCCCAATCCCACTTGGCTCACCAAATTTCGTTCTTCTAGGTTAAACCGTTCGTTGGCAGTAACAGTTTTAATTTTTAGGTTTCACTCTGTTTTCTCCTATATGGATACATGCAGTTGGAAGTCTAAATCAAACCCGGTTTGTGCTAGCTCTTTGAAACTTGACACAATAAAGTGGCTCCAAGTTGTATCTCTATGGTTTGTTTCCTATTGATGTAGCCCTAAGCAGAGACTGGCGCAAATCACTTTCATGGAAAGGGGTTGCCAATCTTCCAAAAAACTACGAGTTTCCTGAAATCTCAGCACACATTTTTTCACCCAATCTTGATGACACTTTCAGGTAATGATCAGTAGCCCAATCCCACTTGGCTCACCAAATTTCCTTCTTCTAGGTTAAACCGTTCGTTGGCAGTAACAGTTTTAATTTTTAGGTTTCACTCTGTTTTCTCCTATATGGATACATGTAGTTGGAAGTCTAAATCAAACACGGTTTGGGCTAGCTCTTTGAAACTTGACACAATAATGTAGCTCCAAGTTCTATCTCTATGGTTTGTTTCCTATTGATGTAGGCCTAAACAGAGACTGGCACAAATCACTTTCATTTAAAGGGGTTGCCAAGCTTCCAAAAAACTACGAGTTTCCTGAAATCTCAGCACACATTTTTTCACCCAATCTTGATGACACTTTCAGGTAATGATCAGTACCCCAATCCCACTTGGCTCACCAAATTTCGTTCTTCTACGTTAAACCGTGCGTTGGCAGTAACAGTTTTAAATTTTAGGTTTCACTCTGTTTTCTCCTATATGGATACATGTAGTTGGAAGTCTAAATCAAAACGGTTTGTGCTAGCTCTTTGAAACTTGACACAATAAAGTAGCTCCAAGTTCTATCTCTATGGTTTGTTTCCTATTGATGTAGCCCTAAGCAGAGACTGGCGCAAATCACTTTCATGGAAAGGGGTTGCCAATCTTCCAAAAAACTACAAGTTTCCTGAAATCTCAGCACACATTTTTTCACCCAATCTTGATAACACTTTCAGGTAATGATCAGTACCCCAATCCCACTTGGATCACCAAATTTCGTTCTTCTAGGTTAAACCGTGCGTTGGCAGTAACAGTTTTAATTTTTAGGTTTCACTCTGTTTTCTCCTATATGGATACATGTAGTTGGAAGTCTAAAGCAAACACGGTTTGTGCTAGCTCTTTGAAACTTGACACAATAAAGTAGCTCCAAGTTCTATCTCTATGGTTTGTTTCCTATTGATGTAGCCCTAAGCAGAGACTGGCGCAAATCACTTTCATGGATGGGGTTGCCAAGCTTTCAAAAACTTACGAGTTTCCTGAAATCTCAGCACACATTTTTTCACCCAATCTTGATGACACTTTCAGGTAATGATCAGTACCCCAATCCCACTTGGCTCACCAAATTTCGTTCTTCTAGGATAAACCGTTCGTTGGCAGTAACAGTTTTAATTTTTAGGTTTCACTCTCTTTTCTCCTATATGGATACATGTAGTAGGAACTCTAAATCAAACACGGTTTGTGCTAGCTCTTTGAAACTTGACACAATAAAGTAGCTCCAAGTTCTATCTCTATGGTTTGTTTCCTATTGATGTAGCCCTAAGCAGAGACTGGGGCAAATCACTTTCATGGAAAGGCGTTGCCAAGGTTCCAAAAAACTACGAGTTTCCTTAAATCTCAGCACACATTTTTTCACCCAATCTTGATGACATTTTCAGGTAATGATCAGTACCCCAATCCCACTTGGCTCACCAAATTTCATTCTTCTAGGTTAAACCGTTCGTTGGCAGTAACAGTTTTAATTTTTAGGTTTCACTCTGTTTTCTCCTATATGGATACATGTAGTTGGAACTCTAAATCAAACACGGTTTGTGCTAGCTCTTTGAAACTTGACACAATAAAGTAGCTCTAAGTTCTTTCTCTATGGTTTGTTTCCTATAGATGTAGCCCTAAGCAGAGACTGGCGCAAATCACTTTCATCGAGGGGGTTGCCAAGCTTCCAAAAAACTACGAGTTTCCTGAAATCTCAGCACACATTTTTTCACCCAATCTTGATGAAACTTTCACGTAATGATCACTACCTGAATCCCACATGGCTCACCAAATTTCGTTCTTCTAGGTTAAACCTTTCGTTGGCAGTAACAGTTTTAATTTTTAGGTTTCACTCTGTTTTCTCCTATATGGATACATGTAGTTGGAAGTCTAAATCAAAACGGTTTGTGTTAGCTCTTTGAAACTTGACACAATAAAGTAGCTCCAAGTTCTATCTCTATGGTTTGTTTCCTATTGATGTAGCCCTAAGCAGAGACTGGCGCAAATCACTTTCATGGAAAGGGGTTGTCAATCTTCCAAAAAACTACGAGTTTCCTGAAATCTCAGCACACATTTTTTCACCCAATCTTGATGACACTTTCAGGTAATGATCACTACCCCAATCCCACTTGGCTCACCAAATTTCGTTCCTCTAGGTTAGACCGTTCGTTGGCAGTAACAGTTTTAATTTTTTGGTTTCACTCTGTTTTCTCCTATATGGATACATGTAGTTGGAACTCTAAATCAAACACGGTTTGTGCTAGCTCTTTGAAACTTGACACAATAAAGTAGCTCCAAGTTCTATCTCTATGGTTTGTTTCCTATTGATGTAGCCCTAAGCAGAGACTGGCGCAAATCACTTTCATGGAAAGGGGTTGCCAAGGTTCCAAAAAACTACGAGTTTCCTGAAATCTCAGCACACATTTTTTCACCCAATCTTGATGACACTTTCAGGTAATGATCAGTACCCCAATCCCACTTGGCTCACCAAATTTCGTTCTTCTAGGTTAAACCGTTCGTTGGCAGTAACAGTTTTAATTTTTAGGTTTCACTCTGTTTTCTCCTATATGGATACATGTAGTTGGAAGTCTAAATCAAACTCGGTTTGTGCTAGCTGTTTGAAACTTGACACAATGAAGTAGCTCCAAGTTCTATCTCTATGGTTTGTTTCCTATTGTTGTAGCCCTAAGCAGAGACTGGTGCAAATCACTTGCATTTAAAGGGGTTGCCAAGCTTCCAAAAAACTACGAGTTTCCTGAAATATCAGCACACATTTTTTCACCCAATCTTGATGACACTTTCAGGTAATGATCAGTACCTCAATCCCACTTGGCTCACCAAATTTCGTTCTTCTAGTTTAAACCGTTCGTTGGCAGTAACAGTTTTAATTTTTATGTTTCACTCAATTTTCTCCTATATGAATACATATAGTTGGAACTCTAAATCAAACACGGTTTGTGCTAGCTCTTTGAAACTTGACACTATAAAGTATCTCCATGTTCTATCTCTATGGTTTGTTTCCTATTGATGTAGCCCTAAGCAGAGACTGGCACAAATCACTTTCATGGAAAGGGGTTGCCAAGCTTCCAAAAAACTACGAGTTTCCTGAAATCTCAGCACACATTTTTTCACCCAATCTTGATGACACTTTCAGGTAATGATCAGTACCCCAATCCCACTTGGCTCACCAAATTTCGTTCTTCTAGGTTAGACCGTTCGTTGGCAGTAACAGTTTTAATTTTTTGGTTTCACTCTGTTTTCTCCTATATGGATACATGTAGTTGGAACTCTAAATCAAACACGGTTTGTGCTAGCTCTTTGAAACTTGACACAATAAAGTAGCTCCAAGTTCTATCTCTATGGTTTGTTTCCTATTGATGTAGCCCTAAGCAGAGACTGGCGCAAATCACTTTCATGGAAAGGGGTTGCCAAGGTTCCAAAAAACTACGAGTTTCCAGAAATCTCAGCACACATTTTTTCACCCAATCTTGATGACACTTTCAGGTAATGATCAGTACCCCAATCCCACTTGGCTCACCAAATTTCGTTCTTCTAGGTTAAACCGTTCGTTGGCAGTAACAGTTTTAATTTTTAGGTTTCACTCTGTTTTCTCCTATATGGACACATGTAGTTGGAACTCTAAATCAAACACGGTTTGTGCTAGCTCTTTGAAACTTGACACAATAAAGTAGCTCCATGTTCTATCTCTATGGTTTGTTTCCTATTGATGTAGCCCTAAGCAGAGACTGGCGCAAATCACTTTCATGGAAAGGGGTTGCCAATCTTCCAAAAAACTACGAGTTTCCTGAAATCTCAGCACACAGTTTTTCACCCAAACTTGATGACACTTTCAGGTAATGATCAGTACCCCATTCCCACTTGGCTCACCAAATTTCGTTCTTCTAGGTTAAACCGTTCGTTGGCAGTAACAGTTTTAATTTTTAGGTTTGACTCTGTTTTCTCCTATATGGATACATATTGTTGGAACTCTAAATCAAACACGGTTTGTGCTAGCTCTTTGAAACTTGACAAAATAAAGTAGCTCTAAGTTATATCTCTATGGTTTTGTTCCTATTGATTTAGCCCTAAGCAGAGACTGGCGCAAATCACTTTATGGAAGGGGGTTGCCAAGCTTCCAAAAAACCACGAGTTTCCTGAAATCTCAGCACATATTTTTTCACCCAATCTTGATGACACTTTCACGTAATGATCACTACCCGAATCCGACTTGGCTCACCAAATTTCGTTCTTCTAAGTTAAACCGTTCGTTGGCAGTAACAGTTTTAATTTTTAGGTTTCACTCTGTTTTCTCCTATATGGATACATGTAGTTGGAACTCTAAATCAAACACGGTTTGTGCTAGCTCTTTGAAACTTGACACAATAAAGTAACTCCAAGTTCTATCTCTATGGTTTGTTTCCTATTGATGTAGCCCTAAGCAGAGACTGGCACAAATCACTTGCATGGAAAGGGGTTGCCAATCTTCCAAAAAACTACGAGTTTCCTGAAATCTCAGCACACATTTTTTCACCCAATCTTGATGACACTTTTAGGTAATGATCAGTACCCCAATCCCACTTGGCTCACCAAATTTCGTTCTTCTAGGTTAAACCGTTCGTTGGCAGTAACAGTTTTAATTTTTAGGTTTCACTCTGTTTTCTCCTATATGGATACATGTAGTTGGAAGTCTAAATCAAAACGGTTTGTGCTAGCTCTTTGAAACTTGACACAATAAAGTAGCTCCAAGTTCTATCTCTATGGTTTGTTTCCTATTGATGTAGCCCTAAGCAGAGACTGGCGCAAATCACTTTCATGGAAAGGGGTTGCCAATCTTCCAAAAAACTACGAGTTTCCTGAAATCTCAGCACACATTTTTTCACCCAATCTTGATGACACTTTCAGGTAATGATCAGTACCCCAATCCCACTTGGCTCACCAAATGTCGTTCTTCTAGGTTAAACCTTTCGTTGGCAGTAACAGTTTTAATTTTTAGGTTTCACTCTGTTTTCTCCTATATGGATACATGTAGTTGGAAGTCTAAATCAAACACGGTTTGGGCTAGCTCTTTGAAACTTGACACAATAATGTAGCTCCAAGTTCTATCTCTATGGTTTGTTTCCTATTGATGTAGGCCTAAACAGAGACTGGCACAAATCACTTTCATTTAAAGGGGTTGCCAAGCTTCCAAAAAACTACGAGTTTCCTGAAATCTCAGCACACATTTTTTCACCCAATCTTGATGACACTTTCAGGTAATGATCAGTACCCCAATCCCACTTGGCTCACCAAATTTCGTTCTTCTACGTTAAACCGTGCGTTGGCAGTAACAGTTTTAAATTTTAGGTTTCACTCTGTTTTCTCCTATATGGATACATGTAGTTGGAAGTCTAAATCATAACGGTTTGTGCTAGCTCTTTGAAACTTGACACAATAAAGTAGCTCCAAGTTCTATCTCTATGGTTTGTTTCCTATTGATGTAGCCCTAAGCAGAGACTGGCGCAAATCACTTTCATGGAAAGGGGTTGCCAATCTTCCAAAAAACTACAAGTTTCCTGAAATCTCAGCACACATTTTTTCACCCAATCTTGATAACACTTTCAGGTAATGATCAGTACCCCAATCCCACTTGGATCACCAAATTTCGTTCTTCTAGGTTAAACCGTGCGTTGGCAGTAACAGTTTTAATTT
The DNA here is from genome assembly GCF_964194105.1 of Spermophilus citellus. Taxonomy (NCBI): domain Eukaryota; kingdom Metazoa; phylum Chordata; class Mammalia; order Rodentia; family Sciuridae; genus Spermophilus; species Spermophilus citellus. The sequence goes on along the minus strand of NW_027673037.1, from coordinate 259,119 downwards.
TTAGGTTTCACTCTGTTTTCTCCTATATGGATACATGTAGTTGGAAGTCTAAAGCAAACACGGTTTGTGCTAGCTCTTTGAAACTTGACACAATAAAGTAGCTCCAAGTTCTATCTCTATGGTTTGTTTCCTATTGATGTAGCCCTAAGCAGAGACTGGCGCAAATCACTTTCATGGATGGGGTTGCCAAGCTTTCAAAAACTTACGAGTTTCCTGAAATCTCAGCACACATTTTTTCACCCAATCTTGATGACACTTTCAGGTAATGATCAGTACCCCAATCCCACTTGGCTCACCAAATGTCGTTCTTCTAGGTTAAACCTTTCGTTGGCAGTAACAGTTTTAATTTTTAGGTTTCACTCTGTTTTCTCCTATATGGATACATGTAGTTGGAAGTCTAAATCAAACACGGTTTGGGCTAGCTCTTTGAAACTTGACACAATAATGTAGCTCCAAGTTCTATCTCTATGGTTTGTTTCCTATTGATGTAGGCCTAAACAGAGACTGGCACAAATCACTTTCATTTAAAGGGGTTGCCAAGCTTCCAAAAAACTATGAGTTTCCTGAAATCTCAGCACACATTTTTTCACCCAATCTTGATGACACTTTCAGGTAATGATCAGTACCCCAATCCCACTTGGCTCACCAAATTTCGTTCTTCTACGTTAAACCGTGCGTTGGCAGTAACAGTTTTAATTTTTAGGTTTCACTCTGTTTTCTCCTATATGGATACATGTAGTTGGAAGTCTAAATCATAACGGTTTGTGCTAGCTCTTTGAAACTTGACACAATAAAGTAGCTCCAAGTTCTATCTCTATGGTTTGTTTCCTATTGATGTAGCCCTAAGCAGAGACTGGCGCAAATCACTTTCATGGAAAGGGGTTGCCAATCTTCCAAAAAACTACAAGTTTCCTGAAATCTCAGCACACATTTTTTCACCCAATCTTGATAACACTTTCAGGTAATGATCAGTACCCCAATCCCACTTGGATCACCAAATTTCGTTCTTCTAGGTTAAACCGTGCGTTGGCAGTAACAGTTTTAATTTTTAGGTTTCACTCTGTTTTCTCCTATATGGATACATGTAGTTGGAAGTCTAAAGCAAACACGGTTTGTGCTAGCTCTTTGAAACTTGACACAATAAAGTAGCTCCAAGTTCTATCTCTATGGTTTGTTTCCTATTGATGTAGCCCTAAGCAGAGACTGGCGCAAATCACTTTCATGGATGGGGTTGCCAAGCTTTCAAAAACTTACGAGTTTCCTGAAATCTCAGCACACATTTTTTCACCCAATCTTGATGACACTTTCAGGTAATGATCAGTACCCCAATCCCACTTGGCTCACCAAATTTCGTTCTTCTAGGATAAACCGTTCGTTGGCAGTAACAGTTTTAATTTTTAGGTTTCACTCTCTTTTCTCCTATATGGATACATGTAGTTGGAAGTCTAAAGCAAACACGGTTTGTGCTAGCTCTTTGAAACTTGACACAATAAAGTAGCTCCAAGTTCTATCTCTATGGTTTGTTTCCTATTGATGTAGCCCTAAGCAGAGACTGGCGCAAATCACTTTCATGGATGGGGTTGCCAAGCTTTCAAAAACTTACGAGTTTCCTGAAATCTCAGCACACATTTTTTCACCCAATCTTGATGACACTTTCAGGTAATGATCAGTACCCCAATCCCACTTGGCTCACCAAATGTCGTTCTTCTAGGTTAAACCTTTCGTTGGCAGTAACAGTTTTAATTTTTAGGTTTCACTCTGTTTTCTCCTATATGGATACATGTAGTTGGAAGTCTAAATCAAACACGGTTTGGGCTAGCTCTTTGAAACTTGACACAATAATGTAGCTCCAAGTTCTATCTCTATGGTTTGTTTCCTATTGATGTAGGCCTAAACAGAGACTGGCACAAATCACTTTCATTTAAAGGGGTTGCCAAGCTTCCAAAAAACTACGAGTTTCCTGAAATCTCAGCACACATTTTTTCACCCAATCTTGATGACACTTTCAGGTAATGATCAGTACCCCAATCCCACTTGGCTCACCAAATTTCGTTCTTCTACGTTAAACCGTGCGTTGGCAGTAACAGTTTTAATTTTTAGGTTTCACTCTGTTTTCTCCTATATGGATACATGTAGTTGGAAGTCTAAATCATAACGGTTTGTGCTAGCTCTTTGAAACTTGACACAATAAAGTAGCTCCAAGTTCTATCTCTATGGTTTGTTTCCTATTGATGTAGCCCTAAGCAGAGACTGGCGCAAATCACTTTCATGGAAAGGGGTTGCCAATCTTCCAAAAAACTACAAGTTTCCTGAAATCTCAGCACACATTTTTTCACCCAATCTTGATAACACTTTCAGGTAATGATCAGTACCCCAATCCCACTTGGATCACCAAATTTCGTTCTTCTAGGTTAAACCGTGCGTTGGCAGTAACAGTTTTAATTTTTAGGTTTCACTCTGTTTTCTCCTATATGGATACATGTAGTTGGAAGTCTAAAGCAAACACGGTTTGTGCTAGCTCTTTGAAACTTGACACAATAAAGTAGCTCCAAGTTCTATCTCTATGGTTTGTTTCCTATTGATGTAGCCCTAAGCAGAGACTGGCGCAAATCACTTTCATGGATGGGGTTGCCAAGCTTTCAAAAACTTACGAGTTTCCTGAAATCTCAGCACACATTTTTTCACCCAATCTTGATGACACTTTCAGGTAATGATCAGTACCCCAATCCCACTTGGCTCACCAAATTTCGTTCTTCTAGGATAAACCGTTCGTTGGCAGTAACAGTTTTAATTTTTAGGTTTCACTCTCTTTTCTCCTATATGGATACATGTAGTAGGAACTCTAAATCAAACACGGTTTGTGCTAGCTCTTTGAAACTTGACACAATAAAGTAGCTCCAAGTTCTATCTCTATGGTTTGTTTCCTATTGATGTAGCCCTAAGCAGAGACTGGGGCAAATCACTTTCATGGAAAGGCGTTGCCAAGGTTCCAAAAAACTACGAGTTTCCTTAAATCTCAGCACACATTTTTTCACCCAATCTTGATGACATTTTCAGGTAATGATCAGTACCCCAATCCCACTTGGCTCACCAAATTTCATTCTTCTAGGTTAAACCGTTCGTTGGCAGTAACAGTTTTAATTTTTAGGTTTCACTCTGTTTTCTCCTATATGGATACATGTAGTTGGAACTCTAAATCAAACACGGTTTGTGCTAGCTCTTTGAAACTTGACACAATAAAGTAGCTCCAAGTTCTATCTCTATGGTTTGTTTCCTATTGATGTAGCCCTAAGCAGAGACTGGCGCAAATCACTTTCATGAAAAGGGGTTGCCAGTCTTCCAAAAAACTACGAGTTTCCTGAAATCTCAGCACACATTTTTTCACCCAATCTTGGTGACACTTTCAGGTAATGATCAGTACCCCAATCCCACTTGGCTCACCAAACTTCGTTCTTCTAGGTTAAACCGTTCGTTGGAAGTAACAGTTTTAATTTTTAGGTTTCACTCTGTTTTCTCCTATATGGATACATGTTGTTGGAACTCTAAATCAAACACGGTTTGTGCTAGCTCTTTGAAACTTGACACAATAAAGTAGCTCTAAGTTCTTTCTCTATGGTTTGTTTCCTATAGATGTAGCCCTAAGCAGAGACTGGCGCAAATCACTTTCATCGAGGGGGTTGCCAAGCTTCCAAAAAACTACGAGTTTCCTGAAATCTCAGCACACATTTTTTCACCCAATCTTGATGAAACTTTCACGTAATGATCACTACCTGAATCCCACATGGCTCACCAAATTTCGTTCTTCTAGGTTAAACCTTTCGTTGGCAGTAACAGTTTTAATTTTTAGGTTTCACTCTGTTTTCTCCTATATGGATACATGTAGTTGGAAGTCTAAATCAAAACGGTTTGTGTTAGCTCTTTGAAACTTGACACAATAAAGTAGCTCCAAGTTCTATCTCTATGGTTTGTTTCCTATTGATGTAGCCCTAAGCAGAGACTGGCGCAAATCACTTTCATGGAAAGGGGTTGCCAATCTTCCAAAAAACTACGAGTTTCCTGAAATCTCAGCACACATTTTTTCACCCAATCTTGATGACACTTTCAGGTAATGATCACTACCCCAATCCCACTTGGCTCACCAAATTTCGTTCTTCTAGGTTAGACCGTCGTTGGCAGTAACAGTTTTAATTTTTTGGTTTCACTCTGTTTTCTCCTATATGGATACATGTAGTTGGAACTCTAAATCAAACACGGTTTGTGCTAGCTCTTTGAAACTTGACACAATAAAGTAGCTCCAAGTTCTATCTCTATGGTTTGTTTCCTATTGATGTAGCCCTAAGCAGAGAGTGGCGCAAATCACTTTCATGGAAAGGGGTTGCCAAGGTTCCAAAAAACTACGAGTTTCCTGAAATCTCAGCACACATTTTTTCACCCAATCTTGATGACACTTTCAGGTAATGATCAGTACCCCAATCCCACTTGGCTCACCAAATTTCGTTCTTCTAGGTTAAACCGTTCGTTGGCAGTAACAGTTTTAATTTTTAGGTTTCACTCTGTTTTCTCTTATGGATACATGTAGTTGGAAGTCTAAATCAAACTCGGTTTGTGCTAGCTGTTCGAAACTTGACACAATGAAGTAGCTCCAAGTGCTATCTCTATGGTTTGTTTCCTATTGTTGTAGCCCTAAGCAGAGACTGGTGCAAATCACTTGCATTTAAAGGGGTTGCCAAGCTTCCAAAAAACTACGAGTTTCCTGAAATATCAGCACACATTTTTTCACCCAATCTTGATGACACTTTCAGGTAATGATCAGTACCTCAATCCCACTTGGCTCACCAAATTTCGTTCTTCTAGGTTAAACCGTTCGTTGGCAGTAACAGTTTTAATTTTTATGTTTCACTCAATTTTCTCCTATATGAATACATATAGTTGGAACTCTAAATCAAACACGGTTTGTGCTAGCTCTTTGAAACTTGACACTATAAAGTATCTCCATGTTCTATCTCTATGGTTTGTTTCCTATTGATGTAGCCCTAAGCAGAGACTGGCACAAATCACTTTCATGGAAAGGGGTTGCCAAGCTTCCAAAAAACTACGAGTTTCCTGAAATCTCAGCACACATTTTTTCACCCAATCTTGATGACACTTTCAGGTAATGATCAGTACCCCAATCCCACTTGGCTCACCAAATTTCGTTCTTCTAGGTTAGACCATTCGTTGGCAGTAACAGTTTTAATTTTTTGGTTTCACTCTGTTTTCTCCTATATGGATACATGTAGTTGGAACGCTAAATCAAATACGGTTTGTGCTAGCTCTTTGAAACTTGACACAATAAAGTAGCTCCAAGTTCTATCTCTATGGTTTGTTTCCTATTGATGTAGCCCTAAGCAGAGACTGGCGCAAATCACTTTCATGGAAAGGGGTTGCCAAGGTTCCAAAAAACTACGAGTTTCCTGAAATCTCAGCACACATTTTTTCACCCAATCTTGATGACACTTTCAGGTAATGATCAGTACCCCAATCCCACTTGGCTCACCAAATTTCGTTCTTCTAGGTTAAACCGTTCGTTGGCAGTAACAGTTTTAATTTTTAGGTTTCACTCTGTTTTCTCCTATATGGACACATGTAGTTGGAACTCTAAATCAAACACGGTTTGTGCTAGCTCTTTGAAACTTGACACAATAAAGTAGCTCCAAGTTCTATCTCTACGGTTTGTTTCCTATTGATGTAGCCCTAAGCAGAGACTGGCGCAAATCACTTTCATGGAAAGGGGTTGCCAATCTTCCAAAAAACTACGAGTTTCCTGAAATCTCAGCACACAATTTTTCACCCAAACTTGATGACACTTTCAGGTAATGATCAGTACCCCAGTGCAACTTGGCTCACCAAATTTCGTTCTTCTAGGTTAAACTGTTGGTTGGCAGTAACAGTTTTAATTTTTAGGTTTCACTCTGTTTTCTCCTATATGGATATATGTATTTGGAACTCTAAATCAAACACGGTTTGTGCTAGCTCTTTGAAACTTGACACCATAAAGTAGCTCCAAGTTCTATCTCTATGGTTTTTTTCCTATTGATGTAGCCCTAAGCAGAGACTGGCGCAAATCACTTTCATGGAAAGGGGTTGCCAATCTTCCAAAAAACTACGAGTTTCCTGAAATCTCAGCACACATGTTTTAACCCAATCTTGATGACACTTTTAGATAATGATCACTACCCCAATCCCACATGGCTCACCAAATTTCGTTCTTCTAGGTTAAACCGTTCGTTGGCAGTAACAGTTTTAATTTTTAGGTTTCACTCTGTTTTCTCCTATATGGATACATGTAGTTGGAAGTCTAAATCAAACACGGTTTGTGCTAGCTCTTTGAAACTTGACACAATAAAGTAGCTCCAAGTTCTCTCTTTATGGGTTGTTTCCTATTGATGTAGCCCTAAGCAGAGACTGGCGCAAATCACTTTCATGGAAAGGATTGCCAATCTTCCAAAAAACTACGAGTTTCCTGAAATCTCAGCACACATTTTTTCACCCAATATTGATGACACTTTCAGGTAATGATCAGTACCCCAATCCCACTTGGCTCACCAAATTTTGTTCTTCTAGGTTAAACCGTTCGTTGGCAGTAACAGTTTTAATTTTTAGGTTTCACTCTGTTTTCTCCTATATGGATACATGTAGTTGGAACTCTAAATCAAACACGGTTTGTGCTAGCTCTTTGAAATTTCACACAATAAAGTAGCTCCAAGATCTATCTCTATGGTTTGTTTCCTATTGATGTAGCCCTAAGCAGAGACTGGCGCAAATCACTTTCATGGAAAGGGGTTGCCACCTTCCAAAAAACTACGAGTATCCTGAAATTTCAGCACATATTTTTTCAACCAATCTTGATGACACTTTCAGGTAATGATGTACCCCAATACCACTTATCTCACCAAGTTTCGTTCTTCTAGGTTAAACCATTCGTTGGCAGTAACAGTTTTAATTTTTAGGTTTCACTCTGTTTTCTCCTATATGGATACATGTAGTTGGAAGTCTAAATCAAACACGGTTTGTGCTAGCTCTTTGAAACTTGACACAATAAAGTAGCTCCAAGTTCTATCTCTATGGTTTGTTTCCTATTGATGTAGCCCTAAGCAGAGACTGGCACAAATCACTTTCAAGAAAGGGGTTGCCAAGCTTCGAAAAAACTACGAGTTTCCTGAAATCTCAACACACATTTTTTCACCCAATCTTGATGACACTTTCAGGTAATGATCAGTACCCCAATCCCACTTGGCTCACCAAATTTCGTTCTTCTAGGTTAAACATTTCGTTGGCAGTAACAGTTTTAATTTTTAGGTTTCACTCTGTTTTCTCCTATATGGATACATGTAGTTGGAACTCTAAATCAAACACGGTTTGTGCTAGCTCTTTGAAACTTGACACAATAAAGTAGCTCCAAGTTCTATCTCTATGGTTTGTTTCCTATTGATGTATCCCTAAGCAGAGACTGGCGCAAATCACTTTCATGGAAAGGGGTTGCCAAGCTTCCAAAAAACTACGAGTTTCCTGAAATCTCAGCACACGTTTTTTCACCCAATCTTGATGACACTTTCAGGTAATGATCAGTACAACAAATCCCACTTGGTTCACCAAGTTTCGTTCTTCTAGGTTAAACCGTACGTTGGCAGTAACAGTTTTAATTTTTAGGTTTCACTCTGTTTTCTCCTATATGGATACATGTAGTTGGAAGTCTAAATCAAACACGGTTTGTGCTAGCTCTTTGAAACTTGACACAATAAAGTAGCTCCAAGTTCTCTCTCTATGGTTTGTTTCCTATAATGTAGCCCTAAGCAGAGACTGGCGCAAATCACTTTCATGGAAAGGGGTTGCCAAGGTTCCAAAAAACTACGAGTTTCCTGAAATCTCAGCACACATTTTTTCACCCAATCTTGATGACACTTTCAGGTAATGATCAGTACCCCAATCCCACTTGGCTCACCAAGTTTCGTTCTTCTAGGTTAAACCGTTCGTTGGCAGTAACAGTTTTAATTTTTAGGTTTCACTCTGTTTTCTCCTATATGGATACATGTAGTTGGAAGTCTAAATCAAACACGGTTTGTGCTAGCTCTTTGAAACTTGACACAATAAAGTAGCTCCAAGTTTTCTCTCTATGGTTTGTTTCCTATTGATGTAGCCCTAAGCAGAGACTGGCGCAAATCACTTTCATTTAAAGGGGTTGCAAAGCTTCCAAAAAACTAAGAGATTCCTGAAATCTCAGCACACATTTTTTCACCCAATCTTGATGACACTTTCAGGTAATGATCAGTACCCCAATCCCACTTGGCTCACCAAATTTCGTTATTCTAGTTTAAACCGTTCATTGGCAGTAACAGTTTTAATTTTTAGGTTTCACTCAATTTTCTCCTATATGAATACATAAAGTTGGAACTCTAAATCAAACACGGTTTGTGCTAGCTCTTTGAAACTTGACACAATAAAGTAGCTCCATGTTCTATCTCTATGGTTTGTTTCCTATTGATGTAGCCTTAAGCAGAGACTGGCGCAAATCACTTTCATGGAAAGGGGTTGCCAAGCTTCCAAAAAACTACGAGTTTCCTGAAATCTCAGCACACATTTTTTCACCCTATCTTGATGACACTTTCAGGTAATGATCAGTACAACAAATCCCACTTGGTTCACCAAGTTTCGTTCTTCTAGGTTGAACATTTCGTTGGCAGTAACAGTTTTAATTTTTAGGTTTCACTCTGTTTTCTCCTATATGGATACATGTAGTTGGAACTCTAAATCAAACACGGTTTGTGCTAGCTCCTTGAAACTTGACACAATAAAGTAGCTCCAAGTTCTATCTCTATGGTTTGTTTCCTATTGATGTAGCCCTAAGCAGAGACTGGCACAAATCACTTTCATGGAAAGGGGTGCCAAGCTTCGAAAAAACTACGAGTTTCCTGAAATCTCAGCACACATTTTTTCACCCAATCTTGATGACACTTTCATGTAATGATCAGGACCCCAATCCCACTTGGCTCACCAAATTTCGTTTTTCTAGGTTAAACCGTTCGTTGGCAGTTACAGTTTTAATTTTTAGGTTTCACTGTGTTTTCTCCTATATGGATACATGTAGTTGGAACTCTAAATCAAACTAGGTTTGTGCTAGCTTTTTGAAACTTGACACAATAAAGTAGCTCCAAGTTCTATCTCTATGGTTTGTTTCCTATTGATGTAGCCCTAAGCAGAGACTGGCGCAAATCACTTTCATTGAAAGCGGTTGACAATCTTCCAAAAAACTACGAGTTTCCTAAAATCTCAGCACACATTTTTTCAACCAATCTTGATGACACTTTCAGGTAATGATCAGTACCCCAATCCCACTTGGCTCACCAAATTTCGTTCTTCTAGGTTAAACCGTTCGTTGGCAGTAACAGTTTTAATTTTTAGGTTTCACTCTGTTTTCTCCTATATGGATACATGTAGTTGGAACTCTAATTCAAACACGGTTTGTGCTAGCTCTTTGAAACTTGACACAATAAAGTAGCTCCAAGATCTATCTCTATGGTTTGTTTCCTATTGATGTAGCCCTAAGCAGAGACTGGCGCAAATCACTTTCATGGAAAGGGGTTTACCAAGCTTCCAAAAAACTATGAGTTTCCTGAAATCTCAGCACACATATTTTCACCCAATATTGGTGACACTTTCAGGTAATGATCAGTACCCCATTCCCACTTGGCTCACCAAATTTCGTTCTTCTAGGTTAAACCGTTCGTTGGCAGTAACAGTTTTAATTTTTAGGTTTCACTCTGTTTTCTCCTATGTGGATACATGTAGTTGGAACTCTAAATCAAACACGGTTTGTGCTAGCTCTTTGAAACTTGACACAATAAAGTAGCTCCAAGTTCTATCTATATGGTTTTTTTCCTATTGATGTAGCCCTAAGCAGAGACTGGCGCAAATCACTTTCATGGAAAGGGGTTGCCAAGCTTCCAAAAAACTACGAGTTTCCTGAAATCTCAGCACACATTTTTTCACCCAATCTTGGTGACACTTTCAGGTAATGATCAGTACCCCAATGCCACTTGGCTCACCGAATTTCGTTCTTCTAGGTTAAACAATTCGTTGGCAGTAACAGTTTTAATTTTTAGGTTTCACTCTGTTTTCTCCTATATGGATACATGTAGTTGGAAGTCTAAATCAAACACGGTTTGTGCCAGCTCTTTGAAACTTGACACAATAAAGTAGCTCCAAGTTCTATCTCTATGGTTTGTTTCCTAATGATGTAGCCCTAAGCAGAGACTGGTGCAAATCACTTTCATCGAAAGGGGTTGCCAAGGTTCCAAAAAACTACGAGTTTCAGAAATCTCAGCACACATTTTTTCAACCAATCTTGATGACACTTTCAGGTAATGATCAGTAACCCAATCCCACTTCGCTCAACAAATTTCATTCTTCTAGGTGAAACCGTTCGTTGGCAGTAACAGCTTTAATTTTTTGGTTTCACTCTGTTTTCTCCTATATGGATACATGTATTTGGAACTCTAAATCAAACACGGTTTGTGCTAGCTCTTTGAAACTTGACACAATAAAGTAGCTCCAAGTTCTATCTCTATGGTTTGTTTCCTATTGATGTAGCCCTAAGCAGAGAGTGGCGCAAATCACTTTCATGGAAAGGGGTTGCCAATCTTCCAAAAAACTACGAGTTTCCTGAAATATCAGCACACAATTTTTCACCCAATCTTGATGACACTTTCAGGTAATAATCAGTACCCCAATGCCACTAGGTTCACCAAATTTTGTTCTTCTAGGTGAAACCGTTCGTTGGCAGTAACAGTTTTAATTTTTAGGTTTCACTCTGTTTTCTCCTATATGGATACATGTAGTTGGAACTCTAAATCAAACACGGTTTGTGCTAGCTCTTTGAAACTTGACACAATAAAGTAGCTCCAAGTTCTATCTCTATGGTTTGTTTCCTATTGATGTAGCCCTAAGCAGAGACTGACCCAAATCACTTTCATGGAAAGGGGTTGCCAATATTCCAAAAAACTACGAGTTTCCTGAAATCTCAGCACACATTTTTTCACCCAATCTTGATGACACTTTCAGGTAATGATCAGTACCCCAATCCCACTGGGCTCACCAAATTTCGTTCTTCTAGGTTAAACCGTTCGTTTGCAGTAACAGTTTTAATTTTTAGGTTTCACTCTGTTTTCTCCTATATGGATACATGTATTTGGAAGTCTAAATCAAACACAGTTTGTGCTAGCTCTTTGAAACTTGACACAATAAAGTAGCTCCAAGTTCTATCTCCATGGTTTGTTTCCTATTGATGTAGCCCTAAGCAGAGACTGGCGCAAATCACTTTCATGGAAAGGGGTTGCCAAGCTTCCAAAAACTACGAGTTTCCTGAAATCTCAGCACACATTTTTTCACCCAATCTTGATGACACTTTCAGGTAATAATCAGTACCCCAATGCCACTCGGTTCACCAAATTTCGTTCTTCTAGGTGAAACCGTTCATTGGCAGTAACAGTTTTAATTTTTAGGTTTCACTAAATTTTCTCCTATATGAATACATGTATTTGGAACTCTAAATCAAACACGGTTTGTGCTCGCTCTTTGAAACTTGACAAAATAAAGTAGCTCCATGTTCTATCTCTATGGTTTGTTTCCTATTGATGTAGCCCAAAGCAGAGACTGGCGCAAATCACTTTCATGGAAAGGGGTTGCCAAGGTTCCAAAAAACTACGAGTTTCCTGAAATCTCAGCACACATTTTTTCACCCAATCTTGATGACACTTTCAGGTAATGATCAGTACCCCAATCATACTTGGCTCACCAAATTTCGTTCTTCTTGGTTAAACCGTTCGTTGGCAATAACAGTTTTAATTTTTAGATTTCACTCTGTTTTCTCCTATATGGATACATGTAGTTGGAAGTCTAAATCAAACATGGTTTGTGCTAGCTCTTTGAAACTTGACACAATAAAGTAGCTCCAAGTTCTATCTCTATGGTTTGTTTCCTATTCATGTAGCCCTAAGCAGAGACTGGCGCAAAACACTTTAATGGAAAGGGTTTGCCAAGCTTCCAAAAAACTACGAGTTTCCTGTAATCGCAGGACACTTTTTTTCACCCAATCTTGATGACACTTTCAGGTAATGATCAGTACCCCAATCCCACATGGCTCACCAAATTTCGTTCTTCTAGGTTAAACCGTTCGTTGGCAGTAACAGTTTTAATTTTTAGGTTTCACTCAATTTTCTCCTATATGAATACACATAGTTGGAACTCTAATCAAACACGGTTTGTGCTAGCTCTTTGAAACTTGACACAATAAAGTAGCTCCATTTTCTATCTCTATGGTTTTTTTCCTATTGGTGTAGCCCTAAGCAGAGACTGGCGCAAATCACTTTAATGGAAAGGGGTTGCCAATCTTCCAAAAAACTACGAGTTTCCTGAAATCTCACCACACTTTTTTTCACCCAATCTTGATGACACTTTCAGGTAATGATCAGTAACCCAATCCTACATGGCTCACCAAATTTCGTTCTTCTAGGTTAAACCGTTCGTTGGCAGTAACAGTTTTAATTTTTAGGTTTCACTCAATTTTCTCCTATATGAATACATGTAGTTGGAACTCTAAATCAAACACGGTTTGTGCTAGCTCTTTGAAACTTGACACACTAAAGTAGCTCCATTTTCTATCTCTATGGTTTGTTTCCTATTGATGTAGCCCTAAGCCGAGACTGGCGCAAATCACTTTCATGGAAAGGGGTTGCCAAGGTTCCAAAAAACGACGAGTTTCCTGAAATCTCAGCACACATTTTTTCACCCAATCTTGATGACACTTTCAGGTAATGATCAGTTCCCCAATCCAACTTGGCTCACCAAATTTTGTTCTTCTAGGTTAAACCGCTCATTGGCAGTAACAGTTTTAATTTTTAGGTTTCACTCTGTTTTCTTCTATATGGATACATGTAGTTGGAACTCTAAATCAAACAGGGTTTGTGCTAGCTCTTTGAAACTTGACACAATAAAGTAGCTCCAAGTTCTATCTCTATGGTTTGTTTCCTATTGATGTAGCCCTAAGCAGAGACTGGCGCAAATCACTTTCATGGAAAGGGGTTGCAAAGGTTCCAAAAAACTACGAGTTTCCTAAAATATCAGCACACATTTTTTCACCCAATCTTGATGACACTTTCAGGTAATGATCAGTACCCCAATCCCAATTGGCTCACCAAATTTCGTTCTTCTAGGTTAAACCGTTCGTTGGCAGTAACAGTTTTAATTTTTAGGTTTCACTCTGTTTTCTCCTATATGGATACATGTAGTTGGAACTCTAAATCAAACACGGTTTGTGCTAGCTCTTTGAAACTTGACACAGTAAAGTAGCTCCAAGTTCTATCTCTATGGTTTGTTTCCTATTGATGTAGCCCTAAGCACCGACTGGCGCAAATCACTTTCATGGAAAGGGGTTGCCAATCTTCCAAAAAACTACGAGTTTCCTGAAATCTCAGCACACATTTTTTCACCCAACCTTGATGACACATTCAGGTAATGATAAGACCCCAATCCCACTTGGCTCACCAAATTTCGTTCTTCTAGGTTAAACCGTTCGTTGGCAGTAACAGTTTTGATTTTTAGGTTTCACTCTGTTTTCTCCTATATGGATACATGTTGTTGGAACTCTAAATCAAACACGGTTTGTGCTTGCTCTTTGAAACTTGACACAATAAAGTAGCTCCAAGTTCTATCTCTATGGTTTGTTTCCTATTGATGTAGCCCTAAGCAGAGACTGGCGCAAATCACTTTCATTTAAAGGGGTTGCCAAGCTTCCAAAAAATTACGAGTTTCCTGAAATCTCAGCACACATTTTTTCACCCAATCTTGATGACACTTTCCGGTAATGATCAGTACAACAAATCCCACTTGGGTCACCAAGTTTCCTTCTTCTAGGTTAAACCGTTCGTTGGCAGTAACAGTTTTAATTTTTAGGTTTCACTCTGTTTTCTCCTATATGGATACATGTAGTTGGAACTCTAAGTCAAACACGGTTTGTGCTAGCTCTTTGAAACTTGACACAATAAAGTAGCTCCAAGTTCTATCTCTATGGTTTGTTTCCTATTGATGTAGCCCTAAGCAGAGACTGGCGCAAATCACTTTCATGGAAAGGGGTTGCCAAGCTTCGAAAAAACTACGAGTTTCCTGAAATCTCAGCACACATTTTTTCACCCAATCTTGATGAAACTTTCAGGTAATGATCAGTACCCCATTCCCACTTGGCTCACCAAATTTCGTTATTCTAGGTTAAACCGTTCGTTGGCAGTAACAGTTTTAATTTTTAGGTTTCACTCAATTTTCTCCTATATGAATACATATAGTTGGAACTCTAAATCAAACACGGTTTGTGCTACCTCTTTGAAACTTGACACAATAAAGTAGCTCCAAGTTCTATCTCTATGGTTTGTTTCCTATTGATGTAGCCCTAAGCAGAGACTGGCCCAAATCACTTTCATGGAAAGGGGTTGCCAATATTCCAAAAAACTACGAGTTTCCTGAAATCTCAGCACACATTTTTTCACCCAATCTTGATGACACTTTCAGGTAATGATCAGTACCCCAATCCCACTGGGCTCACCAAATTTCGTTCTTCTAGGTTAAACCGTTCGTTTGCAGTAACAGTTTTAATTTTTAGGTTTCACTCTGTTTTCTCCTATATGGATACATGTATTTGGAAGTCTAAATCAAACACGGTTTGTGCTAGCTCTTTGAAACTTGACACAATAAAGTAGCTCCAAGTTCTATCTCCATGGTTTGTTTCCTATTGATGTAGCCCTAAGCAGAGACTGGCGCAAATCACTTTCATGGAAAGGGGTTGCCAATCTTCCAAAAACTACGAGTTTCCTGAAATCTCAGCACACATTTTTTCACCCAATCTTGATGACACTTTCAGGTAATAATCAGTACCCCAATGCCACTCGGTTCACCAAATTTCGTTCTTCTAGGTGAAACCGTTCATTGGCAGTAACAGTTTTAATTTTTAGGTTTCACTAAATTTTCTCCTATATGAATACATGTATTTGGAACTCTAAATCAAACACGGTTTGTGCTCGCTCTTTGAAACTTGACAAAATAAAGTAGTTCCATGTTCTATCTCTATGGTTTGTTTCCTATTGATGTAGCCCAAAGCAGAGACTGGCGCAAATCACTTTCATGGAAAGGGTTGCCAAGGTTCCAAAAAACTACGAGTTTCCTGAAATCTCAGCACACATTTTTTCACCCAATCTTGATGACACTTTCAGGTAATGATCAGTACCCCAATCCCACTTGGCTCACCAAATTTCGTTCTTCTTGGTTAAACCGTTCGTTGGCAATAACAGTTTTAATTTTTAGGTTTCACTCTGTTTTCTCCTATATGGATACATGTAGTTGGAAGTCTAAATCAAACATGGTTTGTGCTAGCTCTTTGAAACTTGACACAATAAAGTAGCTCCAAGTTCTATCTCTATGGTTTGTTTCCTATTCATGTAGCCCTAAGCAGAGACTGGCGCAAAATACTTTAATGGAAAGGGTTTGCCAAGCTTCCAAAAAACTTCGAGTTTCCTGTAATCGCAGCACACTTTTTTTCACCCAATCTTGATGACACTTTCAGGTAATGATCAGTACCCCAATCCCACATGGCTCACCAAATTTCGTTCTTCTAGGTTAAACCGTTCGTTGGCAGTAACAGTTTTAATTTTTAGGTTTCACTCAATTTTCTCCTATATGAATACACATAGTTGGAACTCTAATCAAACACGGTTTGTGCTAGCTCTTTGAAACTTGACACAATAAAGTAGCTCCATTTTCTATCTCTATGGTTTGTTTCCTATTGGTGTAGCCCTAAGCAGAGACTGGCGCAAATCACTTTCATGGAAAGGGGTTGCCAATATTCCAAAAAACTACGAGTTTCCTGAAATCTCAGCACACATTTTTTCACCCAATCTTGATGACACTTTCAGGTAATGATCAGTACCCCAATCCCACTGGGCTCACCAAATTTCGTTCTTCTAGGTTAAACCGTTCGTTTGCAGTAACAGTTTTAATTTTTAGGTTTCACTCTGTTTTCTCCTATATGGATACATGTATTTGGAAGTCTAAATCAAACACAGTTTGTGCTAGCTCTTTGAAACTTGACACAATAAAGTAGCTCCAAGTTCTATCTCCATGGTTTGTTTCCTATTGATGTAGCCCTAAGCAGAGACTGGCGCAAATCACTTTCATGGAAAGGGGTTGCCAAGCTTCCAAAAACTACGAGTTTCCTGAAATCTCAGCACACATTTTTTCACCCAATCTTGATGACACTTTCAGGTAATAATCAGTACCCCAATGCCACTCGGTTCACCAAATTTCGTTCTTCTAGGTGAAACCGTTCATTGGCAGTAACAGTTTTAATTTTTAGGTTTCACTAAATTTTCTCCTATATGAATACATGTATTTGGAACTCTAAATCAAACACGGTTTGTGCTCGCTCTTTGAAACTTGACAAAATAAAGTAGCTCCATGTTCTATCTCTATGGTTTGTTTCCTATTGATGTAGCCCAAAGCAGAGACTGGCGCAAATCACTTTCATGGAAAGGGGTTGCCAAGGTTCCAAAAAACTACGAGTTTCCTGAAATCTCAGCACACATTTTTTCACCCAATCTTGATGACACTTTCAGGTAATGATCAGTACCCCAATCATACTTGGCTCACCAAATTTCGTTCTTCTTGGTTAAACCGTTCGTTGGCAATAACAGTTTTAATTTTTAGGTTTCACTCTGTTTTCTCCTATATGGATACATGTAGTTGGAAGTCTAAATCAAACATGGTTTGTGCTAGCTCTTTGAAACTTGACACAATAAAGTAGCTCCAAGTTCTATCTCTATGGTTTGTTTCCTATTCATGTAGCCCTAAGCAGAGACTGGCGCAAAACACTTTAATGGAAAGGGTTTGCCAAGCTTCCAAAAAACTACGAGTTTCCTGTAATCGCAGGACACTTTTTTTCACCCAATCTTGATGACACTTTCAGGTAATGATCAGTACCCCAATCCCACATGGCTCACCAAATTTCGTTCTTCTAGGTTAAACCGTTCGTTGGCAGTAACAGTTTTAATTTTTAGGTTTCACTCAATTTTCTCCTATATGAATACACATAGTTGGAACTCTAATCAAACACGGTTTGTGCTAGCTCTTTGAAACTTGACACAATAAAGTAGCTCCATTTTCTATCTCTATGGTTTTTTTCCTATTGGTGTAGCCCTAAGCAGAGACTGGCGCAAATCACTTTAATGGAAAGGGGTTGCCAATCTTCCAAAAAACTACGAGTTTCCTGAAATCTCACCACACTTTTTTTCACCCAATCTTGATGACACTTTCAGGTAATGATCAGTAACCCAATCCTACATGGCTCACCAAATTTCGTTCTTCTAGGTTAAACCGTTCGTTGGCAGTAACAGTTTTAATTTTTAGGTTTCACTCAATTTTCTCCTATATGAATACATGTAGTTGGAACTCTAAATCAAACACGGTTTGTGCTAGCTCTTTGAAACTTGACACACTAAAGTAGCTCCATTTTCTATCTCTATGGTTTGTTTCCTATTGATGTAGCCCTAAGCCGAGACTGGCGCAAATCACTTTCATGGAAAGGGGTTGCCAAGGTTCCAAAAAACGACGAGTTTCCTGAAATCTCAGCACACATTTTTTCACCCAATCTTGATGACACTTTCAGGTAATGATCAGTTCCCCAATCCAACTTGGCTCACCAAATTTTGTTCTTCTAGGTTAAACCGCTCATTGGCAGTAACAGTTTTAATTTTTAGGTTTCACTCTGTTTTCTTCTATATGGATACATGTAGTTGGAACTCTAAATCAAACAGGGTTTGTGCTAGCTCTTTGAAACTTGACACAATAAAGTAGCTCCAAGTTCTATCTCTATGGTTTGTTTCCTATTGATGTAGCCCTAAGCAGAGACTGGCGCAAATCACTTTCATGGAAAGGGGTTGCAAAGGTTCCAAAAAACTACGAGTTTCCTAAAATATCAGCACACATTTTTTCACCCAATCTTGATGACACTTTCAGGTAATGATCAGTACCCCAATCCCAATTGGCTCACCAAATTTCGTTCTTCTAGGTTAAACCGTTCGTTGGCAGTAACAGTTTTAATTTTTAGGTTTCACTCTGTTTTCTCCTATATGGATACATGTAGTTGGAACTCTAAATCAAACACGGTTTGTGCTAGCTCTTTGAAACTTGACACAGTAAAGTAGCTCCAAGTTCTATCTCTATGGTTTGTTTCCTATTGATGTAGCCCTAAGCACCGACTGGCGCAAATCACTTTCATGGAAAGGGGTTGCCAATCTTCCAAAAAACTACGAGTTTCCTGAAATCTCAGCACACATTTTTTCACCCAACCTTGATGACACATTCAGGTAATGATAAGACCCCAATCCCACTTGGCTCACCAAATTTCGTTCTTCTAGGTTAAACCGTTCGTTGGCAGTAACAGTTTTGATTTTTAGGTTTCACTCTGTTTTCTCCTATATGGATACATGTTGTTGGAACTCTAAATCAAACACGGTTTGTGCTTGCTCTTTGAAACTTGACACAATAAAGTAGCTCCAAGTTCTATCTCTATGGTTTGTTTCCTATTGATGTAGCCCTAAGCAGAGACTGGCGCAAATCACTTTCATTTAAAGGGGTTGCCAAGCTTCCAAAAAACTACGAGTTTCCTGAAATCTCAGCACACATTTTTTTCACCCAATCTTGATGACACTTTCCGGTAATGATCAGTACAACAAATCCCACTTGGGTCACCAAGTTTCCTTCTTCTAGGTTAAACCGTTCGTTGGCAGTAACAGTTTTAATTTTTAGGTTTCACTCTGTTTTCTCCTATATGGATACATGTAGTTGGAACTCTAAGTCAAACACGGTTTGTGCTAGCTCTTTGAAACTTGACACAATAAAGTAGCTCCAAGTTCTATCTCTATGGTTTGTTTCCTATTGATGTAGCCCTAAGCAGAGACTGGCGCAAATCACTTTCATGGAAAGGGGTTGCCAAGCTTCGAAAAAACTACGAGTTTCCTGAAATCTCAGCACACATTTTTTCACCCAATCTTGATGAAACTTTCAGGTAATGATCAGTACCCCATTCCCACTTGGCTCACCAAATTTCGTTATTCTAGGTTAAACCGTTCGTTGGCAGTAACAGTTTTAATTTTTAGGTTTCACTCAATTTTCTCCTATATGAATACATATAGTTGGAACTCTAAATCAAACACGGTTTGTGCTACCTCTTTGAAACTTGACACAATAAAGTAGCTCCAAGTTCTATCTCTATGGTTTGTTTCCTATTGATGTAGCCCTAAGCAGAGACTGGCCCAAATCACTTTCATGGAAAGGGGTTGCCAATATTCCAAAAAACTACGAGTTTCCTGAAATCTCAGCACACATTTTTTCACCCAATCTTGATGACACTTTCAGGTAATGATCAGTACCCCAATCCCACTGGGCTCACCAAATTTCGTTCTTCTAGGTTAAACCGTTCGTTTGCAGTAACAGTTTTAATTTTTAGGTTTCACTCTGTTTTCTCCTATATGGATACATGTATTTGGAAGTCTAAATCAAACACGGTTTGTGCTAGCTCTTTGAAACTTGACACAATAAAGTAGCTCCAAGTTCTATCTCCATGGTTTGTTTCCTATTGATGTAGCCCTAAGCAGAGACTGGCGCAAATCACTTTCATGGAAAGGGGTTGCCAATCTTCCAAAAACTACGAGTTTCCTGAAATCTCAGCACACATTTTTTCACCCAATCTTGATGACACTTTCAGGTAATAATCAGTACCCCAATGCCACTCGGTTCACCAAATTTCGTTCTTCTAGGTGAAACCGTTCATTGGCAGTAACAGTTTTAATTTTTAGGTTTCACTAAATTTTCTCCTATATGAATACATGTATTTGGAACTCTAAATCAAACACGGTTTGTGCTCGCTCTTTGAAACTTGACAAAATAAAGTAGTTCCATGTTCTATCTCTATGGTTTGTTTCCTATTGATGTAGCCCAAAGCAGAGACTGGCGCAAATCACTTTCATGGAAAGGGGTGCCAAGCTTCCAAAAAACTACGAGTTTCCTGAAATCTCAGCACACATTTTTTCACCCAATCTTGATGACACTTTCAGGTAATGATCAGTACCCCAATCCCACTTGGCTCACCAAATTTCGTTCTTCTTGGTTAAACCGTTCGTTGGCAATAACAGTTTTAATTTTTAGGTTTCACTCTGTTTTCTCCTATATGGATACATGTAGTTGGAAGTCTAAATCAAACATGGTTTGTGCTAGCTCTTTGAAACTTGACACAATAAAGTAGCTCCAAGTTCTATCTCTATGGTTTGTTTCCTATTCATGTAGCCCTAAGCAGAGACTGGCGCAAAATACTTTAATGGAAAGGGTTTGCCAAGCTTCCAAAAAACTACGAGTTTCCTGTAATCGCAGCACACTTTTTTTCACCCAATCTTGATGACACTTTCAGGTAATGATCAGTACCCCAATCCCACATGGCTCACCAAATTTCGTTCTTCTAGGTTAAACCGTTCGTTGGCAGTAACAGTTTTAATTTTTAGGTTTCACTCAATTTTCTCCTATATGAATACACATAGTTGGAACTCTAATCAAACACGGTTTGTGCTAGCTCTTTGAAACTTGACACAATAAAGTAGCTCCATTTTCTATCTCTATGGTTTGTTTCCTATTGGTGTAGCCCTAAGCAGAGACTGGCGCAAATCACTTTCATGGAAAGGGGTTGCCAAGGTTCCAAAAAACGACGAGTTTCCTGAAATCTCAGCACACTTTTTTTCACCCAATCTTGATGACACTTTCAGGTAATGATCAGTAACCCAATCCTACATGGCTCACCAAATTTCGTTCTTCTAGGTTAAACCGTTCGTTGGCAGTAACAGTTTTAATTTTTAGGTTTCACTCAATTTTCTCCTATATGAATACATGTAGTTGGAACTCTAAATCAAACACGGTTTGTGCTAGCTCTTTGAAACTTGACACACTAAAGTAGCTCCATTTTCTATCTCTATGGTTTGTTTCCTATTGATGTAGCCCTAAGCCGAGACTGGCGCAAATCACTTTCATGGAAAGGGGTTGCCAAGGTTCCAAAAAACGACGAGTTTCCTGAAATCTCAGCACACATTTTTTCACCCAATCTTGATGACACTTTCAGGTAATGATCAGTTCCCCAATCCAACTTGGCTCACCAAATTTTGTTCTTCTAGGTTAAACCGCTCATTGGCAGTAACAGTTTTAATTTTTAGGTTTCACTCTGTTTTCTTCTACATGGATACATGTAGTTGGAACTCTAAATCAAACAGGGTTTGTGCTAGCTCTTTGAAACTTGACACAATAAAGTAGCTCCAAGTTCTATCTCTATGGTTTGTTTCCTATTGATGTAGCCCTAAGCAGAGACTGGCGCAAAACACTTTCATGGAAAGGGGTTGCAAAGGTTCCAAAAAACTACGAGTTTCCTAAAATATCAGCACACAATTTTTCACCAAATCTTGATGACACTTTCAGGTAATGATCAGTACCCCAATCCCAATTGGCTCACCAAATTTCGTTCTTCTAGGTTAAACCGTTCGTTGGCAGTAACAGTTTTAATTTTTAGGTTTCACTCTGTTTTCTCCTATATGGATACATGTAGTTGGAACTCTAAATCAAACACGGTTTGTGCTAGCTCTTTGAAACTTGACACAGTAAAGTAGCTCCAAGTTCTATCTCTATGGTTTGTTTCCTATTGATGTAGCCCTAAGCAGCGACTGGCGCAAATCACTTTCATGGAAAGGGGTTGCCAATCTTCCAAAAAACTACGAGTTTCCTGAAATCTCAGCACACATTTTTTCACCCAACCTTGATGACACATTCAGGTAATGATAAGACCCCAATCCCACTTGGCTCACCAAATTTCGTTCTTCTAGGTTAAACCGTTCGTTGGCAGTAACAGTTTTGATTTTTAGGTTTCACTCTGTTTTCTCCTATATGGATACATGTAGTTGGAACTCTAAATCAAACACGGTTTGTGCTAGTTCTTTGAAACTTGACACAATAAAGTAGCTCCAAGTTCTATCTCTATGGTTTGTTTCCTATTGATGTAGCCCTAAGCAGAGACTGGCGCAAATCACTTTCATTTAAAGGGGTTGCCAAGCTTCCAAAAAATTACGAGTTTCCTGAAATCTCAGCACACATTTTTTCACCCAATCTTGATGACACTTTCCGGTAATGATCAGTACAACAAATCCCACTTGGGTCACCAAGTTTCCTTCTTCTAGGTTAAACCGTTCGTTGGCAGTAACAGTTTTAATTTTTAGGTTTCACTCTGTTTTCTCCTATATGGATACATGTAGTTGGAACTCTAAGTCAAACACGGTTTGTGCTAGCTCTTTGAAACTTGACACAATAAAGTAGCTCCAAGTTCTATCTCTATGGTTTGTTTCCTATTGATGTAGCCCTAAGCAGAGACTGGCGCAAATCACTTTCATGGAAAGGGGTTGCCATTCTTCCAAAAAACTACGAGTTTCCTGAAATCTCGGCACACATTTTTTCACCCAATCTTGATGACACTTTCAGGTAATGATCAGTACCCCAATCCCACTTGGCTCACCAAATTTCGTTATTCTAGGTTAAACCGTTCGTTGGCAGTAACAGTTTTAATTTTTAGGTTTCACTCAATTTTCTCCTATATGAATACATATAGTTGGAACTCTAAATCAAACACGGTTTGTGCTACCTCTTTGAAACTTGACACAATAAAGTAGCTCCATGTTCTATCTCTTTGGTTTGTTTCCTATTGATGTAGCCTTAAGCAGAGACTGGCGCAAATCACTTTCATGGAAAGGGGTTGCCAAGGTTCCAAAAAACTACGAGTTTCCTGAAATCTCAGCACACATTTTTTCACCCAATCTTGATGACACTTTCAGGTAATGATCAGTACAACAAATCCCACTTGGTTCACCAAGTTTCGTTCTTCTAGGTTAAACATTTCGTTGGCAGTAACAGTTTTAATTTTTAGGTTTCACTCTGTTTTCTCCTATATGGATACATGTAGTTGGAACTCTAAATCAAACACGGTTTGTGCTAGCTCCTTGAAACTTGACACAATAAAGTAGCTCCAAGTTCTATCTCTATGGTTTGTTTCCTATTGATGTAGCCCTAAGCAGAGACTGGCGCAAATCACTTTCATGGAAAGGGGTGCCAAGCTTCCAAAAAACTACGAGTTTCCTGAAATCTCAGCACACATTTTTTCACCCAATCTTGATGACACTTTCATGTAATGATCAGTACCCCAATCCCACTTGGCTCACCAAATTTCGTTCTTCTTGGTTAAACCGTTCGTTGGCAATAACAGTTTTAATTTTTAGGTTTCACTCTGTTTTCTCCTATATGGATACATGTAGTTGGAAGTCTAAATCAAACATGGTTTGTGCTAGCTCTTTGAAACTTGACACAATAAAGTAGCTCCAAGTTCTATCTCTATGGCTTGTTTCCTATTCATGTAGCCCTAAGCAGAGACTGGCGCAAAACACTTTCATGGAAAGGGTTTGCCAAGCTTCCGAAAAACTACGAGTTTCCTGTAATCGCAGCACACTTTTTTTCACCCAATCTTGATGACACTTTCAGGTAATGATCAGTACCCCAATCCCACATGGCTCACCAAATTTCGTTCTTCTAGGTTAAACCGTTCGTTGGCAGTAACAGTTTTAATTTTTAGGTTTCACTCAATTTTCTCCTATATGAATACATATAGTTGGAACTCTAATCAAACACGGTTTGTGCTAGCTCTTTGAAACTTGACACAATAAAGTAGCTCCATTTTCTATCTCTATTGTTTTTTTCCTATTGGTGTAACCCTAAGCAATGACTGGCGCAAATCACTTTAATGGAAAGGGGTTGCCAATCTTCCAAAAAACTACGAGTTTCCTGAAATCTCACCACACTTTTTTTCACCCAATCTTGATGACACTTTCAGGTAATGATCAGTAACCCAATCCTACATGGCTCACCAAATTTCGTTCTTCTAGGTTAAACCGTTCGTTGGCAGTAACAGTTTTAATTTTTAGGTTTCACTCAATTTTCTCCTATATGAATACATGTAGTTGGAACTCTAAATCAAACACGGTTTGTGCTAGCTCTTTGAAACTTGACACACTAAAGTAGCTCCATTTTCTATCTCTATGGTTTGTTTCCTATTGATGTAGCCCTAAGCCGAGACTGGCGCAAATCACTTTCATGGAAAGGGGTTGCCAAGGTTCCAAAAAACGACGAGTTTCCTGAAATCTCAGCACACATTTTTTCACCCAATCTTGATGACACTTTCAGGTAATGATCAGTTCCCCAATCCAACTTGGCTCACCAAATTTTGTTCTTCTAGGTTAAACCGCTCATTGGCAGTAACAGTTTTAATTTTTAGGTTTCACTCTGTTTTCTTCTATATGGATACATGTAGTTGGAACTCTAAATCAAACAGGGTTTGTGCTAGCTCTTTGAAACTTGACACAATAAAGTAGCTCCAAGTTCTATCTCTATGGTTTGTTTCCTATTGATGTAGCCCTAAGCAGAGACTGGCGCAAATCACTTTCATGGAAAGGGGTTGCAAAGGTTCCAAAAAACTACGAGTTTCCTAAAATATCAGCACACATTTTTTCACCCAATCTTGATGACACTTTCCGGTAATGATCAGTACCCCAATCCCAATTGGCTCACCAAATTTCGTTTTTCTAGGTTAAACCGTTCGTTGGCAGTAACAGTTTTAATTTTTAGGTTTCACTCTGTTTTCTCCTATATGGATACATGTAGTTGGAACTCTAAGTCAAACACGGTTTGTGCTAGCTCTTTGAAAATTGACACAATAAAGTAGCTCCAAGTTCTATCTCTATGGTTTGTTTCCTATTGATGTAGCCCTAAGCAGAGACTGGCGCAAATCACTTTCATGGAAAGGGGTTGCCAAGCTTCGAAAAAACTACGAGTTTCCTGAAATCTCAGCACACATTTTTTCACCCAATCTTGATGAAACTTTCAGGTAATGATCAGTACCCCAATCCCACTTGGCTCACCAAATTTCGTTATTCTAGGTTAAACCGTTCATGTGGCAGTAACAGTTTTAATTTTTAGGTTTCACTCAATTTTCTCCTATATGAATACATATAGTTGGAACTCTAAATCAAACACGGTTTGTGCTAGCTCTTTGAAACTTGACACAATAAAGTAGCTCCATGTTCTATCTCTATGGTTTGTTTCCTATTGATGTAGCCTTAAGCAGAGACTGGCGCAAATCACTTTCATGGAAAGGGGTTGCCAAGGTTCCAAAAAACTACGAGTTTCCTGAAATCTCAGCACACATTTTTTCACACAATCTTGATGACACTTTCAGGTAATGATCAGTACAACAAATCCCACTTGGTTCACCAAGTTTCGTTCTTCTAGGTTAAACATTTCGTTGGCAGTAACAGTTTTAATTTTTAGGTTTCACTCTGTTTTCTCCTATATGGATACATGTAGTTGGAACTCTAAATCAAACACGGTTTGTGCTAGCTCCTTGAAACTTGACACAATAAAGTAGCTCCAAGTTCTATCTCTATGGTTTGTTTCCTATTGATGTAGCCCTAAGCAGAGACTGGCGCAAATCACTTTCATGGAAAGGGGTGCCAAGCTTCCAAAAAACTACGAGTTTCCTGAAATCTCAGCACACATTTTTTCACCCAATCTTGATGACACTTTCATGTAATGATCAGTACCCCAATCCCACTTGGCTCACCAAATTTCGTTCTTCTTGGTTAAACCGTTCGTTGGCAATAACAGTTTTAATTTTTAGGTTTCACTCTGTTTTCTCCTATATGGATACATGTAGTTGGAAGTCTAAATCAAACATGGTTTGTGCTAGCTCTTTGAAACTTGACACAATAAAGTAGCTCCAAGTTCTATCTCTATGGTTTGTTTCCTATTCATGTAGCCCTAAGCAGAGACTGGCGCAAAACACTTTCATGGAAAGGGTTTGCCAAGCTTCCAAAAAACTACGAGTTTCCTGTAATCGCAGCACACTTTTTTTCACCCAATCTTGATGACACTTTCAGGTAATGATCAGTACCCCAATCCCACATGGCTCACCAAATTTCGTTCTTCTAGGTTAAACCGTTCGTTGGCAGTAACAGTTTTAATTTTTAGGTTTCACTCAATTTTCTCCTATATGAATACATATAGTTGGAACTCTAATCAAACACGGTTTGTGCTAGCTCTTTGAAACTTGACACAATAAAGTAGCTCCATTTTCTATCTCTATTGTTTTTTTCCTATTGGTGTAGCCCTAAGCAGAGACTGGCGCAAATCACTTTAATGGAAAGGGGTTGCCAATCTTCCAAAAAACTACGAGTTTCCTGAAATCTCACCACACTTTTTTTCACCCAATCTTGATGACACTTTCAGGTAATGATCAGTAACCCAATCCTACATGGCTCACCAAATTTCGTTCTTCTAGGTTAAACCGTTCGTTGGCAGTAACAGTTTTAATTTTTAGGTTTCACTCAATTTTCTCCTATATGAATACATGTAGTTGGAACTCTAAATCAAACACGGTTTGTGCTAGCTCTTTGAAACTTGACACACTAAAGTAGCTCCATTTTCTATCTCTATGGTTTTTTTCCTATTGATGTAGCCCTAAGCCGAGACTGGCGCAAATCACTTTCATGGAAAGGGGTTGCCAAGGTTCCAAAAAACGACGAGTTTCCTGAAATCTCAGCACACATTTTTTCACCCAATCTTGATGACACTTTCAGGTAATGATCAGTTCCCCAATCCAACTTGGCTCACCAAATTTTGTTCTTCTAGGTTAAACCGCTCATTGGCAGTAACAGTTTTAATTTTTAGGTTTCACTCTGTTTTCTTCTATATGGATACATGTAGTTGGAACTCTAAATCAAACAGGGTTTGTGCTAGCTCTTTGAAACTTGACACAATAAAGTAGCTCCAAGTTCTATCTCTATGGTTTGTTTCCTATTGATGTAGCCCTAAGCAGAGACTGGCGCAAATCACTTTCATGGAAAGGGGTTGCAAAGGTTCCAAAAAACTACGAGTTTCCTAAAATATCAGCACACATTTTTTCACCCAATCTTGATGACACTTTCAGGTAATGATCAGTACCCCAATCCCAATTGGCTCACCAAATTTCGTTCTTCTAGGTTAAACCGTTCGTTGGCAGTAACAGTTTTAATTTTTAGGTTTCACTCTGTTTTCTCCTATATGGATACATGTAGTTGGAACTCTAAATCAAACACGGTTTGTGCTAGCTCTTTGAAACTTGACACAGTAAAGTAGCTCCAAGTTCTATCTCTATGGTTTGTTTCCTATTGATGTAGCCCTAAGCAGCGACTGGCGCAAATCACTTTCATGGAAAGGGGTTGCCAATCTTCCAAAAAACTACGAGTTTCCTGAAATCTCAGCACACATTTTTTCACCCAACCTTGATGACACATTCAGGTAATGATAAGACCCCAATCCCACTTGGCTCACCAAATTTCGTTCTTCTAGGTTAAACCGTTCGTTGGCAGTAACAGTTTTGATTTTTAGGTTTCACTCTGTTTTCTCCTATATGGATACATGTAGTTGGAACTCTAAATCAAACACGGTTTGTGCTAGCTCTTTGAAACTTGACACAATAAAGTAGCTCCAAGTTCTATCTCTATGGTTTGTTTCCTATTGATGTAGCCCTAAGCAGAGACTGGCGCAAATCACTTTCATTTGAAGGGGTTGCCAAGCTTCCAAAAAATTACGAGTTTCCTGAAATCTCAGCACACATTTTTTCACCCAATCTTGATGACACTTTCCGGTAATGATCAGTACAACAAATCCCACTTGGGTCACCAAGTTTCCTTCTTCTAGGTTAAACCGTTCGTTGGCAGTAACAGTTTTAATTTTTAGGTTTCACTCTGTTTTCTCCTATATGGATACATGTAGTTTGAACTCTAAGTCAAACACGGTTGGTGCTAGCTCTTTGAAACTTGACACAATAAAGTAGCTCCAAGTTCTATCTCTATGGTTTGTTTCCTATTGATGTAGCCCTAAGCAGAGACTGGCGCAAATCACTTTCATGGAAAGGGGTTGCCAAGCTTCGAAAAAACTACGAGTTTCCTGAAATCTCAGCACACATTTTTTCACCCAATCTTGATGAAACTTTCAGGTAATGATCAGTACCCCAATCCCACTTGGCTCACCAAATTTCGTTATTCTAGGTTAAACCGTTCGTTGGCAGTAACAGTTTCAATTTTTAGGTTTCACTCAATTTTCTCCTATATGAATACATATAGTTGGAACTCTAAATCAAACACGGTTTGTGCTACCTCTTTGAAACTTGACACAATAAAGTAGCTCCATGTTCTATCTCTATGGTTTGTTTCCTATTGATGTAGCCTTAAGCAGAGACTGGCGCAAATCACTTTCATGGAAAGGGGTTGCCAAGGTTCCAAAAAACTACGAGTTTCCTGAAATCTCAGCACACATTTTTTCACCCAATCTTGATGACACTTTCAGGTAATGATCAGTACAACAAATCCCACTTGGTTCACCAAGTTTCGTTCTTCTAGGTTAAACATTTCGTTGGCAGTAACAGTTTTAATTTTTAGGTTTCACTCTGTTTTCTCCTATATGGATACATGTAGTTGGAACTCTAAATCAAACACGGTTTGTGCTAGCTCCTTGAAACTTGACACAATAAAGTAGCTCCAAGTTCTATCTCTATGGTTTGTTTCCTATTGATGTAGCCCTAAGCAGAGACTGGCGCAAATCACTTTCATGGAAAGGGGTGCCAAGCTTCCAAAAAACTACGAGTTTCCTGAAATCTCAGCACACATTTTTTCACCCAATCTTGATGACACTTTCAGGTAATGATCAGTACCCCAATCCCACTTGGCTCACCAAATTTTGTTCTTCTAGGTTAAACCGTTCTTTGGCAGTAACAGTTTTAATTTTTAGGTTTCACTCTGTTTTCTCCTATATGGATACATGTAGTTGGAACTCTAAATCAAACAAGGTTTGTGCTAGCTCTTTGAAACTTGACACAATAAAGTAGCTCCAAATTCTATCTCTATGGTTTGTTTCCTATTGATGTATCCCTAAGCTTGACTGGCGCAAATCACTCTCATTGAAAGCGGTTGACAATCTTCCAAAAAACTACGAGTTTCCTGAAACCTCAGCACACATTTTTTCAACCAATCTTGATGACACTTTCAGGTAATGATCAGTACCCCAATCCCACTTGGCTCACCAAATTTCGTTCTTCTAGGTTAAACCGTTCGTTGGCAGTAACAGTTTTAATTTTTAGGTTTCACTTTGTTTTCTCCTATATGGATACATGTAGTTGGAACTCTAAATCAAACACGGTTTGTGCTAGCTCTTTGAAACTTGACACAATAAAGTAGCTCCAAGATCTATCTCTATGGTTTGTTTCCTATTGATGTAGCCCTAAGCAGAGACTGGCGCAAATCACTTTCATGGAAAGGGGTTTTCCAAGCTTCCAAAAAACTATGAGTTTCCTGAAATCTCAGCACACATATTTTCACCCAATATTGGTGACACTTTCAGGTAATGATCAGTACCCCAATGCCACTTGGCTCACCAAATTTCGTTCTTCTAGGTTAAACCGTTCATTGGCAGTAACAGTTTTAATTTTTAGGTTTCACTCTGTTTTCTCCTATATGGATACATGTAGTTGGAAGTCTAAATCAAACACGGTTTGTGCCAGCTCTTTGAAACTTGACACAATAAAGTAGCTCCAAGTTCTATCTCTATGGTTTGTTTCCTAATGATGTAGCACTAAGCAGAGACTGGCGCAAATCACTTTCATCGAAAGGGGTTGCCAAGGTTCCAAAAAACTACGAGTTTCAGAAATCTCAGCAGACATTTTTTCAACCAATCTTGATGACACTTTCAGGTAATGATCAGTACCCCAATCCCACTTGGCTCACCAAATTTCATTCTTCTAGGTGAAACCGTTCGTTGGCAGTAACAGCTTTAATTTTTGGTTTCACTCTGTTTTCTCCTATATGGATACATGTATTTGGAACTCGAAATCAAACACGGTTTGTGCTAGCTCTTTGAAACTTGACACAATAAAGTAGCTCCAAGTTCTATCTCTATGGGTTGTTTCCTATTGATGTAGCCCTAAGCAGAGACTGGCGAAAATCTCTTTCATGGAAAGGGGTTGCCAATCTTCCAAAAAACTACGAGTTTCCTGAAATCTCAGCACACATTTTTTCACCCAACCTTGATGACACATTCAGGTAATGATAAGACCCCAATCCCACTTGGCTCACCAAATTTCGTTCTTCTAGGTTAAACCGTTCGTTGGCAGTAACAGTTTTGATTTTTAGGTTTCACTCTGTTTTCTCCTATATGGATACATGTTGTTGGAACTCTAAATCAAACACGGTTTGTGCTTGCTCTTTGAAACTTGACACAATAAAGTAGCTCCAAGTTCTATCTCTATGGTTTGTTTCCTATTGATGTAGCCCTAAGCAGAGACTGGCGCAAATCACTTTCATTTAAAGGGGTTGCCAAGCTTCCAAAAAATTACGAGTTTCCTGAAATCTCACCACACTTTTTTTCACCCAATCTTGATGACACTTTCACGTAATGATCAGTACAACAAATCCCACTTGGGTCACCAAGTTTCCTTCTTCTAGGTTAAACCGTTCGTTGGCAGTAACAGTTTTAATTTTTAGGTTTCACTCTGTTTTCTCCTATATGGATACATGTAGTTGGAACTCTAAGTCAAACACGGTTTGTGCTAGCTCTTTGAAACTTGACACAATAAAGTAGCTCCAAGTTCTATCTCTATGGTTTGTTTCCTATTGATGTAGCCCTACGCAGAGACTGGCGCAAATCACTTTCATGGAAAGGGGTTGCCAAGCTTCGAAAAAACTACGAGTTTCCTGAAATCTCAGCACACATTTTTTCACCCAATCTTGATGAAACTTTCAGGTAATGATCAGTACCCCAATCCCACTTGGCTCACCAAATTTCGTTATTCTAGGTTAAACCGTTCGTTGGCAGTAACAGTTTTAATTTTTAGGTTTCACTCAATTTTCTCCTATATGAATACATATATTTGGAACTCTAAATCAAACACGGTTTGTGCTACCTCTTTGAAACTTGACACAATAAAGTAGCTCCAAGTTCTATCTCTATGGTTTGTTTCCTATTGATGTAGCCCTAAGCAGAGACTGGCCCAAATCACTTTCATGGAAAGGGGTTGCCAATATTCCAAAAAACTACGAGTTTCCTGAAATCTCAGCACACATTTTTTCACCCAATCTTGATGACACTTTCAGGTAATGATCAGTACCCCAATCCCACTGGGCTCACCAAATTTCGTTCTTCTAGGTTAAACCGTTCGTTTGCAGTAACAGTTTTAATTTTTAGGTTTCACTCTGTTTTCTCCTATATGTATACATGTATTTGGAAGTCTAAATCAAACACGGTTTGTGCTAGCTCTTTGAAACTTGACACAATAAAGTAGCTCCAAGTTCTATCTCCATGGTTTGTTTCCTATTGATGTAGCCCTAAGCAGAGACTGGCGCAAATCACTTTCATGGAAAGGGGTTGCCAATCTTCCAAAAACTACGAGTTTCCTGAAATCTCAGCACACATTTTTTCACCCAATCTTGATGACACTTTCAGGTAATAATCAGTACCCCAATGCCACTCGGTTCACCAAATTTCGTTCTTCTAGGTGAAACCGTTCATTGGCAGTAACAGTTTTAATTTTTAGGTTTCACTAAATTTTCTCCTATATGAATACATGTATTTGGAACTCTAAATCAAACACGGTTTGTGCTCGCTCTTTGAAACTTGACAAAATAAAGTAGCTCCATGTTCTATCTCTATGGTTTGTTTCCTATTGATGTAGCCCAAAGCAGAGACTGGCGCAAATCACTTTCATGGAAAGGGGTTGCCAAGGTTCCAAAAAACTACGAGTTTCCTGAAATCTCAGCACACATTTTTTCACCCAATCTTGATGACACTTTCAGGTAATGATCAGTACCCCAATCATACTTGGCTCACCAAATTTCGTTCTTCTTGGTTAAACCGTTCGTTGGCAATAACAGTTTTAATTTTTAGGTTTCACTCTGTTTTCTCCTATATGGATACATGTAGTTGGAAGTCTAAATCAAACATGGTTTGTGCTAGCTCTTTGAAACTTGACACAATAAAGTAGCTCCAAGTTCTATCTCTATGGTTTGTTTCCTATTCATGTAGCCCTAAGCAGAGACTGGCGCAAAACACTTTAATGGAAAGGGTTTGCCAAGCTTCCAAAAAACTACGAGTTTCCTGTAATAGCAGCACACTTTTTTTCACCCAATCTTGATGACACTTTCAGGTAATGATCAGT
This sequence comes from Spermophilus citellus, assembly GCF_964194105.1. Taxonomy (NCBI): domain Eukaryota; kingdom Metazoa; phylum Chordata; class Mammalia; order Rodentia; family Sciuridae; genus Spermophilus; species Spermophilus citellus. The sequence continues at coordinate 226,673 of NW_027673037.1, read as the reverse complement.
ACCCCAATCCCACATGGCTCACCAAATTTCGTTCTTCTAGGTTAAACCGTTCGTTGGCAGTAACAGTTTTAATTTTTAGGTTTCACTCAATTTTCTCCTATATGAATACACATAGTTGGAACTCTAATCAAACACGGTTTGTGCTAGCTCTTTGAAACTTGACACAATAAAGTAGCTCCATTTTCTATCTCTATGGTTTTTTTCCTATTGGTGTAGCCCTAAGCAGAGACTGGCGCAAATCACTTTCATGGAAAGGGGTTGCCAAGGTTCCAAAAAACGACGAGTTTCCTGAAATCTCAGCACACTTTTTTTCACCCAATTTGATGACACTTTCAGGTAATGATCAGTAACCCAATCCTACATGGCTCACCAAATTTCGTTCTTCTAGGTTAAACCGTTCGTTGGCAGTAACAGTTTTAATTTTTAGGTTTCACTCAATTTTCTCCTATATGAATACATGTAGTTGGAACTCTAAATCAAACACGGTTTGTGCTAGCTCTTTGAAACTTGACACACTAAAGTAGCTCCATTTTCTATCTCTATGGTTTGTTTCCTATTAATGTAGCCCTAAGCCGAGACTGGCGCAAATCACTTTCATGGATAGGGGTTGCCAAGGTTCCAAAAAACGACGAGTTTCCTGAAATCTCAGCACACATTTTTTCACCAAATCTTGATGACACTTTCAGGTAATGATCAGTACCCCAATCCCAATTGGCTCACCAAATTTCGTTCTTCTAGGTTAAACCGTTCGTTGGCAGTAACAGTTTTAATTTTTAGGTTTCACTCTGTTTTCTCCTTTATGGATACATGTAGTTGGAACTCTAAATCAAACACGGTTTGTGCTAGCTCTTTGAAACTTGACACAGTAAAGTAGCTCCAAGTTCTATCTCTATGGTTTGTTTCCTATTGATGTAGCCCTAAGCAGCGACTGGCGCAAATCACTTTCATGGAAAGGGGTTGCCAATCTTCCAAAAAACTACGAGTTTCCTGAAATCTCAGCACACATTTTTTCACCCAACCTTGATGACACATTCAGGTAATGATAAGACCCCAATCGCACTTGGCTCACCAAATTTCGTTCTTCTAGGTTAAACCGTTCGTTGGCAGTAACAGTTTTGATTTTTAGGTTTCACTCTGTTTTCTCCTATATGGATACATGTAGTTGGAACTCTAAATCAAACACGGTTTGTGCTAGTTCTTTGAAACTTGACACAATAAAGTAGCTCCAAGTTCTATCTCTATGGTTTGTTTCCTATTGATGTAGCCCTAAGCAGAGACTGGCGCAAATCACTTTCATTTAAAGGGGTTGCCAAGCTTCCAAAAAATTACGAGTTTCCTGAAATCTCAGCACACATTTTTTCACCCAATCTTGATGACACTTTCCGGTAATGATCAGTACAACAAATCCCACTTGGGTCACCAAGTTTCCTTCTTCTAGGTTAAACCGTTCGTTGGCAGTAACAGTTTTAATTTTTAGGTTTCACTCTGTTTTCTCCTATATGGATACATGTAGTTGGAACTCTAAGTCAAACACGGTTTGTGCTAGCTCTTTGAAACTTGACACAATAAAGTAGCTCCAAGTTCTATCTCTATGGTTTGTTTCCTATTGATGTAGCCCTAAGCAGAGACTGGCGCAAATCACTTTCATGGAAAGGGGTTGCCAAGCTTCGAAAAAACTACGAGTTTCCTGAAATCTCGGCACACATTTTTTCACCCAATCTTGATGACACTTTCAGGTAATGATCAGTACCCCAATCCCACTTGGCTCACCAAATTTCGTTATTCTAGGTTAAACCGTTCGTTGGCAGTAACAGTTTTAATTTTTAGGTTTCACTCAATTTTCTCCTATATGAATACATATAGTTGGAACTCTAAATCAAACACGGTTTGTGCTACCTCTTTGAAACTTGACACAATAAAGTAGCTCCATGTTCTATCTCTATGGTTTGTTTCCTATTGATGTAGCCTTAAGCAGAGACTGGCGCAAATCACTTTCATGGAAAGGGGTTGCCAAGGTTCCAAAAAACTACGAGTTTCCTGAAATCTCAGCACACATTTTTTCACCCAATCTTGATGACACTTTCAGGTAATGATCAGTACAACAAATCCCACTTGGTTCACCAAGTTTCGTTCTTCTAGGTTAAACATTTCGTTGGCAGTAACAGTTTTAATTTTTAGGTTTCACTCTGTTTTCTCCTATATGGATACATGTAGTTGGAACTCTAAATCAAACACGGTTTGTGCTAGCTCCTTGAAACTTGACACAATAAAGTAGCTCCAAGTTCTATCTCTATGGTTTGTTTCCTATTGATGTAGCCCTAAGCAGAGACTGGCGCAAATCACTTTCATGGAAAGGGGTGCCAAGCTTCCAAAAAACTACGAGTTTCCTGAAATCTCAGCACACATTTTTTCACCCAATCTTGATGACACTTTCATGTAATGATCAGTACCCCAATCCCACTTGGCTCACCAAATTTCGTTCTTCTTGGTTAAACCGTTCGTTGGCAATAACAGTTTTAATTTTTAGGTTTCACTCTGTTTTCTCCTATATGGATACATGTAGTTGGAAGTCTAAATCAAACATGGTTTGTGCTAGCTCTTTGAAACTTGACACAATAAAGTAGCTCCAAGTTCTATCTCTATGGTTTGTTTCCTATTCATGTAGCCCTAAGCAGAGACTGGCGCAAAACACTTTCATGGAAAGGGTTTGCCAAGCTTCCAAAAAACTACGAGTTTCCTGTAATCGCAGCACACTTTTTTTCACCCAATCTTGATGACACTTTCAGGTAATGATCAGTACCCCAATCCCACATGGCTCACCAAATTTCGTTCTTCTAGGTTAAACTGTTCGTTGGCAGTAACAGTTTTAATTTTTAGGTTTCACTCAATTTTCTCCTATATGAATACATATAGTTGGAACTCTAATCAAACACGGTTTGTGCTAGCTCTTTGAAACTTGACACAATAAAGTAGCTCCATTTTCTATCTCTATTGTTTTTTTCCTATTGGTGTAGCCCTAAGCAGAGACTGGCGCAAATCACTTTACTGGAAAGGGGTTGCCAATCTTCCAAAAAACTACGAGTTTCCTGAAATCTCACCACACTTTTTTTCACCCAATCTTGATGACACTTTCAGGTAATGATCAGTAACCCAATCCTACATGGCTCACCAAATTTCGTTCTTCTAGGTTAAACCGTTCGTTGGCAGTAACAGTTTTAATTTTTAGGTTTCACTCAATTTTCTCCTATATGAATACATGTAGTTGGAACTCTAAATCAAACACGGTTTGTGCTAGCTCTTTGAAACTTGACACACTAAAGTAGCTCCATTTTCTATCTCTATGGTTTTTTTCCTATTGATGTAGCCCTAAGCCGAGACTGGCGCAAATCACTTTCATGGAAAGGGGTTGCCAAGGTTCCAAAAAACGACGAGTTTCCTGAAATCTCAGCACACATTTTTTCACCCAATCTTGATGACACTTTCAGGTAATGATCAGTTCCCCAATCCAACTTGGCTCACCAAATATTGTTCTTCTAGGTTAAACCGCTCATTGGCAGTAACAGTTTTAATTTTTAGGTTTCACTCTGTTTTCTTCTATATGGATACATGTAGTTGGAACTCTAAATCAAACAGGGTTTGTGCTAGCTCTTTGAAACTTGACACAATAAAGTAGCTCCAAGTTCTATCTCTATGGTTTGTTTCCTATTGATGTAGCCCTAAGCAGAGACTGGCGCAAATCACTTTCATGGAAAGGGGTTGCAAAGGTTCCAAAAAACTACGAGTTTCCTAAAATATCAGCACACATTTTTTCACCCAAACTTGATGACACTTTCAGGTAATGATCAGTACCCCAATCCCAATTGGCTCACCAAATTTCGTTCTTCTAGGTTAAACCGTTCGTTGGCAGTAACAGTTTTAATTTTTAGGTTTCACTCTGTTTTCTCCTATATGGATACATGTAGTTGGAACTCTAAATCAAACACGGTTTGTGCTAGCTCTTTGAAACTTGACACAGTAAAGTAGCTCCAAGTTCTATCTCTATGGTTTGTTTCCTATTGATGTAGCCCTAAGCAGCGACTGGCGCAAATCACTTTCATGGAAAGGGGTTGCCAAACTTCCAAAAAACTACGAGTTTCCTGAAATCTCAGCACACATTTTTTCACCCAACCTTGATGACACATTCAGGTAATGATAAGACCCCAATCCCACTTGGCTGACCAAATTTCGTTCTTCTAGGTTAAACCGTTCGTTGGCAGTAACAGTTTTGATTTTTAGGTTTCACTCTGTTTTCTCCTATATGGATACATGTAGTTGGAACTCTAAATCAAACACGGTTTGTGCTAGCTCTTTGAAACTTGACACAATAAAGTAGCTCCAAGTTCTATCTCTATGGTTTGTTTCCTATTGATGTAGCCCTAAGCAGAGACTGGCACAAATCACTTTCATTTGAAGGGGTTGCCAAGCTTCCAAAAAATTACGAGTTTCCTGAAATCTCAGCACACATTTTTTCACCCAATCTTGATGACACTTTCCGGTAATGATCAGTACAACAAATCCCACTTGGGTCACCAAGTTTCCTTCTTCTAGGTTAAACCGTTCGTTGGCAGTAACAGTTTCAATTTTTAGGTTTCACTCAATTTTCTCCTATATGAATACATATAGTTGGAACTCTAAATCAAACACGGTTTGTGCGACCTCTTTGAAACTTGACACAATAAAGTAGCTCCATGTTCTATCTCTATGGTTTGTTTCCTATTGATGTAGCCTTAAGCAGAGACTGGCGCAAATCACTTTCATGGAAAGGGGTTGCCAAGGTTCCAAAAAACTACGAGTTTCCTGAAATCTCAGCACACATTTTTTCACCCAATCTTGATGACACTTTCAGGTAATGATCAGTACAACAAATCCCACTTGGTTCACCAAGTTTCGTTCTTCTAGGTTAAACATTTCGTTGGCAGTAACAGTTTTAATTTTTAGGTTTCACTCTGTTTTCTCCTATATGGATACATGTAGTTGGAACTCTAAATCAAACACGGTTTGTGCTAGCTCCTTGAAACTTGACACAATAAAGTAGCTCCAAGTTCTATCTCTATGGTTTGTTTCCTATTGATGTAGCCCTAAGCAGAGACTGGCGCAAATCACTTTCATGGAAAGGGGTGCCAAGCTTCCAAAAAACTACGAGTTTCCTGAAATCTCAGCACACATTTTTTCACCCAATCTTGATGACACTTTCAGGTAATGATCAGTACCCCAATCCCACTTGGCTCACCAAATTTTGTTCTTCTAGGTTAAACCGTTCTTTGGCAGTAACAGTTTTAATTTTTAGGTTTCACTCTGTTTTCTCCTATATGGATACATGTAGTTGGAACTCTAAATCAAACAAGGTTTGTGCTAGCTCTTTGAAACTTGACACAATAAAGTAGCTCCAAATTCTATCTCTATGGTTTGTTTCCTATTGATGTATTCCTAAGCTTGACTGGCGCAAATCACTCTCATTGAAAGCGGTTGACAATCTTCCAAAAAACTACGAGTTTCCTGAAATCTCAGCACACATTTTTTCAACCAATCTTGATGACACTTTCAGGTAATGATCAGTACCCCAATCCCACTTGGCTCACCAAATTTCGTTCTTCTAGGTTAAACCGTTCGTTGGCAGTAACAGTTTTAATTTTTAGGTTTCACTCTGTTTTCTCCTATATGGATACATGTAGTTGGAACTCTAAATCAAACACGGTTTGTGCTAGCTCTTTGAAACTTGACACAATAAAGTAGCTCCAAGATCTATCTCTATGGTTTGTTTCCTATTGATGTAGCCCTAAGCAGAGACTGGCGCAAATCACTTTCATGGAAAGGGGTTTTCCAAGCTTCCAAAAAACTATGAGTTTCCTGAAATCTCAGCACACATATTTTCACCCAATATTGGTGACACTTTCAGGAAATGATCAGTACCCCAATGCCACTTGGCTCACCAAATTTCGTTCTTCTAGGTTAAACCGTTCATTGGCAGTAACAGTTTTAATTTTTAGGTTTCACTCTGTTTTCTCCTATATGGATACATGTAGTTGGAAGTCTAAATCAAACACGGTTTGTGCCAGCTCTTTGAAACTTGACACAATAAAGTAGCTCCAAGTTCTATCTCTATGGTTTGTTTCCTAATGATGTAGCACTAAGCAGAGACTGGCGCAAATCACTTTCATCGAAAGGGGTTGCCAAGGTTCCAAAAAACTACGAGTTTCAGAAATCTCAGCAGACATTTTTTCAACCAATCTTGATGACACTTTCAGGTAATGATCAGTACCCCAATCCCACTTGGCTCACCAAATTTCATTCTTCTAGGTGAAACCGTTCGTTGGCAGTAACAGCTTTAATTTTTGGTTTCACTCTGTTTTCTCCTATATGGATACATGTATTTGGAACTCGAAATCAAACACGGTTTGTGCTAGCTCTTTGAAACTTGACACAATAAAGTAGCTCCAAGTTCTATCTCTATGGGTTGTTTCCTATTGATGTAGCCCTAAGCAGAGACTGGCGAAAATCACTTTCATGGAAAGGGGTTGCCAATCTTCCAAAAAACTACGAGTTTCCTGAAATCTCAGCACACAATTTTTCACCCAATGTTGATGACACTTTCAGGTAATAATCAGTACCCCAATGCCACTAGGTTCACCAAATTTCGTTCCTCTAGGTGAAACCGTTCGTTGGCAGTAACAGTTTTAATTTTTAGGTTTCACTCTGTTTTCTCCTATATGGATACATGTAGTTGGAACTCTAAATCAAACACGGTTTGTGCTAGCTCTTTGAAACTTGACACAATAAAGTAGCTCCAAGTTCTATCTCCATGGTTTGTTTCCTATTGATGTAGCCCTAAGCAGAGACTGGCGCAAATCACTTTCATGGAAAGGGGTTGCCAATCTTCCAAAAACTACGAGTTTCCTGAAATCTCAGCAAACATTTTTTTCACCCAATCTTGATGACACTTTCAGGTAATAATCAGTACCCCAATGCCACTCGGTTCACCAAATTTCGTTCTTCTAGGTGAAACCGTTCGTTGGCAGTAACAGTTTTAATTTTTAGGTTTCACTCAATTTTCTCCTATATGGATACATGTATTTGGAAGTCTAAATCAAACACGGTTTGTGCTCGCTCTTTGAAACTTGACACAATAAAGTAGCTCCAAGTTCTATCTCTATGGTTTGTTTCCTAATGTTGTAGCCCTAAGCAGAGACTGGCGCAAATCACTTTCATCGAAAGGGGTTGCCAAGGTTCCAAAAAACTACGAGTTTCAGAAATCTCAGCAGACATTTTTTCAACCAATCTTGATGACACTTTCAGGTAATGATCAGTACCCCAATCCCACTTGGCTCACCAAATTTCATTCTTCTAGGTGAAACCGTTCGTTGGCAGTAACAGCTTTAATTTTTGGTTTCACTCTGTTTTCTCCTATATGGATACATGTATTTGGAACTCTAAATCAAACACGGTTTGTGCTAGCTCTTTGAAACTTGACACAATAAAGTAGCTCCAAGTTCTATCTCTATGGTTTGTTTCCTATTGATGTAGCCCTAAGCAGAGACTGGCGCAAATCACTTTCATTTAAAGGGGTTGTCAAGCTTCCAAAAAACTACGAGTTTCCTGAAATCACAGCACACAATTTTTCACCCAATCTTGATGACACTTTCAGGTAATAATCAGTACCCCAATGCCACTAGGTTCACCAAATTTCGTTCTTCTAGGTGAAACCGTTCGTTGGCAGTAACAGTTTTAATTTTTAGGTTTCACTCTGTTTTCTCCTATATGGATACATGTATTTGGAAGTCTAAATCAAACACGGTTTGTGCTAGCTCTTTGAAACTTGACACAATAAAGTAGCTCCAAGTTCTATCTCCATGGTTTGTTTCCTATTGATGTAGCCCTATGCAGAGACTGGCGCAAATCACTTTCATGGAAAGGGGTTGCCAATCTTCCAAAAACTACGAGTTTCCTGAAATATCAGCACACTTTTTTCACCCAATCTTGATGACACTTTCAGGTAATAATCAGTACCCCAATGCCACTCGGTTCACCAAATTTCGTTCTTCTAGGTGAAACCGTTCGTTGGCAGTAACAGTTTTAATTTTTAGGTTTCACTCAATTTTCTCCTATATGAATACATGTATTTGGAACTCTAAATCAAACACGGTTTGTGCTCGCTCTTTGAAACTTGACACAATAAAGTAGCTCCATGTTCTATCTCTATGGTTTGTTTCCTATTGATGTAGCCCAAAGCAGAGACTGGCGCAAATCACTTTCATGTAAAGGGGTTGCCAAGGTTCCAAAAAACTACGAGTTTCCTGAAATCTCAGCACACATTTTTTCACCTAATCTTGATGACACTTTCAGGTAATGATCAGTACCCCAATCATACTTGGCTCACCAAATTTAGTTCTTCTTGGTTAAACCGTTCGTTGGCAATAACAGTTTTAATTTTTAGGTTTCACTCTGTTTTCTCCTATATGGATACATGTAGTTGGAAGTCTAAATCAAACATGGTTTGTGCTAGCTCTTTGAAACTTGACACAATAAAGTAGCTCCAAGTTCTATCTCTATGGTTTGTTTCCTATTCATGTAGCCCTAAGCAGAGACTGGCGCAAACACTTTCATGGAAAGGGTTTGCCAAGCTTCCAAAAAACTGCGAGTTTCCTGTAATCGCAGCACACTTTTTTTCACCCAATATTGATGACACTTTCAGGTAATGATCAGTACCCCAATCCCACATGGCTCACCAAATTTCGTTCTTCTAGGTTAAACCGTTCGTTGGCAGTAACAGTTTTAATTTTTAGGTTTCACTCAATTTTCTCCTATATGAATACATATAGTTGGAACTCTAAATCAAACACGGTTTGTGCTAGCTCTTTGAAACTTGACACAATAATGTAGCTCCATTTTCTATCTCTATGGTTTTTTTTCCTATTGATGTAGACCTAAGCAAAGACTGGCACAAATCACTTTAATGGAAAGGGGTTGCCAATCTTCCAAAAAACTACGAGTTTCCTGAAATCTCACCACACTTTTTTTCACCCAATCTTGATGACACTTTCACGTAATGATCAGTACCCCAATCCTACATTGCTCACCAAATTTCGTTCTTCTAGGTTAAACCGTTCGTTGGCAGTAACAGTTTTAATTTTTAGGTTTCACTCAATTTTCTCCTATATGAATACATGTAGTTGGAACTCTAAATCAAACACGGTTTGTGCTAGGTCTTTGAAACTTGACACAATAAAGGAGCTCCATTTTCTATCTCTATGGTTTGTTTCGTATTGATGTAGCCCTAAGCCGAGACTGGCGCAAATCACTTTCATGGAAAGGGGTTGACAATCTTCCAAAAAATGACGAGTTTCCTGAAATCTCAGCACACATTTTTTCAACCAATCTTGATGACACTTTCAGGTAATGATCAGTACCCCAATCCCACTTGGCTCACCAAATTTCGTTCTTCTAGGTTAAACCGTTCGTTGGCAGTAACAGTTTTAATTTTTAGGTTTCACTCTGTTTTCTCCTATATGGATACATGTAGTTGGAACTCTAAATCAAACACGGTTTGTGCTAGCTCTTTGAAACTTGACACAATAAAGTAGCTCCAAGATCTATCTCTATGGTTTGTTTCCTATTGATGTAGCCCTAAGCAGAGACTGGCGCAAATCACTTTCATGGAAAGGGGTTTTCCAAGCTTCCAAAAAACTATGAGTTTCCTGAAATCTCAGCACACATATTTTCACCCAATATTGGTGACACTTTCAGGAAATGATCAGTACCCCAATGCCACTTGGCTCACCAAATTTCGTTCTTCTAGGTTAAACCGTTCATTGGCAGTAACAGTTTTAATTTTTAGGTTTCACTCTGTTTTCTCCTATATGGATACATGTAGTTGGAAGTCTAAATCAAACACGGTTTGTGCCAGCTCTTTGAAACTTGACACAATAAAGTAGCTCCAAGTTCTATCTCTATGGTTTGTTTCCTAATGATGTAGCACTAAGCAGAGACTGGCGCAAATCACTTTCATCGAAAGGGGTTGCCAAGGTTCCAAAAAACTACGAGTTTCAGAAATCTCAGCAGACATTTTTTCAACCAATCTTGATGACACTTTCAGGTAATGATCAGTACCCCAATCCCACTTGGCTCACCAAATTTCATTCTTCTAGGTGAAACCGTTCGTTGGCAGTAACAGCTTTAATTTTTGGTTTCACTCTGTTTTCTCCTATATGGATACATGTATTTGGAACTCGAAATCAAACACGGTTTGTGCTAGCTCTTTGAAACTTGACACAATAAAGTAGCTCCAAGTTCTATCTCTATGGGTTGTTTCCTATTGATGTAGCCCTAAGCAGAGACTGGCGAAAATCACTTTCATGGAAAGGGGTTGCCAATCTTCCAAAAAACTACGAGTTTCCTGAAATCTCAGCACACAATTTTTCACCCAATGTTGATGACACTTTCAGGTAATAATCAGTACCCCAATGCCACTAGGTTCACCAAATTTCGTTCCTCTAGGTGAAACCGTTCGTTGGCAGTAACAGTTTTAATTTTTAGGTTTCACTCTGTTTTCTCCTATATGGATACATGTAGTTGGAACTCTAAATCAAACACGGTTTGTGCTAGCTCTTTGAAACTTGACACAATAAAGTAGCTCCAAGTTCTATCTCCATGGTTTGTTTCCTATTGATGTAGCCCTAAGCAGAGACTGGCGCAAATCACTTTCATGGAAAGGGGTTGCCAATCTTCCAAAAACTACGAGTTTCCTGAAATCTCAGCAAACATTTTTTTCACCCAATCTTGATGACACTTTCAGGTAATAATCAGTACCCCAATGCCACTCGGTTCACCAAATTTCGTTCTTCTAGGTGAAACCGTTCGTTGGCAGTAACAGTTTTAATTTTTAGGTTTCACTCAATTTTCTCCTATATGGATACATGTATTTGGAAGTCTAAATCAAACACGGTTTGTGCTCGCTCTTTGAAACTTGACACAATAAAGTAGCTCCAAGTTCTATCTCTATGGTTTGTTTCCTAATGTTGTAGCCCTAAGCAGAGACTGGCGCAAATCACTTTCATCGAAAGGGGTTGCCAAGGTTCCAAAAAACTACGAGTTTCAGAAATCTCAGCAGACATTTTTTCAACCAATCTTGATGACACTTTCAGGTAATGATCAGTACCCCAATCCCACTTGGCTCACCAAATTTCATTCTTCTAGGTGAAACCGTTCGTTGGCAGTAACAGCTTTAATTTTTGGTTTCACTCTGTTTTCTCCTATATGGATACATGTATTTGGAACTCTAAATCAAACACGGTTTGTGCTAGCTCTTTGAAACTTGACACAATAAAGTAGCTCCAAGTTCTATCTCTATGGTTTGTTTCCTATTGATGTAGCCCTAAGCAGAGACTGGCGCAAATCACTTTCATTTAAAGGGGTTGTCAAGCTTCCAAAAAACTACGAGTTTCCTGAAATCACAGCACACAATTTTTCACCCAATCTTGATGACACTTTCAGGTAATAATCAGTACCCCAATGCCACTAGGTTCACCAAATTTCGTTCTTCTAGGTGAAACCGTTCGTTGGCAGTAACAGTTTTAATTTTTAGGTTTCACTCTGTTTTCTCCTATATGGATACATGTATTTGGAAGTCTAAATCAAACACGGTTTGTGCTAGCTCTTTGAAACTTGACACAATAAAGTAGCTCCAAGTTCTATCTCCATGGTTTGTTTCCTATTGATGTAGCCCTATGCAGAGACTGGCGCAAATCACTTTCATGGAAAGGGGTTGCCAATCTTCCAAAAACTACGAGTTTCCTGAAATATCAGCACACTTTTTTCACCCAATCTTGATGACACTTTCAGGTAATAATCAGTACCCCAATGCCACTCGGTTCACCAAATTTCGTTCTTCTAGGTGAAACCGTTCGTTGGCAGTAACAGTTTTAATTTTTAGGTTTCACTCAATTTTCTCCTATATGAATACATGTATTTGGAACTCTAAATCAAACACGGTTTGTGCTCGCTCTTTGAAACTTGACACAATAAAGTAGCTCCATGTTCTATCTCTATGGTTTGTTTCCTATTGATGTAGCCCAAAGCAGAGACTGGCGCAAATCACTTTCATGTAAAGGGGTTGCCAAGGTTCCAAAAAACTACGAGTTTCCTGAAATCTCAGCACACATTTTTTCACCTAATCTTGATGACACTTTCAGGTAATGATCAGTACCCCAATCATACTTGGCTCACCAAATTTAGTTCTTCTTGGTTAAACCGTTCGTTGGCAATAACAGTTTTAATTTTTAGGTTTCACTCTGTTTTCTCCTATATGGATACATGTAGTTGGAAGTCTAAATCAAACATGGTTTGTGCTAGCTCTTTGAAACTTGACACAATAAAGTAGCTCCAAGTTCTATCTCTATGGTTTGTTTCCTATTCATGTAGCCCTAAGCAGAGACTGGCGCAAACACTTTCATGGAAAGGGTTTGCCAAGCTTCCAAAAAACTGCGAGTTTCCTGTAATCGCAGCACACTTTTTTTCACCCAATATTGATGACACTTTCAGGTAATGATCAGTACCCCAATCCCACATGGCTCACCAAATTTCGTTCTTCTAGGTTAAACCGTTCGTTGGCAGTAACAGTTTTAATTTTTAGGTTTCACTCAATTTTCTCCTATATGAATACATATAGTTGGAACTCTAAATCAAACACGGTTTGTGCTAGCTCTTTGAAACTTGACACAATAATGTAGCTCCATTTTCTATCTCTATGGTTTTTTTTCCTATTGATGTAGACCTAAGCAAAGACTGGCACAAATCACTTTAATGGAAAGGGGTTGCCAATCTTCCAAAAAACTACGAGTTTCCTGAAATCTCACCACACTTTTTTTCACCCAATCTTGATGACACTTTCACGTAATGATCAGTACCCCAATCCTACATTGCTCACCAAATTTCGTTCTTCTAGGTTAAACCGTTCGTTGGCAGTAACAGTTTTAATTTTTAGGTTTCACTCAATTTTCTCCTATATGAATACATGTAGTTGGAACTCTAAATCAAACACGGTTTGTGCTAGGTCTTTGAAACTTGACACAATAAAGGAGCTCCATTTTCTATCTCTATGGTTTGTTTCGTATTGATGTAGCCCTAAGCCGAGACTGGCGCAAATCACTTTCATGGAAAGGGGTTGACAATCTTCCAAAAAATGACGAGTTTCCTGAAATCTCAGCACACATTTTTTCACCCAATCTTGATGACACTTTCAGGTAATGATCAGTTCCCCAATCCAACTTGGCTCACCAAATTTTGTTCTTCTAGGTTCAACCGCTCATTGGCAGTAACAGTTTTAATTTTTAGGTTTCACTCTGTTTTCTTCTATATGGATACATGTAGTTGGAACTCTAAATCAAACACGGTTTGTGCTAGCTCTTTGAAACTTGACACAATAAAGTAGCTCCAAGTTCTATCTCTATGGTTTGTTTCCTATTGATGTAGCCCTAAGCAGAGACTGGCGCAAATCACTTTCATGGAAAGGGGTTGCCAAGCTTCGAAAAAACTACGAGTTTCCTGAAATCTCAGCACACATTTTTTCACCCAATCTTGATGACACTTTCAGGTAATGATCAGTACCCCAATCCCACTTGGCTAACCAAATTTCGTTATTCTAGGTTAAACCGTTCGTTGGCAGTAACAGTTTTAATTTTTAGGTTTCACTCAATTTTCTCCTATATGAATACATATAGTTGGAACTCTAAATCAAACACGGTTTGTGCTACCTCTTTGAAACTTGACACAATAAAGTAGCTCCATGTTCTATCTCTATGGTTTGTTTCCTATTGATGTAGCCTTAAGCAGAGACTGGCGCAAATCACTTTCATGGAAAGGGGTTGCCAAGGTTCCAAAAAACTACGAGTTTCCTGAAATCTCAGCACACATTTTTTCACCCAATCTTGATGACACTTTCAGGTAATGATCAGTTCCCCAATCCAACTTGGCTCACCAAATTTTGTTCTTCTAGGTTAAACCGCTCATTGGCAGTAACAGTTTTAATTTTTAGGTTTCACTCTGTTTTCTTCTATATGGATACATGTAGTTGGAACTCTAAATCAAACACGGTTTGTGCTAGCTCTTTGAAACTTGACACAATAAAGTAGCTCCAAGTTCTATCTCTATGGTTTGTTTCCTATTGATGTAGCCCTAAGCAGAGACTGGCGCAAATCACTTTCATGGAAAGGGGTTGCCAAGCTTCGAAAAAACTACGAGTTTCCTGAAATCTCAGCACACATTTTTTCACCCAATCTTGATGACACTTTCAGGTAATGATCAGTACCCCAATCCCACTTGGCTAACCAAATTTCGTTATTCTAGGTTAAACCGTTCGTTGGCAGTAACAGTTTTAATTTTTAGGTTTCACTCAATTTTCTCCTATATGAATACATATAGTTGGAACTCTAAATCAAACACGGTTTGTGCTACCTCTTTGAAACTTGACACAATAAAGTAGCTCCATGTTCTATCTGTATGGTTTGTTTCCTATTGAATTACCCTTAAGCAGAGACTGGCGCAAATCACTTTCATGGAAAGGGGTTGCCAAGGTTCCAAAAAACTACGAGTTTCCTGAAATCTCAGCACACATTTTTTCACCCAATCTTGATGACACTTTCAGGTAATGATCAGTACAACAAATCCCACTTGGTTCACCAAGTTTCGTTCTTCTAGGTTAAACATTTCGTTGGCAGTAACAGTTTTAATTTTTAGGTTTCACTCTGTTTTCTCCTATATGGATACATGTAGTTGGAACTCTAAATCAAACACGGTTTGTGCTAGCTCCTTGAAACTTGACACAATAAAGTAGCTCCAAGTTCTATCTCTATGGTTTGTTTCCTATTGATGTAGCCCTAAGCAGAGACTGGCGCAAATCACTTTCATGGAAAGGGGTGCCAAGCTTCCAAAAAACTACGAGTTTCCTGAAATCTCAGCACACATTTTTTCACCCAATCTTGATGACACTTTCATGTAATGATCAGTACCCCAATCCCACTTGGCTCACCAAATTTCGTTCTTCTAGGTTAAACCGTTCTTTGGCAGTAACAGTTTCAATTTTTAGGTTTCACTCTGTTTTCTCCTATATGGATACATGTAGTTGGAACTCTAAATCAAACAAGGTTTGTGCTAGCTCTTTGAAACTTGACACAATAAAGTAGCTCCAAGTTCTATCTCTATGGTTTGTTTCCTATTGATGTAGCCCTAAGCAGAGACTGGCGCAAATCACTTTCATTGAAAGCGGTTGACAATCTTCCAAAAAACTACGAGTTTCCTGAAATCTCAGCACACATTTTTTCAACCATTCTTGATGACACTTTCAGGTAATAATCAGTACCCCAATCCCACTTGGCTCACCAAATTTCGTTCTTCTAGGTTAAACCGTTCGTTGGCAGTAACAGTTTTAATTTTTAGGTTTCACTCTGTTTTCTCCTATATGGATACATGTAGTTGGAACTCTAAATCAAACACGGTTTGTGCTAGCTATTTGAAACTTGACACAATAAAGTAGCTCCAAGATCTATCTCTATGGTTTGTTTCCTATTGATGTAGCCCTAAGCAGAGACTGGCGCAAATCACTTTCATGGAAAGGGGTTTTCCAAGCTTCCAAAACACTATGAGTTTCCTGAAATCTCAGCACACATATTTTCACCCAATATTGGTGACACTTTCAGGTAATGATCAGTACCCCAATGCCACTTGGCTCACCAAATTTCGTTCTTCTAGGTTAAACCGTTCATTGGCAGTAACAGTTTTAATTTTTAGGTTTCACTCTGTTTTCTCCTATATGGATACATGTAGTTGGAAGTCTAAATCAAACACGGTTTGTGCCAGCTCTTTGAAACTTGACACAATAAAGTAGCTCCAAGTTCTATCTCTATGGTTTGTTTCCTAATGATGTAGCCCTAAGCAGAGACTGGCGCAAATCACTTTCATCGAAAGGGGTTGCCAAGGTTCCAAAAACTACGAGTTTCAGAAATCTCAGCAGACATTTTTTCAACCAATCTTGATGACACTTTCAGGTAATGATCAGTACCCCAATCCCACTTGGCTCACCAAATTTCATTCTTCTAGGTGAAACCGTTCGTTGGCAGTAACAGCTTTAATTTTTGGTTTCACTCTGTTTTCTCCTATATGGATACATGTATTTGGAACTCTAAATCAAACACGGTTTGTGCTAGCTCTTTGAAACTTGACACAATAAAGTAGCTCCAAGTTCTATCTCCATGGTTTGTTTCCTATTGATGTAGCCCTAAGCAGAGACTGGCGCAAATCACTTTCATGGAAAGGGGTTGCCAATCTTCCAAAAACTACGAGTTTCCTGAAATCTCAGCACACATTTTTTTCACCCAATCTTGATGACACTTTCAGGTAATAATCAGTACCCCAATGCCACTCGGTTCACCAAATTTCATTCTTCTAGGTGAAACCGTTCGTTGGCAGTAACAGTTTTAATTTTTAGGTTTCACTCAATTTTCTCCTATATGGATACATGTAGTTGGAAGTCTAAATCAAACATGGTTTGTGCTCGCTCTTTGAAACTTGACACAATAAAGTAGCTCCAAGTTCTATCTCTATGGTTTGTTTCCTAATGTTGTAGCCCTAAGCAGAGACTGGCGCAAATCACTTTCATCGAAAGGGGTTGCCAAGGTTCCAAAAAACTACGAGTTTCAGAAATCTCAGCAGACATTTTTTCAACCAATCTTGATGACACTTTCAGGTAATGATCAGTACCCCAATCCCACTTGGCTCACCAAATTTCATTCTTCTAGGTGAAACCGTTCGTTGGCAGTAACAGCTTTAATTTTTGGTTTCACTCTGTTTTCTCCTATATGGATACATGTATTTGGAACTCTAAATCAAACACGGTTTGTGCTAGCTCTTTGAAACTTGACACAATAAAGTAGCTCCAAGTTCTATCTCTATGGTTTGTTTCCTATTGATGTAGCCCTAAGCAGAGACTGGCGCAAATCACTTTCATGGAAAGGGGTTGCCAAGCTTCCAAAAAACTACGAGTTTCCTGAAATCTCAGCACACAATTTTTCACCCAATCTTGATGACACTTTCAGGTAATAATCAGTACCCCAATGCCACTAGGTTCACCAAATTTCGTTCTTCTAGGTGAAACCGTTCGTTGGCAGTAACAGTTTTAATTTTTAGGTTTCACTCTGTTTTCTCCTATTTGGATACATGTATTTGGAAGTCTAAATCAAACACGGTTTGTGCTAGCTCTTTGAAACTTGACACAATAATGTAGCTCCAAGTTCTATCTCCATGGTTTGTTTCCTATTGATGTAGCCCTATGCAGAGACTGGCGCAAATCACTTTCATGGAAAGGGGTTGCCAATCTTCCAAAAACTACGAGTTTCCTGAAATATCAGCACACTTTTTTCACCCAATCTTGATGACACTTTCAGGTAATAATCAGTACCCCAATGCCACTCGGTTCACCAAATTTCGTTCTTCTTGGTGAAACCGTTCGTTGGCAGTAACAGTTTTAATTTTTAGGTTTCACTCAATTTTCTCCTATATGAATACATGTATTTGGAACTCTAAATCAAACACGGTTTGTGCTCGCTCTTTGAAACTTGACACAATAAAGTAGCTCCATGTTCTATCTCTATGGTTTGTTTCCTATTGATGTAGCCCAAAGCAGAGACTGGCGCAAATCACTTTCATGTAAAGGGGTTGCCAAGGTTCCAAAAAACTACGAGTTTCCTGAAATCTCAGCACACATTTTTTCACCTAATCTTGATGACACTTTCAGGTGATGATCAGTACCCCAATCATACTTGGCTCACCAAATTTCGTTCTTCTTGGTTAAACCGTTGGTTGGCAATAACAGTTTTAATTTTTAGGTTTCACTCTGTTTTCTCCTATATGGATACATGTAGTTGGAAGTCTAAATCAAACATGGTTTGTGCTAGCTCTTTGAAACTTGACACAATAAAGTAGCTCCAAGTTCTATCTCTATGGTTTGTTTCCTATTCATGTAGCCCTAAGCAGAGACTGGCGCAAAACACTTTCATGGAAAGGGTTTGCCAAGCTTCCAAAAAACTGCGAGTTTCCTATAATCGCAGCACACTTTTTTTCACCCAATCTTGATGACACTTTCAGGTAATGATCAGTACCCCAATCCCACATGGCTCACCCAAATTCGTTCTTCTAGGTTAAACCGTTCGTTGGCAGTAACAGTTTTAATTTTTAGGTTTCACTCAATTTTCTCCTATATGAATACATATAGTTGGAACTCTAAATCAAACACGGTTTGTGCTAGCTCTTTGAAACTTGACACAATAAAGTAGCTCCATTTTCTATCTCTATGGTTTTTTTCCTATTGATGTAGACCTAAGCAAAGACTGGCGCAAATCACTTTAATGGAAAGGGGTTGCCAATCTTCCAAAAAACTACGAGTTTCCTGAAATCTCACCACACTTTTTTTCACCCAATCTTGATGACACTTTCAGGTAATGATCAGTACCCCAATCCTACATGGCTCACCAAATTTCGTTCTTCTAGGTTAAACCGTTCGTTGGCAGTAACAGTTTTAATTTATAGGTTTCACTCAATTTTCTCCTATATGAATACATGTAGTTGGAACTCTAAATCAAACACAGTTTGTGCTAGCTCTTTGAAACTTGACACAATAAAGTAGCTCCATGTTCTATCTCTATGGTTTGTTTCCTATTGATGTAGCCCTAAGCCGAGACTGGCGCAAATCACTTTCATGGAAAGGGGTTGACAATCTTCCAAAAAACGACGAGTTTCCTGAAATCTCAGCACACATTTTTTCACCCAATCTTGATGACACTTTCAGGTAATGATCAGTTCCCCAATCCCACTTGGCTCACCAAATTTTGTTCTTCTAGTTTAAACCGCTCATTGGCAGTAACAGTTTTAATTTTTAGGTTTCACTCTGTTTTCTTCTATATGGATACATGTAGTTGGAACTCTAAATCAAACAGGGTTTGTGCTAGCTCTTTGAAACTTGACACAATAAAGTAGCTCCAAGTTCTATCTCTATGGTTTGTTTCCTATTGATGTAGCCCTAAGCAGAGACTGGCGCAAATCACTTTCATGGAAAGGGTTTGCCAAGCTTCCAAAAAACTACGAGTTTCCTGTAATCGCAGCACACTTTTTTTCACCCAATCTTGATGACACTTTCAGGTAATGATCAGTACCCCAATCCCACATGGCTCACCAAATTTCGTTCTTCTAGGTTAAACCGTTCGTTGGCAGTAAGAGCTTTAATTTTTGGTTTCACTCTGTTTTCTCCTATATGGATACATGTATTTGGAACTCTAAATCAAACACGGTTTGTGCTAGCTCTTTGAAACTTGACACAATAAAGTAGCTCCAAGTTCTATCTCCATGGTTTGTTTCCTATTGATGTAGCCCTAAGCAGAGACTGGCGCAAATCACTTTCATGGAAAGGGGTTGCCAATCTTCCAAAAACTACGAGTTTCCTGAAATCTCAGCACACATTTTTTTCACCCAATCTTGATGACACTTTCAGGTAATAATCAGTACCCCAATGCCACTCGGTTCACCAAATTTCATTCTTCTAGGTGAAACCGTTCGTTGGCAGTAACAGTTTTAATTTTTAGGTTTCACTCAATTTTCTCCTATATGGATACATGTATTTGGAAGTCTAAATCAAACACGGTTTGTGCTCGCTCTTTGAAACTTGACACAATAAAGTAGCTCCAAGTTCTATCTCTATGGTTTGTTTCCTAATGTTGTAGCCCTAAGCAGAGACTGGCGCAAATCACTTTCATCGAAAGGGGTTGCCAAGGTTCCAAAAAACTACGAGTTTCAGAAATCTCAGCAGACATTTTTTCAACCAATCTTGATGACACTTTCAGGTAATGATCAGTACCCCAATCCCACTTGGCTCACCAAATTTCATTCTTCTAGGTGAAACCGTTCGTTGGCAGTAACAGCTTTAATTTTTGGTTTCACTCTGTTTTCTCCTATATGGATACATGTATTTGGAACTCTAAATCAAACACGGTTTGTGCTAGCTCTTTGAAACTTGACACAATAAAGTAGCTCCAAGTTCTATCTCTATGGTTTGTTTCCTATTGATGTAGCCCTAAGCAGAGACTGGCGCAAATCACTTTCATGGAAAGGGGTTGCCAAGCTTCCAAAAAACTACGAGTTTCCTGAAATCTCAGCACACAATTTTTCACCCAATCTTGATGACACTTTCAGGTAATAATCAGTACCCCAATGCCACTAGGTTCTCCAAATTTCATTCTTCTAGGTGAAACCGTTCGTTGGCAGAAACAGTTTTAATTTTTAGGTTTCACTCTGTTTTCTCCTATTTGGATACATGTATTTGGAAGTCTAAATCAAACACGGTTTGTGCTAGCTCTTTGAAACTTGACACAATAAAGTAGCTCCAAGTTCTATCTCCATGGTTTGTTTCCTATTGATGTAGCCCTATGCAGAGACTGGCGCAAATCACTTTCATGGAAAGGGGTTGCCAATCTTCCAAAAACTATGAGTTTCCTGAAATATCAGCACACTTTTTTCACCCAATCTTGATGACACTTTCAGGTAATAATCAGTACCCCAATGCCACTCGGTTCACCAAATTTCGTTCTTCTAGGTGAAACCGTTCGTTGGCAGTAACAGTTTTAATTTTTAGGTTTCACTCTGTTTTCTCCTATATGGATACATGTAGTTGGAAGTCTAAATCAAACATGGTTTGTGCTAGCTCTTTGAAACTTGACACAATAAAGTAGCTCCAAGTTCTATCTCTATGGTTTGTTTCCTATTCATGTAGTCCTAAGCAGAGACTGGCGCAAAACACTTTCATGTAAAGGGGTTGCCAAGGTTCCAAAAAACTACGAGTTTCCTGAAATCTCAGCACACATTTTTTCACCTAATCTTGATGACACTTTCAGGTGATGATCAGTACCCCAATCATACTTGGCTCACCAAATTTCGTTCTTCTTGGTTAAACCGTTCGTTGGCAATAACAGTTTTAATTTTTAGGTTTCACTCTGTTTTCTCCTATATGGATACATGTAGTTGGAAGTCTAAATCAAACATGGTTTGTGCTAGCTCTTTGAAACTTGACACAATAAAGTAGCTCCAAGTTCTATCTCTATGGTTTGTTTCCTATTCATGTAGTCCTAAGCAGAGACTGGCGCAAAACACTTTCATGGAAAGGGTTTGCCAAGCTTCCAAAAAACTGCGAGTTTCCTATAATCGCAGCACACTTTTTTTCACCCAATCTTGATGACACTTTCAGGTAATGATCAGTACCCCAATCCCACATGGCTCACCCAATTTCGTTCTTCTAGGTTAAACCGTTCGTTGGCAGTAACAGTTTTAATTTTTAGGTTTCACTCAATTTTCTCCTATATGAATACATATAGTTGGAACTCTAAATCAAACACGGTTTGTGCTAGCTCTTTGAAACTTGACACAATAAAGTAGCTCCATTTTCTATCTCTATGTTTTTTTTCCTATTGGTGTAGCCCTAAGCAGAGACTGGCGCAAATCACTTTAATGGAAAGGGGTTGCCAATCTTCCAAAAAACTACGAGTTTCCTGAAATCTCACCACACTTTTTTTCACCCAATCTTGATGACACTTTCAGGTAATGATCAGTACCCCAATGCCACTCGGTTCACCAAATTTCGTTCTTCTAGGTTAAACCGTTCGTTGGCAGTAACAGTTTTAATTTTTAGGTTTCACTCAATTTTCTCCTATATGAATACATGTAGTTGGAACTCTAAATCAAACACGGTTTGTGCTAGCTCTTTGAAACTTGACACAATAAAGTAGCTCCATTTTCTATCTCTATGGTTTGTTTCCTATTGATGTAGCCCTAAGCCGAGACTGGCGCAAATCACTTTCATGGAAAGGGGTTGCCAAGGTTCCAAAAAACGACGAGTTTCCTGAAATCTCAGCACACATTTTTTCACCCAATCTTGATGACACTTTCAGGTAATGATCAGTTCCCCAATCCATCTTGGCTCACCAAATTTTGTTCTTCTAGGTTAAACCGCTCATTGGCAGTAACAGTTTTAATTTTTAGGTTTCACTCTGTTTTCTTCTATATGGATACATGTAGTTGGAACTCTAAATCAAACAGGGTTTGTGCTAGCTCTTTGAAACTTGACACAATAAAGTAGCTCCAAGTTCTATCTCTATGGTTTGTTTCCTATTGATGTAGCCCTAAGCAGAGACTGGCGCAAATCACTTTCATGGAAAGGGGTTGCAAAGGTTCCAAAAAACTACGAGTTTCCTAAAATATCAGCACACATTTTTTCACCCAATCTTGATGACACTTTCAGGTAATGATCAGTACCCCAATCCCAATTGGATGACCAAATTTCGTTCTTCTAGGTTAAACCGTTCGTTGGCAGTAACAGTTTTAATTTTTAGGTTTCACTCTGTTTTCTCCTATATGGATACATGTAGTTGGAACTCTAAATCAAACACGGTTTGTGCTAGCTCTTTGAAACTTGACACAGTAAAGTAGCTCCAAGTTCTATCTCTATGGTTTGTTTCCTATTGATGTAGCCCTAAGCAGCAACTGGCGCAAATCACTTTCATGGAAAGGGGTTGCCAATCTTCCAAAAAACTACGAGTTTCCTGAAATCTCAGCACACATTTTTTCACCCAACCTTGATGACACATTCAGGTATTGATAAGACCCCAATCCCACTTGGCTCACCAAATTTCGTTCTTCTAGGTTAAACCGTTCGTTGGCAGTAACAGTTTTGATTTTTAGGTTTCACTGTTTTCTCCTATATGGATACATGTAGTTGGAACTCTAAATCAAACATGGTTTGTGCTAGCTCTTTGAAACTTGACACAATAAAGTAGCTCCAAGTTCTATCTCTATGGTTTGTTTCCTATTGATGTAGCCCTAAGCAGAGACTGGCGCAAATCACTTTCATTTAAAGGGTTGCCAAGCTTCCAAAAAATTACGAGTTTCCTGAAATCTCAGCACACATTTTTTCACCCAATCTTGATGACACTTTCCGGTAATGATCAGTACAACAAATCCCACTTGGGTCACCAAGTTTCCTTCTTCTAGGTTAAACCGTTCGTTGGCAGTAACAGTTTTAATTTTTAGGTTTCACTCTGTTTTCTCCTATAGGGATACATGTAGTTGGAACTCTAAGTCAAACTCGGTTTGTGCTAGCTCTTTGAAACTTGACACAATAAAGTAGCTCCAAGTTCTATCTCTATGGTTTGTTTCCTATTGATGTAGCCCTAAGCAGAGACTGGCGCAAATCACTTTCATGGAAAGGGGTTGCCAAGCTTCGAAAAAACTACGAGTTTCCTGAAATCTCAGCACACATTTTTTCACCCAATCTTGATGACACTTTCAGGTAATGATCAGTACCCCAATCCCACTTGGCTCACCAAATTTCGTTATTCTAGGTTAAACCGTTCGTTGGCAGTAACAGTTTTAATTTCTAGGTTTCACTCAATTTTCTCCTATATGAATACATATAGTTGGAACTCTAAACCAAACACGGTTTGTGCTACCTCTTTGAAACTTGACACAATAAAGTAGCTCCATGTTCTATCTCTATGGTTTGTTTCCTATTGATGTAGCCTTAAGCAGAGACTGGCGCAAATCACTTTCATGGAAAGGGGTTGCCAAGGTTCCAAAAAACTACGAGTTTCCTGAAATCTCAGCACACATTTTTTCACCCAATCTTGATGACACTTTCAGGTAATGATCAGTACAACAAATCCCACTTGGTTCACCAAGTTTCGTTCTTCTAGGTTAAACATTACGTTGGCAGTAACAGTTTTAATTTTTAGGTTTCACTCTGTTTTCTCCTATATGGATACATGTATTTGGAACTCTAAATCAAACACGGTTTGTGCTAGCTCCTTGATACTTGACACAATAAAGTAGCTCCAAGTTCTGTCTCTATGGTTTGTTTCCTATTGATGTAGCCCTAAGCAGAGACTGGCGCAAATCACTTTCATGGAAAGGGGTGCCAAACTTCCAAAAAACTGCGAGTTTCCTGAAATCTCAGCACACATTTTTTCACCCAATCTTGATGACACTTTCATGTAATGATCAGTACCCCAATCCCACTTGGCTCACCAAATTTCGTTCTTCTAGGTTAAACCGTTCTTTGGCAGTAACAGTTTTAATTTTTAGGTTTCACTCTGTTTTCTCCTACATGGATACATGTAGTTGGAAGTCTAAATCAAAACGGTTTGTGCTAGCTCTTTGAAACTTGACACAATAAAGTAGCTCCAAGTTCTATCTCTATGGTTTGTTTCCTATTGATGTAGCCCTAAGCAGAGACTGGCGCAAATCACTTTCATTGAAAGTGGTTGACAATCTTCCAAAAAACTACGAGTTTCCTGAAATCTCAGCACACATTTTTTCACCCAATCTTGATGACACTTTCAGGTAATGATCAGTACCCCAATCACAATTGGCTCACCAAATGTCGTTCTTCTAGGTTAAACCGTTCGTTGGCAGTAACAGTTTTAATTTTTAGGTTTCACTCTGTTTTCTCCTATATGGATACATGTAGTTGGAACTCTAAATCAAACACGGTTTGTGCTAGCTCTTTGAAACTTGACACAGTTAAGTAGCTCCAAGTTCTATCTCTATGGTTTGTTTCCTATTGATGTAGCCCTAAGTAGCGACTGGCACAAATCACTTTCATGGAAAGGGGTTGCCAATCTTCCAAAAAACTACGAGTTTCCTGAAATCTCAGCACACATTTTTTCACCCAACCTTGATGACACATTCAGGTAATGATCAGTACCCCAATCCCACTTGGCTCACCAAATTTCGTTCTTCTAGGTTAAACCGTTCGTTGGCAGTAACAGTTTTGATTTTTAGGTTTCACTCTGTTTTCTCCTATATGGATACATGTAGTTGGAACTCTAAATCAAACACGGTTTGTGCTAGCTCTTTGAAACTTGACACAATAAAGTAGCTCCAAGTTCTATCTCTATGGTTTGTTTCCTATTGATGTAGCCCTAAGCAGAGACTGGCGCAAATCACTTTCATTTAAAGGGGTTGCCAAGCTTCCAAAAAATTACGAGTTTCCTGAAATCTCAGCACACATTTTTTCACCCAATCTTGATGACACTTTCCGGTAATGATCAGTACAACAAATCCCACTTGGGTCACCAAGTTTCCTTCTTCTAGGTTAAACCGTTCGTTGGCAGTAACAGTTTTAATTTTTAGGTTTCACTCTGTTTTCTCCTATATGGATACATGTAGTTGGAACTCTAAATCAAACACGGTTTGTGCTAGCTCTTTGAAACTTGACACAATAAAGTAGCTCCAAGTTCTATCTCTATGGTTTGTTTCCTATTGATGTAGCCCTAAGCAGAGACTGGCGCAAATCACTTTCATGGAAAGGGGTTGCCAAGCTTCCAAAAAACTACGAGTTTCCTGAAATCTCAGCACACATTTTTTCACCCAATCTTGATGAAACTTTCAGATAATGATCACTACCCCAATCCCACTTGGCTCACCAAATTTCGTTCTTCTAGGTTAAACCGTTCGTTGGCAGTAACAGTTTTAATTTTTAGGTTTCACTCTTTTTTCTCCCATATGAATACATGTAGTTGGAACTCTAAATCAAACACAGTTTGTGCTAGCTCTTTGAAACTTGACACAATAAAGTAGCTCCATGTTCTATCTCTATGGTTTGTTTCCTATTGATGTAGCCCTAAGCAGAGACTGGCGCAAATCACTTTCATAGAAAGGGGTTGCCAATCTTCCAAAAAACTACGAGTTTCCTGAAATCTCAGCACACATTTTTTCACCCAATCTTGATGACACTTTCAGGTAATGATCAGTACAACAAATCCCACTTGGGTCACCAAGTTTCGTTCCTCTAGGTTAAACCGTTCATTGGCAGTAACAGTTTTAATTTTTAGGTTTCACTCTGTTTTCTCCTATATGGATACATGTAGTTGGAACTCTAAATCAAACACGGTTTGTGCTAGCTCTTTGAAACTTGACACAATAAAGTAGCTCCAAGTTCTATCTCTATGGTTTGTTTCCTATTGATGTAGCCCTAAGCAGAGACTGGCGCAAATCACTTTCATGGAAAGGGGTTGCCAAGCTTCCAAAAAACTACGAGTTTCCTGAAATCTCAGCACACATTTTTTCACCCAATCTTGATGAAACTTTCAGGTAATGATCACTACCCCAATCCCACTTCGCTCACCAAATTTCGTTCTTCTAGGTTAAACCGTTCGTTGGCAGTAACAGTTTTGATTTTTAGGTTTCACTCTGTTTTCTCCTATATGGATACATGTAGTTGGAACTCTAAATCAAACACGGTTTGTGCTAGCTCTTTGAAACTTGACACAATAAAGTAGCTCCAAGTTCTATCTCTATGGTTTGTTTCCTATTGATGTAGCCCTAAGCAGAGACTGGCACAAATCACTTTCATGGAAAGGGGTTGCCAATCTTCCAAAAAACTTCGAGTTTCCTGAATTCTCAGCACACATTTTTTCACCCAATCTTGATGACACTTTCAGGTAATGATCAGTACCCCAATCCCAATTGGCTCAACCAATTTCGTTCTTCTAGGTTAAACCATTCGTTGGCAGTAACAGTTTTAATTTTTAGGTTTCACTCTGTTTTCTCCTATATGGATACATGTAGTAGGAACTCTAAATCAAACACCATTTGTGCTAGCTCTTTGAAACTTGACACAATAATGTAGCTTCAAGTTCCATCTCTATGGTTTGTTTCCTATTGATGTAGCCCTAAGCAGAGACCGGCGCAAATCACTTTCATGGAAAGGGGTTGCCAAGCTTCCAAAAAACTACGAGTTTCCTGAAATCTCAGCACACATTTTTTCACCCAACCTTGATGACACTTTCAGGTAATGATCAGTACCCCAATCCCACTTGGCTCACCAAATTTCGTTCTTCTAGGTTAAACCGTTCATTGGCAGTAACAGGTTTAATTTTTAGGTTTCACTATGTTTTCTCCTATATGGATACATGTAGTTGGAACTCTAAATCAAACACGGTTTGTTGAAGCTCTTTGAAACTCGACACAATAAAGTAGCTCCAAGTTCTATCTCTATGGTTTGTTTCCTATTGATGTAGCCCAAGCAGAGACTGGCACAAATCACTTTCATGGAAAGGGGTTGCCAATCTTCCAAAAAACTACGAGTTTCCTGAAATCTCAGCACACATTTTTTCACCCAATCTTGATGACACTTTCAGGTAATGATCAGTATCCAATCCCACTTGGCTCACCAAGTTTCGTTCTTCTAGGTTAAACCGTTCGTTGGCAGTAACAGTTTTAATTTTTAGGTTTCACTCTGTTTTCTCCTATATGGATACATGTAGTTGGAAGTCTAAATCAAACACGGTTTGTGCTAGCTCTTTGAAACTTGACACAATAAAGTAGCTCCAAGTTCTCTCTCTATGGTTTGTTTCCTATTAATGTAGCCCTAAGCAGAGACTGGCGCAAATCAGTTTCATTTAAAGGGGTTGCCAAGCTTCCAAAAAACTACGAGTTTCCTGAAATCTCAGCACACATTTTTTCACCCAATCTTGATGACACTTTCCGGTAATGATCAGTACCCCAATCCCACTTGTCTCACCAAATTTCGTTATTCTAGGTTAAACTGTTCGTTGGCAGTAACAGTTTTAATTTTTAGGTTTCACTCAATTTTCTCCCATATGAATACATGTAGTTGGAACTCTAAATCAAACACAGTTTGTGCTAGCTCTTTGAAACTTGACACAATAAAGTAGCTCCATGTTCTATCTCTATGGTTTGTTTCCTATTGATGTAGCCCTAAGCAGAGACTGGCGCAAATCACTTTCATAGAAAGGGGTTGCCAATCTTCCAAAAAACTACGAGTTTCCTGAAATCTCAGCACACATTTTTTCACCCAATCTTGATGACACTTTCAGGTAATGATCAGTACAACAAATCCCACTTGGGTCACCAAGTTTCGTTCCTCTAGGTTAAACCGTTCATTGGCAGTAACAGTTTTAATTTTTAGGTTTCACTCTGTTTTCTCCTATATGGATACATGTAGTTGGAACTCTAAATCAAACACGGTTTGTGCTAGCTCTTTGAAACTTGACACAATAAAGTAGCTCCAAGTTCTATCTCTATGGTTTGTTTCCTATTGATGTAGCCCTAAGCAGAGACTGGCGCAAATCACTTTCATGGAAAGGGGTTGCAAAGGTTCCAAAAAACTACGAGTTTCCTAAAATATCAGCACACATTTTTTCACCCAAACTTGATGACACTTTCAGGTAATGATCAGTACCCCAATCCCAATTGGCTCACCAAATTTCGTTCTTCTAGGTTAAACCGTTCGTTGGCAGTAACAGTTATAATTTTTAGGTTTCACTCTGTTTTCTCCTATATGGATACATGTAGTTGGAACTCTAAATCAAACACGGTTTGTGCTAGCTCTTTGAAACTTGACACAGTAAAGTAGCTCCAAGTTCTATCTCTATGGTTTGTTTCCTATTGATGTAGCCCTAAGCAGCGACTGGCGCAAATCACTTTCATGGAAAGGGGTTGCCAATCTTCCAAAAAACTACGAGTTTCCTGAAATCTCAGCACACATTTTTTCACCCAACCTTGATGACACATTCAGGTAATGATAAGACCCCAATCCCACTTGGCTGACCAAATTTCGTTCTTCTAGGTTAAACCGTTCGTTGGCAGTAACAGTTTTGATTTTTAGGTTTCACTCTGTTTTCTCCTATATGGATACATGTAGTTGGAACTCTAAATCAAACACGGTTTGTGCTAGCTCTTTGAAACTTGACACAATAAAGTAGCTCCAAGTTCTATCTCTATGGTTTGTTTCCTATTGATGTAGCCCTAAGCAGAGACTGGCACAAATCACTTTCATTTGAAGGGGTTGCCAAGCTTCCAAAAAATTACGAGTTTCCTGAAATCTCAGCACACATTTTTTCACCCAATCTTGATGACACTTTCCGGTAATGATCAGTACAACAAATCCCACTTGGGTCACCAAGTTTCCTTCTTCTAGGTTAAACCGTTCGTTGGCAGTAACAGTTTCAATTTTTAGGTTTCACTCAATTTTCTCCTATATGAATACATATAGTTGGAACTCTAAATCAAACACGGTTTGTGCGACCTCTTTGAAACTTGACACAATAAAGTAGCTCCATGTTCTATCTCTATGGTTTGTTTCCTATTGATGTAGCCTTAAGCAGAGACTGGCGCAAATCACTTTCATGGAAAGGGGTTGCCAAGGTTCCAAAAAACTACGAGTTTCCTGAAATCTCAGCACACATTTTTTCACCCAATCTTGATGACACTTTCAGGTAATGATCAGTACAACAAATCCCACTTGGTTCACCAAGTTTCGTTCTTCTAGGTTAAACATTTCGTTGGCAGTAACAGTTTTAATTTTTAGGTTTCACTCTGTTTTCTCCTATATGGATACATGTAGTTGGAACTCTAAATCAAACACGGTTTGTGCTAGCTCCTTGAATCTTGACACAATAAAGTAGCTCCAAGTTCTATCTCTATGGTTTGTTTCCTATTGATGTAGCCCTAAGCAGAGACTGGCGCAAATCACTTTCATGGAAAGGGGTGCCAAGCTTCCAAAAAACTACGAGTTTCCTGAAATCTCAGCACACATTTTTTCACCCAATCTTGATGACACTTTCAGGTAATGATCAGTACCCCAATCCCACTTGGCTCACCAAATTTTGTTCTTCTAGGTTAAACCGTTCTTTGGCAGTAACAGTTTTAATTTTTAGGTTTCACTCTGTTTTCTCCTATATGGATACATGTAGTTGGAACTCTAAATCAAACAAGGTTTGTGCTAGCTCTTTGAAACTTGACACAATAAAGTAGCTCCAAATTCTATCTCTATGGTTTGTTTCCTATTGATGTATTCCTAAGCTTGACTGGCGCAAATCACTCTCATTGAAAGCGGTTGACAATCTTCCAAAAAACTACGAGTTTCCTGAAATCTCAGCACACATTTTTTCAACCAATCTTGATGACACTTTCAGGTAATGATCAGTACCCCAATCCCACTTGGCTCACCAAATTTCGTTCTTCTAGGTTAAACCGTTCGTTGGCAGTAACAGTTTTAATTTTTAGGTTTCACTCTGTTTTCTCCTATATGGATACATGTAGTTGGAACTCTAAATCAAACACGGTTTGTGCTAGCTCTTTGAAACTTGACACAATAAAGTAGCTCCAAGATCTATCTCTATGGTTTGTTTCCTATTGATGTAGCCCTAAGCAGAGACTGGCGCAAATCACTTTCATGGAAAGGGGTTTTCCAAGCTTCCAAAAAACTATGAGTTTCCTGAAATCTCAGCACACATATTTTCACCCAATATTGGTGACACTTTCAGGAAATGATCAGTACCCCAATGCCACTTGGCTCACCAAATTTCGTTCTTCTAGGTTAAACCGTTCATTGGCAGTAACAGTTTTAATTTTTAGGTTTCACTCTGTTTTCTCCTATATGGATACATGTAGTTGGAAGTCTAAATCAAACACGGTTTGTGCCAGCTCTTTGAAACTTGACACAATAAAGTAGCTCCAAGTTCTATCTCTATGGTTTGTTTCCTAATGATGTAGCACTAAGCAGAGACTGGCGCAAATCACTTTCATCGAAAGGGGTTGCCAAGGTTCCAAAAAACTACGAGTTTCAGAAATCTCAGCAGACATTTTTTCAACCAATCTTGATGACACTTTCAGGTAATGATCAGTACCCCAATCCCACTTGGCTCACCAAATTTCATTCTTCTAGGTGAAACCGTTCGTTGGCAGTAACAGCTTTAATTTTTGTTTTCACTCTGTTTTCTCCTATATGGATACATGTATTTGGAACTCGAAATCAAACACGGTTTGTGCTAGCTCTTTGAAACTTGACACAATAAAGTAGCTCCAAGTTCTATCTCTATGGGTTGTTTCCTATTGATGTAGCCCTAAGCAGAGACTGGCGAAAATCACTTTCATGGAAAGGGGTTGCCAATCTTCCAAAAAACTACGAGTTTCCTGAAATCTCAGCACACAATTTTTCACCCAATGTTGATGACACTTTCAGGTAATAATCAGTACCCCAATGCCACTAGGTTCACCAAATTTCGTTCCTCTAGGTGAAACCGTTCGTTGGCAGTAACAGTTTTAATTTTTAGGTTTCACTCTGTTTTCTCCTATATGGATACATGTAGTTGGAACTCTAAATCAAACACGGTTTGTGCTAGCTCTTTGAAACTTGACACAATAAAGTAGCTCCAAGTTCTATCTCCATGGTTTGTTTCCTATTGATGTAGCCCTAAGCAGAGACTGGCGCAAATCACTTTCATGGAAAGGGGTTGCCAATCTTCCAAAAACTACGAGTTTCCTGAAATCTCAGCAAACATTTTTTTCACCCAATCTTGATGACACTTTCAGGTAATAATCAGTACCCCAATGCCACTCGGTTCACCAAATTTCGTTCTTCTAGGTGAAACCGTTCGTTGGCAGTAACAGTTTTAATTTTTAGGTTTCACTCAATTTTCTCCTATATGGATACATGTATTTGGAAGTCTAAATCAAACACGGTTTGTGCTCGCTCTTTGAAACTTGACACAATAAAGTAGCTCCAAGTTCTATCTCTATGGTTTGTTTCCTAATGTTGTAGCCCTAAGCAGAGACTGGCGCAAATCACTTTCATCGAAAGGGGTTGCCAAGGTTCCAAAAAACTACGAGTTTCAGAAATCTCAGCAGACATTTTTTCAACCAATCTTGATGACACTTTCAGGTAATGATCAGTACCCCAATCCCACTTGGCTCACCAAATTTCATTCTTCTAGGTGAAACCGTTCGTTGGCAGTAACAGCTTTAATTTTTGGTTTCACTCTGTTTTCTCCTATATGGATACATGTATTTGGAACTCTAAATCAAACACGGTTTGTGCTAGCTCTTTGAAACTTGACACAATAAAGTAGCTCCAAGTTCTATCTCTATGGTTTGTTTCCTATTGATGTAGCCCTAAGCAGAGACTGGCGCAAATCACTTTCATTTAAAGGGGTTGTCAAGCTTCCAAAAAACTACGAGTTTCCTGAAATCACAGCACACAATTTTTCACCCAATCTTGATGACACTTTCAGGTAATAATCAGTACCCCAATGCCACTAGGTTCACCAAATTTCGTTCTTCTAGGTGAAACCGTTCGTTGGCAGTAACAGTTTTAATTTTTAGGTTTCAATCTGTTTTCTCCTATATGGATACATGTATTTGGAAGTCTAAATCAAACACGGTTTGTGCTAGCTCTTTGAAACTTGACACAATAAAGTAGCTCCAAGTTCTATCTCCATGGTTTGTTTCCTATTGATGTAGCCCTATGCAGAGACTGGCGCAAATCACTTTCATGGAAAGGGGTTGCCAATCTTCCAAAAACTACGAGTTTCCTGAAATATCAGCACACTTTTTTCACCCAATCTTGATGACACTTTCAGGTAATAATCAGTACCCCAATGCCACTCGGTTCACCAAATTTCGTTCTTCTAGGTGAAACCGTTCGTTGGCAGTAACAGTTTTAATTTTTAGGTTTCACTCAATTTTCTCCTATATGAATACATGTATTTGGAACTCTAAATCAAACACGGTTTGTGCTCGCTCTTTGAAACTTGACACAATAAAGTAGCTCCATGTTCTATCTCTATGGTTTGTTTCCTATTGATGTAGCCCAAAGCAGAGACTGGCGCAAATCACTTTCATGTAAAGGGGTTGCCAAGGTTCCAAAAAACTACGAGTTTCCTGAAATCTCAGCACACATTTTTTCACCTAATCTTGATGACACTTTCAGGTAATGATCAGTACCCCAATCATACTTGGCTCACCAAATTTAGTTCTTCTTGGTTAAACCGTTCGTTGGCAATAACAGTTTTAATTTTTAGGTTTCACTCTGTTTTCTCCTATATGGATACATGTAGTTGGAAGTCTAAATCAAACATGGTTTGTGCTAGCTCTTTGAAACTTGACACAATAAAGTAGCTCCAAGTTCTATCTCTATGGTTTGTTTCCTATTCATGTAGCCCTAAGCAGAGACTGGCGCAAACACTTTCATGGAAAGGGTTTGCCAAGCTTCCAAAAAACTGCGATTTTCCTGTAATCGCAGCACACTTTTTTTCACCCAATATTGATGACACTTTCAGGTAATGATCAGTACCCCAATCCCACATGGCTCACCAAATTTCGTTCTTCTAGGTTAAACCGTTCGTTGGCAGTAACAGTTTTAATTTTTAGGTTTCACTCAATTTTCTCCTATATGAATACATATAGTTGGAACTCTAAATCAAACACGGTTTGTGCTAGCTCTTTGAAACTTGACACAATAATGTAGCTCCATTTTCTATCTCTATGGTTTTTTTTCCTATTGATGTAGACCTAAGCAAAGACTGGCACAAATCACTTTAATGGAAAGGGGTTGCCAATCTTCCAAAAAACTATGAGTTTCCTGAAATCTCACCACACTTTTTTTCACCCAATCTTGATGACACTTTCACGTAATGATCAGTACCCCAATCCTACATTGCTCACCAAATTTCGTTCTTCTAGGTTAAACCGTTCGTTGGCAGTAACAGTTTTAATTTTTAGGTTTCACTCAATTTTCTCCTATATGAATACATGTAGTTGGAACTCTAAATCAAACACGGTTTGTGCTAGGTCTTTGAAACTTGACACAATAAAGGAGCTCCATTTTCTATCTCTATGGTTTGTTTCGTATTGATGTAGCCCTAAGCCGAGACTGGCGCAAATCACTTTCATGGAAAGGGGTTGACAATCTTCCAAAAAATGACGAGTTTCCTGAAATCTCAGCACACATTTTTTCACCCAATCTTGATGACACTTTCAGGTAATGATCAGTTCCCCAATCCAACTTGGCTCACCAAATTTTGTTCTTCTAGGTTCAACCGCTCATTGGCAGTAACAGTTTTAATTTTTAGGTTTCACTCTGTTTTCTTCTATATGGATACATGTAGTTGGAACTCTAAATCAAACACGGTTTGTGCTAGCTCTTTGAAACTTGACACAATAAAGTAGCTCCAAGTTCTATCTCTATGGTTTGTTTCCTATTGATGTAGCCCTAAGCAGAGACTGGCGCAAATCACTTTCATGGAAAGGGGTTGCCAAGCTTCGAAAAAACTACGAGTTTCCTGAAATCTCAGCACACATTTTTTCACCCAATCTTGATGACACTTTCAGGTAATGATCAGTACCCCAATCCCACTTGGCTAACCAAATTTCGTTATTCTAGGTTAAACCGTTCGTTGGCAGTAACAGTTTTAATTTTTAGGTTTCACTCAATTTTCTCCTATATGAATACATATAGTTGGAACTCTAAATCAAACACGGTTTGTGCTACCTCTTTGAAACTTGACACAATAAAGTAGCTCCATGTTCTATCTGTATGGTTTGTTTCCTATTGATGTAGCCTTAAGCAGAGACTGGCGCAAATCACTTTCATGGAAAGGGGTTGCCAAGGTTCCAAAAAACTACGAGTTTCCTGAAATCTCAGCACACATTTTTTCACCCAATCTTGATGACACTTTCAGGTAATGATCAGTTCCCCAATCCAACTTGGCTCACCAAATTTTGTTCTTCTAGGTTAAACCGCTCATTGGCAGTAACAGTTTTAATTTTTAGGTTTCACTCTGTTTTCTTCTATATGGATACATGTAGTTGGAACTCTAAATCAAACACGGTTTGTGCTAGCTCTT
This sequence comes from Spermophilus citellus, assembly GCF_964194105.1. Classification (NCBI taxonomy): domain Eukaryota; kingdom Metazoa; phylum Chordata; class Mammalia; order Rodentia; family Sciuridae; genus Spermophilus; species Spermophilus citellus. Next base: position 191,904 of record NW_027673037.1, on the reverse strand, counting down.
TGAAACTTGACACAATAAAGTAGCTCCAAGTTCTATCTCTATGGTTTGTTTCCTATTGATGTAGCCCTAAGCAGAGACTGGCGCAAATCACTTTCATGGAAAGGGGTTGCCAAGCTTCGAAAAAACTACGAGTTTCCTGAAATCTCAGCACACATTTTTTCACCCAATCTTGATGACACTTTCAGGTAATGATCAGTACCCCAATCCCACTTGGCTAACCAAATTTCGTTATTCTAGGTTAAACCGTTCGTTGGCAGTAACAGTTTTAATTTTTAGGTTTCACTCAATTTTCTCCTATATGAATACATATAGTTGGAACTCTAAATCAAACACGGTTTGTGCTACCTCTTTGAAACTTGACACAATAAAGTAGCTCCATGTTCTATCTGTATGGTTTGTTTCCTATTGAATTACCCTTAAGCAGAGACTGGCGCAAATCACTTTCATGGAAAGGGGTTGCCAAGGTTCCAAAAAACTACGAGTTTCCTGAAATCTCAGCACACATTTTTTCACCCAATCTTGATGACACTTTCAGGTAATGATCAGTACAACAAATCCCACTTGGTTCACCAAGTTTCGTTCTTCTAGGTTAAACATTTCGTTGGCAGTAACAGTTTTAATTTTTAGGTTTCACTCTGTTTTCTCCTATATGGATACATGTAGTTGGAACTCTAAATCAAACACGGTTTGTGCTAGCTCCTTGAAACTTGACACAATAAAGTAGCTCCAAGTTCTATCTCTATGGTTTGTTTCCTATTGATGTAGCCCTAAGCAGAGACTGGCGCAAATCACTTTCATGGAAAGGGGTGCCAAGCTTCCAAAAAACTACGAGTTTCCTGAAATCTCAGCACACATTTTTTCACCCAATCTTGATGACACTTTCATGTAATGATCAGTACCCCAATCCCACTTGGCTCACCAAATTTCGTTCTTCTAGGTTAAACCGTTCTTTGGCAGTAACAGTTTCAATTTTTAGGTTTCACTCTGTTTTCTCCTATATGGATACATGTAGTTGGAACTCTAAATCAAACAAGGTTTGTGCTAGCTCTTTGAAACTTGACACAATAAAGTAGCTCCAAGTTCTATCTCTATGGTTTGTTTCCTATTGATGTAGCCCTAAGCAGAGACTGGCGCAAATCACTTTCATTGAAAGCGGTTGACAATCTTCCAAAAAACTACGAGTTTCCTGAAATCTCAGCACACATTTTTTCAACCATTCTTGATGACACTTTCAGGTAATAATCAGTACCCCAATCCCACTTGGCTCACCAAATTTCGTTCTTCTAGGTTAAACCGTTCGTTGGCAGTAACAGTTTTAATTTTTAGGTTTCACTCTGTTTTCTCCTATATGGATACATGTAGTTGGAACTCTAAATCAAACACGGTTTGTGCTAGCTATTTGAAACTTGACACAATAAAGTAGCTCCAAGATCTATCTCTATGGTTTGTTTCCTATTGATGTAGCCCTAAGCAGAGACTGGCGCAAATCACTTTCATGGAAAGGGGTTTTCCAAGCTTCCAAAACACTATGAGTTTCCTGAAATCTCAGCACACATATTTTCACCCAATATTGGTGACACTTTCAGGTAATGATCAGTACCCCAATGCCACTTGGCTCACCAAATTTCGTTCTTCTAGGTTAAACCGTTCATTGGCAGTAACAGTTTTAATTTTTAGGTTTCACTCTGTTTTCTCCTATATGGATACATGTAGTTGGAAGTCTAAATCAAACACGGTTTGTGCCAGCTCTTTGAAACTTGACACAATAAAGTAGCTCCAAGTTCTATCTCTATGGTTTGTTTCCTAATGATGTAGCCCTAAGCAGAGACTGGCGCAAATCACTTTCATCGAAAGGGGTTGCCAAGGTTCCAAAAACTACGAGTTTCAGAAATCTCAGCAGACATTTTTTCAACCAATCTTGATGACACTTTCAGGTAATGATCAGTACCCCAATCCCACTTGGCTCACCAAATTTCATTCTTCTAGGTGAAACCGTTCGTTGGCAGTAACAGCTTTAATTTTTGGTTTCACTCTGTTTTCTCCTATATGGATACATGTATTTGGCACTCTAAATCAAACACGGTTTGTGCTAGCTCTTTGAAACTTGACACAATAAAGTAGCTCCAAGTTCTATCTCCATGGTGTGTTTCCTATTGATGTAGCCCTAAGCAGAGACTGGCGCAAATCACTTTCATGGAAAGGGGTTGCCAATCTTCCAAAAACTACGAGTTTCCTGAAATCTCAGCACACATTTTTTTCACCCAATCTTGATGACACTTTCAGGTAATAATCAGTACCCCAATGCCACTCGGTTCACCAAATTTCATTCTTCTAGGTGAAACCGTTCGTTGGCAGTAACAGTTTTAATTTTTAGGTTTCACTCAATTTTCTCCTATATGGATACATGTAGTTGGAAGTCTAAATCAAACATGGTTTGTGCTCGCTCTTTGAAACTTGACACAATAAAGTAGCTCCAAGTTCTATCTCTATGGTTTGTTTCCTAATGTTGTAGCCCTAAGCAGAGACTGGCGCAAATCACTTTCATCGAAAGGGGTTGCCAAGGTTCCAAAAAACTACGAGTTTCAGAAATCTCAGCAGACATTTTTTCAACCAATCTTGATGACACTTTCAGGTAATGATCAGTACCCCAATCCCACTTGGCTCACCAAATTTCATTCTTCTAGGTGAAACCGTTCGTTGGCAGTAACAGCTTTAATTTTTGGTTTCACTCTGTTTTCTCCTATATGGATACATGTATTTGGAACTCTAAATCAAACACGGTTTGTGCTAGCTCTTTGAAACTTGACACAATAAAGTAGCTCCAAGTTCTATCTCTATGGTTTGTTTCCTATTGATGTAGCCCTAAGCAGAGACTGGCGCAAATCACTTTCATGGAAAGGGGTTGCCAAGCTTCCAAAAAACTACGAGTTTCCTGAAATCTCAGCACACAATTTTTCACCCAATCTTGATGACACTTTCAGGTAATAATCAGTACCCCAATGCCACTAGGTTCACCAAATTTCGTTCTTCTAGGTGAAACCGTTCGTTGGCAGTAACAGTTTTAATTTTTAGGTTTCACTCTGTTTTCTCCTATTTGGATACATGTATTTGGAAGTCTAAATCAAACACGGTTTGTGCTAGCTCTTTGAAACTTGACACAATAATGTAGCTCCAAGTTCTATCTCCATGGTTTGTTTCCTATTGATGTAGCCCTATGCAGAGACTGGCGCAAATCACTTTCATGGAAAGGGGTTGCCAATCTTCCAAAAACTACGTGTTTCCTGAAATATCAGCACACTTTTTTCACCCAATCTTGATGACACTTTCAGGTAATAATCAGTACCCCAATGCCACTCGGTTCACCAAATTTCGTTCTTCTTGGTGAAACCGTTCATTGGCAGTAACAGTTTTAATTTTTAGGTTTCACTCAATTTTCTCCTATATGAATACATGTATTTGGAACTCTAAATCAAACACGGTTTGTGCTCGCTCTTTGAAACTTGACACAATAAAGTAGCTCCATGTTCTATCTCTATGGTTTGTTTCCTATTGATGTAGCCCAAAGCAGAGACTGGCGCAAATCACTTTCATGTAAAGGGGTTGCCAAGGTTCCAAAAAACTACGAGTTTCCTGAAATCTCAGCACACATTTTTTCACCTAATCTTGATGACACTTTCAGGTGATGATCAGTACCCCAATCATACTTGGCTCACCAAATTTCGTTCTTCTTGGTTAAACCGTTGGTTGGCAATAACAGTTTTAATTTTTAGGTTTCACTCTGTTTTCTCCTATATGGATACATGTAGTTGGAAGTCTAAATCAAACATGGTTTGTGCTAGCTCTTTGAAACTTGACACAATAAAGTAGCTCCAAGTTCTATCTCTATGGTTTGTTTCCTATTCATGTAGCCCTAAGCAGAGACTGGCGCAAAACACTTTCATGGAAAGGGTTTGCCAAGCTTCCAAAAAACTGCGAGTTTCCTATAATCGCAGCACACTTTTTTTCACCCAATCTTGATGACACTTTCAGGTAATGATCAGTACCCCAATCCCACATGGCTCACCCAATTTCGTTCTTCTAGGTTAAACCGTTCGTTGGCAGTAACAGTTTTAATTTTTAGGTTTCACTCAATTTTCTCCTATATGAATACATATAGTTGGAACTCTAAATCAAACACGGTTTGTGCTAGCTCTTTGAAACTTGACACAATAAAGTAGCTCCATTTTCTATCTCTATGGTTTTTTTCCTATTGATGTAGACCTAAGCAAAGACTGGCGCAAATCACTTTAATGGAAAGGGGTTGCCAATCTTCCAAAAAACTACGAGTTTCCTGAAATCTCACCACACTTTTTTTCACCCAATCTTGATGACACTTTCAGGTAATGATCAGTACCCCAATCCTACATGGCTCACCAAATTTCGTTCTTCTAGGTTAAACCGTTCGTTGGCAGTAACAGTTTTAATTTATAGGTTTCACTCAATTTTCTCCTATATGAATACATGTAGTTGGAACTCTAAATCAAACACAGTTTGTGCTAGCTCTTTGAAACTTGACACAATAAAGTAGCTCCATGTTCTATCTCTATGGTTTGTTTCCTATTGATGTAGCCCTAAGCCGAGACTGGCGCAAATCACTTTCATGGAAAGGGGTTGACAATCTTCCAAAAAACGACGAGTTTCCTGAAATCTCAGCACACATTTTTTCACCCAATCTTGATGACACTTTCAGGTAATGATCAGTTCCCCAATCCCACTTGGCTCACCAAATTTTGTTCTTCTAGTTTAAACCGCTCATTGGCAGTAACAGTTTTAATTTTTAGGTTTCACTCTGTTTTCTTCTATATGGATACATGTAGTTGGAACTCTAAATCAAACAGGGTTTGTGCTAGCTCTTTGAAACTTGACACAATAAAGTAGCTCCAAGTTCTATCTCTATGGTTTGTTTCCTATTGATGTAGCCCTAAGCAGAGACTGGCGCAAATCACTTTCATGGAAAGGGTTTGCCAAGCTTCCAAAAAACTACGAGTTTCCTGTAATCGCAGCACACTTTTTTTCACCCAATCTTGATGACACTTTCAGGTAATGATCAGTACCCCAATCCCACATGGCTCACCAAATTTCGTTCTTCTAGGTTAAACCGTTCGTTGGCAGTAAGAGCTTTAATTTTTGGTTTCACTCTGTTTTCTCCTATATGGATACATGTATTTGGAACTCTAAATCAAACACGGTTTGTGCTAGCTCTTTGAAACTTGACACAATAAAGTAGCTCCAAGTTCTATCTCCATGGTTTGTTTCCTATTGATGTAGCCCTAAGCAGAGACTGGCGCAAATCACTTTCATGGAAAGGGGTTGCCAATCTTCCAAAAACTACGAGTTTCCTGAAATCTCAGCACACATTTTTTTCACCCAATCTTGATGACACTTTCAGGTAATAATCAGTACCCCAATGCCACTCGGTTCACCAAATTTCATTCTTCTAGGTGAAACCGTTCGTTGGCAGTAACAGTTTTAATTTTTAGGTTTCACTCAATTTTCTCCTATATGGATACATGTATTTGGAAGTCTAAATCAAACACGGTTTGTGCTCGCTCTTTGAAACTTGACACAATAAAGTAGCTCCAAGTTCTATCTCTATGGTTTGTTTCCTAATGTTGTAGCCCTAAGCAGAGACTGGCGCAAATCACTTTCATCGAAAGGGGTTGCCAAGGTTCCAAAAAACTACGAGTTTCAGAAATCTCAGCAGACATTTTTTCAACCAATCTTGATGACACTTTCAGGTAATGATCAGTACCCCAATCCCACTTGGCTCACCAAATTTCATTCTTCTAGGTGAAACCGTTCGTTGGCAGTAACAGCTTTAATTTTTGGTTTCACTCTGTTTTCTCCTATATGGATACATGTATTTGGAACTCTAAATCAAACACGGTTTGTGCTAGCTCTTTGAAACTTGACACAATAAAGTAGCTCCAAGTTCTATCTCTATGGTTTGTTTCCTATTGATGTAGCCCTAAGCAGAGACTGGCGCAAATCACTTTCATGGAAAGGGGTTGCCAAGCTTCCAAAAAACTACGAGTTTCCTGAAATCTCAGCACACAATTTTTCACCCAATCTTGATGACACTTTCAGGTAATAATCAGTACCCCAATGCCACTAGGTTCTCCAAATTTCATTCTTCTAGGTGAAACCGTTCGTTGGCAGAAACAGTTTTAATTTTTAGGTTTCACTCTGTTTTCTCCTATTTGGATACATGTATTTGGAAGTCTAAATCAAACACGGTTTGTGCTAGCTCTTTGAAACTTGACACAATAAAGTAGCTCCAAGTTCTATCTCCATGGTTTGTTTCCTATTGATGTAGCCCTATGCAGAGACTGGCGCAAATCACTTTCATGGAAAGGGGTTGCCAATCTTCCAAAAACTATGAGTTTCCTGAAATATCAGCACACTTTTTTCACCCAATCTTGATGACACTTTCAGGTAATAATCAGTACCCCAATGCCACTCGGTTCACCAAATTTCGTTCTTCTAGGTGAAACCGTTCGTTGGCAGTAACAGTTTTAATTTTTAGGTTTCACTCTGTTTTCTCCTATATGGATACATGTAGTTGGAAGTCTAAATCAAACATGGTTTGTGCTAGCTCTTTGAAACTTAACACAATAAAGTAGCTCCAAGTTCTATCTCTATGGTTTGTTTCCTATTCATGTAGTCCTAAGCAGAGACTGGCGCAAAACACTTTCATGTAAAGGGGTTGCCAAGGTTCCAAAAAACTACGAGTTTCCTGAAATCTCAGCACACATTTTTTCACCTAATCTTGATGACACTTTCAGGTGATGATCAGTACCCCAATCATACTTGGCTCACCAAATTTCGTTCTTCTTGGTTAAACCGTTCGTTGGCAATAACAGTTTTAATTTTTAGGTTTCACTCTGTTTTCTCCTATATGGATACATGTAGTTGGAAGTCTAAATCAAACATGGTTTGTGCTAGCTCTTTGAAACTTGACACAATAAAGTAGCTCCAAGTTCTATCTCTATGGTTTGTTTCCTATTCATGTAGTCCTAAGCAGAGACTGGCGCAAAACACTTTCATGGAAAGGGTTTGCCAAGCTTCCAAAAAACTGCGAGTTTCCTATAATCGCAGCACACTTTTTTTCACCCAATCTTGATGACACTTTCAGGTAATGATCAGTACCCCAATCCCACATGGCTCACCCAATTTCGTTCTTCTAGGTTAAACCGTTCGTTGGCAGTAACAGTTTTAATTTTTAGGTTTCACTCAATTTTCTCCTATATGAATACATATAGTTGGAACTCTAAATCAAACACGGTTTGTGCTAGCTCTTTGAAACTTGACACAATAAAGTAGCTCCATTTTCTATCTCTATGTTTTTTTTCCTATTGGTGTAGCCCTAAGCAGAGACTGGCGCAAATCACTTTAATGGAAAGGGGTTGCCAATCTTCCAAAAAACTACGAGTTTCCTGAAATCTCACCACACTTTTTTTCACCCAATCTTGATGACACTTTCAGGTAATGATCAGTACCCCAATGCCACTCGGTTCACCAAATTTCGTTCTTCTAGGTTAAACCGTTCGTTGGCAGTAACAGTTTTAATTTTTAGGTTTCACTCAATTTTCTCCTATATGAATACATGTAGTTGGAACTCTAAATCAAACACGGTTTGTGCTAGCTCTTTGAAACTTGACACAATAAAGTAGCTCCATTTTCTATCTCTATGGTTTGTTTCCTATTGATGTAGCCCTAAGCCGAGACTGGCGCAAATCACTTTCATGGAAAGGGGTTGCCAAGGTTCCAAAAAACGACGAGTTTCCTGAAATCTCAGCACACATTTTTTCACCCAATCTTGATGACACTTTCAGGTAATGATCAGTTCCCCAATCCATCTTGGCTCACCAAATTTTGTTCTTCTAGGTTAAACCGCTCATTGGCAGTAACAGTTTTAATTTTTAGGTTTCACTCTGTTTTCTTCTATATGGATACATGTAGTTGGAACTCTAAATCAAACAGGGTTTGTGCTAGCTCTTTGAAACTTGACACAATAAAGTAGCTCCAAGTTCTATCTCTATGGTTTGTTTCCTATTGATGTAGCCCTAAGCAGAGACTGGCGCAAATCACTTTCATGGAAAGGGGTTGCAAAGGTTCCAAAAAACTACGAGTTTCCTAAAATATCAGCACACATTTTTTCACCCAATCTTGATGACACTTTCAGGTAATGATCAGTACCCCAATCCCAATTGGATAACCAAATTTCGTTCTTCTAGGTTAAACCGTTCGTTGGCAGTAACAGTTTTAATTTTTAGGTTTCACTCTGTTTTCTCCTATATGGATACATGTAGTTGGAACTCTAAATCAAACACGGTTTGTGCTAGCTCTTTGAAACTTGACACAGTAAAGTAGCTCCAAGTTCTATCTCTATGGTTTGTTTCCTATTGATGTAGCCCTAAGCAGCAACTGGCGCAAATCACTTTCATGGAAAGGGGTTGCCAATCTTCCAAAAAACTACGAGTTTCCTGAAATCTCAGCACACATTTTTTCACCCAACCTTGATGACACATTCAGGTATTGATAAGACCCCAATCCCACTTGGCTCACCAAATTTCGTTCTTCTAGGTTAAACCGTTCGTTGGCAGTAACAGTTTTGATTTTTAGGTTTCACTGTTTTCTCCTATATGGATACATGTAGTTGGAACTCTAAATCAAACATGGTTTGTGCTAGCTCTTTGAAACTTGACACAATAAAGTAGCTCCAAGTTCTATCTCTATGGTTTGTTTCCTATTGATGTAGCCCTAAGCAGAGACTGGCGCAAATCACTTTCATTTAAAGGGTTGCCAAGCTTCCAAAAAATTACGAGTTTCCTGAAATCTCAGCACACATTTTTTCACCCAATCTTGATGACACTTTCCGGTAATGATCAGTACAACAAATCCCACTTGGGTCACCAAGTTTCCTTCTTCTAGGTTAAACCGTTCGTTGGCAGTAACAGTTTTAATTTTTAGGTTTCACTCTGTTTTCTCCTATAGGGATACATGTAGTTGGAACTCTAAGTCAAACACAGTTTGTGCTAGCTCTTTGAAACTTGACACAATAAAGTAGCTCCAAGTTCTATCTCTATGGTTTGTTTCCTATTGATGTAGCCCTAAGCAGAGACTGGCGCAAATCACTTTCATGGAAAGGGGTTGCCAAGCTTCGAAAAAACTACGAGTTTCCTGAAATCTCAGCACACATTTTTTCACCCAATCTTGATGACACTTTCAGGTAATGATCAGTACCCCAATCCCACTTGGCTCACCAAATTTCGTTATTCTAGGTTAAACCGTTCGTTGGCAGTAACAGTTTTAATTTCTAGGTTTCACTCAATTTTCTCCTATATGAATACATATAGTTGGAACTCTAAACCAAACACGGTTTGTGCTACCTCTTTGAAACTTGACACAATAAAGTAGCTCCATGTTCTATCTCTATGGTTTGTTTCCTATTGATGTAGCCTTAAGCAGAGACTGGCGCAAATCACTTTCATGGAAAGGGGTTGCCAAGGTTCCAAAAAACTACGAGTTTCCTGAAATCTCAGCACACATTTTTTCACCCAATCTTGATGACACTTTCAGGTAATGATCAGTACAACAAATCCCACTTGGTTCACCAAGTTTCGTTCTTCTAGGTTAAACATTACGTTGGCAGTAACAGTTTTAATTTTTAGGTTTCACTCTGTTTTCTCCTATATGGATACATGTATTTGGAACTCTAAATCAAACACGGTTTGTGCTAGCTCCTTGATACTTGACACAATAAAGTAGCTCCAAGTTCTGTCTCTATGGTTTGTTTCCTATTGATGTAGCCCTAAGCAGAGACTGGCGCAAATCACTTTCATGGAAAGGGGTGCCAAACTTCCAAAAAACTGCGAGTTTCCTGAAATCTCAGCACACATTTTTTCACCCAATCTTGATGACACTTTCATGTAATGATCAGTACCCCAATCCCACTTGGCTCACCAAATTTCGTTCTTCTAGGTTAAACCGTTCTTTGGCAGTAACAGTTTTAATTTTTAGGTTTCACTCTGTTTTCTCCTACATGGATACATGTAGTTGGAAGTCTAAATCAAAACGGTTTGTGCTAGCTCTTTGAAACTTGACACAATAAAGTAGCTCCAAGTTCTATCTCTATGGTTTGTTTCCTATTGATGTAGCCCTAAGCAGAGACTGGCGCAAATCACTTTCATTGAAAGTGGTTGACAATCTTCCAAAAAACTACGAGTTTCCTGAAATCTCAGCACACATTTTTTCACCCAATCTTGATGACACTTTCAGGTAATGATCAGTACCCCAATCACAATTGGCTCACCAAATGTCGTTCTTCTAGGTTAAACCGTTCGTTGGCAGTAACAGTTTTAATTTTTAGGTTTCACTCTGTTTTCTCCTATATGGATACATGTAGTTGGAACTCTAAATCAAACACGGTTTGTGCTAGCTCTTTGAAACTTGACACAGTTAAGTAGCTCCAAGTTCTATCTCTATGGTTTGTTTCCTATTGATGTAGCCCTAAGTAGCGACTGGCACAAATCACTTTCATGGAAAGGGGTTGCCAATCTTCCAAAAAACTACGAGTTTCCTGAAATCTCAGCACACATTTTTTCACCCAACCTTGATGACACATTCAGGTAATGATCAGTACCCCAATCCCACTTGGCTCACCAAATTTCGTTCTTCTAGGTTAAACCGTTCGTTGGCAGTAACAGTTTTGATTTTTAGGTTTCACTCTGTTTTCTCCTATATGGATACATGTAGTTGGAACTCTAAATCAAACACGGTTTGTGCTAGCTCTTTGAAACTTGACACAATAAAGTAGCTCCAAGTTCTATCTCTATGGTTTGTTTCCTATTGATGTAGCCCTAAGCAGAGACTGGCGCAAATCACTTTCATTTAAAGGGGTTGCCAAGCTTCCAAAAAATTACGAGTTTCCTGAAATCTCAGCACACATTTTTTCACCCAATCTTGATGACACTTTCCGGTAATGATCAGTACAACAAATCCCACTTGGGTCACCAAGTTTCCTTCTTCTAGGTTAAACCGTTCGTTGGCAGTAACAGTTTTAATTTTTAGGTTTCACTCTGTTTTCTCCTATATGGATACATGTAGTTGGAACTCTAAATCAAACACGGTTTGTGCTAGCTCTTTGAAACTTGACACAATAAAGTAGCTCCAAGTTCTATCTCTATGGTTTGTTTCCTATTGATGTAGCCCTAAGCAGAGACTGGCGCAAATCACTTTCATGGAAAGGGGTTGCCAAGCTTCCAAAAAACTACGAGTTTCCTGAAATCTCAGCACACATTTTTTCACCCAATCTTGATGAAACTTTCAGATAATGATCACTACCCCAATCCCACTTGGCTCACCAAATTTCGTTCTTCTAGGTTAAACCGTTCGTTGGCAGTAACAGTTTTAATTTTTAGGTTTCACTCTTTTTTCTCCCATATGAATACATGTAGTTGGAACTCTAAATCAAACACAGTTTGTGCTAGCTCTTTGAAACTTGACACAATAAAGTAGCTCCATGTTCTATCTCTATGGTTTGTTTCCTATTGATGTAGCCCTAAGCAGAGACTGGCGCAAATCACTTTCATAGAAAGGGGTTGCCAATCTTCCAAAAAACTACGAGTTTCCTGAAATCTCAGCACACATTTTTTCACCCAATCTTGATGACACTTTCAGGTAATGATCAGTACAACAAATCCCACTTGGGTCACCAAGTTTCGTTCCTCTAGGTTAAACCGTTCATTGGCAGTAACAGTTTTAATTTTTAGGTTTCACTCTGTTTTCTCCTATATGGATACATGTAGTTGGAACTCTAAATCAAACACGGTTTGTGCTAGCTCTTTGAAACTTGACACAATAAAGTAGCTCCAAGTTCTATCTCTATGGTTTGTTTCCTATTGATGTAGCCCTAAGCAGAGACTGGCGCAAATCACTTTCATGGAAAGGGGTTGCCAAGCTTCCAAAAAACTACGAGTTTCCTGAAATCTCAGCACACATTTTTTCACCCAATCTTGATGAAACTTTCAGGTAATGATCACTACCCCAATCCCACTTCGCTCACCAAATTTCGTTCTTCTAGGTTAAACCGTTCGTTGGCAGTAACAGTTTTGATTTTTAGGTTTCACTCTGTTTTCTCCTATATGGATACATGTAGTTGGAACTCTAAATCAAACACGGTTTGTGCTAGCTCTTTGAAACTTGACACAATAAAGTAGCTCCAAGTTCTATCTCTATGGTTTGTTTCCTATTGATGTAGCCCTAAGCAGAGACTGGCACAAATCACTTTCATGGAAAGGGGTTGCCAATCTTCCAAAAAACTTCGAGTTTCCTGAATTCTCAGCACACATTTTTTCACCCAATCTTGATGACACTTTCAGGTAATGATCAGTACCCCAATCCCAATTGGCTCAACCAATTTCGTTCTTCTAGGTTAAACCATTCGTTGGCAGTAACAGTTTTAATTTTTAGGTTTCACTCTGTTTTCTCCTATATGGATACATGTAGTAGGAACTCTAAATCAAACACCTTTTGTGCTAGCTCTTTGAAACTTGACACAATAATGTAGCTTCAAGTTCCATCTCTATGGTTTGTTTCCTATTGATGTAGCCCTAAGCAGAGACCGGCGCAAATCACTTTCATGGAAAGGGGTTGCCAAGCTTCCAAAAAACTACGAGTTTCCTGAAATCTCAGCACACATTTTTTCACCCAACCTTGATGACACTTTCAGGTAATGATCAGTACCCCAATCCCACTTGGCTCACCAAATTTCGTTCTTCTAGGTTAAACCGTTCATTGGCAGTAACAGGTTTAATTTTTAGGTTTCACTATGTTTTCTCCTATATGGATACATGTAGTTGGAACTCTAAATCAAACACGGTTTGTTGAAGCTCTTTGAAACTCGACACAATAAAGTAGCTCCAAGTTCTATCTCTATGGTTTGTTTCCTATTGATGTAGCCCAAGCAGAGACTGGCACAAATCACTTTCATGGAAAGGGGTTGCCAATCTTCCAAAAAACTACGAGTTTCCTGAAATCTCAGCACACATTTTTTCACCCAATCTTGATGACACTTTCAGGTAATGATCAGTACCCAATCCCACTTGGCTCACCAAGTTTCGTTCTTCTAGGTTAAACCGTTCGTTGGCAGTAACAGTTTTAATTTTTAGGTTTCACTCTGTTTTCTCCTATATGGATACATGTAGTTGGAAGTCTAAATCAAACACGGTTTGTGCTAGCTCTTTGAAACTTGACACAATAAAGTAGCTCCAAGTTCTCTCTCTATGGTTTGTTTCCTATTAATGTAGCCCTAAGCAGAGACTGGCGCAAATCAGTTTCATTTAAAGGGGTTGCCAAGCTTCCAAAAAACTACGAGTTTCCTGAAATCTCAGCACACATTTTTTCACCCAATCTTGATGACACTTTCCGGTAATGATCAGTACCCCAATCCCACTTGTCTCACCAAATTTCGTTATTCTAGGTTAAACTGTTCGTTGGCAGTAACAGTTTTAATTTTTAGGTTTCACTCAATTTTCTCCCATATGAATACATGTAGTTGGAACTCTAAATCAAACACAGTTTGTGCTAGCTCTTTGAAACTTGACACAATAAAGTAGCTCCATGTTCTATCTCTATGGTTTGTTTCCTATTGATGTAGCCCTAAGCAGAGACTGGCGCAAATCACTTTCATAGAAAGGGGTTGCCAATCTTCCAAAAAACTACGAGTTTCCTGAAATCTCAGCACACATTTTTTCACCCAATCTTGATGACACTTTCAGGTAATGATCAGTACAACAAATCCCACTTGGGTCACCAAGTTTCGTTCCTCTAGGTTAAACCGTTCATTGGCAGTAACAGTTTTAATTTTTAGGTTTCACTCTGTTTTCTCCTATATGGATACATGTAGTTGGAACTCTAAATCAAACACGGTTTGTGCTAGCTCTTTGAAACTTGACACAATAAAGTAGCTCCAAGTTCTATCTCTATGGTTTGTTTCCTATTGATGTAGCCCTAAGCAGAGACTGGCGCAAATCACTTTCATGGAAAGGGGTTGCCAAGCTTCCAAAAAACTACGAGTTTCCTGAAATCTCAGCACACATTTTTTCACCCAATCTTGATGAAACTTTCAGGTAATGATCACTACCCCAATCCCACTTCGCTCACCAAATTTCGTTCTTCTAGGTTAAACCGTTCGTTGGCAGTAACAGTTTTGATTTTTAGGTTTCACTCTGTTTTCTCCTATATGGATACATGTAGTTGGAACTCTAAATCAAACACGGTTTTTGCTAGCTCTTTGAAACTTGACACAATAAAGTAGCTCCAAGTTCTATCTCTATGGTTTGTTTCCTATTGATGTAGCCCTAAGCAGAGACTGGCACAAATCACTTTCATGGAAAGGGGTTGCCAATCTTCCAAAAAACTACGAGTTTCCTGAATTCTCAGCACACATTTTTTCACCCAATCTTGATGACACTTTCAGGTAATGATCAGTACCCCAATCCCAATTGGCTCAACCAATTTCGTTCTTCTAGGTTAAACCATTCGTTGGCAGTAACAGTTTTAATTTTTAGGTTTCACTCTGTTTTCTCCTATATGGATACATGTAGTAGGAACTCTAAATCAAACACCTTTTGTGCTAGCTCTTTGAAACTTGACACAATAATGTAGCTTCAAGTTCCATCTCTATGGTTTGTTTCCTATTGATGTAGCCCTAAGCAGAGACCGGCGCAAATCACTTTCATGGAAAGGGGTTGCCAAGCTTCCAAAAAACTACGAGTTTCCTGAAATCTCAGCACACATTTTTTCACCCAACCTTGATGACACTTTCAGGTAATGATCAGTACCCCAATCCCACTTGGCTCACCAAATTTCGTTCTTCTAGGTTAAACCGTTCATTGGCAGTAACAGGTTTAATTTTTAGGTTTCACTATGTTTTCTCCTATATGGATACATGTAGTTGGAACTCTAAATCAAACACGGTTTGTTGAAGCTCTTTGAAACTCGACACAATAAATTAGCTCCAAGTTCTATCTCTATGGTTTGTTTCCTATTGATGTAGCCCAAGCAGAGACTGGCACAAATCACTTTCATGGAAAGGGGTTGCCAATCTTCCAAAAAACTACGAGTTTCCTGAAATCTCAGCACACATTTTTTCACCCAATCTTGATGACACTTTCAGGTAATGATCAGTACCCAATCCCACTTGGCTCACCAAGTTTCGTTCTTCTAGGTTAAACCGTTCGTTGGCAGTAACAGTTTTAATTTTTAGGTTTCACTCTCTTTTCTCCTATATGGATACATGTAGTTGGAAGTCTAAATCAAACACGGTTTGTGCTAGCTCTTTGAAACTTGACACAATAAAGTAGCTCCAAGTTCTCTCTCTATGGTTTGTTTCCTATTAATGTAGCCCTAAGCAGAGACTGGCGCAAATCAGTTTCATTTAAAGGGGTTGCCAAGCTTCCAAAAAACTACGAGTTTCCTGAAATCTCAGCACACATTTTTTCACCCAATCTTGATGACACTTTCCGGTAATGATCAGTACCCCAATCCCACTTGTCTCACCAAATTTCGTTATTCTAGGTTAAACTGTTCGTTGGCAGTAACAGTTTTAATTTTTAGGTTTCACTCAATTTTCTCCTATATGAATACATATAGTTGGAACTCTAAATCAAACACGGTTTGTGCTAGCTCTTTGAAACTTGACACAATAAAGTAGCTCCAAGTTCTATCTCTATGGTTTGTTTCCTACTGATGTAGCCCTAAGCAGAGACTGGCGCAAATCACTTTCATGGAAAGGGGTTGCCAAGCTTCCAAAAAACTACGAGTTTCCTGAAATCTCAGCACACATTTTTTCACCCAATCTTGATGACACTTTCAGGTAATGATCAGTACAACAAATCCCACTTGGTTCACCAAGTTTCGTTCTTCTAGGTTAAACATTTCGTTGGCAGTAACAGTTTTAATTTTTAGGTTTCACTCTGTTTTCTCCTATATGGATACATGTAGTTGGAACTCTAAATCAAACACGGTTTGTGCTAGCTACTTGAAACTTGACACAATAAAGTAGCTCCAAGTTCTATCTCTATGGTTTGTTTCCTATTGATGTAGCCCTAAGCAGAGACTGGCGCAAATCACTTTCATGGAAAGGGGTGAATAGCTTCCAAAAAACTACGAGTTTCCTGAAATCTCAGCACACATTTTTTCACCCAATCTTGATGACACTTTCATGTAATGATCAGTACCCCAATCCCACTTGGCTCACCAAATTTCGTTCTTCTAGGTTAAACCGTTCGTTGGCAGTAACAGTTTTAATTTTTAGGTTTCACTCTGTTTTCTCCTATATGGATACATGTAGTTGGAACTCTAAATCAAACACGGTTTGTGCTAGCTCTTTGAAACTTGACACAATAAAGTAGCTCCAAGTTCTATCTCTATGGTTTGTTTCCTATTGATGTAGCCCTAAGCAGAGACTGGCGCAAATCACTTTCATTGAAAGGGGTTGACAATCTTCCAAAAAACTACGAGTTTCCTGAAATCTCAGCACACATT
The DNA here is from genome assembly GCF_964194105.1 of Spermophilus citellus. NCBI lineage: Eukaryota > Metazoa > Chordata > Mammalia > Rodentia > Sciuridae > Spermophilus > Spermophilus citellus. The sequence goes on along the minus strand of NW_027673037.1, from coordinate 175,314 downwards.
TTTTCAACCAATCTTGATTACACTTTCAGGTAAAAATCAGTACCCCAATCCCACTTGGCTCACAAATTTCGTTCTTCTAGGTTAAACCATTCGTTGGCAGTAACAGTTTTAATTTTTAGGTTTCAGTCTGTTTTCTCCTATATGGATACATGTAGTTGGAACTCTAAATCAAACACGGTTTGTGCTAGCTCTTTGAAACTTGACACAATAAAGTAGCTCCAAGTTCTATCTCTATGGTTTGTTTCCTATTGATGTAGCCCTAAGCAGAGACTGGCGCAAATCACTTTCATGGAAAGGGGTTGCAAAGGTTCCAAAAAACTACGAGTTTCCTAAAATATCAGCACACATTTTTTCACCCAATCTTGATGACACTTTCAGGTAATGATCAGTACCCCAATCACAATTGGCTCACCAAATTTCGTTCTTCTAGGTTAAACCATTCGTTGGCAGTAACAGTTTTAATTTTTAGGTTTCACTCTGTTTTCTCCTATATGGATACATGTAGTTGGAACTCTAAATCAAACACGGTTTGTGCTAGCTCTTTGAAACTTGACACAGTTAAGTAGCTCCAAGTTCTATCTCTATGGTTTGTTTCCTATTGATGTAGCCCTAAGTAGCGACTGGCGCAAATCACTTTCATGGAAAGGGGTTGCCAATCTTCCAAAAAACTACGAGTTTCCTGAAATCTCAGCGCACATTTTTTCACCCAACCTTGATGACACATTCAGGTAATGATCAGTACCCTAATCCCACTTGGCTCACCAAATTTCGTTCTTCTAGGTTAAACCGTTCGTTGGCAGTAACAGTTTTGATTTTTAGGTTTTACTCTGTTTTCTCCTATATGGATACATGTAGTTGGAACTCTAAATCAAACACGGTTTGTGCTAGCTCTTTGAAACTTGACACAATAAAGTAGCTCCAAGTTCTATCTCTATGGTTTGTTTCCTATTGATGTAGCCCTAAGCAGAGACTGGCGCAAATCACTTTCATAGAAAGGGGTTGCCAAGCTTCCAAAAAACTACGAGTTTCCTGAAATCTCAGCACACATTTTTTCACCCAATCTTGATGACACTTTCCGGTAATGATCAGTACAACAAATCCCACTTGGGTCACCAAGTTTCCTTCTTCTAGGTTAAACCGTTCGTTGGCAGTAACAGTTTTAATTTTTAGGTTTCACTCTGTTTTCTCCTATATGGATACATGTAGTTGGAAGTCTAAATCAAACACGGTTTGTGCTAGCTCTTTGAAACTTGACACAATAAAGTAGCTCCAAGTTCTCTCTCTATGGTTTGTTTCCTATTAATGTAGCCCTAAGCAGAGACTGGCGCAAATCAGTTTCATTTAAAGGGGTTGCCAAGCTTCCAAAAAACTACGAGTTTCCTGAAATCTCAGCACACATTTTTTCACCCAATCTTGATGACACTTTCCGGTAATGATCAGTACCCCAATCCCACTTGTCTCACCAAATTTCGTTATTCTAGGTTAAACTGTTCGTTGGCAGTAACAGTTTTAATTTTTAGGTTTCACTCAATTTTCTCCTATATGAATACATATAGTTGGAACTCTAAATCAAACACGGTTTGTGCTAGCTCTTTGAAACTTGACACAATAAAGTAGCTCCAAGTTCTATCTCTATGGTTTGTTTCCTACTGATGTAGCCCTAAGCAGAGACTGGCGCAAATCACTTTCATGGAAAGGGGTTGCCAAGCTTCCAAAAAACTACGAGTTTCCTGAAATCTCAGCACACATTTTTTCACCCAATCTTGATGACACTTTCAGGTAATGATCAGTACAAAAATTCCAATTGGTTCACCAAGTTTCGTTCTTCTAGGTTAAACATTTCGTTGGCAGTAACAGTTTTAATTTTTAGGTTTCACTCTGTTTTCTCCTATATGGATACATGTAGTTGGAACTCTAAATCAAACACGGTTTGTGCTAGCTACTTGAAACTTGACACAATAAAGTAGCTCCAAGTTCTATCTCTATGGTTTGTTTCCTATTGATGTAGCCCTAAGCAGAGACTGGCGCAAATCACTTTCATGGAAAGGGGTGAATAGCTTCCAAAAAACTACGAGTTTCCTGAAATCTCAGCACACATTTTTTCACCCAATCTTGATGACACTTTCATGTAATGATCAGTACCCCAATCCCACTTGGCTCACCAAATTTCGTTCTTCTAGGTTAAACCGTTCGTTGGCAGTAACAGTTTTAATTTTTAGGTTTCACTCTGTTTTCTCCTATATGGATACATGTAGTTGGAACTCTAAATCAAACACGGTTTGTGCTAGCTCTTTGAAACTTGACACAATAAAGTAGCTCCAAGTTCTATCTCTATGGTTTGTTTCCTATTGATGTAGCCCTAAGCAGAGACTGGCGCAAATCACTTTCATTGAAAGGGGTTGACAATCTTCCAAAAAACTACGAGTTTCCTGAAATCTCAGCACACATTTTTTCAACCAATCTTGATTACACTTTCAGGTAAAAATCAGTACCCCAATCCCACTTGGCTCACAAATTTCGTTCTTCTAGGTTAAACCATTCGTTGGCAGTAACAGTTTTAATTTTTAGGTTTCAGTCTGTTTTCTCCTATATGGATACATGTAGTTGGAACTCTAAATCAAACACGGTTTGTGCTAGCTCTTTGAAACTTGACACAATAAAGTAGCTCCAAGTTCTATCTCTATGGTTTGTTTCCTATTGATGTAGCCCTAAGCAGAGACTGGCGCAAATCACTTTCATGGAAAGGGGTTGCAAAGGTTCCAAAAAACTACGAGTTTCCTAAAATATCAGCACACATTTTTTCACCCAATCTTGATGACACTTTCAGGTAATGATCAGTACCCCAATCACAATTGGCTCACCAAATTTCGTTCTTCTAGGTTAAACCATTCGTTGGCAGTAACAGTTTTAATTTTTAGGTTTCACTCTGTTTTCTCCTATATGGATACATGTAGTTGGAACTCTAAATCAAACACGGTTTGTGCTAGCTCTTTGAAACTTGACACAGTTAAGTAGCTCCAAGTTCTATCTCTATGGTTTGTTTCCTATTGATGTAGCCCTAAGTAGCGACTGGCGCAAATCACTTTCATGGAAAGGGGTTGCCAATCTTCCAAAAAACTACGAGTTTCCTGAAATCTCAGCGCACATTTTTTCACCCAACCTTGATGACACATTCAGGTAATGATCAGTACCCTAATCCCACTTGGCTCACCAAATTTCGTTCTTCTAGGTTAAACCGTTCGTTGGCAGTAACAGTTTTGATTTTTAGGTTTTACTCTGTTTTCTCCTATATGGATACATGTAGTTGGAACTCTAAATCAAACACGGTTTGTGCTAGCTCTTTGAAACTTGACACAATAAAGTAGCTCCAAGTTCTATCTCTATGGTTTGTTTCCTATTGATGTAGCCCTAAGCAGAGACTGGCGCAAATCACTTTCATAGAAAGGGGTTGCCAAGCTTCCAAAAAACTACGAGTTTCCTGAAATCTCAGCACACATTTTTTCACCCAATCTTGATGACACTTTCCGGTAATGATCAGTACAACAAATCCCACTTGGGTCACCAAGTTTCCTTCTTCTAGGTTAAACCGTTCGTTGGCAGTAACAGTTTTAATTTTTAGGTTTCACTCTGTTTTCTCCTATATGGATACATGTAGTTGGAAGTCTAAATCAAACACGGTTTGTGCTAGCTCTTTGAAACTTGACACAATAAAGTAGCTCCAAGTTCTCTCTCTATGGTTTGTTTCCTATTAATGTAGCCCTAAGCAGAGACTGGCGCAAATCAGTTTCATTTAAAGGGGTTGCCAAGCTTCCAAAAAACTACGAGTTTCCTGAAATCTCAGCACACATTTTTTCACCCAATCTTGATGACACTTTCCGGTAATGATCAGTACCCCAATCCCACTTGTCTCACCAAATTTCGTTATTCTAGGTTAAACTGTTCGTTGGCAGTAACAGTTTTAATTTTTAGGTTTCACTCAATTTTCTCCCATATGAATACATGTAGTTGGAACTCTAAATCAAACACAGTTTGTGCTAGCTCTTTGAAACTTGACACAATAAAGTAGCTCCATGTTCTATCTCTATGGTTTGTTTCCTATTGATGTAGCCCTAAGCAGAGACTGGCGCAAATCACTTTCATAGAAAGGGGTTGCCAATCTTCCAAAAAACTACGAGTTTCCTGAAATCTCAGCACACATTTTTTCACCCAATCTTGATGACACTTTCAGGTAATGATCAGTACAACAAATCCCACTTGGGTCACCAAGTTTCGTTCCTCTAGGTTAAACCGTTCATTGGCAGTAACAGTTTTAATTTTTAGGTTTCACTCTGTTTTCTCCTATATGGATACATGTAGTTGGAACTCTAAATCAAACACGGTTTGTGCTAGCTCTTTGAAACTTGACACAATAAAGTAGCTCCAAGTTCTATCTCTATGGTTTGTTTCCTATTGATGTAGCCCTAAGCAGAGACTGGCGCAAATCACTTTCATGGAAAGGGGTTGCCAAGCTTCCAAAAAACTACGAGTTTCCTGAAATCTCAGCACACATTTTTTCACCCAATCTTGATGAAACTTTCAGGTAATGATCACTACCCCAATCCCACTTCGCTCACCAAATTTCGTTCTTCTAGGTTAAACCGTTCGTTGGCAGTAACAGTTTTGATTTTTAGGTTTCACTCTGTTTTCTCCTATATGGATACATGTAGTTGGAACTCTAAATCAAACACGGTTTTTGCTAGCTCTTTGAAACTTGACACAATAAAGTAGCTCCAAGTTCTATCTCTATGGTTTGTTTCCTATTGATGTAGCCCTAAGCAGAGACTGGCACAAATCACTTTCATGGAAAGGGGTTGCCAATCTTCCAAAAAACTACGAGTTTCCTGAATTCTCAGCACACATTTTTTCACCCAATCTTGATGACACTTTCAGGTAATGATCAGTACCCCAATCCCAATTGGCTCAACCAATTTCGTTCTTCTAGGTTAAACCATTCGTTGGCAGTAACAGTTTTAATTTTTAGGTTTCACTCTGTTTTCTCCTATATGGATACATGTAGTAGGAACTCTAAATCAAACACCTTTTGTGCTAGCTCTTTGAAACTTGACACAATAATGTAGCTTCAAGTTCCATCTCTATGGTTTGTTTCCTATTGATGTAGCCCTAAGCAGAGACCGGCGCAAATCACTTTCATGGAAAGGGGTTGCCAAGCTTCCAAAAAACTACGAGTTTCCTGAAATCTCAGCACACATTTTTTCACCCAACCTTGATGACACTTTCAGGTAATGATCAGTACCCCAATCCCACTTGGCTCACCAAATTTCGTTCTTCTAGGTTAAACCGTTCATTGGCAGTAACAGGTTTAATTTTTAGGTTTCACTATGTTTTCTCCTATATGGATACATGTAGTTGGAACTCTAAATCAAACACGGTTTGTTGAAGCTCTTTGAAACTCGACACAATAAATTAGCTCCAAGTTCTATCTCTATGGTTTGTTTCCTATTGATGTAGCCCAAGCAGAGACTGGCACAAATCACTTTCATGGAAAGGGGTTGCCAATCTTCCAAAAAACTACGAGTTTCCTGAAATCTCAGCACACATTTTTTCACCCAATCTTGATGACACTTTCAGGTAATGATCAGTACCCAATCCCACTTGGCTCACCAAGTTTCGTTCTTCTAGGTTAAACCGTTCGTTGGCAGTAACAGTTTTAATTTTTAGGTTTCACTCTGTTTTCTCCTATATGGATACATGTAGTTGGAAGTCTAAATCAAACACGGTTTGTGCTAGCTCTTTGAAACTTGACACAATAAAGTAGCTCCAAGTTCTCTCTCTATGGTTTGTTTCCTATTAATGTAGCCCTAAGCAGAGACTGGCGCAAATCAGTTTCATTTAAAGGGGTTGCCAAGCTTCCAAAAAACTACGAGTTTCCTGAAATCTCAGCACACATTTTTTCACCCAATCTTGATGACACTTTCCGGTAATGATCAGTACCCCAATCCCACTTGTCTCACCAAATTTCGTTATTCTAGGTTAAACTGTTCGTTGGCAGTAACAGTTTTAATTTTTAGGTTTCACTCTGTTTTCTCCTATATGGATACATGTAGTTGGAACTCTAAATCAAACACGGTTTGTGCTAGCTACTTGAAACTTGACACAATAAAGTAGCTCCAAGTTCTATCTCTATGGTTTGTTTCCTATTGATGTAGCCCTAAGCAGAGACTGGCGCAAATCACTTTCATGGAAAGGGGTGAATAGCTTCCAAAAAACTACGAGTTTCCTGAAATCTCAGCACACATTTTTTCACCCAATCTTGATGACACTTTCATGTAATGATCAGTACCCCAATCCCACTTGGCTCACCAAATTTCGTTCTTCTAGGTTAAACCGTTCGTTGGCAGTAACAGTTTTAATTTTTAGGTTTCACTCTGTTTTCTCCTATATGGATACATGTAGTTGGAACTCTAAATCAAACACGGTTTGTGCTAGCTCTTTGAAACTTGACACAATAAAGTAGCTCCAAGTTCTATCTCTATGGTTTGTTTCCTATTGATGTAGCCCTAAGCAGAGACTGGCGCAATCACTTTCATTGAAAGGGGTTGACAATCTTCCAAAAAACTACGAGTTTCCTGAAATCTCAGCACACATTTTTTCAACCAATCTTGATTACACTTTCAGGTAAAAATCAGTACCCCAATCCCACTTGGCTCACAAATTTCGTTCTTCTAGGTTAAACCATTCGTTGGCAGTAACAGTTTTAATTTTTAGGTTTCAGTCTGTTTTCTCCTATATGGATACATGTAGTTGGAACTCTAAATCAAACACGGTTTGTGCTAGCTCTTTGAAACTTGACACAATAAAGTAGCTCCAAGTTCTATCTCTATGGTTTGTTTCCTATTGATGTAGCCCTAAGCAGAGACTGGCGCAAATCACTTTCATGGAAAGGGGTTGCAAAGGTTCCAAAAAACTACGAGTTTCCTAAAATATCAGCACACATTTTTTCACCCAATCTTGATGACACTTTCAGGTAATGATCAGTACCCCAATCACAATTGGCTCACCAAATTTCGTTCTTCTAGGTTAAACCATTCGTTGGCAGTAACAGTTTTAATTTTTAGGTTTCACTCTGTTTTCTCCTATATGGATACATGTAGTTGGAACTCTAAATCAAACACGGTTTGTGCTAGCTCTTTGAAACTTGACACAGTTAAGTAGCTCCAAGTTCTATCTCTATGGTTTGTTTCCTATTGATGTAGCCCTAAGTAGCGACTGGCGCAAATCACTTTCATGGAAAGGGGTTGCCAATCTTCCAAAAAACTACGAGTTTCCTGAAATCTCAGCGCACATTTTTTCACCCAACCTTGATGACACATTCAGGTAATGATCAGTACCCTAATCCCACTTGGCTCACCAAATTTCGTTCTTCTAGGTTAAACCGTTCGTTGGCAGTAACAGTTTTGATTTTTAGGTTTTACTCTGTTTTCTCCTATATGGATACATGTAGTTGGAACTCTAAATCAAACACGGTTTGTGCTAGCTCTTTGAAACTTGACACAATAAAGTAGCTCCAAGTTCTATCTCTATGGTTTGTTTCCTATTGATGTAGCCCTAAGCAGAGACTGGCGCAAATCACTTTCATAGAAAGGGGTTGCCAAGCTTCCAAAAAACTACGAGTTTCCTGAAATCTCAGCACACATTTTTTCACCCAATCTTGATGACACTTTCCGGTAATGATCAGTACAACAAATCCCACTTGGGTCACCAAGTTTCCTTCTTCTAGGTTAAACCGTTCGTTGGCAGTAACAGTTTTAATTTTTAGGTTTCACTCTGTTTTCTCCTATATGGATACATGTAGTTGGAACTCTAAATCAAACACGGTTTGTGCTAGCTCTTTGAAACTTGACACAATAAAGTAGCTCCAAGTTCTATCTCTATGGTTTGTTTCCTATTGATGTAGCCCTAAGCAGAGACTGGCGCAAATCACTTTCATAGAAAGGGGTTGCCAATCTTCCAAAAAACTACGAGTTTCCTGAAATCTCAGCACACAATTTTTCACCCAATCTTGATGACACTTTCAGGTAATAATCAGTACCCCAATGCCACTCGGTTCACCAAATTTCATTCTTCTAGGTGAAACCGTTCGTTGGCAGTAACAGTTTTAATTTTTAGGTTTCACTCAATTTTCTCCTATATGGATACATGTATTTGGAAGTCTAAATCAAACACGGTTTGTGCTCGCTCTTTGAAACTTGACACAATAAAGTAGCTCCAAGTTCTATCTCTATGGTTTGTTTCCTAATGTTGTAGCCCTAAGCAGAGACTGGCGCAAATCACTTTCATCGAAAGGGGTTGCCAAGGTTCCAAAAAACTACGAGTTTCAGAAATCTCAGCAGACATTTTTTCAACCAATCTTGATGACACTTTCAGGTAATGATCAGTACCCCAATCCCACTTGGCTCACCAAATTTCATTCTTCTAGGTGAAACCGTTCGTTGGCAGTAACAGCTTTAATTTTTGGTTTCACTCTGTTTTCTCCTATATGGATACATGTATTTGGAACTCTAAATCAAACACGGTTTGTGCTAGCTCTTTGAAACTTGACACAATAAAGTAGCTCCAAGTTCTATCTCTATGGTTTGTTTCCTATTGATGTAGCCCTAAGCAGAGACTGGCGCAAATCACTTTCATGGAAAGGGGTTGCCAAGCTTCCAAAAAACTACGAGTTTCCTGAAATCTCAGCACACAATTTTTCACCCAATCTTGATGACACTTTCAGGTAATAATCAGTACCCCAATGCCACTAGGTTCTCCAAATTTCATTCTTCTAGGTGAAACCGTTCGTTGGCAGTAACAGTTTTAATTTTTAGGTTTCACTCTGTTTTCTCCTATTTGGATACATGTATTTGGAAGTCTAAATCAAACACGGTTTGTGCTAGCTCTTTGAAACTTGACACAATAAAGTAGCTCCAAGTTCTATCTCCATGGTTTGTTTCCTATTGATGTAGCCCTATGCAGAGACTGGCGCAAATCACTTTCATGGAAAGGGGTTGCCAATCTTCCAAAAACTATGAGTTTCCTGAAATATCAGCACACTTTTTTCACCCAATCTTGATGACACTTTCAGGTAATAATCAGTACCCCAATGCCACTCGGTTCACCAAATTTCGTTCTTCTAGGTGAAACCGTTCGTTGGCAGTAACAGTTTTAATTTTTAGGTTTCACTCAATTTTCTCCTATATGAATACATGTATTTGGAACTCTAAATCAAACACGGTTTGTGCTCGCTCTTTGAAACTTGACACAATAAAGTAGCTCCATGTTCTATCTCTATGGTTTGTTTCCTATTGATGTAGCCCAAAGCAGAGACTGGCGCAAATCACTTTCATGTAAAGGGGTTGCCAAGGTTCCAAAAAACTACGAGTTTCCTGAAATCTCAGCACACATTTTTTCACCTAATCTTGATGACACTTTCAGGTGATGATCAGTACCCCAATCATACTTGGCTCACCAAATTTCGTTCTTCTTGTTTAAACCGTTCGTTGGCAATAACAGTTTTAATTTTTAGGTTTCACTCTGTTTTCTCCTATATGGATACATGTAGTTGGAAGTCTAAATCAAACATGGTTTGTGCTAGCTCTTTGAAACTTGACACAATAAAGTAGCTCCAAGTTCTATCTCTATGGTTTGTTTCCTATTCATGTAGTCCTAAGCAGAGACTGGCGCAAAACACTTTCATGGAAAGGGTTTGCCAAGCTTCCAAAAAACTGCGAGTTTCCTATAATCGCAGCACACTTTTTTTCACCCAATCTTGATGACACTTTCAGGTAATGATCAGTACCCCAATCCCACATGGCTCACCCAATTTCGTTCTTCTAGGTTAAACCGTTCGTTGGCAGTAACAGTTTTAATTTTTAGGTTTCACTCAATTTTCTCCTATATGAATACATATAGTTGGAACTCTAAATCAAACACGGTTTGTGCTAGCTCTTTGAAACTTGACACAATAAAGTAGCTCCATTTTCTATCTCTATGTTTTTTTTCCTATTGGTGTAGCCCTAAGCAGAGACTGGCGCAAATCACTTTAATGGAAAGGGGTTGCCAATCTTCCAAAAAACTACGAGTTTCCTGAAATCTCACCACACTTTTTTTCACCCAATCTTGATGACACTTTCAGGTAATGATCAGTACCCCAATGCCACTCGGTTCACCAAATTTCGTTCTTCTAGGTTAAACCGTTCGTTGGCAGTAACAGTTTTTATTTTTAGGTTTCACTCAATTTTCTCCTATATGAATACATGTAGTTGGAACTCTAAATCAAACACGGTTTGTGCTAGCTCTTTGAAACTTGACACAATAAAGTAGCTCCATTTTCTATCTCTATGGTTTGTTTCCTATTGATGTAGCCCTAAGCCGAGACTGGCGCAAATCACTTTCATGGAAAGGGGTTGCCAAGGTTCCAAAAAACGACGAGTTTCCTGAAATCTCAGCACACATTTTTTCACCCAATCTTGATGACACTTTCAGGTAATGATCAGTTCCCCAATCCATCTTGGCTCACCAAATTTTGTTCTTCTAGGTTAAACCGCTCATTGGCAGTAACAGTTTTAATTTTTAGGTTTCACTCTGTTTTCTTCTATATGGATACATGTAGTTGGAACTCTAAATCAAACAGGGTTTGTGCTAGCTCTTTGAAACTTGACACAATAAAGTAGCTCCAAGTTCTATCTCTATGGTTTGTTTCCTATTGATGTAGCCCTAAGCAGAGACTGGCGCAAATCACTTTCATGGAAAGGGGTTGCAAAGGTTCCAAAAAACTACGAGTTTCCTAAAATATCAGCACACATTTTTTCACCCAATCTTGATGACACTTTCAGGTAATGATCAGTACCCCAATCCCAATTGGATGACCAAATTTGGTTCTTCTAGGTTAAACCGTTCGTTGGCAGTAACAGTTTTAATTTTTAGGTTTCACTCTGTTTTCTCCTATATGGATACATGTAGTTGGAACTCTAAATCAAACACGGTTTGTGCTAGCTCTTTGAAACTTGACACAGTAAAGTAGCTCCAAGTTCTATCTCTATGGTTTGTTTCCTATTGATGTAGCCCTAAGCAGCGACTGGCGCAAATCACTTTCATGGAAAGGGGTTGCCAATCTTCCAAAAAACTACGAGTTTCCTGAAATCTCAGCACACATTTTTTCACCCAACCTTGATGACACATTCAGGTATTGATAAGACCCCAATCCCACTTGGCTCACCAAATTTCGTTCTTCTAGGTTAAACCGTTCGTTGGCAGTAACAGTTTTGATTTTTAGGTTTCACTCTGTTTTCTCCTATATGGATACATGTAGTTGGAACTCTAAATCAAACACGGTTTGTGCTAGCTCTTTGAAACTTGACACAATAAAGTAGCTCCAAGTTCTATCTCTATGGTTTGTTTCCTATTGATGTAGCCCTAAGCAGAGACTGGCGCAAATCACTTTCATTTAAAGGGTTGCCAAGCTTCCAAAAAATTACGAGTTTCCTGAAATCTCAGCACACATTTTTTCACCCAATCTTGATGACACTTTCCGGTAATGATCAGTACAACAAATCCCACTTGGGTCACCAAGTTTCCTTCTTCTAGGTTAAACCGTTCGTTGGCAGTAACAGTTTTAATTTTTAGGTTTCACTCTGTTTTCTCCTATAGGGATACATGTAGTTGGAACTCTAAGTCAAACACGGTTTGTGCTAGCTCTTTGAAACTTGACACAATAAAGTAGCTCCAAGTTCTATCTCTATGGTTTGTTTCCTATTGATGTAGCCCTAAGCAGAGACTGGCGCAAATCACTTTCATGGAAAGGGGTTGCCAAGCTTCGAAAAAACTACGAGTTTCCTGAAATCTCAGCACACATTTTTTCACCCAATCTTGATGACACTTTCAGGTAATGATCAGTACCCCAATCCCACTTGGCTCACCAAATTTCGTTATTCTAGGTTAAACCGTTCGTTGGCAGTAACAGTTTTAATTTCTAGGTTTCACTCAATTTTCTCCTATATGAATACATATAGTTGGAACTCTAAACCAAACACGGTTTGTGCTACCTCTTTGAAACTTGACACAATAAAGTAGCTCCATGTTCTATCTCTATGGTTTGTTTCCTATTGATGTAGCCTTAAGCAGAGACTGGCGCAAATCACTTTCATGGAAAGGGGTTGCCAAGGTTCCAAAAAACTACGAGTTTCCTGAAATCTCAGCACACATTTTTTCACCCAATCTTGATGACACTTTCAGGTAATGATCAGTACAACAAATCCCACTTGGTTCACCAAGTTTCGTTCTTCTAGGTTAAACATTACGTTGGCAGTAACAGTTTTAATTTTTAGGTTTCACTCTGTTTTCTCCTATATGGATACATGTATTTGGAACTCTAAATCAAACACGGTTTGTGCTAGCTCCTTGATATTTGACACAATAAAGTAGCTCCAAGTTCTGTCTGTATGGTTTGTTTCCTATTGATGTAGCCCTAAGCAGAGACTGGCGCAAATCACTTTCATGGAAAGGGGTGCCAAACTTCCAAAAAACTGCGAGTTTCCTGAAATCTCAGCACACATTTTTTCACCCAATCTTGATGACACTTTCATGTAATGATCAGTACCCCAATCCCACTTGGCTCACCAAATTTCGTTCTTCTAGGTTAAACCGTTCTTTGGCAGTAACAGTTTTAATTTTTAGGTTTCACTCTGTTTTCTCCTACATGGATACATGTAGTTGGAAGTCTAAATCAAAACGGTTTGTGCTAGCTCTTTGAAACTTGACACAATAAAGTAGCTCCAAGTTCTATCTCTATGGTTTGTTTCCTATTGATGTAGCCCTAAGCAGAGACTGGCGCAAATCACTTTCATTGAAAGTGGTTGACAATCTTCCAAAAAACTACGAGTTTCCTGAAATCTCAGCACACATTTTTTCACCCAATCTTGATGACACTTTCAGGTAATGATCAGTACCCCAATCACAATTGGCTCACCAAATGTCGTTCTTCTAGGTTAAACCGTTCGTTGGCAGTAACAGTTTTAATTTTTAGGTTTCACTCTGTTTTCTCCTATATGGATACATGTAGTTGGAACTCTAAATCAAACACGGTTTGTGCTAGCTCTTTGAAACTTGACACAGTTAAGTAGCTCCAAGTTCTATCTCTATGGTTTGTTTCCTATTGATGTAGCCCTAAGTAGCGACTGGCGCAAATCACTTTCATGGAAAGGGGTTGCCAATCTTCCAAAAAACTACGAGTTTCCTGAAATCTCAGCACACATTTTTTCACCCAACCTTGATGACACATTCAGGTAATGATCAGTACCCCAATCCCACTTGGCTCACCAAATTTCGTTCTTCTAGGTTAAACCGTTCGTTGGCAGTAACAGTTTTGATTTTTAGGTTTCACTCTGTTTTCTCCTATATGGATACATGTAGTTGGAACTCTAAATCAAACACGGTTTGTGCTAGCTCTTTGAAACTTGACACAATAAAGTAGCTCCAAGTTCTATCTCTATGGTTTGTTTCCTATTGATGTAGCCCTAAGCAGAGACTGGCGCAAATACTTTCATTTAAAGGGGTTGCCAAGCTTCCAAAAAATTACGAGTTTCCTGAAATCTCAGCACACATTTTTTCACCCAATCTTGATGACACTTTCCGGTAATGATCAGTACAACAAATCCCACTTGGGTCACCAAGTTTCCTTCTTCTAGGTTAAACCGTTCGTTGGCAGTAACAGTTTTAATTTTTAGGTTTCACTCTGTTTTCTCCTATATGGATACATGTAGTTGGAACTCTAAATCAAACACGGTTTGTGCTAGCTCTTTGAAACTTGACACAATAAAGTAGCTCCAAGTTCTATCTCTATGGTTTGTTTCCTATTGATGTAGCCCTAAGCAGAGACTGGCGCAAATCACTTTCATGGAAAGGGGTTGCCAAGCTTCGAAAAAACTACGAGTTTCCTGAAATCTCAGCACACATTTGTTCACCCAATCTTGATGACACTTTCAGGTAATGATCAGTACAACAAATCCCACTTGGGTCACCAAGTTTCGTTCTTCTAGGTTAAACCGTTCATTGGCAGTAACAGTTTTAATTTTTAGGTTTCACTCTGTTTTCTCCTATATGGATACATGTAGTTGGAACTCTAAATCAAACACGGTTTGTGCTAGCTCTTTGAAACTTGACACAATAAAGTAGCTCCAAGTTCTATCTCTGTGGTTTGTTTCCTATTGATGTAGCCCTAAGCAGAGACTGGCGCAAATCACTTTCATGGAAAGGGGTTGCCAAGGTTCCAAAAAACTACGAGTTTCCTGAAATCTCAGCACACATTTTTTCACCCAATCTTGATGAAACTTTCAGATAATGATCACTACCCCAATCGCACTTGGCTCACCAAATTTCGTTCTTCTAGGTAAAACCGTTCGTTGGCAGTAACAGTTTTAATTTTTAGGTTTCACTCTTTTTTCTCCCATATGAATACATGTAGTTGGAACTCTAAATCAAACACAGTTTGTGCTAGCTCTTTGAAACTTGACACAATAAAGTAGCTCCATGTTCTATCTCTATGGTTTGTTTCCTATTGATGTAGCCCTAAGCAGAGACTGGCGCAAATCACTTTCATAGAAAGGGGTTGCCAATCTTCCAAAAAACTACGAGTTTCCTGAAATCTCAGCACACATTTTTTCACCCAATCTTGATGACACTTTCAGGTAATGATCAGTACAACAAATCCCACTTGGGTCACCAAGTTTCGTTCCTCTAGGTTAAAGCGTTCATTGGCAGTAACAGTTTTAATTTTTAGGTTTCACTCTGTTTTCTCCTATATGGATACATGTAGTTGGAACTCTAAATCAAACACGGTTTGTGCTAGCTCTTTGAAACTTGACACAATAAAGTAGCTCCAAGTTCTATCTCTATGGTTTGTTTCCTATTGATGTAGCCCTAAGCAGAGACTGGCGCAAATCACTTTCATGGAAAGGGGTTGCCAAGCTTCCAAAAAACTACGAGTTTCCTGAAATCTCAGCACACATTTTTTCACCCAATCTTGATGAAACTTTCAGGTAATGATCACTACCCCAATCCCACTTGGCTCACCAAATTTCGTTCTTCTAGGTTAAACCGTTCGTTGGCAGTAACAGTTTTGATTTTTAGGTTTCACTCTGTTTTCTCCTATATGGATACATGTAGTTGGAACTCTAAATCAAACACGGTTTGTGCTAGCTCTTTGAAACTTGACACAGTAAAGTAGCTCCAAGTTCTATCTCTATGGTTTGTTTCCTATTGATGTAGCCCTAAGCAGAGACTGGCACAAATCACTTTCATGGAAAGGGGTTGCCAATCTTCCAAAAAACTACGAGTTTCCTGAATTCTCAGCACACATTTTTTCACCCAATCTTGATGACACTTTCAGGTAATGATCAGTACCCCAATCCCAATTGGCTCAACCAATTTCATTCTTCTAGGTTAAACCATTCGTTGGCAGTAACAGTTTTAATTTTTAGGTTTCACTCTGTTTTCTCCTATATGGATACATGTAGTAGGAACTCTAAATCAAACACCTTTTGTGCTAGCTCTTTGAAACTTGACACAATAATGTAGCTTCAAGTTCCATCTCTATGGTTTGTTTCCTATTGATGTAGCCCTAAGCAGAGACTGGCGCAAATCACTTTCATGGAAAGGGGTTGCCAAGCTTCCAAAAAACTACGAGTTTCCTGAAATCTCAGCACACATTTTTTCACCCAACCTTGATGACACTTTCAGGTAATGATCAGTACCCCAATCCCACTTGGCTCACCAAATTTCGTTCTTCTAGGTTAAACCGTTCATTGGCAGTAACAGGTTTAATTTTTAGGTTTCACTATGTTTTCTCCTATATGGATACATGTAGTTGGAACTCTAAATCAAACACGGTTTGTTGAAGCTCTTTGAAACTCGACACAATAAAGTAGCTCCAAGTTCTATCTCTATGGTTTGTTTCCTATTGATGTAGCCCAAGCAGAGACTGGCACAAATCACTTTCATGGAAAGGGGTTGCCAATCTTCCAAAAAACTACGAGTTTCCTGAAATCTCAGCACACATTTTTTCACCCAATCTTGATGACACTTTCAGGTAATGATCAGTACCCAATCCCACTTGGCTCACCAAGTTTCGTTCTTCTAGGTTAAACCGTTCGTTGGCAGTAACAGTTTTAATTTTTAGGTTTCACTCTGTTTTCTCCTATATGGATACATGTAGTTGGAAGTCTAAATCAAACACGGTTTGTGCTAGCTCTTTGAAACTTGACACAATAAAGTAGCTCCAAGTTCTCTCTCTATGGTTTGTTTCCTATTAATGTAGCCCTAAGCAGAGACTGGCGCAAATCAGTTTCATTTAAAGGGGTTGCCAAGCTTCCAAAAAACTACGAGTTTCCTGAAATCTCAGCACACATTTTTTCACCCAATCTTGATGACACTTTCCGGTAATGATCAGTACCCCAATCCCACTTGTCTCACCAAATTTCGTTATTCTAGGTTAAACTGTTCGTTGGCAGTAACAGTTTTAATTTTTAGGTTTCACTCAATTTTCTCCTATATGAATACATATAGTTGGAACTCTAAATCAAACACGGTTTGTGCTAGCTCTTTGAAACTTGACACAATAAAGTAGCTCCAAGTTCTATCTCTATGGTTTGTTTCCTACTGATGTAGCCCTAAGCAGAGACTGGCGCAAATCACTTTCATGGAAAGGGGTTGACAATCTTCCAAAAAACTACGAGTTTCCTGAAATCTCAGCACACATTTTTTCACCCAATCTTGATGACACTTTCAGGTAATGATCAGTACAACAAATCCCACTTGGTTCACCAAGTTTCGTTCTTCTAGGTTAAACATTTCGTTGGCAGTAACAGTTTTAATTTTTAGGTTTCACTCTGTTTTCTCCTATATGGATACATGTAGTTGGAACTCTAAATCAAACACGGTTTGTGCTAGCTACTTGAAACTTGACACAATAAAGTAGCTCCAAGTTCTATCTCTATGGTTTGTTTCCTATTAATGTAGCCCTAAGCAGAGACTGGCGCAAATCAGTTTCATTTAAAGGGGTTGCCAAGCTTCCAAAAAACTACGAGTTTCCTGAAATCTCAGCACACATTTTTTCACCCAATCTTGATGACACTTTCCGGTAATGATCAGTACCCCAATCCCACTTGTCTCACCAAATTTCGTTATTCTAGGTTAAACTGTTCGTTGGCAGTAACAGTTTTAATTTTTAGGTTTCACTCAATTTTCTCCTATATGAACACATATAGTTGGAACTCTAAATCAAACACGGTTTGTGCTAGCTCTTTGAAACTTGACACAATAAAGTAGCTCCAAGTTCTATCTCTATGGTTTGTTTCCTACTGATGTAGCCCTAAGCAGAGACTGGCGCAAATCACTTTCATGGAAAGGGGTTGACAATCTTCCAAAAAACTACGAGTTTCCTGAAATCTCAGCACACATTTTTTCACCCAATCTTGATGACACTTTCAGGTAATGATCAGTACAACAAATCCCACTTGGTTCACCAAGTTTCGTTCTTCTAGGTTAAACATTTCGTTGGCAGTAACAGTTTTAATTTTTAGGTTTCACTCTGTTTTCTCCTATATGGATACATGTAGTTGGAACTCTAAATCAAACACGGTTTGTGCTAGCTACTTGAAACTTGACACAATAAAGTAGCTCCAAGTTCTATCTCTATGGTTTGTTTCCTATTGATGTAGCCCTAAGCAGAGACTGGCGCAAATCACTTTCATGAAAAGGGGTGAATAGCTTCCAAAAAACTACGAGTTTCCTGAAATCTCAGCACACATTTTTTCACCCAATCTTGATGACACTTTCATGTAATGATCAGTACCCCAATCCCACTTGGCTCACCAAATTTCGTTCTTCTAGGTTAAACCGTTCGTTGGCAGTAACAGTTTTAATTTTTAGGTTTCACTCTGTTTTCTCCTATATGGATACATGTAGTTGGAACTCTAAATCAAACACGGTTTGTGCTAGCTCTTTGAAACTTGACACAATAAAGTAGCTCCAAGTTCTATCTCTATGGTTTGTTTCCTATTGATGTAGCCCTAAGCAGAGACTGGCGCAAATCACTTACATTGAAAGGGGTTGACAATCTTCCAAAAAACTACGAGTTTCCTGAAATCTCAGCACACATTTTTTCAACCAATCTTGATTACACTTTCAGGTAAAAATCAGTACCCCAATCCCACTTGGCTCACAAATTTCGTTCTTCTAGGTTAAACCATTCGTTGGCAGTAACAGTTTTAATTTTTAGGTTTCAGTCTGTTTTCTCCTATATGGATACATGTAGTTGGAACTCTAAATCAAACACGGTTTGTGCTAGCTCTTTGAAACTTGACACAATAAAGTAGCTCCAAGTTCTATCTCTATGGTTTGTTTCCTATTGATGTAGCCCTAAGCAGAGACTGGCGCAAATCACTTTCATGGAAAGGGGTTGCAAAGGTTCCAAAAAACTACGAGTTTCCTAAAATATCAGCACACATTTTTTCACCCAATCTTGATGACACTTTCAGGTAATGATCAGTACCCCAATCACAATTGGCTCACCAAATTTCGTTCTTCTAGGTTAAACCATTCGTTGGCAGTAACAGTTTTAATTTTTAGGTTTCACTCTGTTTTCTCCTATATGGATACATGTAGTTGGAACTCTAAATCAAACACGGTTTGTGCTAGCTCTTTGAAACTTGACACAGTTAAGTAGCTCCAAGTTCTATCTCTATGGTTTGTTTCCTATTGATGTAGCCCTAAGTAGCGACTGGCGCAAATCACTTTCATGGAAAGGGGTTGCCAATCTTCCAAAAAACTACGAGTTTCCTGAAATCTCAGCGCACATTTTTTCACCCAACCTTGATGACACATTCAGGTAATGATCAGTACCCCAATCCCACTTGGCTCACCAAATTTCGTTCTTCTAGGTTAAACCGTTCGTTGGCAGTAACAGTTTTGATTTTTAGGTTTTACTCTGTTTTCTCCTATATGGATACATGTAGTTGGAACTCTAAATCAAACACGGTTTGTGCTAGCTCTTGAAACTTGACACAATAAAGTAGCTCCAAGTTCTATCACTATGGTTTGTTTCCTATTGATGTAGCCCTAAGCAGAGACTGGCGCAAATCACTTTCATTTAAAGGGGTTGCCAAGCTTCCAAAAAATTACGAGTTTCCTGAAATCTCAGCACACATTTTTTCACCCAATCTTGATGACACTTTCCGGTAATGATCAGTACAACAAATCCCACTTGGGTCACCAAGTTTCCTTCTTCTAGGTTAAACCGTTCGTTGGCAGTAACAGTTTTAATTTTTAGGTTTCACTCTGTTTTCTCCTATATGGATACATGTAGTTGGAACTCTAAATCAAACACGGTTTGTGCTAGCTCTTTGAAACTTGACACAATAAAGTAGCTCCAAGTTCTATCTCTATGGTTTGTTTCCTATTGATGTAGCCCTAAGCAGAGACTGGCGCAAATCACTTTCATAGAAAGGGGTTGCCAATCTTCCAAAAAACTACGAGTTTCCTGAAATCTCAGCACACATTTTTTCACCCAATCTTGATGACACTTTCAGGTAATGATCAGTACAACAAATCCCACTTGGGTCACCAAGTTTCGTTCTTCTAGGTTAAACCGTTCATTGGCAGTAACAGTTTTAATTTTTAGGTTTCACTCTGTTTTCTCCTATATGGATACATGTAGTTGGAACTCTAAATCAAACACGGTTTGTGCTAGCTCTTTGAAACTTGACACAATAAAGTAGCTCCAAGTTCTATCTCTATGGTTTGTTTTCTATTGATGTAGCCCTAAGCAGAGACTGGCGCAAATCACTTTCATGGAAAGGGGTTGCCAAGCTTCCAAAAAACTACGAGTTTCCTGAAATCTCAGCACACATTTTTTCACCCAATCTTGATGAAACTTTCAGGTAATGATCACTACCCCAATCCCACTTGGCTCACCAAATTTCGTTCTTCTAGGTTAAACCGTTCGTTGGCAGTAACAGTTTTAATTTTTAGGTTTCACTCTTTTTTCTCCCATATGAATACATGTAGTTGGAACTCTAAATCAAACACAGTTTGTGCTAGCTCTTTGAAACTTGACACAATAAAGTAGCTCCATGTTCTATCTCTATGGTTTGTTTCCTATTGATGTAGCCCTAAGCAGAGACTGGCGCAAATCACTTTCATAGAAAGGGGTTGCCAATCTTCCAAAAAAACTACGAGTTTCCTGAAATCTCAGCACACATTTTTTCACCCAATCATCATGACATTTTCAGGTAATGATCAGTACAACAAATCCCACTTGGGTCACCATGTTTCATTCTTCTAGGTTAAACCGTTCGTTGGCAGTAACAGTTTTAGTTTTTAGGTTTCACTCTGTTTTCTCCTATATGGATACATGTAGTTGGAACTCTAAATCAAACAGGGTTTGTGCTAGCTCTTTGTAACTTGACACAATAAAGTAGCTCCAAGTTCTATCTCTATGGTTTGTTTCCTATTGATGTAGCCCTAAGCAGAGACTGGCGCAAATCACTTTCATGGAAAGGAGTTGCAAAGGTTCCAAAAAACTACGAGTTTCCTAAAATATCAGCACACATTTTTTCACCCAATCTTGATGACACTTTCAGGTAATGATCAGTACCCCAATCACAATTGGCTCACCAAATTTCGTTCTTCTAGGTTAAACCGTTCGTTGGCAGTAACAGTTTTAATTTTTAGGTTTCACTCTGTTTTCTCCTATATGGATACATGTAGTTGGAACTCTAAATCAAACACGGTTTGTGCTAGCTCTTTGAAACTTGACACAGTTAAGTAGCTCCAAGTTCTATCTCTATGGTTTGTTTCCTATTGATGTAGCCCTAAGTAGCGACTGGCGCAAATCACTTTCATGGAAAGGGGTTGCCAATCTTCCAAAAAACTACGAGTTTCCTGAAATCTCAGCACACATTTTTTCACCCAACCTTGATGACACATTCAGGTAATGATCAGTACCCCAATCCCACTTGGCTCACCAAATTTCGTTCTTCTAGGTTAAACCGTTCGTTGGCAGTAACAGTTTTGATTTTTAGGTTTCACTCTGTTTTCTCCTATATGGATACATGTAGTTGGAACTCTAAATCAAACACGGTTTGTGCTAGCTCTTTGAAACTTGACACAATAAAGTAGCTCCAAGTTCTATCTCTATGGTTTGTTTCCTATTGATGTAGCCCTAAGCAGAGACTGGCACAAATCACTTTCATTTAAAGGGGTTGCCAAGCTTCCAAAAAATTACGAGTTTCCTGAAATCTCAGCACACATTTTTTCACCCAATCTTGATGACACTTTCCGGTAATGATCAGTACAACAAATCCCACTTTGGTCACCAAGTTTCGTTCCTCTAGGTTAAACCGTTCGTTGGCAGTAACAGTTTTAATTTTTAGGTTTCACTCTGTTTTCTCCTATATGGATACATGTAGTTGGAACTCTAAATCAAACACGGTTTGTGCTAGCTCTTTGAAACTTGACACAATAAAGTAGCTCCGAGTTCTATCTCTATGGTTTGTTTCCTATTGATGTAGCCCTAAGCAGAGACTGGCGCAAATCACTTTCATGGAAAGGGGTTGCCAAGCTTCCAAAAAACTACGAGTTTCCTGAAATCTCAGCACACATTTTTTCACCCAATCTTGATGAAACTTTCAGGTAATGATCACTACCCCAATCCCACTTGGCTCACCAAATTTCGTTCTTCTAGGTTAAACCGTTCGTTGGCAGTAACAGTTTTGATTTTTAGGTTTCACTCTGTTTTCTCCTATATGGATACATGTAGTTGGAACTCTAAATCAAACACGGTTTGTGCTAGCTCTTTGAAACTTGACACAATAAAGTAGCTCCAAGTTCTATCTCTATGGTTTGTTTCCTATTGATGTAGCCCTAAGCAGAGACTGGCACAAATCACTTTCATGGAAAGGGGTTGCCAATCTTCCAAAAAACTACGAGTTTCCTGAATTCTCAGCACACATTTTTTCACCCAATCTTGATGACACTTTCAGGTAATGATCAGTACCCCAATCCCAATTGGCTCAACCAATTTCGTTCTTCTAGGTTAAACCATTCGTTGGCAGTAACAGTTTTAATTTTTAGGTTTCACTCTGTTTTCTCCTATATGGATACATGTAGTAGGAACTCTAAATCAAACACCTTTTGTGCTAGCTCTTTGAAACTTGACACAATAATGTAGCTTCAAGTTCCATCTCTATGGTTTGTTTCCTATTGATGTAGCCCTAAGCAGAGACCGGCGCAAATCACTTTCATGGAAAGGGGTTGCCAAGCTTCCAAAAAACTACGAGTTTCCTGAAATCTCAGCACACATTTTTTCACCCAACCTTGATGACACTTTCAGGTAATGATCAGTACCCCAATCCCACTTGGCTCACCAAATTTCGTTCTTCTAGGTTAAACCGTTCATTGGCAGTAACAGGTTTAATTTTTAGGTTTCACTATGTTTTCTCCTATATGGATACATGTAGTTGGAACTCTAAATCAAACACGGTTTGTTGAAGCTCTTTGAAACTCGACACAATAAAGTAGCTCCAAGTTCTATCTCTATGGTTTGTTTCCTATTGATGTAGCCCAAGCAGAGACTGGCACAAATCACTTTCATGGAAAGGGGTTGCCAATCTTCCAAAAAACTACGAGGTTCCTGAAATCTCAGCACACATTTTTTCACCCAATCTTGATGACACTTTCAGGTAATGATCAGTACCCAATCCCACTTGGCTCACCAAGTTTCGTTCTTCTAGGTTAAACCGTTCGTTGGCAGTAACAGTTTTAATTTTTAGGTTTCACTCTGTTTTCTCCTATATGGATACATGTAGTTGGAAGTCTAAATCAAACACGGTTTGTGCTAGCTCTTTGAAACTTGACACAATAAAGTAGCTCCAAGTTCTCTCTCTATGGTTTGTTTCCTATTAATGTAGCCCTAAGCAGAGACTGGCGCAAATCAGTTTCATTTAAAGGGGTTGCCAAGCTTCCAAAAAACTACGAGTTTCCTGAAATCTCAGCACACATTTTTTCACCCAATCTTGATGACACTTTCCGGTAATGATCAGTACCCCAATCCCACTTGTCTCACCAAATTTCGTTCTTCTAGGTTAAACCGTTCGTTGGCAGTAACAGTTTTAATTTTTAGGTTTCACTCAATTTTCTCCTATATGAATACATATAGTTGGAACTCTAAATCAAACACGGTTTGTGCTAGCTCTTTGAAACTTGACACAATAAAGTAGCTCCAAGTTCTATCTCTATGGTTTGTTTCCTATTGATGTAGCCCTAAGCAGAGACTGGCGCAAATCACTTTCATGGAAAGGGGTGAATAGCTTCCAAAAAACTACGAGTTTCCTGAAATCTCAGCACACATTTTTTCACCCAATCTTGATGACACTTTCATGTAATGATCAGTACCCCAATCCCACTTGGCTCACCAAATTTCGTTCTTCTAGGTTAAACCGTTCGTTGGCAGTAACAGTTTTAATTTTTAGGTTTCACTCTGTTTTCTCCTATATGGATACATGTAGTTGGAACTCTAAATCAAACACGGTTTGTGCTAGCTCTTTGAAACTTGACACAATAAAGTAGCTCCAAGTTCTATCTCTATGGTTTGTTTCCTATTGATGTAGCCCTAAGCAGAGACTGGCGCAAATCACTTTCATTGAAAGGGGTTGACAATCTTCCAAAAAACTACGAGTTTCCTGAAATCTCAGCACACATTTTTTCAACCAATCTTGATTACACTTTCAGGTAAAAATCAGTACCCCAATCCCACTTGGCTCACAAATTTCGTTCTTCTAGGTTAAACCATTCGTTGGCAGTAACAGTTTTAATTTTTAGGTTTCAGTCTGTTTTCTCCTATATGGATACATGTAGTTGGAACTCTAAATCAAACACGGTTTGTGCTAGCTCTTTGAAACTTGACACAATAAAGTAGCTCCAAGTTCTATCTCTATGGTTTGTTTCCTATTGATGTAGCCCTAAGCAGAGACTGGCGCAAATCACTTTCATGGAAAGGGGTTGCCAATCTTCCAAAAAACTACGAGTTTCCTGAAATCTCAGCACACATTTTTTTAACCCAATCTTGATGACACTTTCAGGTAATGATCAGTACCCCAATCCACTTGGCTCACCAAATTACATTCTTGTAGGTTAAACCGTTCGTTGGCAGTAAGAGTTTTAATTTTTAGCTTTCACTCTGTTTTCTCCTATATGGATACATGTAGTTGGAAGTCTAAATCAAACACGGTTTGTGCTAGCTCTTTGAAACTTGACACAATAAAGTAGCTCCAAGTTCTATCTCTATGGTTTGTTTCCTATTGATGTAGCCCTATGCAGAGACTGGTGCAAATCACTTTCATTTAAAGAGGTTGCAAGCTTCCAAAAAACTACGAGTTTAATGAAATCTCAGCACACATTTTTTCACCCAATCTTGATGACACTTTCAGGTAATGATCACTACCCCAATCCCACTTGGCTCACCAAATTTCGTTCTTCTAGGTTAAACCGTTCGTCGGCAGAAACAGTTTTAATTTTTAGGTTTCACTCTGTTTTCTCCTATATGGATACATGTAGTTGGAAGTCTAAATCAAAAACGGTTTGTGCCAGCTCTTTGAAACTTGACACAATAAAGTAGCTCCAAGTTCTATCTCTATGGTTTGTTTCCTATTGATGTAGCCCTAAGCAGAGACTGGCGCACATGACTTTCATGGAAAGGGGTTGCCAAGGTTCCAAAAAACTACGAGTTTCCTGAAATCTCAGCACACATTTTTTCACCCAATCTTGATGACACTTTCAGGTAATGATCAGTACCCCAATCCCACTTGGCTCACCAAATTTCGTTCTTGTAGGTTAAACCTTTCGTTGGCAGTAACAGTTTGAATTTGTAGGTTTCACTCTGTTTTCTCCTATATGGATACATGTAGTTGGAAGTCTAAATCAAACACGGTTTGTGCTAGCTCTTTGAAACTTGACACAATAAAGTAGCTCCAAGTTCTATCTCTATGGTTTGTTTCCTATTGATGTAGCCCTAAGCAGAGACTGGCGCAAATCACTTTCATGGAAAGGGGTTGCAAAGGTTCCAAAAAACTACGAGTTTCCGGAAATCTCAGCTCACATTTTTTCACCCAATCTTGATGAAACTTTCAGGTAATGATCACTACCCCAATCCAACTTGGCTCAAGAAATTTCGTTCTTCTAGGTTAAACCGTTCGTTGGCAGTAACAGTTTTAATTTTTAGGTTTCTCTCTGTTTTCTCCTATATGGATACATGTAGTTGGAACTCTAAATCAAACACGGTTTGTGCTAGCTTTTTGAAACTTGACACAATAAAGTAGCTCCAAGTTGTTTCTCTATGGTTTGTTTCCTATTGATGTAGCCCTAAGCAGAGACTGGTGCAAATCACTTTCATTCACAGGGGTTGCCAATCTTCCAAAAAACTACGAGTTTCCTGAAATCTCAGCACACATTTTTTCACCCAATCTTGATGACACGTTCAGGTAATGATCAGTACCCCAATCCCACTTGGCTCACCAAATTTTGTTCTTGTAGGTTAAACCTTTGGTTGGCAGTAACAGTTTTAATTTGTAGGTTTCACTCTGTTTTCTCCTATATGGATACATGTAGTTGGAAGTCTAAATCAAACACGGTTTGTGCTAGCTCTTTGAAACTTGACACAATAAAGTAGCTCCTAGTTCTATCTCTATGGTTTGTTTCCTATTGATGTAGCCCTAAGCAGAGACTGGCACAAATCACTTTCATGGAAAGGGGTTGCCAATCTTCCAAAAAACTACGAGTTTCCTGAAATCTCAGCACAAATTTTTTCACCCAATCTTCATGACACTTTCAGGTAATGATCAGTAAACAAATCCCACTTGGGTCACCATGTTTCGTTCTTCTAGGTTAAACCGTTCGTTGGCAGTAACAGTTTTAATTTTTAGGTTTCACTCTGTTTTCTCCTATATGGATACATGTAGTTAGAAGTCCAAATCAAAAAGGGTTTGTGATAGCTCTTTGAAACTTGACACAATAAAGTAGCTCCAAGTTCTATCTCTATGGTATGTTTCCTATTGATGTAGCCCTAAGCAGAGACTGGCGCAAATCACTTTCATGGAAAGGGGTTGCCAATGTTCCAAAAAACTATGAGTTTCCTGAAATCTCAGCACACATTTTTTCACCCAATCTTGATGACACTTTCAGGTAATGATCAGTACCCTAATCCCACTTGGCTCACCAAATTTCGTTCTTCTAGGTTACACCGTTCGTTGGCAGTAACAGTTTTAATTTTTAGGTTTCACTCTGTTTTCTCCTATATGGATACATGTAGTTGGAAGTCTAAATCAAACACGGTTTGTGCTAGCTCTTTGAAACTTGACACAATAAATTAGCTCCAAGTTCTATCTCTATGGTTTGTTTCCTATTTATGTAGCCCTAAGCAGAGACTGGCACAAATCACTTTCATGGAAAGGGGTTGCCAATCTTCCAAAAAACTACGAGTTTCCTGAAATCTCAGCGCACATTTTTTCACCCAATCTTGATGACACTTTCAGGTAATGATCAGTACCCCAATCCCACTTGACTCACCAAATTTCGATCTTCTAGGTTAAACCGTTCGTTGGCAGTAACAGTTTTAATTTTTAGGTTTCACTCTGTTTTCTCCTATATGGATACATGTAGTTGGAAGTCTAAATCAAACACGGTTGGTGCTAGCTCTTTGAAACTTGATACAATAAAGTAGCTCCAAGTTCGATCTCTATGGTTTGTTTCCTATTGAGGTAGCCCTATGCAGAGACTGGTGCAAATCACTTTCATTTAAAGGGGTTGCCAAGCTTCCAAAAAACTACGAGTTTCCTGAAATCTCAGCACACATTTTTTAACCCAATCTTGATGACACTTTCAGGTAATGATCAGTACCCCAATCCCACTTGGCTCACCAAATTTCGTTCTTCTAGGTTAAACCGTTCGTCGGCAGTAACAGTTTTAATTTTTAGGTTTCACTCTGTTTTCTCCTATATGGATACATGTAGTTGGAACTCTAAATCAAAAACAGTTTGTGCTAGCTCTTTGAAACTTGACACAATAAAGTAGCTCCAAGTTCTATCTCTATGGTTTGTTTCCTATTGATGTAGCCCTAAGCCGAGACTGGGGCAAATCACTTTCATGGAAAGGGGTTGCCAAGCTTCCAAAAAACTACGAGTTTCCTGAAATCTCAGCACACATTTTTTCACCCAATCTTGATGACACTTACAGGTAATGATCAGTACCCCAATCCCACTTGGCTCACCAAATTTAGTTCTTGTAGGTTATACCGTTCGTTGGCAGTAACAGTTTTAATTTTTAGGTTTCACTCTGTTTTCTCCTATATGGATACATGTAGTTGGAAGTCAAAATCAAACACGGTTTGTGCTAGCTCTTTGAAACTTGACACAATAAAGTAGCTCCAAGTTCTATCTCTATGGTTTCTTTCCTATTTATGCAGCCCTAAGCAGAGAGTGGCACAAATCACTTTCATGGAAAGGGGTTGCCAATCTTCCAAAAAACTACGAGTTTCCTGAAATCTCAGCTCACATTTTTTCACCCAATCTTGATGACACTTTCAGGTAATGATCAGTACCCCAATCCCACTTGGCTCACCAAATTTCGTTCTTCTAGGTAAAACCGTTCGTTGGCAGTAACAGTTTTAATTTTTAGGTTTCACTCTGTTTTCTCCTATATGGATACATGTAGTTGAAAGTCTAAATCAAACACGGTTTGTGCTAGCTCTTTGAAACTTGACACAATAAAGTAGCTCCAAGTTCTATCTCTACAGTTTGTTTCCTATTGATGTAGCCCTAAGCAGAGACTGTTGCAAATCACTTTCATTTAAAGGGGTTGCCAAGGTTCCAAAAAACTACGAGTTTCCTGAAATCTCAGCACACATTTTTTCACCCAATCTTGATGACACTTTCAGGTAATGATCAGTACCCCAATCCCACTTGGCTCACCAAATTTCGTTCTTCTAGGTTAAACCGTTCGTCGGCAGTAACAGTTTTAATTTTTAGGTTTCACTCTGTTTTCTCTTATATGGATACATGTAGTTGGAAGTCTAAATCAAAAACGGTTTGTGCTAGCTCTTTGAAACTTGACACAATAAAGTAGCTCCAAGTTCTATCTCTATGGTTTGTTTCCTATTGATGTAGCCCTAAGCAGAGACTGGCGCTAATCACTTTCATGGAAAGGGGTTGCCAAGCTTCCAAAAAACTACGAGTTTCCTGAAATCTCAGCACACATTTTTTTAACCAAATCTTGATGACACTTTCAGGTAATGATCAGTACCCCAATCCTCTTGGCTCACCAAATTTCATTCTTGTAGGTTAAACCGTTCTTTGGCAGTAAGAGTTTTAATTTTTAGGTTTCACTCTGTTTTCTCCTATATGGATACATGTAGTTGGAAGTCTAAATCAAACACGGTTTGTGCTAGCTCTTTGAAACTTGACACAATAAAGTAGCTCCAAGTTCTATCTCTATGGTTTGTTTCCTATTGATGTAGCCCTATGCAGAGACTGGTGCAAATCACTTTCATTTAAAGAGGTTGCAAGCTTCCAAAAAACTACGAATTTAATGAAATCTCAGCACACATTTTTTCACCCAATCTTGATGACACTTTCAGGTAATGATCACTACCCCAATCCCACTTGGCTCACCAAATTTCGTTCTTCTAGGTTAAACCGTTCGTCGGCAGAAACAGTTTCAATTTTTAGGTTTCACTCTGTTTTCTCCTGTATGGATACATGTAGTTGGAAGTCTAAATCAAACACGGTTGGTGCTAGCTCTTTGAAACTTGACACAATAAAGTAGCTCCAAGTTCTATCTCTATGGTTTGTTTCCTATTGAGGTAGCCCTATGCAGAGACTGGTGCAAATCACTTTCATTTAAAGGGGTTGCCAAGCTTCCAAAAAACTACGAGTTTCCTGAAATCTCAGCACACATTTTTTAACCCAATCTTGATGACACTTTCAGGTAATGATCAGTACCCCAATCCCACTTGGCTCACCAAATTTCGTTCTTCTAGGTTAAACCGTTCGTCGGCAGTAACAGTTTTAATTTTTAGGTTTCACTCTGTTTTCTCCTATATGGATACATGTAGTTGGAACTCTAAATCAAAAACAGTTTGTGCTAGCTCTTTGAAACTTGACACAATAAAGTAGCTCCAAGTTCTATCTCTATGGTTTGTTTCCTATTGATGTAGCCCTAAGCCGAGACTGGGGCAAATCACTTTCATGGAAAGGGGTTGCCAAGCTTCCAAAAAACTACGAGTTTCCTGAAATCTCAGCACACATTTTTTCACCCAATCTTGATGACACTTACAGGTAATGATCAGTACCCCAATCCCACTTGGCTCACCAAATTTAGTTCTTGTAGGTTATACCGTTCGTTGGCAGTAACAGTTTTAATTTTTAGGTTTCACTCTGTTTTCTCCTATATGGATACATGTAGTTGGAAGTCAAAATCAAACACGGTTTGTGCTAGCTCTTTGAAACTTGACACAATAAAGTAGTTCCAAGTTCTATCTCTATGGTTTCTTTCCTATTTATGCAGCCCTAATCAGAGAGTGGCACAAATCACTTTCATGGAAAGGGGTTGCCAATCTTCCAAAAAACTACGAGTTTCCTGAAATCTCAGCTCACATTTTTTCACCCAATCTTGATGACACTTTCAGGTAATGATCAGTACCCCAATCCCACTTGGCTCACCAAATTTCGTTCTTCTAGGTAAAACCGTTCGTTGGCAGTAACAGTTTTAATTTTTAGGTTTCACTCTGTTTTCTCCTATATGGATACATGTAGTTGAAAGTCTAAATCAAACACGGTTTGTGCTAGCTCTTTGAAACTTGACACAATAAAGTAGCTCCAAGTTCTATCTCTACAGTTTGTTTCCTATTAATGTAGCCCTAAGCAGAGACTGTTGCAAATCACTTTCATTTAAAGGGGTTACCAAGCTTCCAAAAAACTACGAGTTTCCTGAAATCTCAGCACACATTTTTTCACCCAATCTTGATGACACTTTCAGGTAATGATCAGTACCCCAATCCCACTTGGCTCACCAAATTTCGTTCTTCTAGGTTAAACCGTTCGTCGGCAGTAACAGTTTTAATTTTTAGGTTTCACTCTGTTTTCTCTTATATGGATACATGTAGTTGGAAGTCTAAATCAAAAACGGTTTGTGCTAGCTCTTTGAAACTTGACACAATAAAGTAGCTTCAAGTTCTATCTCTATGGTTTGTTTCCTATTGATGTAGCCCTAAGCAGAGACTGGCGCTAATCACTTTCATGGAAAGGGGTTGCCAAGCTTCCAAAAAACTACGAGTTTCCTGAAATCTCAGCACACATTTTTTTAACCCAATCTTGATGACACTTTCAGGTAATGATCAGTACCCCAATCCTCTTGGCTCACCAAATTTCATTCTTGTAGGTTAAACCGTTCTTTGGCAGTAAGAGTTTTAATTTTTAGGTTTCACTCTGTTTTCTCCTATATGGATACATGTAGTTGGAAGTCTAAATCAAACACGGTTTGTGCTAGCTCTTTGAAACGTGACACAATAAAGTAGCTCCAAGTTCTATCTCTATGGTTTGTTTCCTATTGATGTAGCCCTATGCAGAGACTGGTGCAAATCACTTTCATTTAAAGAGGTTGCAAGCTTCCAAAAAACTACGAGTTTAATGAAATCTCAGCACACATTTTTTCACCCAATCTTGATGACACTTTCAGGTAATGATCACTACCCCAATCCCACTTGGCTCACCAAATTTCGTTCTTCTAGGTTAAACCCTTCGTCGGCAGTAACAGTTTTAATTTTTAGGTTTCACTCTGTTTTATCCTATATGGATACATGTAGTTGGAAGTCTAAATCAAAAAGGGTTTGTGCTAGCTCTTTGAAACTTGACACAATAAAGTAGCTCCAAGTTCTATCTCTATGGTTTGTTTCCTATTGATGTAGCCCTAAGCAGAGACTGGCGCAAATCACTTTCATGGAAAGGGGTTGCCAAGGTTCCAATAAACTATGAGTTTTCTGAAATCTCAGCACACATTTTTTCACCCAATCTTGATGACACTTTCAGGTAATGATCAGTACCCCAATCCCACTTGGCTCACCAAATTTCGTTCTTCTAGGTTAAACCTTTCGTTGGCAGTAACAGTTTTAATTTGTAGGTTTCACTCTGTTTTCTCCTATATGGATACATGTAGTTGGAAGTCTAAATCAAACACGGTTTGTGCTAGCTCTTTGAAACTTGACACAATAAAGTAGCTCCAAGTTCTATCTCTATGGTTTGTTTCCTATTGATGTAGCCCTAAGCAGAGACTGGTGAATATCACTTTCATGGAAAGGGGTTGCCAAGGTTCCAAAAAACTACGAGTTTCCTGAAATCTCAGCTCACATTGTTTCACCCAATCTTGATGACACTTTCAGGTAATGATCAGTACCCCAATCCCACTTGGCTCAAGAAATTTCGTTCTTCTAGGTTAAACCTTTCGTTGGCAGTAACAGTTTTAATTTTTAGGTTTCACTTTGTTTTCTCCTATATGGATACATGTAGTTGGAAGTCTAAATCAAACACGGTTTGTGCTAGCTCTTTGAAACTTGACACAATAAAGTAGCTCCAAGTTCAATCTCTATGGTTTGTTTCCTATTGATGTAGCCCTAAGCAGAGACTGGCGCAAATCACTTTCATTGAAAGGGGTTGCCAAGCTTCCAAAAAACTACGAGTTTCCTGAAATCTCAGCACACATTTTTTCACCCAATCTTGATGACACTTTCAGGTAATGATCAGTACCCCAATCCCACTTGGCTCACCAAATTTCGTTCTTCTAGGTTAAACAGTTCGTTTGCAGTAACAGTTTTAATTTTTAGGTTTCACTCTGTTTTCTCCTATATGGATACATGTAGTTGGAACTCTAAATCAAACACGGTTTGTGCTAGCTCTTTGAAACTTGACACAATAAAGTAGCTCCAAGTTCTATCTCTATGGTTTGTTTCCTATTGATGTAGCCCTAAGCAGAGACTGGCACAAATCACTTTCATGGAAAGGGGTTGCCAAGCTTCCAAAAAACTACGAGTTTCCTGAAATCTCAGGACACACTTTTTCACCCAATCTTGATGACACTTTCTGGTAATGATCACTACCCCATTCCCACTTGGCTCAAGAAATTTGGTTCTTCTAGGTTAAACCGTTCGTCGGCAGTAACAGTTTTAATTTTTAGGTTTCACTCTGTTTTCTCCTATATGGATACATGTAGTTGGATCTCTAAATCAAACACGGTTTGTGCTACCTCTTTGAAACTTGACACAATAAAGTAGCTCCATGTTCTATCTCTATGGTATGTTTCCTATTGTTGTAGCCCTAAGCAGAGACTGGCGCAAATCACTTTCATGGAAAGGGGTTGCCAATCTTCCAAAAAACTATGAGTTTCCTGAAATCTCAGCACACATTTTTCACCCAATCTTGATGACACTTTCAGGTAATGATCAGTACCCTAATCCCACTTGGCTCACCAAATTTCGTTCTTCTAGGTTACACCGTTCTTTGGCAGTAACGGTTTTAATTTTTAGGTTTCACTCTGTTTTCTCCTATATGGATACATGTAGTTGGAAGTCTAAATCAAAAACGGTTTGTGCTAGCTCTTTGAAACTTGACACAATAAAGTAGCTCCAAGTTCTATCTCTATGGTTTCTTTCCTATTGATGTAGCCCTAAGCAGAGACTGGGCAAATCACTTTCATGGAAAGGGGTTGCCAATCTTCCAAAAAATTACGAGTTTCCTGAAATCTCAGCACACATTTTTTCACCCAATCTTGATGACACTTTCAGGTAATGATCAGTACCCCAATCCCACTTGGCTCACCAAATTTCGTTCTTGTAGGTTAAACCGTTCGTTGGCATTAACAGTTTTAATTTTTAGGTTTCAATCTGTTTTCTCCTATATGAATACATGTAGTTGGAACTCTAAATCAAACACGGTTTGTGCTAGCTCTTTGAAACTTGACACAATAAAGTAGCTCCAAGTTCTATCTCTATGGTTTGTTTCCTATTGATGTAGCCCTATGCACAGACTGGTGCAAATCACTTTCATTTAAAGGGGTTGCCAAACTTCCAAAAAACTACGAGTTTAATGAAATCTCAGCACACATTTTTTCACCCAATCTTGATGACACTTTCAGGTAATGATCACTACCCCAATCCCACTTGGCTCACCAAATTTCGTTCTTCTAGGTTAAACCGTTCGTCGGCAGTAACAGTTTTAATTTTTAGGTTTCACTCTGTTTTCTCCTATATGGATACATGTAGTTGGAAGTCTAAATCAAAAAGGGTTTGTGCTAGCTCTTTGAAACTTGACACAATAAAGTAGCTCCAAGTTCTATCTCTACAGTTTGT
This sequence comes from Spermophilus citellus, assembly GCF_964194105.1. Classification (NCBI taxonomy): domain Eukaryota; kingdom Metazoa; phylum Chordata; class Mammalia; order Rodentia; family Sciuridae; genus Spermophilus; species Spermophilus citellus. Next base: position 141,836 of record NW_027673037.1, on the reverse strand, counting down.
TTCCTATTAATGTAGCCCTAAGCAGAGACTGTTGCAAATCACTTTCATTTAAAGGGGTTACCAAGCTTCCAAAAAACTATGAGTTTTCTGAAATCTCAGCACATATTTTTTCACCCAATCTTGATGACACTTTCAGGTAATGATCAGTACCCCAATCCCACTTACTCACCAAATTTCATTATTCTAGGTTAAACCGTTCGTTGGCAGTAACAGTTTTAATTTTTAGTTTTCACTCAATTTTCTCCTATATGAATACATATAGTTGGAACTCTAAATCAAACACGGTTTGTGCTAGCTCTTTGAAACTGACACAATAAAGTAACTCCAAGTTCTATCTCTATGGTTTGTTTCCTATTGATGTAGCCCGAAGCAGAGACTGGCACAAATCACTTTCATGGAAAGGGGTTGCCAATCTTCCAAAAAACTACGAGTTTCCTGAAATCTCAGCACACATTTTTTCACCCAATCTTGATGACACTTACAGGTAATGATCAGTACCCCAATCCCACTTGGCTCACCAAATTTAGTTCTTGTAGGTTATACCGTTCGTTGGCAGTAACAGTTTTAATTTTTAGGTTTCACTCTGTTTTCTCCTATATGGATACATGTATTTGGAAGTCAAAATCAAACACGGTTTGTGCTAGCTCTTTGAAACTTGACACAATAAAGTAGTTCCAAGTTCTATCTCTATGGTTTCTTTCCTATTTATGCAGCCCTAAGCAGAGAGTGGCACAAATCACTTTCCTGGAAAGGGGTTGCCAATCTTCCAAAAAACTACGAGTTTCCTGAAATCTCAGCTCACATTTTTTCACCCAATCTTGATGACACTTTCAGGTAATGATCAGTACCCCAATCCCACTTGGCTCACCAAATTTCGTTCTTCTAGGTAAAACCGTTCGTTGGCAGTAACAGTTTTAATTTTTAGGTTTCACTCTGTTTTCTCCTATATGGATACATGTAGTTGAAAGTCTAAATCAAACACGGTTTGTGCTAGCTCTTTGAAACTTGACACAATAAAGTAGCTCCAAGTTCTATCTCTACAGTTTGTTTCCTATTGATGTAGCCCTAAGCAGAGACTGTTGCAAATCACTTTCATTTAAAGGGGTTACCAAGCTTCCAAAAAACTACGAGTTTCCTGAAATCTCAGCACACATTTTTTCACCCAATCTTGATGACACTTTCAGGTAATGATCAGTACCCCAATCCCACTTGGCTCACCAAATTTCGTTCTTCTAGGTTAAACCGTTCGTCGGCAGTAACAGTTTTAATTTTTAGGTTTCACTCTGTTTTCTCTTATATGGATACATGTAGTTGGAAGTCTAAATCAAAAACGGTTTGTGCTAGCTCTTTGAAACTTGACACAATAAAGTAGCTTCAAGTTCTATCTCTATGGTTTGTTTCCTATTGATGTAGCCCTAAGCAGAGACTGGCGCTAATCACTTTCATGGAAAGGGGTTGCCAAGCTTCCAAAAAACTACGAGTTTCCTGAAATCTCAGCACACATTTTTTTAACCCAATCTTGATGACACTTTCAGGTAATGATCAGTACCCCAATCCTCTTGGCTCACCAAATTTCATTCTTGTAGGTTAAACCGTTCTTTGGCAGTAAGAGTTTTAATTTTTAGGTTTCACTCTGTTTTCTCCTATATGGATACATGTAGTTGGAAGTCTAAATCAAACACGGTTTGTGCTAGCTCTTTGAAACGTGACACAATAAAGTAGCTCCAAGTTCTATCTCTATGGTTTGTTTCCTATTGATGTAGCCCTATGCAGAGACTGGTGCAAATCACTTTCATTTAAAGAGGTTGCAAGCTTCCAAAAAACTACGAGTTTAATGAAATCTCAGCACACATTTTTTCACCCAATCTTGATGACACTTTCAGGTAATGATCACTACCCCAATCCCACTTGGCTCACCAAATTTCGTTCTTCTAGGTTAAACCGTTCGTCGGCAGTAACAGTTTTAATTTTTAGGTTTCACTCTGTTTTCTCCTATATGGATACATGTAGTTGGAAGTCTAAATCAAAAAGGGTTTGTGCTAGCTCTTTGAAACTTGACACAATAAAGTAGCTCCAAGTTCTATCTCTATGGTTTGTTTCCTATTGATGTAGCCCTAAGCAGAGACTGGCGCAAATCACTTTCATGGAAAGGGGTTGCCAAGGTTCCAATAAACTATGAGTTTTCTGAAATCTCAGCACACATTTTTTCACCCAATCTTGATGACACTTTCAGGTAATGATCAGTACCCCAATCCCACTTGGCTCACCAAATTTCGTTCTTCTAGGTTAAACTTTTCGTTGGCAGTAACAGTTTTAATTTGTAGGTTTCACTCTGTTTTCTCCTATATGGATACATGTAGTTGGAAGTCTAAATCAAACACGGTTTGTGCTAGCTCTTTGAAACTTGACACAATAAAGTAGCTCCAAGTTCTATCTCTATGGTTTGTTTCCTATTGATGTAGCCCTAAGCAGAGACTGGTGAATATCACTTTCATGGAAAGGGGTTGCCAAGGTTCCAAAAAACTACGAGTTTCCTGAAATCTCAGCTCACATTGTTTCACCCAATCTTGATGACACTTTCAGGTAATGATCAGTACCCCAATCCCACTTGGCTCAAGAAATTTCGTTCTTCTAGGTTAAACCTTTCGTTGGCAGTAACAGTTTTAATTTTTAGGTTTCACTTTGTTTTCTCCTATATGGATACATGTAGTTGGAAGTCTAAATCAAACACGGTTTGTGCTAGCTCTTTGAAACTTGACACAATAAAGTAGCTCCAAGTTCAATCTCTATGGTTTGTTTCCTATTGATGTAGCCCTAAGCAGAGACTGGCGCAAATCACTTTCATTGAAAGGGGTTGCCAAGCTTCCAAAAAACTACGAGTTTCCTGAAATCTCAGCACACATTTTTTCACCCAATCTTGATGACACTTTCAGGTAATGATCAGTATCCCAATCCCACTTGGCTCACCAAATTTCGTTCTTCTAGGTTAAACAGTTCGTTTGCAGTAACAGTTTTAATTTTTAGGTTTCACTCTGTTTTCTCCTATATGGATACATGTAGTTGGAACTCTAAATCAAACACGGTTTGTGCTAGCTCTTTGAAACTTGACACAATAAAGTAGCTCCAAGTTCTATCTCTATGGTTTGTTTCCTATTGATGTAGCCCTAAGCAGAGACTGGCACAAATCACTTTCATGGAAAGGGGTTGCCAAGCTTCCAAAAAACTACGAGTTTCCTGAAATCTCAGGACACACTTTTTCACCCAACCTTGATGACACTTTCTGGTAATGATCACTACCCCATTCCCACTTGGCTCAAGAAATTTGGTTCTTCTAGGTTAAACCGTTCATCGGCAGTAACAGTTTTAATTTTAGGTTTCACTCTGTTTTCTCCTATATGGATACATGTAGTTGGATCTCTAAATCAAACACGGTTTGTGCTACCTCTTTGAAACTTGACACAATAAAGTAGCTCCATGTTCTATCTCTATGGTATGTTTCCTATTGATGTAGCCCTAAGCAGAGACTGGCGCAAATCACTTTCATGGAAAGGGGTTGCCAATCTTCCAAAAAACTATGAGTTTCCTGAAATCTCAGCACACATTTTTCACCCAATCTTGATGACACTTTCAGGTAATGATCAGTACCCTAATCCCACTTGGCTCACCAAATTTCGTTCTTCTAGGTTACACCGTTCTTTGGCAGTAACGGTTTTAATTTTTAGGTTTCACTCTGTTTTCTCCTATATGGATACATGTAGTTGGAAGTCTAAATCAAAAACGGTTTGTGCTAGCTCTTTGAAACTTGACACAATAAAGTAGCTCCAAGTTCTATCTCTATGGTTTCTTTCCTATTGATGTAGCCCTAAGCAGAGACAGGGCAAATCACTTTCATGGAAAGGGGTTGCCAATCTTCCAAAAAATTACGAGTTTCCTGAAATCTCAGCACATATTTTTTCACCCAATATTGATGACACTTTCAGGTAATGATCAGTACCCCAATCCCACTTGGCTCACCAAATTTCGTTCTTGTAGGTTAAACCGTTCGTTGGCATTAACAGTTTTAATTTTTAGGTTTCAATCTGTTTTCTCCTATATGAATACATGTAGTTGGAACTCTAAATCAATCACGGTTTGTGCTAGCTCTTTGAAACTTGACACAATAAAGTAGCTCCAAGTTCTATCTCTATGGTTTGTTTCCTATTGATGTAGCCCTATGCAGAGACTGGTGCAAATCACTTTCATTTAAAGGGGTTGCCAAACTTCCAAAAAACTACGAGTTTAATGAAATCTCAGCACACATTTTTTCACCCAATCTTGATGACACTTTCAGGTAATGATCACTACCCCAATCCCACTTGGCTCACCAAATTTCGTTCTTCTAGGTTAAACCGTTCGTCGGCAGTAACAGTTTTAATTTTTAGGTTTCACTCTGTTTTCTCCTATATGGATACATGTAGTTGGAAGTCTAAATCAAAAAGGGTTTGTGCTAGCTCTTTGAAACTTGACACAATAAAGTAGCTCCAAGTTCTATCTCTATGGTTTGTTTCCTATTGATGTAGCCCTAAGCAGAGACTGGCGCAAATCACTTTCATGGAAAGGGGTTGCCAAGGTTCCAAAAAACTATGAGTTTTCTGAAATCTCAGCACACATTTTTTCACCCAATCTTGATGACACTTTCAGGTAATGATCAGTACCCCAATCCCACTTGGCTCACCAAATTTCGTTCTTCTAGGTTAAACCTTTCGTTGGCAGTAACAGTTTTAATTTGTAGGTTCCAATCTGTTTTCTCCTATATGGATACATGTAGTTGGAAGTCTAAATCAAACACGGTTTGTGCTAGCTCTTTGAAACTTGACACAATAAAGTAGCTCCAAGTTCTATCTCTATGGTTTGTTTCCTATTGATGTAGCCCGAAGCAGAGACTGGCACAAATCACTTTCATGGAAAGGGGTTGCCAATCTTCCAAAAAACTACGAGTTTCCTGAAATCTCAGCTCACATTGTTTCACCCAATCTTGATGACACTTTCAGGTAATGATCAGTACCCCAATCCCACTTGGCTCACCAAATTTCGTTCTTCTAGGTTAAACCGTTCGTTGGCAGTAACAGTTTTAATTTTTAGGTTTCACTCTGTTTTCTCCTATATGGATACATGTAGTTGGAAGTCTAAATCAAACACGGTTTTTTGCTAGCTCTTTAAACTTGACACAATAAAGTAGCTTCAAGTTCTATCTCTATGGTTTGTTTCCTATTGATGTAGCCCTACGCAGAGACTGGCGCAAATCACTTTCATTTAAAGGGGTTGCCCAGCTTCAAAAAATTACGAGCTTTCTGAAATCTCAGCACATATTTTTTCACCCAATCTTGATGACACTTTCAGGTAATGATCAGTACCCCAATCCCACTTACTCACCAAATTTCATTATTCTAGGTTAAACCGTTCGTTGGCAGTAACAGTTTTAATTTTTAGTTTTCACTCAATTTTCTCCTATATGAATACATATAGTTGGAACTCTAAATCAAACACGGTTTGTGCTAGCTCTTTGAAACTGACACAATAAAGTAACTCCAAGTTCTATCTCTATGGTTTGTTTCCTATTGATGTAGCCCGAAGCAGAGACTTTCACAAATCACTTTCATGGAAAGGGGTTGCCAATCTTCCAAAAAACTACGAGTTTCCTGAAATCTCAGCTCACATTATTTCACCCAATCTTGATGACACTTTCAGGTAAAGATCAGTACCCCAATCCCACTTGGCTCACCAAATTTCGTTCTTCTAGGTTAAACCGTTCGTTGGCAGTAACAGTTTTAATTTTTAGGTTTCACTTTGTTTTCTCCTATATGGATACATGTAGTTGGAAATCTAAATCAAACACGGTTTGTGCTAGCTCTTTGAAACTTGACACAATAAAGTAGCTGCAAGTTCTATCTCTATGGTTTGTTTCCTATTGATGTAGCCCTATGCAGAGACTGGCGCAAATCACTTTCATGGAAAGGGGTTGCCAAGCTTCCAAAAAACTACGAGTTTCCTGAAATCTCAGCACACATTTTTTCACCCAATCTTGATGACACTTTCAGGTAATGATCAGCACCCCAATCCCACTTGGCTCACCAAATTTTGTTCTTGTAGGTTAAACCGTTCGTTGGCAGTAACAGTTTTAATTTTTAGGTTTCACTCTGTTTTCTCCTATATGGATATATGTAGTTGGAAGTCTAAATCAAAAACGGTTTTTGCTAGCTCTTTGAAACTTAACACAATAAAGTAGCTCCAAGTTCTATCTCTATGGTTTTTTTCCTATTGATGTAGCCCTAAGCAGAGACTGGCGCAAATCACTTTCATTGAAATGGGTTGCCAAGGTTCCAAAAAACTATGAGTTTCCTGAAATCTCAGCACACATTTTTTCACCCAATCTTGATGACACTTTCAGGTAATGATCAGTACCCCAATCCCACTTGGCTCACCAAATTTCGTTCTTGTAGGTTAAACAGTTCGTTGGCAGTAAGAGTTTGAATTTTTAGGTTTCACTCTGTTTTCTCCTATATGGATACATGTATTTGGAAGTCTAAATCAAACACGGTTTGTGCTAGCTCTTTGAAACTTGACACAATAGAGTAGCTCCAAGTTCTATATCTGTGGTTTGTTTCCTATTGATGTAGCCCTAAGCAGAGACTGGCGCAAATCACTTTCATGGAAAGGGGTTGCAAAGGTTCCAAAAAACTACGAGTTTCCTGACATCTCAGCACACATTTTTTCACCCAATCTTGATGACACTTTCAGGTAATGATCACTACCCCAATCCCACTTGGCTCACCAAATTTCGTTCTTCTAGGTTAAACGGTTCGTTTGCAGTAAGTTTTAATTTTTAGGTTTCAATCTGTTTTCTCCTACATGGATACATGTAGTTGGAACTCTAAATCAAACACGGTTTGTGCTAGCTCTTTGAAACTTGACACAATAAAGTAGCTCCAAGTTCTATCTCTATGGTTTGTTTCCTATTGATGTAGCCCTAAGCAGAGACTGGCGCAAATCACTTTCATGGAAAGGGGTTGCCAAGCTTCCAAAAAACTACGAGTTTCCTGAAATCTCAGCACACATTTTTTCACCCAATATTGATGACACTTTCAGATAATGATCAGTACCCCAATCCCACTTGGCTCACCAAATTTCGTTTTTCTACGTTAAACCGTTCGTTGGCAGTAACATTTTTAATTTTTAGGTTTCACTCTGTTTTCTCCTATATGGATACATGTAGTTGGAAGTCTAAATCAAACACGGCTTGTGCTAGCTCTTTGAAACTTGACACAATAAAGTAGCTCCAAGTTCTATCTCTATGGTTTGTTTCCTATTGATGTAGCCCTAAGCAGAGACTGGCGCAAATCACTTTCATTTAAAGGGGTTGCCAAGCTTCAAAAATTACGAGCTTCCTGAAATCTCAGCACATATTTTTTCACCCAATCTTGATGACACTTTCAGGTAATGATGAGTACCCCAATCCTACTTACTCACCAAATTTCATTATTCTAGGTTAAACGGTTCGTTGGCAGTAACAGATTTAATTTTTAGTTTTTACTCAATTTTCTCCTATATGAATACATATAGTTGGAACTCTAAATCAAACACGGTTTGTGCTAGCTCTATGAAACTGACACAATAAAGTAGCTCCATTTTCTATCTCTATGGTTTGTTTCCTATTGATGTAGCCCTAAGAAGAGACTGGCGCGAATCACTTTCATGGAAAGGGGTTGCCAATCTTCCAAAAAACTACGAGTTTCCTGACATCTCAGCACACATTTTTTCACCCAATCTTGATGACACTTTCAGGTAATGATCAGTACCCCAATCCCACTTGGCTCACCAAATTTCGTTCTTCTAGGTTAAACCGTTCGTTGGCAGTAACAGTTTTAATTTTTAGGTTTCACTCTGTTTTCTCCTATATGGATACATGTAGTTGGAACTCTAAATCAAACACGGTTTGTGATAGCTCTTTGAAACTGACACAATAAAGTAGCTCCAGTTTTCTATCTCTATGGTTTGTTTCCTATTGATGTAGCCCTAGGAAGAGACTGGCGCGAATCACTTTCAGGGAATGGGGTTGCCAAGCTTCCGAAAAACTACGAGTTTCCTGAAATCTCAGCACACATTTTTTCACCCAATCTTGATGACACTTTCAGGTAATGATCAGTACAACAAATCCCACTTGGGTCACCAACTTTCGTTCTTCTAGGTTAAACCGTTTGTTGGCAGAAACAGTTTTAATTTTTAGGTTTCACTCTGTTTTCTCCTATATGGATACATGTAGTTGCAACTCTAAATCAAACACGGTTTGTGCTAGCTCTTTGAAACTTGACACAATAAAGTAGCTCCAAGTTCTATCTGTATGGTTTGTTTCCTATTGATGTAGCCCTAAGCAGAGACTGGCGCAAATCACTTTCATGGAAAGGGGTTGCCAAGGTTATAAAAAACTACGAGTTTCCTGAAATCTCAGCACACATTTTTTCACCCAATCTTGATGACACTTTCAGGTAATGATCAGTACCCCAATCCCACTTGGCTCACCAAATTTCGTTCTTGTAGGTTAAACCGTTCGTTGGCAGTAACAGTTTTAATTTTTAGGTTTCACTCTGTTTTCTCCTATATGGATATATGTAGTTGGAAGTCTAAATCAAAAACGGTTTTTGCTAGCTCTTTGAAACTTGACACAATAAAGTAGCTCCAAGTTCTATCTCTATGGTTTGTTTCCTATTGATGTAGCCCTAAGCAGAGACTGGCGCAAATCACTTTCATTGAAAGGGGTTGCCAAGGTTCCAAAAAACTATGAGTTTTCTGAAATCTCAGCACACATTTTTTCACCCAATCTTGATGACACTTTCAGGTAATGATCAGTAACCCAATCCCACTTGGCTCACCAAATTTCGTTCTTGTAGGTTAAACAGTTCGTTGGCAGTAACAGTTTTAATTTGTAGGTTTCACTCTGTTTTCTCCTATATGGATACATGTAGTTGGAAGTCTAAATCAAACACGGTTTGTGCTAGCTCTTTGAAACTTGACACAATAGAGTAGCTCCAAGTTCTATATCTATGGTTTGTTTCCTATTGATGTAGCCCTAAGCAGAGACTGGCGCAAATCACTTTCATGGAAAGGGGTTGCCAAGCTTCCAAAAAACTACGAGTTTCCTGAAATCTCAGCACACATTTTTTCACCCAATCTTGATGACACTTTCAGGTAATGATCACTACCCCAATCCAACTTGGCTCAAGAAATTTCGTTCTTCTAGGTTAAACCGTTCGTTGGCAGTAACAGTTTTAATTTTTAGGTTTCACTCTGTTTTCTCCTATATGGATACATGTAGTTGGAACTCTAAATCAAACACGGTTTGTGCAAGCTCTTTGAAACTTGACACAATAAAGTAGCTCCAAGTTCTATCTCTATGGTTTGTTTCCTATTTATGTAGCCCTAAGCAGAGACTGGCACAAATCACTTTCATGGAAAGGGGTTGCCAAGGTTCCAAAAAACTACGAGTTTCCTGAAATCTCAGCACACATTTTTTCACCCAAACTTGATGTCACTTTCAGGTAATGATCAGTACCCTAATCCCACTTGGCTCACCAAATTTCGTTCTTCTAAGTTAAACCGTTCGTTGGCAGTAACAGTTTTAATTTTTAGGTTTCACTCTGTTTTCCCCTATATGGATACATGTAGTTGGAACTCTAAATCAAACACGGTTTGTGCTAGCTCTTTGAAACTTGACACAATAAAGTAGCTCCAAGTTTTCTCTCTATGGTTTGTTTCCTATTGATGTAGCCTTAAGCAGAGACTGGCGCAAATCACTTTCATGGAAAGGGGTTGCCAATCTTCCAAAAAACTACGAGTTTCCTGAAATCTCAGCACACATTTTTTCACCCAATCTTGATGACACTTTCAGGTAATGATCAGTACCCCAATCCCACTTGGCTCACCAAATTTCGTTCTTCTAGGTTAAACGGTTCGTTTGCAGTAACAGTTTTAATTTTTAGGTTTCAATCTGTTTTCTCCTACATGGATACATGTAGTTGGAACTCTAAATCAAACACGGTTTGTGCTAGCTCTTTGAAACTTGACACAATAAAGTAGCTCCAAGTTCTATCTCTATGGTTTGTTTCCTATTGATGTAGCCCTAAGCAGAGACTGGCACAAATCACTTTCATGGAAAGGGGTTGCCAAGCTTCCAAAAAACTACGAGTTTCCTGAAATCTCAGCACACATTTTTTCACCCAATCTTGATGACACTTTCAGGTAATGATCAGTACCCCAGTCCCACTTGGCTCACCAAATTTCGTTTTTCTAGGTTAAACCGTTCGTTGGCAATAACATTTTTAATTTTTAGGTTTCACTCTGTTTTCTCCTATATGGATACATGTAGTTGGAAGTCTAAATCAAACACGGCTTGTGCTAGCTCTTTGAAACTTGACACAATAAAGTAGCTCCAAGTTCTATCTCTATGGTTTGTTTCCTATTGATGTAGCCCTAAGCAGAGACTGGCGCAAATCACTTTCATTTAAAGTGGTTGCCAAGCTTCAAAAAATTACGAGCTTCCTGAAATCTCAGCACATATTTTTTCACCCAATCTTGATGACACTTTCAGGTAATGATCAGTACCCCAATCCCACTTGGCTCACCAAACTTCGTTCTTCTAGGTTAAACCGTTCGTTGGCAGTAACAGTTTTAATTTTTAGGTTTCACTCAATTTTCTCCTATATGAATACATGTATTTGGAACTCTAAATCAAACACGGTTTGTGCTATCTCTTTGAAACTTGACACAATAAAGAAGCTCCAAATTCTATCTCTATGGTTTGTTTCCTATTGATGTAGCCCTAAGCAGAGACTGGCGCAAATCACTTTCATGGAAAGGGGTTGCCAAGGTTCCAAAAAACTACGAGTTTCCTGAAATCTCAGCACACATTTTTTCACCCAATCTTGATGACACTTTCAGGTAATGATCAGTACCCCAATCATTCTTGGCTCACCAAATTTCGTTCTTCTAGGTTAAACCGTTCGTTGCCAATAACAGTTTTAATTTTTAGGTTTCACTCTGTTTTCTCCTATATGGATACATGTAGTTGGAAGTCTAAATCAAACACGGTTTGTGCTAGCTCTTTGAAACTTGACACAATAAAGTACCTCAAAGTTCTATCTCTATGGTTTGTTTCCTATTGATGTAGCCCTAAGCAGAGACTGGCGCAAAACACTTTCATGGAAAGGGGTTGCCAAGCTTCCAAAAAACTACGAGTTTCATGAAATCGCAGCACACTTTTTTTCACCCAATCTTGATGACACTTTCAGGTAATGATCAGTACGCCAATCCCACATGGCTCACCAAATTTCGTTCTTCTAGGTTAAACCGTTCGTTGGCAGTAACAGTTTTAATTTTTAGGTTTCACTCAATTTTCTCCTATATGAATACATATAGTTGGAACTCTAAATCAAACACGGTTTGTGCTAGCTCTTTGAAACTTGACACAATAAAGTAGCTCCATTTTCTATCTCTATGGTTTGTTTCCTATTGATGTAGCCCTAAACAGAGACTGGCGCAAATCACTTTCATGGAAAGGGGTTGCCAATCTTCCAAAAAACTACGAGTTTCCTGAAATCTCAGCACACATTTTTTCACGCAATCTTGATGACACTTTCAGGTAATGATCAGTACCCCAATCCAACTTGGCTCAACAAATTTTGTTCTTCTAGGTTAAACCGTTCGTTGGCAGTAACAGTTTTAATTTTTAGGTTTCACTCTGTTTTCTCCTATATGGATACATGTAGTTGGAACTCTAAATCAAACACGGTTTGTGCTACCTCTTTGAAACTTGACACAATAAAGTAGGTCCAAGTTCTATCTCTATGGTTTGTTTCCTATTTATGTAGCCCTAAGCAGAGACTGGCGCAAATCACTTTCATGGAAAGGGGTTGCCAATCTTCCAAAAAACTACGAGTTTCCTGAAATCTCAGCACACATTTTTTCACCCTATCTTGATGACACTTTCAGGTAATGATCACTACCCCAATCCCACTTGGCTCAAGAAATTTCATTCTTCTAGGTTATACCGTTCGTTGGCAGTAACAGTTTTGATTTTTAGGTTTCACTCTGTTTTCTCCTATATGGATACATGTAGTTGGAACTCTAAATCAAACACGGTTTGTGCTAGCTTTTGAAACTTGACACAATAAAGTAGCTCCAAGTTCTATCTCTTTGGTTTGTTTCCTATTGATGTAGCCCTAAGCAGAGACTGGCGCAAATCACTTTCATGGAAAGGGGTTGCCAATCTTCCAAAAACTACGAGTTTCCTGATATCTCAGCACACATTTTTTCACCCAATCTTCGTGACACTTTCAGGTAATGATCAGTATCCCAATCCCATTTGGCTCAAGAAATTTCGTTCTTCTAAGTTAAACCGTTCGTTGGCAGTAACAGTTTTAATTTTTAGGTTTCACTCTGTTTTCTCCTATATGGATACATGTAGTTGGAACTCTAAAACAAACACGGTTTGTGCTAGCTCTTTGAAACTTGAAACAGTAAAGTAGCTCCAAGTTCTATCGCTATGGTTTGTTTCCTATTGATGTAGCCCTAAGCAGAGACTGGCGCAAATCACTTTCATGGAAAGGGGTTGCCAATCTTCCAAAAAACTACGAGTTTCCTGAAATCTCAGCACACATTTTTTCACCCAATCTTGATGACACTTTCAGGTAATGATCAGTACAACAAATCCCACTTGGGTCACCAAGTTTCGTTCTTCTAGGTTAAACCATTCGTTGGCAGTAACAGTTTTAATTTTTAGGTTTCACTCTGTTTTCTCCTATATGGATACATGTAGTTGGAACTCTAAATCAAACACGGTTTGTGCTAGCTCTTTGAAACTTGACACAATAAAGTAGCTCCAAGTTCTATCTCTATGATTTGTTTCCTATTGATGTAGCCCTAAGCAGAGACTGGCGCAAATCACTTTCATGGAAAGGGGTTGCAAAGGTTCCAAAAAACTACGAGTTTCCTAAAATCTCAGCACACATTTTTTAACCCAATCTTGATGACACTTTCAATTAATGATCAGTACCCCAATCCCAATTGGCTCACCAAATTTCGTTCCTCTAGGTTAAACCGTTCCTTGGCAGTAACAGTTTTAATTTTTAGGTTTCACTCTGTTTTCTCCTATATGGATACATGTACTTGGAACTCTAAATCAAACACGGTTTGTGCTAGCTCTTTGAAACTTGACACAATAAAGTAGCTCCAAGTTCTATCTCTATGGTTTGTTTCCTATTGATGTAGCACTAAGCAGAGACTGGCGCAAATCACTTTCATGGAAAGGGGTTGCCAAGCTTCCAAAAAACTACGAGTTTCCTGTAATCTCAGCACACATTTTTTCACCCAAACTTGATGACACTTTCAGGTAATGATCAGTACCCCGATCCCACTTGGCTCACCAAATTCGGTTTTCTAGGTTAAACCGTTCGTTGGCAGAAACAGTTTTAATTTTTAGGTTTCAATCTGTTTTCTCCTATATGGATACATGTAGTTGGAAGTCTAAATAAAACACGGTTTGTGCTAGCTCTTTGAAACTTGACACAATAAAGTAGCTCCAAGTTCTATCTCTATGGTTTGTTTCCTATTGATGTAGCCCTAAGCAGAGACTGGCGCAAATCACTTTCATGGAAAGGGGTTGAAAATCTTCCAAAAAACTACGAGTTTTTTGAAATCTCAGCACACATTTTTTCAGCCAATCTTGATGACACTTTCAGGTAATGATCAGTACCCCAATCCCACTTGGCTCACCAAATTTCGTTCTTCTAGGTTAAACCGTTCGTTGGCAGTAACAGTTTTAATTTTTAGGTTTCACTCTGTTTTCTCCTATATGGATACATGTAGTTGGAAGTCTAAATCAAACACGGTTTGTGCTAGCTCTTTGAAACTTGACACAATAAAGTAGCTCCAAGTTCTATCTCTATGGTTTGTTTCCTATTGATGTAGCCCTATGCAGAGACTGGTGCAAATCACTTTCATTTAAAAAGGTTGCAAGCTTCCAAAAAACTACGAGTTTAATGAAATCTCAGCACACATTTTTTCACCCAATCTTGATGTCACTTTCAGGTAATGATCACTACCCCAATCCCACTTGGCTCACCAAATTTCGTTCTTCTAGTTTAAACCGTTCGTCGGCAGTAACAGTTTTAATTTTTAGGTTTCACTCTGTTTTCTCCTATATGGATACATGTAGTTGGAAGTCTAAATCAAAAACGGTTTGTGGTAGCTCTTTGAAACCTGACACAATGAAGTAGCTCCCAGTTCTATCTCTATGGTTTGTTTCCCATTGATGTAGCCCTAAGCAGAGACTGGCGCAAATGACTTTCATGGAAAGGGGTTGCCAAGGTTCCAAAAAACTACGAGTTTCCTGAAATCTCAGCACACATTTTTTCACCCAATCTTGATGACACTTTCAGGTAATGATCAGTACCCCAATCCCACTTGGCTCACCAAATTTCGTTCTTGTAGGTTAAACCTTTCGTTGGCAGTAACAGTTTTAATTTGTAGGTTTCACTCTGTTTTCTCCTATATGGATACATGTAGTTGGAAGTCTAAATCAAACACGGTTTGTGCTAGCTCTTTGAAACTTGACACAATAAAGTAGCTCTAAGTTCTGTCTCTATGGTTTGTTTCCTGTTGATGTAGCCCTAAGCAGAGACTGGCGCAAATCACTTTCATGGAAAGGGGTTGCAAAGGTTCCAAAAAACTACGAGTTTCCTGAAATCTCAGCACACATTTTTTCACCCAATCTTGATGACACTTTCAACGTAATGATCACTACCCCAATCCCACTTGGCTCACCAAATTTCGTTCTTCTAGGTTAAACCGTTCGTCGGCAGTAACAGTTTTAATTTTTAGGTTTAACTCTGTTTTCTCCTATATGGATACATGTAATTGGAACTCTAAATCAAACACGGTTTGTGCTAGCTCTTTGAAAATTGACACAATAAAGTAGCTCCAAGTTCTATCACTATGGTATGTTTCCTATTGATGTAGCCCTAAGCAGAGACTGGCGCAAATCACTTTCATGGAAAGGGGTTGCCAATCTTCCAAAAAACTATAAGTTTCCTGAAATCTCAGCACACATTTTTTCACCCAAACTTGATGACACTTTCAGGTAATGATCAGTACGCTAATCCCACTTGGCTCACCAAATTTCGTTCTTCTAGGTTAAACCGTTCGTTGGCAGTAACAGTTTTAATTTTTAGGTTTCACTCTTTTCTCCTATATGATACATGTAGTTGGAACTCTAAATCAAACACGGTTTGTGCTAGCCCTTTGAAACTTGACACAATAAAGTAGTTCCAAGTTCTATCTCTATGGTTTGTTTCCTATTTATGTAGCCCTAAGCAGAGACTGGCACAATACACTTTCATGGAAAGGGGTTGCCAAGCTTACCAAAAACTACGAGTTTCCTGAAATCTCAGCACACATTTTTTCACCCAATCTTGATGACACTTTCAGGTAATGATCACTACCCCAATCCCACTTGGCTCAAGAAATTTCGTTCTTCTAGGTTCAACCGTTCGTTGGCAGTAACAGTTTTAATTTTTAGGTTTCACTCTGTTTTCTCCCATATGGATACATGTAGTTGGAACTCTAAATCAAACACGGTTTGTGCTCGCTCTTTGAAACTTGACACAATAAAGTAGCTCCAAGTTCTATGTCTATGGTTTTTTCCTATTGATGTAGCCCTAAGCAGATACTGGCACAAATCTCTTTCATGGAAAGGGGTTGCCAAGGTTCCAAAAAACTACGAGTTTCCTGAAATCTCAGCACACATTTTTTCACCCAATCTTGATGACACTTTCAGGTAATGATCAATACCCCAATCCCACGTGGCTCACCAAACTTCGTTCTTCTAGGTTAAACCCTACGTTGGCATTAACAGTTTTAATTTTTAGGTTTCACTCTGTTTTCTCCTATATGGATACATGTAGTTGGACATCTAAATCAAACACGGTTTGTGCTAGCCCTTTGAAACTTGACACAATAAAGTAGTTCCAAGTTCTATCTCTATGGTTTGTTTCCTATTGATGTAGCCCTAAGCAGAGACTGGCGCAAATCACTTTCATGGAAAGGGCTTGCCAAGGTTCCAAAAAACTACGAGTTTCCTGAAATCTCAGCACACATTTTTTCACCCAATCTTGATGACAGTTTCAGGTAATGATCAGTACCCCAATCCCACTTGGCTCACCAAATTTCGTTCTTGTAGGTTAAACCTTTCGTTGGCAGTAACAGTTTTAATTTTTAGGTTTCACTCTGTTTTCTCCTATATGGATACATGTTGTTGGAAGTCTAAATCAAACACGGTTTGTGCTAGCTCTTTGAAACTTGACACAATAAAGTAGCTCCAAGTTCTATCTCTATGGTTTGTTTACTAATGATGTAGCCCTAAGCAGAGACTGGTGCAAATCACTTTCATTTAAAGGGGTTGCCAAGCTTCCAAAAAACTACGAGTTTCCTGAAATCTGAGCACACGTTTTTTCACCCAATCTTGATGACACTTTCAGGTAATGATCAGTACCTGATCCCACTTGGCTCACCAAATTTCGTTCTTCTAGGTTAACCCGTTCGTCGGCAGTAACAGTTGTAATTTTTAGGTTTCACTCTGTTTTCTCCTATATGGATACATGTAGTTGGAAGTCCAAATCAAAAACGGTTTGTGCTAGCTCTTTGAAACTTGACACAATAAAGTAGCTCTAAGTTCTATGTCTATGGTTTGTTTCCTATTGATGCAGCCCTAAGCAGAGACTGGCGCAAATCACTTTCATGGAAAGGGGTTGCCAAGCTTCCAAAAAACTACGAGTTTCCTGAAATCTCAGCACACATTTTTTCACCCAATCTTGATGACACTTTCAGGTAATGATCAGTACAACAAATCCCACTTGGGTCACCAAGTTTCGTTCTTCTAGGTTAAACCGTTCGTTGGCAGTAACAGTTTTAATTTTTGGGTTTCACTCTGTTTTCTCCTATATGGATACATGTAGTTGGAACTCTAAATCAAACACGGTTTGTGCTAGCTCTTTGAAACTTGACACAATAAAGTAGCTCCAAGTTCTATCTCTATGGTTTGTTTCCTATTGATGTAGCCCTAAGCAGAGACAGGCGCAAATCACTTTCATGGAAAGGGGTTGCCAATCTTCCAAAAAACTACGATTTTCCTGAAATCTCAGCACACATTTTTTCACCCAATCTTGATGACACTTTCAGGTAATGATCAGTACCCCAATCCCACTTGGCTCACCAAATTTTGTTCTTCTAGGTTAAACCGTTCGTTGGCAGTAACAGTTTTAATTTTTAGGTTTCACTCTGTCTTCTCCTATATTGATACATATAGTTGGAAGTCTAAATCAAACACGGTTTGTGCTAGCCCTTTGAAACTTGACACAATAAAGTAGTTCCAATTTCTATCTATGGTTTGTTTCCTATTTATGTAGCCCTAAGCAGAGACTGGCGCAATACACTTTCATGGAAAGTGGTTGACAAGCTTCCCAAAAACTACGAGTTTCCTGAAATCTCAGCACACATTTTATCACCCAATCTTGATGACACTTTCAGGTAATGATCAGTACTCCAATCCCACTTGGCTCACCAAATTTCGTTCTTCTAGGTTAAACCGTTCGTTGACAGTAACAGTTTTAATTTCTAGGTTTCACTCCATTTTCTCCTACATGAATACATGTAGTTGGAACTCTAAATCAAACACGGTTTGTGCTAGCTCTTTGAAACTTGACACAATAAAGTAGCTCCATGTTCTATCTCTATGGTTTGATTCCTATTGATGTAGCCCTAAGAAGAGACTGGCGCAAATCACTTTCATGGAAAGGGGTTGCCAAGCTTCCAAAAAACTACGAGTTTCCTGAAATCTCAGCACACATTTTTTCACACAATCTTGATGACACTTTCAGGTAATGATCAGTACCCCAATCCCACGTGGCTCACCAAAGTTCGTTCTTCTAGGTTAAACCGTACGTTGGCATTAACAGTTTTAATTTTTAGGTTTCACTCTGTTTTCTCCTATATGGATACATGTAGTTGGAAGTCTAACTCAAACTCGGTTTGTGCTAGCCCTTTGAAACTTGACACAATAAAGTAGTTCCAAGTTCTATCTCTATGGTTTGTTTCCTATTTATGTAGCCCTAAGCAGAGGCTGGCACAAATCACTTTCATGGAAAGGGGTTGCCAAGCTTCCCAAAAACACGAGTTTCCTGAAATCTCAGCACACATTTTTTCACCCAATCTTGATGACACTTTCAGGTAATGATCACTACCCCAATCCCACTTGGCTCACCAAATTTCGTTCTTCTAGGTTCAACCGTTCGTTGGCAGTAACAGTTTTAATTTTTAGGTTTCACTCTGTTTTCTCCTATATGGATACATGTAGTTGGAACTCTAAATCAAACACGGTTTGTGCTAGCTCTTTGAAACTTGACACAATAAAGTAGCTCCAAGTTCTATGTCTATGGTTTGTTTCCTATTGATGTAGCCCTAAGCAGAGACTGGCGCAAATCACTTTCATGGAAAGGGGTTGCCAAGGTCCCAAAAAACTACGAGTTTCCTGAAATCTCAGCACACATTTTTTCACCCAATCTTGATGACACATTCAGGAAATGATCAGTACCCCAATCCCACTTGGCTCACCAAATTTCGTTCTTCTAGGTTAAAGTTTTCGTTGGCAGTAACAGTTTTAATTTTAGGTTTCACTCTGTTTTCTCCTATATGGATACATGTAGTTGGAAGTCTAAATCAAACACGGTTTGTGCTAGCTCTTTGAAACTTGACACAATAAAGTAGCTCCAAGTTCTATCTCTATGGTTTGTTTGCTATTGATGTAGCCCTAAGCAGAGACTGGCGCAAATCACTTTCATGGAAAAGGGTTGCCAAGCTTCCAAAAAACTAGGAGTTTCCCGAAATCTCAGCACACATTTTTTCACCCAATCTTGATGACACTTTCAGGTAATGATCACTACCCCAATCCCACTTGGCTCAAGAAATTTCGTTCTACTAGGTTAAGCCGTTCGTCGGCAGTAACAGTTTTAATTTTTAGGTTTCACTCTGTTTTCTCCTATATGGATACATGTAGTTGGAAGTCTAAATCAAAAACGGTTTGTACTAGCTCTTTGAAACTTGACACAATAAAGTAGCTCCAAGTTCTATCTCTATGGTTTGTTTCCTATTGATGTAGCCCTAAGCAGAGACTGGCGCAAATCACTTTCATGGAAAGGGGTTGCCAAGCTTCCAAAAAACTACGAGTTTCCTGAAATCTCAGCACACATTTTTTCACCCAATCTTGATGACACTTTCAGGTAATGATCAGTACCCCAATCCCACTTGGCTCACCAAATTTCGTTCTTCTAGGTTCAACCGTTCGTTGGCAGTAAGAGTTTGAATTTTTAGGTTTCACTCTGTTTTCTCCTATATGGATACATGTATTTGGAACTCTAAATCAAACACGGTTTGTGCTAGCTCTTTGAAACTTGACACAATAAAGTAGCTCCAAGTTCTATCTCTATGGTTTGTTTCCTATTGATGTAGCCCTAAGCAGAGACTGGCGCAAATCACTTTCATGGAAAGGGGTTGCCAAGGTTCCAAAAAACTATGAGTTTCCTGAAATCTCAGCACACATTTTTTCACCCAATCTTGATGACACTTTCAGGTAATGATCAGTACCCCAATCCCACTTGGCTCACCAAATTTCGTTCTTGTAGGTTAAACCTTTTGTTGGCAGTAACAGTTTTAATTTTTAGGTTTCACTCTGTTTTCTCCTATATGGATACATGTAGTTGGAAGTCTAAATCAAACACGGTTTGTGCTAGCTCTTTGAAACTTGACACAATAAAGTAGCTCCAAGTTCTATCTCTATGGTTTGTTTACTAATGATGTAGCCCTAAGAAGAGACTGGTGCAAATCACTTTCATTTAAAGGGGTTGCCAAGCTTCCAAAAAACTACGAGTTTCCTGAAATCTGAGCACACGTTTTTTCACCCAATCTTGATGACACTTTCAGGTAATGATCAGTACCCGATCCCACTTGGCTCACCTAATTTCTTTTTTCTAGGTTAACCCGTTCGTCGGCAGTAACAGTTGTAATTTTTAGGTTTCACTCTGTTTTCTCCTATATGGATACATGTAGTTGGAAGTCTAAATCAAAAACGGTTTGTGCTAGCTCTTTGAAACTTGACACAATAAAGTAGCTCCAAGTTCTATCTCTATGGTTTGTTTCCTATTGATGTAGCCCTAAGCAGAGACTGGCGCAAATCACTTTCATGGAAAGGGGTTGCCAAGCTTCCAAAAAACTACGAGTTTCCTGAAATCTCAGCACACATTTTTTCACCCAATCTTGATGACACTTTCAGGTAATGATCAGTACAACAAATCCCACTTGGGTCACCAAGTTTCGTTCTTCTAGGTTAAACCGTTCGTTGGCAGTAACAGTTTTAATTTTTGGGTTTCACTCTGTTTTCTCCTATATGAATACATGTAGTTGGAACTCTAAATCAAACACGGTTTGTGCTAGCTCTTTGAAACTTGACACAATAAAGTAGCTCCATGTTCTATCTCTATGGTTTGATTCCTATTGATGTAGCCCTAAGAAGAGACTGGCGCAAATCACTTTCATGGAAAGGGGTTGCCAAGCTTCCAAAAAAATACGAGTTTCCTGAAATCTCAGCACACAATTTTTCACACAATCTTGATGACACTTTCAGGTAATGATCAGTACCCCAATCCCACGTGGCTCACCAAAGTTCGTTCTTCTAGGTTAAACCGTACGTTGGCATTAACAGTTTTAATTTTTAGGTTTCACTCTGTTTTCTCCTATATGGATACATGTAGTTGGAAGTCTAACTCAAACTCGGTTTGTGCTAGCCCTTTGAAACTTGACACAATAAAGTAGTTCCAAGTTCTATCTCTATGAATTTTTTCCTATTTATGTAGCCCTAAGCAGAGGCTGGCACAAATCACTTTCATGGAAAGGGGTTGCCAAGCTTCCCAAAAACACGAGTTTCCTGAAATCTCAGCACACATTTTTTCACCCAATCTTGATGACACTTTCAGGTAATGATCAGTACCCCAATCCCACTTGGCTCACCAAATTTCGTTCTTCTAGGTTAAACCGTACGTTGGCATTAACAGTTTTAATTTTTAGGTTTCACTCTATTTTCTCCTATATGGATACATGTAGTTGGACATCTAAATCAAACACGGTTTATGCTAGCCCTTTGAAACTTGACACAATAAAGTAGTTCCAAGTTCTATCTCTATGGTTTGTTTCCTATTGATGTAGCCCTAAGCAGAGACTGGCACAAATCACTTTCACGGAAAGGGGTTGCCAAGGTTCCAAAAAACTACGAGTTTCCTGAAATCTCAGCACACATTTTTTCACCCAATCTTGATGACAGTTTCAGGTAATGATCAGTACCCCAATCCCACTTGGCTCACCAAATTTCGTTCTTGTAGGTTAAACCTTTCGTCGGCAGTAACAGTTTTAATTTTTAGGTTTCACTCTGTTTTCTCCTATATGGATACATGTAGTTGGAAGTCTAAATCAAACACGGTTTGTGCTAGCTCTTTGAAACTTGACACAATAAAGTAGCTCCAAGTTCTATCTCTATGGTTTGTTTCCTATTGATGTAGCCCTAAGCAGAGACTGGTGCAAATCACTTTCATTTAAAGGGGTTGCCAAGCTTCCAAAAAACTACGAGTTTCCTGAAATCTGAGCACACGTTTTTTCACCCAATCTTGATGACACTTTCAGGTAATGATCAGTACCCGATCCCACTTGGCTCACCAAATTTCGTTCTTCTAGGTTAACCCGTTTGTCGGCAGTAACAGTTGTAATTTTTAGGTTTCACTCTGTTTTCTCCTATATGGATACATGTAGTTGGAAGTCTAAATCAAACACGGTTTGTGCTAGCTCTTTGAAACTTGACACAATAAAGTAGCTCCAAGTTCTATGTCTATGGTTTGTTTCCTATTGATGTAGCCCTAAGCAGAGACTGGCGCAAATCACTTTCATGGAAAGGGGTTGCCAAGCTTCCAAAAAACTACGAGTTTCCTGAAATCTCAGCACACATTTTTTCACCCAATCTTGATGACACTTTCAGGTAATGATCAGTACAACAAATCCCACTTGGGTCACCAAGTTTCGTTCTTCTAGGTTAAACCGTTCGTTGGCAGTAACAGTTTTAATTTTTGGGTTTCACTCTGTTTTCTCCTATATGGATACATGTAGTTGGAACTCTAAATCAAACACGGTTTGTGCTAGCTCTTTGAAACTTGACACAATAAAGTAGCTCCAATTTCTATCTATGCTTTGTTTCCTATTGATGTAGCCCTAAGCAGAGACAGGCGCAAATCACTTTCATGGAAAGTGGTTGCCAAGCTTCCCAAAAACTACGAGTTTCCTGAAATCTCAGAACACATTTTTTCACCCAATCTTGATGACACTTTCAGGTAATGATCAGTACCCCAATCCCACTTGGCTCACCAAGTTTTGTTCTTCTAGATTAAACCGTTCGTTGGCAGTAACAGTTTTAATTTTTAGGTTTCACTCTGTTTTCTCCTATATTGATACATGTAGTTGGAAGTCTAAATCAAACACGGTTTGTGCTAGCCCTTTGAAACTTCACACAATAAAGTAGCTCCAAGTTCTATCTCTATGGTTTGTTTCCTATTGATGTAGCCCTAAGCAGAGACTGGCGCAATACACTTTCATGGAAAGTGGTTGCCAAGCTTCCCAAAAACTACGAGTTTCCTGAAATCTCAGAACACATTTTATCACCCAATCTTGATGACACATTCAGGTAATGATCACTACCCCAATCCCACTTGGCTCAAGAAATTTCGTTCTTCTAGGTTCAACCGTTCGTTGGCAGTAACAGTTTTAATTTTTAGGTTTCACTCTGTTTTCTCCTATATGGATACATGTAGTTGGAACTCTAAATCAAACACGGTTTGTGCTAGCTCTTTGAAACTTGACACAATAAAGTAGCTCCAAGTTCTATGTCTATGGTTTGTTTCCTATTGATGTAGCCCTAAGCAGAGACTGGCGCAAATCACTTTCATGGAAAGGGGTTGCCAAGGTCCCAAAAAACTACGAGTTTCCTGAAATCTCAGCACACATTTTTTCACCCAATCTTGATGACACTTTCAGGTAATGATCAGTACCCCAATCCCACTTGGCTCACCAAATTTCGTTCTTCTAGGTTAAACCGTTCGTTGGCAGTAAGAGTTTGAATTTTTAGGTTTCACTCTGTTTTCTCCTATGTGGATACATGTATTTGGAACTCTAAATCAAACACGGTTTGTGCTAGCTCTTTGAAACTTGACACAATAAAGTAGCTCCAAGTTCTATCTCTGTGGTTTGTTTCGTATTGATGTAGCCCTAAGCAGAGACTGGCGGAAATCACTTTCATGGAAAGGGGTTGCCAATCTTCCAAAAAACTACGAATTTCCTAAAATCTCAGCACACATTTTTTCACCCAATCTTGATGACACTTTCAGGTAATGATCAGTAAAACAAATCCCACTTGGGTCACCAAGTTTCGTTCTTCTAGTTTAAACCGTTCGTTGGCAGTAACAGTTTTAATTTTTGGGTTTCACTCTGTTATCTCCTATATGGATACATGTAGTTGGAACTCTAAATCAAACACGGTTTTTGCTAGCTCTTTGAAACTTGACACAATAAAGTAGCTCCAAGTTCTGTCTCTATGGTTTGTTTCCAATTATGTAGCCCTAAGCAGAGACTGGCGCAATACGCTTTCATGGAAAGGGGTTGCCAAGCTTCCCAAAAACTACGAGTTTCCTGAAATCTCAGCACACATTTTATCACCCAATCTTGATGACACTTTCAGGTAATGATCAGTACCCCAATCCCACTTGGCTCACCAAATTTCGTTCTTCTAGGTTAAACCGTTCGTTGGCAGTAACAGTTTTAATTTTTAGGTTTCACTCCATTTTCTCCTACATGAATACATGTAGATGGAACTCTAAATCAAACACGGTTTGTGCTAGCTCTTTGAAACTTGACACAATAAAGTAGCTCCATGTTCTGTCTCTATGGTTTGATTCCTATTGATGTAGCCCTATGCAGAGACTGGCGCAAATCACTTTCATGGAATGGGATTGCCAAGCTTCCAAAAAACTACGTGTTTCCTGAAATCTCAGCACACATTTTTTCACCGAATCTTGATGACACTTTCAGGTAATGATCAGTACAACAAATCCCACTTGGGTCACCAAGTTTCGTTCTTCTAGGTTAAACCGTTCGTTGGCAGTAACAGTTTTAATTTTTAGGTTTCACTCTGTTTTCTCCTACATGAATACATGTAGATGGAACTCTAAATCAAACACGGTTTGTGCTAGCTCTTTGAAACTTGACACAAAGTTCTATCTCTGTGGTTTGTTTCCTATTGATGCAGCCCTAAGCAGAGACTGGCGCAAATCACTTTCATGGAAAGGGGTTTCCAATCTTCCAAAAAACTACGAGTTTCCTGAAATCTCAGCACACATTTTTTCACCCAATCTTGATGACACTTTCAGGTAATGATCAGTACCCCAATCCCACTTGGCTCACCAAATTTCGTTCTTCTAGGTTAAACCGTTCGTTGGCAGTAACAGTTTTAATTTTTAGGTTTCACTCTGTTTTCTCCTATATGGATACAT
The DNA here is from genome assembly GCF_964194105.1 of Spermophilus citellus. Classification (NCBI taxonomy): domain Eukaryota; kingdom Metazoa; phylum Chordata; class Mammalia; order Rodentia; family Sciuridae; genus Spermophilus; species Spermophilus citellus. Next base: position 117,117 of record NW_027673037.1, on the reverse strand, counting down.
GTAGTTGGAACTCTAAATCAAACACGGTTTGTGCTAGCTCTTTGAAACTTGACACAATAAAGTAGCTCCAAGTTCTATCTCTGTGGTTTGTTTCGTATTGATGCAGCCCTAAGCAGAGACTGGCGCAAATCACTTTCATGGAAAGGGGTTGCCAAGGTTCCAAAAAACTACGAGTTTCCTGAAATCTCAGCACACATTTTTTCACCCAATCTTGATGACACTTTCAGGTAATGATCAGTACCCCAATCCCACTTGGCTCACCAAATTTCGTTCTTCTAGGTTCAACCGTTCGTTGGCAGTAAGAGTTTGAATTTTGAGGTTTCACTCTGTTTTCTCCTATATGGATACATGTATTTGGAACTCTAAATCAAACACGGTTTGTGCTAGCTCTTTGAAACTTGACACAATAAAGTAGCTCCAAGTTCTATCTCTGTGGTTTGTTTCGTATTGATGTAGCCCTAAGCAGAGACTGGCAGAAATCACTTTCATGGAAAGGGGTTGCCAATCTTCCAAAAAACTACGAGTTTCCTGAAATCTCAGCACACATTTTTTCACCCAATCTTGATGACACTTTCAGGTAATGATCAGTAAAACAAATCCCACTTGGGTCACCAAGTTTCGTTCTTCTAGGTTAAACCGTTCGTTGGCAGTAACAGTTTTAATTTTTGGGTTTCACTATGTTTTCTCCTATATGGATACATGTAGTTGGAACTCTAAATCAAACACGGTTTTTGCTAGCTCTTTGAAACTTGACACAATAAAGTAGCTCCAAGTTCTATCTCTATGGTTTGTTTCCAATTATGTAGCCCTAAGCAGAGACTGGCGCAATACGCTTTCATGGAAAGGGGTTGCCAAGCTTCCCAAAAACTACGAGTTTCCTGAAATCTCAGCACACATTTTATCACCCAATCTTGATGACACTTTCAGGTAATGATCAGTACCCCAATCCCACTTGGCTCACCAAATTTCGTTCTTCTAGGTTAAACCGTTCGTTGGCAGTAACAGTTTTAATTTTTAGGTTTCACTCCATTTTCTCCTACATGAATACATGTAGATGGAACTCTAAATCAAACACGGTTTGTGCTAGCTCTTTGAAACTTTACACAATAAAGTAGCTCCATGTTCTTTCTATCTCTATGGTTTGATTCCTATTGATGTAGCCCTAAGCAGAGACTGGCGCAAATCACTTTCATGGAATGGGATTGCCAAGCTTCCAAAAAACTACGTGTTTCCTGAAATCTCAGCACACATTTTTTCACCGAATCTTGATGACACTTTCAGGTAATGATCAGTACAACAAATCCCACTTGGGTCACCAAGTTTCGTTCTTCTAGGTTAAACCGTTCCTTGACAGTAAGAGTTTTAATTTTTAGGTTTCACTCTGTTTTCTCCTATATGGATACATGTAGTTGGAACTCTAAATCAAACACGGTTTGTGCTAGCTCTTTGAAACTTGACACAATAAAGTAGCTCCAAGTTCTATCTCTATGGTTTGTTTCCTATTGATGTAGCCCTAAGCAGAGACTGGCGCAAATCACGTTCATGGAAAGGGGTTGCCAAGCTTCCAAAAAACTACGAGTTTCTTGAAATCTCAGCACACATTTTTTCACCCAAACTTGATGACACTTTCAGGTAATGATCAGTACCCCAATCCCACGTGGCTCACCAAACTTCGTTCTTCTAGGTTAAACCGTTCATTGGCAGTAACAGTTTTAATTTTTAGGTTTCACTCTGTTTTCTCCTATATGGATACATGTAGTTGGAACTCTAAATCAAACACGGTTTGTGCTAGCTCTTTGAAACTTGACACAATAAAGTAGCTCCAAGTTCTATCTCTGTGGTTTGTTTCGTATTGATGTAGCCCTAAGCAGAGACTGGCACAAATCACTTTCATGGAAAGGGGTTGCCAATCTTCCAAAAAAACTACGAGTTTCCTGAAATCTCAGCACACATTTTTTCACCCAATCTTGATGACACTTTCAGGCAATGATCAGTACCCCAATCCCACTTGGCTCAGCAAATTTCATTCTTCTAGGTTAAACCGTTCGTTGGCAGTAACAGTTTTAATTTTTAGGTTTCACTCTGTTTTCTCCTATATGGATACATGTAGTTGGAACTCTAAATCAAACACGGTTTGTACAAGCTCTTTGAAACTTGACACAATAAAGTAGCTCCAAGTTCTGTCTCTATGGTTTGTTTCCTATTTATGTAGCCCTAAGCAGAGACTGGCGCAAATCACTTTCATGGAATGGGTTTGCCAAGCTTCCAAAAAACTACGAGATTCCTGAAATCTCAGCACACATTTTTTCACCGAATCTTGATGACACTTTCAGGTAATGATCAGTACAACAAATCCCACTTGGGTCACCAAGTTTCGTTCTTCTAGGTTAAACCGTCGTTGGCAGTAACAGTTTTAATTTTTAGGTTTCACTCTGTTTTCTCCTATATGGATACATGTAGTTGGAACTCTAAATCAAACACGGATTGTGCTAGCTCTTTGAAACTTGACACAATAAAGTAGCTCCAAGTTCTATCTCTGTGGTTTGTTTCGTATTGATGTAGCCCTAAGCAGAGACTGGCGCAAATCACTTTCATGGAAAGGGGTAGCCAATCTTCCAAAAAAACTACGAGTTTCCTGAAATCTCAGCACACATTTTTTCACCCAATCTTGATGACACTTTCAGGCAATGATCAGTACCCCAATCCCACTTGGCTCACCAAATTTCATTCTTCTAGGTTAAACCGTTCGTTGGCAGTAACAGTTTTAATTTTTAGGTTTCACTCTGTTTTCTCCTATATGGATACATGTAGTTGGAACTCTAAATCAAACATGGTTTGTGCAAGCTCTTTGAAACTTGACACAATAAAGTAGCTCCAAGTTCTATCTCTATGGTTTGTTTCCTATTTATGTAGCCCTAAGCAGAAACTGGCGCAAATCACTTACATGGAATGGGGTTGCCAAGCTTCCAAAAAACTACGAGTTTCCTGAAATCTCAGCACACATTTTTTCACCCAATCTTGATGACACTTTCAGGTAATGATCAGTACCCCAATCCCACTTGGCTCACCAAATTTCGTTCTTCTAGGTTAAACCGTTTGTTGGCAGTAACAGTTTTAATTTTTAGGTTTCACTCAATTTTCTCCTATATGAATACATGTAGATGGAACTCTAAATCAAACACAGTTTGTGCTAGCTCTTTGAAACTTGACACAATAAAGTAGCTCCATGTTCTTTCTATCTCTATGGTTTGATTCCTATTGATGTAGCCCTAAGCAGAGACTGACGCAAATCACTTTCATGGAATGGGGTTGCCAAGATTCCAAAAAACTACGAGTTTCCTGAAATCACAGCACAAGTTTTTTCACCCAATCTTGATGACACTTTCAGGTAATGATCAGTACCCGATCCCACTTGGCTCACCAAATTTCGTTCTTCTAGGTTAACCCATTCGTCGGCAGTAACAGTTGTAATTTTTAGGTTTCACTCTGTTTTCTCCTATATGGATACATGTAGTTGGAAGTCTAAATCAAAAACGGTTTGTGCTAGCTCTTTGAAACTTGACACAATAAAGTAGCTCCAAGTTCTATCTCTATGGTTTGTTTCCTATTGATGTAGCCCTAAGCAGAGACTGGCGCAAATCACTTTCATGGAAAGGGGTTGCCAAGCTTCCAAAAAACTATGAGTTTCCCGAAATCTCAGCACACATTTTTTCACCCAATCTTGATGACACTTTCAGGTAATGATCACTACCCCAATCCCACTTGGCTCAAGAAATTTCGTTCTACTAGGTTAAACCGTTCGTCGGCAGTATCAGTTTTAATTTTTAGGTTTCACTCTGTTTTCTCCTATATGGATACATGTAGTTGGAAGTCTAAATCAAAAACAGTTTGTACTAGCTCTTTGAAACTTGACACAATAAAGTAGCTCCAAGTTCTATCTCTATGGTTTGATTCCTATTGATGTAGCCCTAAGCAGAGACTGGCACAAATCACTTTCATGGAATGGGGTTGCCAAGCTTCCAAAAAACTACGAGTTTCCTGAAATCACAGCACACGTTTTTTCACCCAATCTTGATGACACTTTCAGGTAATGATCAGTACCCGATCCGACTTGGCTCACCAAATTTCGTTCTTCTAGGTTAACCCGTTCGTCGGCAGTAACAGTTGTAATTTTTAGGTTTCACTCTGTTTTCTCCTATATGGATACATGTAGTTGGAAGTCTAAATCAATAACGGTTTGTGCTAGCTCTTTGAAACTTGACACAATAAAGAAGCTCCAAGTTCTATCTCTATGGTTTGTTTCCTATTGATGTAGCCCTAAGCAGAGACTGGCGCAAATCACTTTCATGGAAAGGGGTTGCCAAGCTTCCAAAAAACTATGAGTTTCCCGAAATCTCAGCACACATTTTTTCACCCAATCTTGATGACACTTTCAGGTAATGATCACTACCCCAATCCCACTTGGCTCAAGAAATTTCGTTCTACTAGGTTAAACCGTTCGTCGGCAGTAACAGTTTTAATTTTTAGGTTTCACTCTGTTTTCTCCTATATGGATACATGTAGTTGGAAGTCTAAATCAAAAACGGTTTGTACTAGCTCTTTGAAACTTGACACAATAAAGTAGCTCCAAGTTCTATCTCTATGGTTTGTTTCCTATTGATGTAGCCCTAAGCAGAGACTGGCGGAAATCACTTTCATGGAAAGGGGTTGCCAAGCTTCCAAAAAACTACGAGTTTCCTGAAATCTCAGCACACATTTTTTCACCCAATCTTGATGACACTTTCAGGTAATGACCAGTACAACAAATCCCACTTGGGACACCAAGTTTCGTTCTTTTAGGTTAAACCGTTCGTTGGCAGTAACAGTTTTAATTTTTGGGTTTCACTCTGTTTTCTCCTATATGGATACATGTAGTTGGAACTCTAAATCAAACACGGTTTGTGCTAGCTCTTTGAAACTTGACACAATAAAGTAGCTCCAAGTTCTATCTCTATGGTTTGTTTCCTATTTATGTAGCCCTAAGCAGAGACTGGCGCAATACACTGTCATGGAAAGGGGTTGCCAAGCTTCCCAAAAACTACGAGTTTCCTGAAATCTCAGCACACATTTTATCACCCAATCTGGATGACACTTTCAGGTAATGATCAGTACCCCAATCCCACTTGGCTCACCAAATTTCGTTCTTCTAGGTTAAACCATTCGTTGGCAGTAACAGTTTTAATTTTTAGGTTTCACTCCATTTTCTCCTACATGAATACATGTAGATGGAACTCTAAATCAAACACGGTTTGTGCTAGCTCTTTGAAACTTGACACAATAAAGTAGCTCCATGTTCTATCTCTATGGTTTGATTCCTATTGATGTAGCCCTAAGCAGAGACTGGCGCAAATCACTTTCATGGATGGGGTTGCCAAGCTTCCAAAAAACTACGAGTTTCCTGAAATCTCAGCAAACATTTTTTCACCCAATCTTGATGACACTTTCAGGTAATGATCAGTACCCCAATCCCACTTGGCTCACCAAATTTCGTTCTTCTAGGTTAAACCGTTCGTCGGCAGTAACAGTTTTAATTTTTAGGTTTCACTCAATTTTCTCCTATATGAATACATGTAGATGGAACTCTAAATCAAACACGGTTTGTGCTAGCTCTTTGAAACTTGACACAATAAAGTAGCTCCATGTTCTATCTCTATGGTTTGATTCCTATTGATGTAGCCCTAAGCAGAGACTGGTGCAAATCACTTTCATGGAAAGGGGTTGCCAAGCTTCCAAAAAACTACGAGTTTCCTGAAATCTCAGCACACATTTTTTCACCCAATCTTGGTGACACTTTCAGGTAATGATCACTACCCCAATCCCACTTGGCTCAAGAAATTTCGTTCTCCTAGGTTAAACCGTTCGTCGGCAGTAACAGTTTTAATTTTTAGGTTTCACTCTGTTTTCTCCTATATGGATACATGTAGTTGGATGTCTAAATCAAAAACGGTTTGTACTAGCTCTTTGAAACTTGACACAATAAAGTAGCTCCAAGTTCTATCTCTATGGTTTGTTTCCTATTGATGTAGCCCTAAGCAGAGACTGGCGCAAATCACTTTCATGGAAAGGGGTTGCCAAGCTTCCAAAAAACTACGAGTTTCCTGAAATCTCAGCACACATTTTTTCACCCAATCTCGATGACACTTTCAGGTAATGATCAGTACCCCAATCCCACTTGGCTCACCAAATTTCGTTCTTCTAGGTTCAACCGTTCGTTGGCAGTAAAAGTTTGAATATTTAGGTTTCACTCTGTTTTCTCCTATATGGATACATGTATTTGGAACTCTAAATCAAACACGGTTTGTGCTAGCTCTTTGAAACTTGACACAATAAAGTAGCTCCAAGTTCTATCTCTATGGTTTGTTTCCTATTGATGTAGCCCTAAGCAGAGACTGGCAGAAATCACTTTCATGGAAAGGGGTTGCCAAGCTTCCAAAAAACTACGAGTTTCCTGAAATATCAGCACACATTTTATCACCCAATCTGGATGACACTTTCAGGTAATGATCAGTACCCCAATCCCACTTGGCTCACCAAATTTCTTTCTTCTAGGTTAAACCATTCGTTGGCAGTAACAGTTTTAATTTTTAGGTTTCACTCCATTTTCTCCTACATGAATACATGTAGATGGAAATCTAAATCAAACACGGTTTGTGCTAGCTCTTGAAACTTGACACAATAAAGTAGCTCCATGTTCTATCTCTATGGTTTGATTCCTATTGATGTAGCCCTAAGCAGAGACTGGCGCAAATCACTTTCATGGATGGGGTTGCCAAGCTTCCAAAAAACTACGAGTTTCCTGAAATCTCAGCACACATTTTTTCACCCAATCTTGATGACACTTTCAGGTAATGATCAGTACCCCAATCCCACTTGGCTCACCAAATTTCGTTCTTCTAGGTTAAACCGTTCGTCGGCAGTAACAGTTTTAATTTTTCGGTTTCACTCAATTTTCTCCTATATGAATACATGTAGATGGAACTCTAAATCAAACACGGTTTGTGCTAGTTCTTTGAAACTTGACACAATAAAGTAGCTCCATGTTCTATCTCTATGGTTTGATTCCTATTGATGTAGCCCTAAGCAGAGACTGGCGCAAATCACTTTCATGGAATGGGGTTGCCAAGCTTCCAAAAAACTACGAGTTTCCTGAAATCTCAGCACACGTTTTTTCACCCAATCTTGATGACACTTTCAGGTAATGATCAGTACCCGATCCCACTTGGCTCACCAAATTTCGTTCTTTTAGGTTAACCCGTTCGTCAGCAGTAACAGTTGTAATTTTTAGGTTTCACTCTGTTTTCTCCTATATGGATACATGTAGTTGGAAGTCTAAATCAAAAACGGTTTGTGCTAGCTCTTTGAAACTTGACACAATAACGTAGCTCCAAGTTCTATCTCTATGGTTTGTTTCCTATTGATGTAGCCCTAAGCAGAGACTGGCGCAAATCACTTTCATGGAAAGGGGTTGCCAAGCTTCCAAAAAACTACGAGTTTCCCAAAATCTCAGCACACATTTTTTCACCCAATCTTGATGACACTTTCAGGTAATGATCACTACCCCAATCCCACTTGGCTCAAGAAATTTCGTTCTATTAGGTTAAACCGTTCGTCGGCAGTAACAGTTTTAATTTTTAGGTTTCACTCTGTTTTCTCCTATATGGATACATGTAGTTGGAAGTCTAAATCAAAAACGGTTTGTACTAGCTCTTTGAAACTTGACACAATAAAGTAGCTCCAAGTTCTATCTCTATGGTTTGTTTCCTATTGATGTAGCCCTAAGCAGAGACTGGCGCAAATCACTTTCATGGAAAGGGGTTGCCAAGCTTCCAAAAAACTAGGAGTTTCCTGAAATCTCAGCACACATTTTTTCACCCAATCTTGATGACACTTTCAGGTAATGATCAGTACAACAAAGCCCACTTGGGTCACCAAGTTTCGTTCTTTTAGGTTAAACCGTTCGTTGGCAGTAACAGTTTTAATTTTTGGGTTTCACTCTGTTTTCTCCTATATGGATACATGTAGTTGGAACTCTAAATCAAACACGGTTTGTGCTAGCTCTTTGAAACTTGACACAATAAAGTAGCTCCAAGTTCTATCTCTATGGTTTGTTTCCTATTTATGTAGCCCTAAGCAGAGACTGGCGCAATACACTTTCATGGAAAGGGGTTGCCAAGCTTCCCAAAAACTACGAGTTTCCTGAAATCTCAGCACACATTTTATCACCCATTCTGGATGACACTTTCAGGTAATGATCAGTACCCCAATCCCACTTGGCTCACCAAATTTCGTTCTTCTAGGTTAAACCATTCGTTGGCAGTAACAGTTTTAATTTTTAGGTTTCACTCCATTTTCTCCTACATGAATACATGTAGATGGAACTCTAAATCAAACACGGTTTGTGCTAGCTCTTTGAAACTTGACACAATAAAGTAGCTCCATGTTCTATCTCTATGGTTTGATTCCTATTGATGTAGCCCTAAGCAGAGACTGGCGCAAATCACTTTCATGGATGGGGTTGCCAAGCTTCCAAAAAACTACGAGTTTCCTGAAATCTCAGCACACATTTTTTCACCCAATCTTGATGACACTTTCAGGTAATGATCAGTACCCCAATCCCACTTGGCTCACCAAATTTCGTTCTTCTAGGTTAAACCGTTCGGCGGCAGTAACAGTTTTAATTTTTAGGTTTCACTCAATTTTCTCCTATATGAATACATGTAGATGGAACTCTAAATCAAACACGGTTTGTGCTAGCTCTTTGAAACTTGACACAATAAAGTAGCTCCATGTTCTATCTCTATGGTTTGATTCCTATTGATGTAGCCCTAAGCAGAGACTGGCGCAAATCACTTTCATGGAATGGGGTTGCCAAGCTTCCAAAAAACTACGAGTTTCCTGAAATCTCAGCACACGTTTTTTCACCCAATCTTGATGACACTTTCAGGTAATGATCAGTACCCCAATCCCACTTGGCTCACCAAATTTCGTTCTTCTAGGTTAACCCGTTCGTCGGCAGTAACAGTTGTAATTTTTAGGTTTCACTCTGTTTTCTCCTATATGGATACATGTAGTTGGAAATCTAAATCAAACACGGTTTGTGCTAGCTCTTTGAAACTTGACACAATAAAGTAGCTCCAAGTTCTATCTCTATGGTTTGTTTCCTATTGATGTAGCCCTAAGCAGAGACTGGTGCAAATCACTTTCATGGAAAGGGGTTGCCAAGCTTCCAAAAAACTACGAGTTTCCCGAAATCTCAGCACACATTTTTTCACCCAATCTTGATGACACTTTCAGGTAATGATCACTACCCCAATCCCACTTGGCTCAAGAAATTTCGTTCTACTAGGTTAAACCGTTCGTCGGCAGTAACAGTTTTAATTTTTAGGTTTCACTCTGTTTTCTCCTATATGGATACATGTAGTTGGAAGTCTAAATCAAAAACGGTTTGTACTAGCTCTTTGAAACTTGACACAATAAAGTAGCTCCAAGTTCTATCTCTATGGTTTGTTTCCTATTGATGTAGCCCTAAGCAGAGACTGGCGCAAATCACTTTCATGGAAAGGGGTTGCCAAGCTTCCAAAAAACTACGAGTTTCCTGAAATCTCAGCACACATTTTTTCACCCAATCTCGATGACACTTTCAGGTAATGATCAGTACCCCAATCCCACTTGGCTCACCAAATTTCGTTCATCTAGGTTCAACCGTTCGTTGGCAGTAAAAGTTTGAATATTTAGGTTTCACTCTGTTTTCTCCTATATGGATACATGTATTTGGAACTCTAAATCAAACACGGTTTGTGCTAGCTCTTTGAAACTTGACACAATAAAGTAGCTCCAAGTTCTATCTCTATGGTTTGTTTCCTATTGATGTAGCCCTAAGCAGAGACTGGCGGAAATCACTTTCATGGAAAGGGGTTGCCAAGCTTCCAAAAAACTACGAGTTTCCTGAAATCTCAGCACACATTTTATCACCCAATGTGGATGACACTTTCAGGTAATGATCAGTACCCCAATCCCACTTGGCTCACCAAATTTCGTTCTTCTAGGTTAAACCATTCGTTGGCAGTAACAGTTTTAATTTTTAGGTTTCACTCCATTTTCTCCTACATGAATACATGTAGATGGAACTCTAAATCAAACATGGTTTGTGCTAGCTCTTTGAAACTTGACACAATAAAGTAGCTCCATGTTCTATCTCTATGGTTTGATTCCTATTGATGTAGCCCTAAGCAGAGACTGGCGCAAATCACTTTCATGGATGGGGTTGCCAAGCTTCTAAAAAACTACGAGTTTCCTGAAATCTCAGCACACATTTTTTCACCCAATCTCGATGACACTTTCAGGTAATGATCAGTACCCCAATCCCACTTGGCTCACCAAATTTCGTTCTTCTAGGTTAAACCGTTCGTCGGCAGTAACAGTTTTAATTTTTAGGTTTCACTCAATTTTCTCCTATATGAATACATGTAGATGGAACTCTAAATCAAACACGGTTTGTGCTAGTTCTTTGAAACTTGACACAATAAAGTAGCTCCATGTTCTATCTCTATGGTTTGATTCCTATTGATGTAGCCCTAAGCAGAGACTGGCGCAAATCACTTTCATTTAAAGGGGTTGCCAAGGTTCCAAAAAACTACGAGTTTCCTGAAATCTCAGCACACATTTTTTCACCCAATCTTGATGACACTTTCAGGTAATGATCAGTACCCCAATCCCACTTGGCTCACCAAATTTCGTTCTTCTAGGTTCAACCGTTCCTTGGCAGTAACAGTTTAAATTTTTAGGTTTCAGTCTGTTTTCTCCTATATGGATACATGTATTTGGAAGTCTAAATCAAACACGGTTTGTGCTAGCTCTTTGAAACTTGACACAATAAAGTAGCTCCAAGTTCTATCTCTATGGTTTGTTTCCTATTGATGTAGCCCTAAGCAGAGACTGGTGCAAATCATTTTCATGGAAAGGGGTTGCCAATCTTCCAAAAAACGACGAGTTTCCTGAAATCTCAGCACACATTTTTTCACCCAATCTTGATGACACTTTCAGGTAATGATCAGTACCCCAATCCCACTTGGCTCACCAAATTTCGTTCTTCTAGGTTAAACCGTTCCTTGGCAGTAACAGTTTAAATTTTTAGGTTTCACTCTGTTTTCTCCTATATGGATACATGTAGTTGGAACCTAAATCAAACACGGTTTGTGCTAGCTCTTTGAAACTTGACACAATAAAGTAGCTCCATGTTCTATCTCTATGGTTTGTTTCCTATTGATGTAGCTCTAAGCAGAGACTGGCACAAATCACTTTCATGGAAAGGGGTTGCCAAGCTTCCAAAAAACTAGGAGTTTCCTGAAATCTCAGCACACATGTTTTCACCCAATCTTGATGACACTTACAGGTAATGATCAGTACAACAAATCCCACTTGGGTCACCAAGTTTCGTTCTTCTAGGTTAAACCGTTCGTTGGCAGTAACAGTTTTAATTTTTAGGTTTCACTCTGTTTTCTCCTATATGTATACATGTATTTGTAACTCTAAATCAAACACGGTTTGTGCTAGCTTTTTGAAACTTGACACAATAAAGCAGCTCCAATTTCTATCTCTATGGTTTGTTTCCTATTGATGTAGCCCTAAGCAGAGACTGGCGCAAATCACTTTCATGGAAAGGGGTTGCCAATCTTCCAAAAAACTATGAGTTTCCTGAAATCTCAGCACACATTTTTTTCACCCAATCTTGATGACACTTTCAGGGAATGATCAGTACCCCAATCCCACTTGGCTCAACAAATTTCGTTCTTCTAGGTTAAACTGTTCGTTGGCAGTAACAGTTTTAATTTTTAGGTTTCACTCTGTTTTCTCCTATATGGATACATATAGTTGGAAGTATAAATCAAACACGGTTTCTGCTAGCTCTTTGAAACTTGACACAATAAAGTAGCTCCAAGTTCTATCTCTATGGTTTGTTTCCTATTGATGTAGCCCTAAGCAGAGACTGGCACAAATCACTTTCATTTAAAGGGTTTGCCAAGGTTCCAAAAAACTACGAGTTTCCTGAAATCTCAGCACACATTTTTTCACCCAATCTTGATGACACTTTCAGGTAATGATCAGTACCCCAATCCCACTTGGCTCACCAAATTTCTCTCTTCTAGGTTAAACCGTTCGTTGGCAGTAACAGTTTTAATTTTTAGGTTTCACTCTGATTTCTCCTATATGGATACATGTAGTTGGAAGTCTAAATTAAACACGGTTTGTTCTAGCTCTTTGAAACTTGACACAATAAAGTAGCTCCAAGTTCTATCTCTGTGGTTTGTTTCCTATTGATGTAGCCCTAAGCAGATACTGGCGCAAATCACTTTCATGGAAAGGGGTTGCCAATCTTCCAAAAAACTACGAGTTCCCTGAAATCTCAGCACACATTTTTTCACCCAATCTTGATGACACTTTCAGGTAATGATCAGTACCCCAATCCCACTTGGCTCACCAAATTTCTCTCTTCTAGGTTAAACCGTTCGTTGGCAGTAACAGTTTTAATTTTTAGTTTTCACTGTGTTTTCTACTATATGGATACATGTAGTTGGAACTCTAAATCAAACACGGTTTGTGCTAGCTCTTTGAAACTTGACACAATAAAGTAGCTCCATGTTCTATCTCTATGGTTTGTTTCCTATTGATGTAGCCCTAAGCAGAGACTGGTGCAAATCACTTTCATTTAAAGGGGTTGCCAAGCTTCCAAAAAACTACGAATTTCCTGAAATCTCAGCACACATTTTTTCACCCAATCTTGATGACACTTTCAGGTAATGATCAGTACCCCAATTCAACTTGGCTCACCAAATTTCGTTCTTCTAGGTTAAACCGTTCGTTGGCAGTAACAGTTTTAATTTTTAGGTTTCACTCTGTTATCTCCTATATGGATACATGTACTTGGAAGTCTAAATCAAACATGGTTTGTGCTAGCTCTTTGAAACTTGACACAATAATGTAGCTCCAAGTTCTATCTCAATGGTTTGTTTCCTATTGATGTAGCCCTAAGCAGAGACTGGCGCAAATCACTTTCATGGAAAGGGTTTGCCAATCTTCCAAAAAACTACGAGTTTCCTGAAATCTCCGCACACATTTTTTCACCCAATCTTGATGACACTTTCAGGTAATGATCAGTACCCCAATCCCACTTGGCTCACCAAATTTCGTTCTTCTAGGTTAAACCGTTCGTTGGCAGTAACAGTTTTAATTTTTAGGTTTCACTCTGTTTTCTCCTATATGGATACATGTAGTTGGAAGTCTAAATCAAACACGGTTTGTGCTAGCTCTTTGAAACTTGACACAATAAAGTAGCTCCATGTTCTATCTCTATGGTTTGTTTCCTATTGATGTAGCCCTAAGCAGAGACTGGCGCAAATCACTTTCATGGAAAGGGGTTGCGAATCTTCCAAAAAAATACGAGTTTCCTGAAATCTCAGCACATATTTTTTCACCCAATCTTGATGACTCTTTCAGGTAATGATCAGTACCCCAATCCCACTTGGTTCACCAAATTTCTATATTCTAGGTTAAACCGTTCGTTGGCAATAACAATTTTAATTTTTACGTTTCACTCTCTTTTCTCCTATATGGATACATGTAGTTGGATCTCTAAATCAAACACGGTTTGTGCTAGCTCTTTGAAACTTGACGCAATAAAGTAGCTCCAAGTTCTATCTCTATGGTTTGTTTCCTATTGATGTAGCCCTAAGCAGAGACTGGCGAAAATCACTTTCATGGAAAGGGGTTGCCAAGCTTCCAAAAAACTAAGAGTTTCCTGAAATCTCAGCACACATTTTTTCACCGAATCTTGATGACACTTTCAGGTAATGATCAGTACCCCAATCCCACTTGGCTCACCAAATTTCGTTCTTCTAGGTTAAACCGTTCGTTGGCAGTAACAATTTTAATTTTTAGGTTTCACTCAATTTTCTCCTATACGAATACATGTAGTTGGATCTCTAAATCAAACACGGTTTGTGCTAGCTCTTTGAAACTTGACACAATAAAGTAGCTCCATGTTCTATCTCTATGGTTTGTTTCCTATTGATGTAGCCCTAAGCAGAGACTGGCGCAAATCACTTTCATGGAAAGGGGTTGCCAAGCTTCCAAAAAACTACGAGTTTCCTGAAATCTCAGCACACATTTTTTCACCCAATCTTGATGACACTTTCAGGTAATGATCAGTACCCCAATCCCACTTGGCTCACCAAATTTCGTTCTTCTAGGGTAAACCGTTCGTTGGCAGCAACAGTTTGAATTTTTAGGTTTCACTCAATTTTCTCCTATATGAATACATGTAGTTGGATCTCTAAATCAAACACGGTTTTTGCTAGCTCTTTGAAACTTCACACAATAAAGTAGCTCCAAGTTCTATCTCTATGGTTTGTTTCCTATTGATGTAGCCCTAAGCAGAGACTGGCGCAAATCACTTTCATGGAAAGGGGTTGCCAAGCTTCCAAAAAACTACGAGTTTCCTGAAATCTCAGCACACATTTTTTCACCCAATCTTGATGACACTTTCAGGTAATGATCAGTACCCCAATCCCACTTGGCGCACCAAATTTCGTTCTTCTAGGTTAAACCGTTCGTTGGCAGTAACAGTTTTAATTTTTAGGTTTCACTCTGTTTTCTCCTATATGGATACATGTATTTGGAAGTCTAAATCAAACACGGTTTGTGCTAGCTCTTTGAAACTTGACACAATAAAGTAGCTCCAAGTTCTATGTCTATGGTTTGTTTCCTATTGATGTAGCCCTAAGCAGAGACTGGTGCAAATCACTTTCATGGAAAGGGGTTGCCAATCTTCCAAAAAACTACGAGTTTCCTGAAATCTCAGCACACATTTTTTCACCCAATCTTGATGACACTTTCAGGTAATGATCAGTACCCCATTCCCACTTGGCTCACCAAATTTCGTTCTTCCAGGTTAAACCGTTCGTTGGCAGTAACAGTTTTAATTTTTAGGTTTCACTCTGTTTTCTCCTATATGGATACATGTAGTTGGAAGTCTAAATCAAACACGGTTTGTGCTAGCTCTTTGAAACTTGATACAATAAAGTAGCTCCAAGTTCTACCTCTATGGTTTGTTTCCTATTGATGTAGCCCTAAGCAGAGACTGGCACAAATCACTTTCATTTACAGGGGTTGCCAAGCCTCCAAAAAACTACGAGTTTCCTGAAATCTCAGCACACATTTTTTCACCCAATCTTGATGACACTTTCAGGTAATGATCAGTACCGCATTCCCACTTGGCTCACCAAATTTCGTTCTTCTAGGTTAAACCATTCGTTGGCAGTAACAGTTTTAAATTTTAGGTTTCACTCTGTTTTCTCCTATATGGATACATGTAGTTGGAACTCTAAATCAAACACGGTTTGTGCTAGCTCTTTGAAACTTGACACAATAAAGTAGCTCCAAGTTCTATCTCTATGGTTTGTTTCCTATTGATGTAGCCCTAAGCAGAGACTGGCGCAAATCACTTTCATGGAAAGGGGTTGCCAATCTTCCAAAAAACTAAGAGTTTCCTGAAATCTCAGCACAAATTTTTTCACCCAATCTTGATGACACTTTCAGGTAATGATCAGTACCCCAATCCCACTTGGCTCACCAAATTTCGTTCTTCTAGGTTAAACCGTTCGTTGGCAGTAACAGTTTTAATTTTTAGGTTTCACTCTGTTTTCTCCTATATGGATACATGTAGTTGGAAGTCTAAATCAAACACGGTTTGTGCTATCTCTTTGAAACTTGATACAATAAAGTAGCTCCAAGTTCTATCTCTATGGTTTGTTTCCTATTGATGTAGCCCTAAGCAGAGACTGGCACAAATCACTTTCATTTACAGGGGTTGCCAAGCCTCCAAAAAACTACGAGTTTCCTGAAATCTCAGCACACATTTTTTCACCCAATCTTGATGACACTTTCAGGTAATGATCAGTACCCCAATCCCACTTGGCTCACCAAATTTCTCTCTTCTAGGTTAAACCGTTCGTTGGCAGTAACAGTTTTAATTTTTAGTTTTCACTGTGTTTTCTACTATATGGATACATGTAGTTGGAACTCTAAATCAAACACGGTTTGTGCTAGCTCTTTGAAACTTGACACAATAAAGTAGCTCCAAGTTCTATCTCTATGGTTTGTTTCCTATTGATGTAGCCCTAAGCAGAGACTGGCGCAAATCACTTTCATGGAAAGGGGTTGCCAATCTTCCAAAAAACTACGAGTTCCCTGAAATCTCAGCACACATTTTTTCACCCAATCTTGATGACACTTTCAGGTAATGATCAGTACCCCAATCCCACTTGGCTCACCAAATTTCTCTCCTCTAGGTTAAACCGTTCGTTGGCAGTAACAGTTTTAATTTTTAGTTTTCACTGTGTTTTCTACTATATGGATACATGTAGTTGGAACTCTAAATCAAACACGGTTTGTGCTAGCTCTTTGAAACTTGACACAATAAAGTAGCTCCATGTTCTATCTCTATGGTTTGTTTCCTATTGATGTAGCCCTAAGCAGAGACTGGTGCAAATCACTTTCATTTAAAGGGGTTGCCAAGCTTCCAAAAAACTACGAATTTCCTGAAATCTCAGCACACATTTTTTCACCCAATCTTGATGACACTTTC
Source organism: Spermophilus citellus (assembly GCF_964194105.1). Classification (NCBI taxonomy): domain Eukaryota; kingdom Metazoa; phylum Chordata; class Mammalia; order Rodentia; family Sciuridae; genus Spermophilus; species Spermophilus citellus. The sequence goes on along the minus strand of NW_027673037.1, from coordinate 100,436 downwards.
AGGTAATGATCAGTACCCCAATTCAACTTGGCTCACCAAATTTCGTTCTTCTAGGTTAAACCGTTCGTTGGCAGTAACAGTTTTAATTTTTAGGTTTCACTCTGTTATCTCCTATATGGATACATGTACTTGGAAGTCTAAATCAAACATGGTTTGTGCTAGCTCTTTGAAACTTGACACAATAATGTAGCTCCAAGTTCTATCTCAATGGTTTGTTTCCTATTGATGTAGCCCTAAGCAGAGACTGGCGCAAATCACTTTCATGGAAAGGGTTTGCCAATCTTCCAAAAAACTACGAGTTTCCTGAAATCTCAGCACACATTTTTTCACCCAATCTTGATGACACTTTCAGGTAATGATCAGTACCCCAATCCCACTTGGCTCACCAAATTTCGTTCTTCTAGGTTAAACCGTTCGTTGGCAGTAACAGTTTTAATTTTTAGGTTTCACTCTGTTTTCTCCTATATGGATACATGTAGTTGGAAGTCTAAATCAAACACGGTTTGTGCTAGCTCTTTGAAACTTGACACAATAAAGTAGCTCCAAGTTCTATCTCTATGGTTTGTTTCCTATTGATGTAGCCCTAAGCAGAGACTGGCGCAAATCACTTTCATGGAAAGGGGTTGCCAATCTTCCAAAAAAATACGAGTTTCCTGAAATCTCAGCACACATTTTTTCACCCAATCTTGATGACTCTTTCAGGTAATGATCAGTACCCCAATCCCACTTGGCTCACCAAATTTCGTTCTTCTAGGTTAAACCGTTCGTTGGCAGTAACAGTTTTAATTTTTAGGTTTCACTCTGTTTTCTCCTATATGGATACATGTAGTTGGAAATCTAAATCAAACACGGTTTGTGCTAGCTCTTTGAAACTTGACACAAAAAAGTAGCTCCAAGTTCTATCTCTATGGTTTGTTTCCTATTGATGTAGCCCTAAGCAGAGACTGGCGCAAATCACTTTCATGGAAAGGGGTTGCCAATCTTCCAAAAAACTACGAGTTTCCTGAAATCTCAGCACACATTTTTTCACCCAATCTTGATGACACTTTCAGGTAATGATCAGTACCCCAATCCCACTTGGCTCACCAAATTTCTCTCTTCTAGGTTAAACCGTTCGTTGGCAGTAACAGTTTTAATTTTTAGGTTTCACTCTGCTTTCTCCTATATGGATACATGTAGTTGGAAGTCTAAATCAAACACGTTTTGTGCTAGCTCTTTGAAACTTGACACAATAAAGTAGCTCCAAGTTCTATCTCTATGGTTTGTTTCCTATTGATGTAGCCCTAAGCAGAGACTGGCGCAAATCACTTTCATGGAAAGGGGTTGCCAATCTTCCAAAAAACTACGAGTTTCCTGAAATCTCAGCACACATTTTTTCACCCAATCTTGATGACACTTTCAGGTAATGATCAGTACCCCAATCCCACTTGGCTCACCAAATTTCTCTCTTCTAGGTTAAACCGTTCGTTGGCAGTGACAGTTTTAATTTTTAGTTTTCACTGTGTTTTCTCCTATATGGATACATGTAGTTGGAACTCTAAATCAAACACTGTTTGTGCTAGCCCTTTGAAACTTGACACAATAAAGTAGCTCCATGTTCTATCTCTACAGTTTGTTTCCTATTGATGTAGCCCTAAGCAGAGACTGGTGCAAATCACTTTCATTTAAAGGGGTTGCCAAGCTTCCAAAAAACTACGAATTTCCTGAAATCTCAGCACACATTTTTTCACCCAATCTTGATGACACTTTCAGGTAATGATCAGTACCCCAATCCCACTTGGCTCACCAAATTTTGTTCTTCTAGGTTAAACCGTTCGTTGGCAGTAACAGTTTTAATTTTTAGGTTTCACTCTGTTATCTCCTATATGGATACATGTAGTTGGAAGTCTAAATCAAACACGGTTTGTGCTAGCTCTTTGAAACTTGACACAATAAAGTAGCTCCAAGTTCTATGTCTATAGTTTGTTTCCTATTGATGTAGCCCTAAGCAGAGACTGGCGCAAATCACTTTCAGGAAAAGGGGTTGCCAAGCTTACAAAAAACTACGAGTTTCCTGAAATCTCAGCACACATTTTTTCACCCAATCTTGATGACACTTTTAGGTAATGATCAGTACCCCAATCCCACTTGGCTCACCAAATTTCGTTCTTCTAGGTTAAACCGTTCGTTGGCAGTAACAGTTTTAATTTTTAGGTTTCACTCAGTTTTCTCCTATATGGATACATGTAGTTGGAACTCTAAATCAAACACGGTTTGTGCTAGCTCTATGAAACTTGACACAATAAAGTAGCTCCAAGTTCTATCTCTCTGGTTTGTTTCCTATTGATGTAGCCCTAAGCAGAGACTGGCGCAAATCACTTACATGGAAAGGGGTTGCCAATCTTCCAAAAAACTACGAGTTTCCTGAAATCTCAGCACACATTTTTTCACCCAATCTTGATGACACTTTCAGGTAATGATCAGTACCCCAATCCCACTTGGCTCACCAAATTTCGTTCTTCTAGGTTAAACCGTTCGTTGGCAGTAACAGTTTTAATTTTTAGGTTTCACTCTGTTTTCTCCTATATGGATACATGTATTTGGAAGTCTAAATCAAACACGGTTTGTGCTAGCTCTTTGAAACTTGATACAATAAAGTAGCTCCAAGTTCTATCTCAATGGTTTGTTTCCTATTGATGTAGCCCTAAGCAGAGACTGGCGCAAGTCACTTTCATGGAAAGGGTTTGCCAATCTTCCAAAAAACTACGAATTTCCTGAAATCTCAGCACACATTTTTTCACCCAATCTTGATGACACTTTCAGGTAATGATCAGTACCCCAATCCCACTTGGCTCACCAAATTTCTCTCTTCTAGGTTAAACCGTTCGTTGGCAATAACAGTTTTAATTTTTAGGTTTCACTCTGATTTCTCCTATATGGATACATTAGTTGGAATTCTAAATTAAACACGGTTTGTGCTAGCTCTTTGAAACTTGACACAATAAAGTAGCTCCAAGTTCTATCTCTGTGGTTTGTTTCCTATTGATGTAGCACTAAGCAGAGACTGGCGCAAATCACTTTCATGGAAAGGGGTTGCCAATCTTCCAAAAAACTACGAGTTCCCTGAAATCTCAGCACACATTTTTTCACCCAATCTTGATGACACTTTCAGGTAATGATCAGTACCCCAATCCCACTTGGCTCACCAAATTTCTCTCTTCTAGGTTAAACCGTTCGTTGGCAGTAACAGTTTTAATTTTTAGTTTTCACTGTGTTTTCTACTATATGGATACATGTAGTTGGAACTCTAAATCAAACACGGTTTGTGCTAGCTCTTTGAAACTAGACACAATAAAGTAGCTCCATGTTCTATCTCTATGGTTTGTTTCCTATTGATGTAGCCCTAAGCAGAGACTGGTGCAAATCACTTTCATTTAAGGCGTTGCCAAGCTTCCAAAAAACTACGAATTTCCTGAAATCTCAGCACACATTTTTTCACCCAATCTTGATGACACTTTCAGGTAATGATCAGTACCCCAATTCAACTTGGCTCACCAAATTTCGTTCTTCTAGGTTAAACCGTTCGTTGGCAGTAACAGTTTTAATTTTTAGGTTTCACTCTGTTATCTCCTATATGGATACATGTACTTGGAAGTCTAAATCAAACATGGTTTGTGCTAGCTCTTTGAAACTTGACACAATAATGTAGCTCCAAGTTCTATCTCAATGGTTTGTTTCCTATTGATGTAGCCCTAAGCAGAGACTGGCGCAAATCACTTTCATGGAAAGGGTTTGCCAATCTTCCAAAAAACTACGAGTTTCCTGAAATCTCAGCACACATTTTTTCACCCAATCTTGATGACACTTTCAGGTAATGATCAGTACCCCAATCCCACTTGGCTCACCAAATTTCGTTCTTCTAGTTTAAACCGTTCGTTGGCAGTAACAGTTTTAATTTTTAGGTTTCACTCTGCTTTCTCCTATATGGATACATGTAGTTGGAAGTCTAAATCAAACACGGTTTGTGCTAGCTCTTTGAAACTTGACACAATAAAGTAGCTCCAAGTTCTATCTCTATGGTTTGTTTCCTATTGATGTAGCCCTAAGCAGAGACTGGCGCAAATCACTTTCATGGAAAGGGGTTGCCAATCTTCCAAAAAAATACGAGTTTCCTGAAATCTCAGCACACATTTTTTCACCCAATCTTGATGACTCTTTCAGGTAATGATCAGTACCCCAATCCCACTTGGCTCACCAAATTTCGTTCTTCTAGGTTAAACCGTTCGTTGGCAGTAACAGTTTTAATTTTTAGGTTTCACTCTGTTTTCTCCTATATGGATACATGTAGTTGGAAATCTAAATCAAACACGGTTTGTGCTAGCTCTTTGAAACTTGACACAATAAAGTAGCTCCAAGTTCTATCTCTATGGTTTGTTTCCTATTGATGTAGCCCTAAGCAGAGACTGGCGCAAATCACTTTCATGGAAAGGGGTTGCCAATCTTCCAAAAAACTACGAGTTTCCTGAAATCTCAGCACACATTTTTTCACCCAATCTTGATGACACTTTCAGGTAATGATCAGTACCCCAATCCCACTTGGCTCACCAAATTTCTCTCTTCTAGGTTAAACCGTTCGTTGGCAGTAACAGTTTTAATTTTTAGGTTTCACTCTGCTTTCTCCTATATGGATACATGTAGTTGGAAGTCTAAATCAAACACGTTTTGTGCTAGCTCTTTGAAACTTGACACAATAAAGTAGCTCCAAGTTCTATCTCTATGGTTTGTTTCCTATTGATGTAGCCCTAAGCAGAGACTGGCGCAAATCACTTTCATGGAAAGGGGTTGCCAATCTTCCAAAAAACTACGAGTTTCCTGAAATCTCAGCACACATTTTTTCACCCAATCTTGATGACACTTTCAGGTAATGATCAGTACCCCAATCCCTCTTGGCTCACCAAATTTCTCTCTTCTAGGTTAAACCGTTCGATGGCAGTGACAGTTTTAATTTTTAGTTTTCACTGTGTTTTCTCCTATATGGATACATGTAGTTGGAACTCTAAATCAAACACGGTTTGTGCTAGCCCTTTGAAACTTGACACAATAAAGTAGCTCCATGTTCTATCTCTACAGTTTGTTTCCTATTGTTGTAGCCCTAAGCAGAGACTGGTGCAAATCACTTTCATTTAAAGGGGTTGCCAAGCTTCCAAAAAACTACGAATTTCCTGAAATCTCAGCACACATTTTTTCACCCAATCTTGATGACACTTTCAGGTAATGATCAGTACCCCAATCCCACTTGGCTCACCAAATTTTGTTCTTCTAGGTTAAACCGTTCGTTGGCAGTAACAGTTTTAATTTTTAGGTTTCACTCTGTTTTCTCCTATATGGATACATGTAGTTGGAAGTCTAAATCAAACACGGTTTGTGCAAGCTCTTTGAAACTTGACACAATAAAGTAGCTCCAAGTTCTATGTCTATAGTTTGTTTCCTATTGATGTAGCCCTAAGCAGAGACTGGCGCAAATCACTTTCAGGAAAAGGGGTTGCCAAGCTTACAAAAAACTACGAGTTTCCTGAAATCTCAGCACACATTTTTTCACCCAATCTTGATGACACTTTCAGGTAATGATCAGTACCCCAATCCCACTTGGCTCACCAAATTTCGTTCTTCTAGGTTAAACCGTTCGTTGGCAGTAACAGTTTTAATTTTTAGGTTTCACTCTGTTTTCTCCTATATGGATACATGTAGTTGGAAGTCTAAATCAAACACGGTTTGTGCTAGCTCTTTGAAACTTGACACAATAAAGTAGCTCCAAGTTCTATCTCTATGGTTTGTTTCCTATTGATGTAGCCCTAAGCAAAGACTGGTGCAAATCACTTTCATGGAAAGGGGTTGCCAATCTTCCAAAAAACTACGAGTTTCCTGAAATCTCAGCACACATTTTTTCACCCAATCTTGATGACACTTTCAGGTAATGATCAGTACCCCAATCCCACTTGGCTCACCAAATTTCGTTCTTCTAGGTTAAACCGTTCGTTGGCAGTAACAGTTTTAATTTTTAGGTTTCACTCTGTTTTCTCCTATATGGATACCTCTAGTTGGAAGTCTAAATCAAACATGGTTTGTGCTAGCTCTTTGAAACTTGACACAATAAAGTAGCTCCAAGTTCCTTGTCTATGGTTTGTTTCCTATTGATGTAGCCCTAAGCAGAGACTGGCGCAAATCACTTTCATGGAAAGGGGTTGCCAATCTTCCAAAAAACTACGAGTTTCCTGAAATCTCAGCACACATTTTTTCACCCAATCTTGATGACACTTTCAGGTAATGATCAGTACCCCAATCCCACTTGGCTCACCAAATTTCTCTCTTCTAGGTTAAACCGTTCGTTGGCAGTAACAGTTTTAATTTTTAGTTTTCACTGTGTTTTCTCCTATATGGATACAGGTAGTTGGAAGTCTAAATCAAACACGGTTTGTGCTAGCTCTTTGAAACTTGACACAATAAAGTAGCTCCAAGATCCATCTCTATGGTTTGTTTCCTATTGATGTAGCCCTAAGCAGAGACTGGCGCAAATACCTTTCATGGAAAGGGGTTGCCAATCTTCCAAAAAACTACGAGTTTCCTGAAATCTCAGCACACATTTTTTCACCCAATCTTGATGACACTTTCAAGTAATGATCAGTACCCCAATCCCACTTGGCTCACCAAATTTCGTTCTTCTAGGTTAAACCGTTCGTTGGCAGTAACAGTTTTAATTTTTAGGTTTCACTCTGTTTTCTCCTATATGGATACATGTAGTTGGAACTCTAAATCAAACATGGTTTGTGGTAGCTCTTTGAAACTTGACACAATAAAGTAGCTCCAAGTTCTATCTCTATGGTTTGTTTCCTATTGATGTAGCCCTAAGCAGAGACTGGCACAAATCACTTTCATTTACAGGGGATTCCAAGCCTCCAAAAAACTACGAGTTTCCTGAAATCTCAGCACACATTTTTTCACCCAATCTTGATGACACTTTCAGGTAATGATCAGTACCTTAATCCCACTTGGCTCACCAAATTTCGTTCTTCTAGGTTAAACCGTTCGTTGGCAGTAACAGTTTTAATTTTTAGGTTTCACTCTGTTTTCTCCTATATGGATACATGTAGTTGGAAGTCTAAATCAAACACGGTTTGTGCTAGCTCTTTGAAACTTGACACAATAAAGTAGCTCCAAGTTCTATCTCTATGGTTTGTTTCCTATTGATGTAGCCCTAAGCAGAGACTGGCGTAAATCACTTTCATGGAAAGGGGTTGCCAATCTTCCAAAAAAATACGAGTTTCCTGAAATCTCAGCACACATTTTTTCACCCAATCTTGATGACTCTTTCAGGTAATGATCAGTACCCCAATCCCACTTGGCTCACCAAATTTCGTTCTTCTAGGTTAAACCATTCGTTGGCAGTAACAGTTTTAATTTTTAGGTTTCACTCTGTTTTCTCCTATATGGATACATGTAGTTGGAAATCTAAATCAAACACGGTTTGTGCTAGCTCTTTGAAACTTGACACAATAAAGTAGCTCCAAGTTCTATCGCTATGGTTTGTTTCCTATTGATGTAGCCCTAAGCAGAGACTGGCGCAAATCACTTTCATGGAAAGGGGTTGCCAATCTTCCAAAAAACTACGAGTTTCCTGAAATCTCAGCACACATTTTTTCACCCAATCTTGATGACACTTTCAGGTAATGATCAGTACCCCAATCCCACTTGGCTCACCAAATTTCTCTCTTCTAGGTTAAACCGTTCGGTGGCAGTAACAGTTTTAATTTTTAGGTTTCACTCTGCTTTCTCCTATATGGATACATGTAGTTGGAAGTCTAAATCAAACACGTTTTGTGCTAGCTCTTTGAAACTTGACACAATAAAGTAGCTCCAAGTTCTATCTCTATGGTTTGTTTCCTATTGATGTAGCCCTAAGCAGAGACTGGCGCAAATCACTTTCATGGAAAGGGGTTGCCAATCTTCCAAAAAACTACGAGTTTCCTGAAATCTCAGCACACATTTTTTCACCCAATCTTGATGACACTTTCAGGTAATGATCAGTACCCTAATCCCACTTGGCTCACCAAATTTCTCTCTTCTAGGTTAAACCGTTCGTTGGCAGTAACAGTTTTAATTTTTAGTTTTCACTGTGTTTTCTCCTATATGGATACATGTAGTTGGAACTCTAAATCAAACACGGTTTGTGCTAGCTCTTTGAAACTTGACACAATAAAGTAGCTCCAAGTTCTATCTCTATGGTTTGTTTCCTATTGATGTAGCCCTAAGCAGAGACTGGCACAAATCACTTTCATTTACAGGGGATGCCAAGCCTCCAAAAAACTACGAGTTTCCTGAAATCTCAGCACACATTTTTTCACCCAATCTTGATGACACTTTCAGGTAATGATCAGTACCCCAATCCCACTTGGCTCACCAAATTTCTCTCTTCTAGGTTAAACCGTTCGTTGGCAGTAACAGTTTTAATTTTTAGTTTTCACTGTGTTTTCTACTATATGGATACATGTAGTTGGAACTCTAAATCAAACACGGTTTGTGCTAGCTTTTTGAAACTTGACACAATAAAGTAGCTCCAAGTTCTATCTCTATGGTTTGTCTCCTATTGATGTAGCCCTAAGCAGAGACTGGCGCAAATCACTTTCATGGAAAGGGGTTGCCAATCTTCCAAAAAACTACGAGTTTCCTGAAATCTCAGCACACATTTTTTCACCCAATCTTGATGACACTTTCAAGTAATGATCAGTACCCCAATCCCACTTGGCTCACCAAATTTCGTTCTTCTAGGTTAAACCGTTCGTTGGCAGTAACAGTTTTAATTTTTAGGTTTCACTCTGTTTTCTCCTATATGGATACATGTAGTTGGAACTCTAAATCAAACATGGTTTGTGGTAGCTCTTTGAAACTTGACACAACAAAGTAGCTCCAAGTTCTATCTCTATGGTTTGTTTCCTATTGATGTAGCCCTAAGCAGAGACTGGCACAAATCACTTTCATTTACAGGGGATGCCAAGCCTCCAAAAAACTACGAGTTTCCTGAAATCTCAGCACACATTTTTTCACCCAATCTTGATGACACTTTCAGGTAATGATCAGCACCCCAATCCCACTTGGCTCACCAAATTTCGTTCTTCTAGGTTAAACCGTTCTTTGGCAGTAACAGTTTTAATTTTTAGTTTTCACTCTGTTATCTCCTATATGGATACATGTAGTTGGAAGTCTAAATCAAACATGGTTTGTGCTAGCTCTTTGAAACTTGACACAATAAAGTAGCTCAAAGTTCTATCTCTATGGTTTGTTTCCTATTGATGAAGCCCTAAGCAGAGACTGGCGCAAATCACTTTCATGGAAAGGGGTTGCCAATCTTCCAAAAAACTACGAGTTTCCTGAAATCTCAGCACACATTTTTTCACCCAATCTTGATGACACTTTCAGGTAATGATCAGTACCCCAATCCCACTTGGCTCACCAAATTTCTCTCTTCTAGGTTAAACCGTTCGTTGGCAGTAACAGTTTTAATTTTTAGTTTTCACTGTGTTTTCTCCTATATGGATACATGTAGTTGGAACTCTAAATCAAACACGGTTTGTGCTAGCTCTTTGAAACTTGACACAATAAAGTAGCTCCAAGTTCTATCTCTATGGTTTGTTTCCTATTGATGTAGCACTAAGCAGAGACTGGCACAAATCACTTTCATGGAAAGGGGTTGCCAAGCTTCCAAAAAACTACGAATTTCCTGAAATCTCAGCACACATTTTTTCACCCAATCTTGATGACACTTTCAGGTAATGATCAGTACCCCAATCCCATTTTGCTCACCAAATTTCGTTTTTCTAGGTTAAACCGTTCGTTGGCAGTAACAGTTTTAATTTTTAGGTTTCACTCTGTTTTCTCCTATATGGATTCAAGTAGTTGGAAGTCTAATTCAAACACGGTTTGTGCTAGCTCTTTGAAACTTGACACAATAAAGTAGCTCCAAGTTCTATCTCTATGGTTTGTTTCCTATTGATGTAGCCCTAAGCAGAGACTGGCGCAAATCACTTTCATTTACAGGGGTTGCCAAGCCTCCAAAAAACTACGAGTTTCCTGAAATCTCAGCACACATTTTTTCACCCAATCTTGATGAACTTTCAGGTAATGATCAGTACCACAATCCCACTTGGCTCACCAAATTTCGTTCTTCTAGGTTAAACCGTTCTTTGGCAGTAACAGTTTTAATTTTTAGGTTTCACTCTGTTATCTCCTATATGGATACATGTAGTTGGAACTCTTATTCAAACATCCTTTGTGCTAGCTCTTTGAAACTTGACACAATAAAGTAGCTCCAAGTTCTATCTCTATGGTTTGTTTCCTATTGATGTAGCCCTAAGCAGAGACTGGCGCAAATCACTTTCATGGAAAGGGGTTGCCAATCTTCCAAAAACTACGAGTTTCCTGAAATCTCAGCACACATTTTTTCACCCAATCTTGATGACACTTTCAGGTAATGATCAGTACCCCAATCCCACTTGGCTCACCAAATTTCTCTCTTCTAGGTTAAACCGTTCGTTGGCAGTAACAGTTTTAATTTTTAGTTTTCACTGTGTTTTCTCCTATATGGATACATGTAGTTGGAACTCTAAATCAAACACGGTTTGTGCTACCTCTTTGAAACTTGACACAATAAAGTAGCTCCATGTTCTATCTCAATGGTTTGTTTCCTATTGATGTAGCCCTAAGCAGAGACTGGCGCAAATCACTTACATGGAAAGGGGTTGCCACGCTTCCAAAAAACTACGAGTTTCCTGAAATCTCAGCACACATTTTTTCACCCAATCTTGATGACACTTTCAGGTAATGATCAGTACCCCAATCCCACTTGGCTCACCAAATTTCGTTCTTCTAGGTTAAACCGTTCGTTGGGAGTAACAGTTTTAATTTTTAGGTTTCACTCTGTTATCTCCTATATGGATACATGTAGTTGGAAGTCTAAATCAAACATGGTTTGTGCTAGCTCTGTGAAACTTGATACAATAAAGTAGCTCCAAGTTCTGTCTCAATGGTTTGTTTCCTATTGATGTAGCCCTAAGCAGAGACTGGCGCAAATCAGTTACATGGAAAGGGTTTGCCAATCTTCCAAAAAACTAGGAGTTTCCTGAAATCTCAGCACACATTTTTTCACCCAATCTTGATGACACTTTCAGGTAATGATCAGTACCCCAATCCCATTTGGCTCACCAAATTTCGTTCTTCTAGGTTAAACCGTTCGTTGGCAATAACAGTTTTAATTTTTAGGTTTCACTCTGTTTTCTCCTATATGGATACAGGTAGTTGGAAGTCTAAATCAAACACGGTTTGTGCTAGCTCTTTGAAACTTGACACAATAAAGTAGCTCCAAGTTCTATCTCTATGGTTTGTTTCCTATTGATGTAGCCCTAAGCAGAGACTGGCGCAAATCACTTTCATGGAAAGGGGTTGCCACTCTTCCAAAAAACTACGAGTTTCTTGAAATCTCAGCACACATTTTTTCACCCAAACTTGATGACACTTTCAGGTAATGATCAGTACCCCAATCCCACTTGGCTGACCAAATTTCGTTCTTCTAGGTTAAACCGTTCGTTGGCAGTAACAGTTTTAATTTTTAGGCTTCACTCTGTTTTCTCCTATATGAATACATGTAGTTGGAAGTCTAAATCAAACACGGTTTGTGCAAGCTCTTTGAAACTTGACACAATAAAGTAGCTCCAAGTTCTATCTCTATGGTTTGTTTCCTATTGATGTAGCCCTAAGCAGAGACTGGCGCAAATCACTTTCATGGAAAGGGGTTGCCAATCTTCCAAAAAACTACGAGTTTCCTGAAATCTCAGCACACATTTTTTCACCCAATCTTGATGACACTTTCAGGTAATGATCAGTACCCCAATCTCACTTGGCTCACCAAATTTCTCTCTTCTAGGTTAAACCGTTCGTTGGCAGTAACAGTTTTAATTTTTAGTTTTCACTGTGTTTTCTCCTATATGGATAGATGTAGTTGGAACTCTAAATCAAACACGGTTTGTGCTAGCCCTTTGAAACTTGACACAATAAAGTAGCTCCATGTTCTATCTCTACGGTTTGTTTCCTATTGATGTAGCCCTAAGCAGAGACTGGTGCAAATCACTTTCATGGAAAGGGGTTGCCAATATTCCGAAAAACTACGAGTTTCCTGAAATCTCAGCACACATTTTTTCACCCAATCTTGATGACACTTTCAGGTAATGATCAGTACCCCAATCTCACTTGGCTCACCAAATTTCTCTCTTCTAGGTTAAACCGTTCGTTGGCAGTAACAGTTTTAATTTTTAGTTTTCACTGTGTTTTCTCCTATATGGATACATGTAGTTGGAACTCTAAATCAAACACGGTTTGTGCTAGCCCTTTGAAACTTGACACAATAAAGTAGCTCCATGTTCTATCTCTATGGTTTGTTTCCTATAGATGTAGCCCTAAGCAGACACTGGCGCAAATCACTTTCATTTAAAGGGGTTGCCAAGCTTCCAAAAAACTACGAGTTTCCTGAAATCTCAGCACACATTTTTTCACCCAATCTTGATGACACTTTCAGGTAATGATCAGTACCCCAATCCCACTTGGCTCACCAAATTTCGTTCTTCTAGGTTAAACCGTTCGTTGGCAGAAACAGTTTTAATTTTTAGGTTCCACTCTGTTTTCTCCTATATGGATACATGTAGTTGGAACTCTAAATCAAACACGGTTTGTGGTAGCTCTTTGAAACTTGACACAATAAAGTAGCTCCATGTTCTATCTCTACGGTTTGTTTCCTATTGATGTAGCCCTAAGCAGAGACTGGCGCAAATCACTTTCATGGAAAGGGGTTGCCAAACTTCCAAAAAACTACGAGTTTCCTGAAATCTCAGCACACATTTTTTCACCCAATCTTGATGACACCTTCAGGTAATGATCAGTACCCCAATCCCACTTGGCTCACCAAATTTCGTTCTTCTAGGTTAAACCGTTCGTTGGCAGTAACAGTTTTAATTTTTAGGTTTCACTCTGTTTTCTCCTATATGGATACATGTAGTTGGAAGTCTAAATCAAACACGGTTTGTGCTAGCTCTTTGAAACTTGACACAATAAAGTAGCTCCAAGTTCTATCTCTATGGTTTGTTTCCTATTGATGTAGCCCTAAGCAGAGACTGGCGCAAATCACTTTCATGGAAAGGGGTTGCCAATCTTCCAAAAAACTACGAGTTTCCTGAAATCTCAGCACACATTTTTTCACCCAATCTTGATGACACTTTCAGGTAATGATCAGTACCCCAATCCCACTTGGCTCACCAAATTTTTCTCTTCTAGGTTAAACCGTTCGTTGGCAGTAACAGTTTTAATTTTTAGTTTTCACTGTGTTTTCTCCTCTATGGATACATGTAGTTGGAAGTCTAAATCAAACACGGTTTGTGCTAGCTCTTTGAAACTTGACACAATAAAATAGCTCCAAGTTCTATGTCTATAGTTTGTTTCCTATTGATGTAGCCCTAAGCAGAGACTGGCGCAAATCACTTTCATGGAAAGGGGTTGCCAAGCTTACAAAAAACTACGAGTTTCCTGAAATCTCAGCACACATTTTTTCACCCAATCTTGATGACACTTTCAGGTAATGATCAGTACCCCAATCCCACTTGGCTCACCAAATTTCGTTCTTCTAGGTTAAACCGTTCATTGGCAGTAACAGTTTTAATTTTTAGGTTTCACTCTGTTTTCTCCTATATGGATACATGTAGTTGGAAGTCTAAATCAAACACGGTTTGTGCTAGCTCTTTGAAACTTGATACAATAAAGTAGCTCCAAGTTCTATCTCTATGGTTTGTTTCCTATTGATGTAGCCCTAAGCAGAGACTGGCAAAAATCACTTTCATTTACAGGGGTTGCCAAGCCTTCAAAAAACTACGAGTTTCCTGAAATCTCAGCACACATTTTTTCACCCAATCTTGATGACACTTTCAGGTAATGATCAGTACCCCAATCCCACTTGGCTCACCAAATTTCGTTCTTCTAGGTTAAACCGTTCGTTGGCAGTAACAGTTTTAATTTTTAGGTTCCACTCTGTTTTCTCCTATATGGATACATGTAGTTGGAACTCTAAATCAAACACGGTTTGTGGTAGCTCTTTGAAACTTGACAGAATAAAGTAGCTCCAAGTTCTATCTCTATGGTTTGTTTCCTATTGATGTAGCCCTAAGCAGAGACTGGCGCAAATCACTTTCATGGAAAGGGGTTGCCAAACTTCCAAAAAACTACGAGTTTCCTGAAATCTCAGCACACATTTTTTCACCCAATCTTGATGACACCTTCAGGTAATGATCAGTACCCCAATCCCACTTGGCTCACCAAATTTCGTTCTTCTAGGTTAAACCGTTCGTTGGCAGTAACAGTTTTAATTTTTAGGTTTCACTCTGTTTTCTCCTATATGGATACATGTAGTTGGAAGTCTAAATCAAACACGGTTTGTGCTAGCTCTTTGACACTTGACACAATACAGTAGCTCCAAGTTCTATCTCTATGGTTTGTTTCCTATTGATGTAGCCCTAAGCAGAGACTGGCGCAAATCACTTTCATGGAAAGGGGTTGCCAATCTTCCAAAAAACTACGAGTTTCCTGAAATCTCAGCACACATTTTTTCACCCAATCTTGATGACACTTTCAGGTAATGATCAGTACCCCAATCCCACTTGGCTCACCAAATTTTTCTCTTCTAGGTTAAACCGTTCGTTGGCAGTAACAGTTTTAATTTTTAGTTTTCACTGTGTTTTCTCCTCTATGGATACATGTAGTTGGAAGTCTAAATCAAACACGGTTTGTGCTAGCTCTTTGAAACTTGACACAATAAAATAGCTCCAAGTTCTATGTCTATAGTTTGTTTCCTATTGATGTAGCCCTAAGCAGAGACTGGCGCAAATCACTTTCATGGAAAGGGGTTGCCAAGCTTACAAAAAACTACGAGTTTCCTGAAATCTCAGCACACATTTTTCACCCAATCTTGATGACACTTTCAGGTAATGATCAGTACCCCAATCCCACTTGGCTCACCAAATTTCGTTCTTCTAGGTTAAACCGTTCATTGGCAGTAACAGTTTTAATTTTTAGGTTTCACTCTGTTTTCTCCTATATGGATACATGTAGTTGGAAGTCTAAATCAAACACGGTTTGTGCTAGCTCTTTGAAACTTGACACAATAAAGTAGCTCCAAGTTCTATCTCTATGGTTTGTTTCCTATTGATGTAGCCCTAAGCAAACACTGGTGCAAATCACTTTCATGGAAAGGGGTTGCCAATCTTCCAAAAAACTACGAGTTTCCTGAAATCTCAGCACACATTTTTTCACCCAATCTTGATGACACTTTCAGGTAATGATCAGTACCCCAATCCCACTTGGCTCACCAAATTTCGTTCTTCTATGTTGAACCGTTTGTTGGCAGTAACAGTTTTAATTTTTAGGTTTCACTTTGTTTTCTCCTATATGGATACATGTATTTGGAAGTCTAAATCAAACACGGTTTGTGCTAGCTCTTTGAAACTTGATACAATAAAGTAGCTCCAAGTTCTATCTCTATGGTTTGTTTCCTATTGATGTAGCCCTAAGCAGAGACTGGCAAAAATCACTTTCATTTACAGGGGTTGCCAAGCCTTCAAAAAACTACGAGTTTCCTGAAATCTCAGCACACATTTTTTCACCCAATCTTGATGACACTTTCAGGTAATGATCAGTACCCCAATCCCACTTGGCTCACCAAATTTCGTTCTTCTAGGTTAAACCGTTCGTTGGCAGTAACAGTTTTAATTTTTAGGTTTCACTCTGTTTTCTCCTATATGGATACATGTAGTTGGAAGTCTAATTCAAACACGGTTTGTGCTAGCTCTTTGAAACTTGACACAATAAAGTAGCTCCAAGTTCGATCTCTATGGTTTGTTTCCTATTGATGTAGCCCTTAGCAGAGACTGGCGCAAATCACTTTCATGGAAAGGGGTTGCCAATCTTCCAAAAAACTACGAGTTTCCTGAAATCTCAGCACACATTTTTTCACCCAATCTTGATGACACATTCAGGTAATGATCAGTACCCCAATCCCACTTGGCTCACCAAATTTCGTTCTTCTAGGTTAAACCGTTCATTGGCAGTAACAGTTTTAATTTTTAGGTTTCACTCTGTTTTCTCCTATATGGATACATGTAGTTGGAAGTCTAAATCAAACACGGTTTGTGCTAGCTCTTAGAAACTTGACACAATAAAGTAGCTCCAAGTTCTATCTCTATGGTTTGTTTCCTATTGATGTAGCCCTACGCAAACACTGGTGCAAATCACTTTCATGGAAAGGGGTTGCCAATCTTCCAAAAAACTACGAGTTTCCTGAAATCTCAGCACACATTTTTTCACCCAATCTTGATGACACTTTCAGGTAATGATCAGTACCCCAATCCCACTTGGCTCACCAAATTTCGTTCTTCTAGGTTGAACCGTTTGTTGGCAGTAACATTTTAATTTTTAGGTTTCACTCTGTTTTCTCCTATATGGATACATGTAGTTGGAAGCCTAATCAAACACGGTTTGTGCTAGCTCTTTGAAACTTGATACAATAAAGTAGCTCCAAGTTCTATCTCTATGGTTTGTTTCCTATTGATGTAGCCCTAAGCAGAGACTGGCAAAAATCACTTTCATTTACAGGGGTTGCCAAGCCTCCAAAAAACTACGAGTTTCCTGAAATCTCAGCACACATTTTTTCACCCAATCTTGATGACACTTTCAGGTAATGATCAGTACCCCAATCCCACTTGGCTCACCAAATTTCTCTCTTCTAGGTTAAACCGTTCGTTGGCAGTAACAGTTTTAATTTTTAGGTTTCACTCTGTTTTCTCCTATATGGATACATGTAGTTGGAAGTCTAATTCAAACACGGTTTGTGCTAGCTCTTTGAAACTTGACACAATAAAGTAGCTCCAAGTTCGATCTCTATGGTTTGTTTCCTATTGATGTAGCCCTAAGCAGAGACTGGCGCAAATCACTTTCATGGAAAGGGGTTGCCAATCTTCCAAAAAACTACGAGTTTCCTGAAATCTCAGCACACATTTTTTCACCCAATCTTGATGACACTTTCAGGTAATGATCAGTACCCCAATCCCACTTGGCTCACCAAATTTCGTTCTTCTAGGTTAAACCGTTCATTGGCAGTAACAGTTTTAATTTTTAGGTTTCACTCTGTTTTCTCCTATATGGATACATGTAGTTGGAAGTCTAAATCAAACACGGTTTGTGCTAGCTCTTTGAAACTTGACACAATAAAGTAGCTCCAAGTTCTATCTCTATGGTTTGTTTCCTATTGATGTAGCCCTACGCAAACTCTGGTGCAAATCACTTTCATGGAAAGGGGTTGCCAATCTTCCAAAAAACTACGAGTTTCCTGAAATCTCAGCACACATTTTTTCACCCAATCTTGATGACACTTTCAGGTAATGATCAGTACCCCAATCCCACTTGGCTCACCAAATTTCGTTCTTCTAGGTTGAACCGTTTGTTGGCAGTAACATTTTAATTTTTATGTTTCACTCTCTTTTCTCCTATATGGATACATGTAATTGGAAGCCTAATCAAACACGGTTTGTGCTAGCTCTTTGAAACTTGATACAATAAAGTAGCTCCAAGTTCTATCTCTATGGTTTGTTTCCTATTGATGTAGCCCTAAGCAGAGACTGGCACAAATCACTTTCATTTACAGGGGTTGCCAAGCCTCCAAAAAACTACGAGTTTCCTGAAATCTCAGCACACATTTTTTCACCCAATCTTGATGACACTTTCAGGTAATGATCAGTACCACAATCCCACTTGGCTCACCAAATTTCGTTCTTCTAGGTTAAACCGTTCTTTGGCAGTAACAGTTTTAATTTTTAGGTTTCACTCTGTTATCTCCTATATGGATACATGTAGTTGGAAGTCTAAATCAAACATGGTTTGTGCTAGCTCTGTGAAACTTGACACAATAAAGTAGCTCCAAGTTCTGTCTCAATGGTTTGTTTCCTATTGATGTAGCCCTAAGCAGAGACTGGCGCAAATCACTTACATGGAAAGGGGTTGCCAAGCTTACAAAAAACTACGAGTTTCCTGAAATCTCAGCACACATTTTTTCAACCAATCTTGATGACACTTTCAGGTAATGATCAGTACCCCAATCCCACTTGGCTCACCAAATTTCGTTCTTCTAGGTTAAACCGTTCGTTGGCAGTAACAGTTTTAATTTTTAGGTTTCACTCTGTTTTCTCCTATATGGATACAGGTAGTTGGAAGTCTAAATCAAACACGGTTTGTGCTAGCTCTTTGAAACTTGGCACAATAAAGTACCTACAAGTTCTCTCTCTATGGTTTGTTTCCTATTGATGTAGCCCTAAGCAGAGACTGGCGCAAATCACTTTAATGGAAAGGGGTTGCCAATCTTCCAAAAAACTACGAGTTTCCTGAAATCTCAGCACACATTTTTTCACCCAATCTTGATGACACTTTCAAGTAATGATCAGTACCCCAATCCCACTTGGCTCACCAAATTTCGTTCTTCTAGGTTAAACCGTTCGTTGGCAGTAACATTTTAATTTTTAGGTTCCACTCTGTTTTCTCCTATATGGATACATGTAGTTGGAACTCTAAATCAAACACGGTTTGTGGTAGCTCTTTGAAACTTGACAGAATAAAGTAGCTCCAAGTTCTATCTCTATGGTTTGTTTCCTATTGATGTAGCCCTAAGCAGAGACTGGCGCAAATCACTTTCATGGAAAGGGGTTGCCAATCTTCCAAAAAACTACGAGTTTCCTGAAATCTCAGCACACATTTTTTCACCCAATCTTGATGACACTTTCAGGTAATGATCAGTACCCCAATCCCACTTGGCTCACCAAATTTCGTTCTTCTAGGTTAAACCGTTCGTTGGCAGTAACAGTTTTAATTTTTAGGTTTCACTCTGTTTTCTCCTATATGGATACATGTAGTTGGAAGTCTAAATCAAACACGGTTTGTGCTAGCTCTTTGAAACTTGACACAATAAAGTAGCTCCAAGTTCTATCTCTATGGTTTGTTTCCTATTGATGTAGCCCTAAGCAGAGACTGGCGCAAATCACTTTCATGGAAAGGGGTTGCCAATCTTCCAAATAACTACGAGTTTCCTGAAATCTCAGCACACATTTTTTCACCCAATCTTGATGACACTTTCAGGTAATGATCAGTACCCCAATCCCACTTGGCTCACCAAATTTCTCTCTTCTAGGTTAAACCGTTCGTTGGCAGTAACAGTTTGAATTTTTAGTTTTCACTGTGTTTTCTCCTATATGGATACATGTAGTTGGAACTCTAAATCAAACACGGTTTGTGCTAGCTCTTTGAAACTTGACACAATAAAGTAGCTCCATGTTCTATCTCTATGGTTTGTTTCCTATTGATGTAGCCCTAAGCAGAGACTGGCGCAAATCACTTTCATGGAAAGGGGTTGCCAATCTTCCAAAAAACTACGAGTTTCCTGAAATCTCAGCACACATTTTTTCACCCAATCTTGATGACACTTTCATGTAATGATCAGTACCCCATTCCCACTTGGCTCACCAAATTTCGTTCTTCTAGGTTAAACCGTTCGTTGGCAGTAACAGTTTTAATTTTTAGGTTTCACTCTGTTTTCTCCTATATGGATACATGTAGTTGGAAGTGTAAATCAAACACGGTTTGTGCTCGCTCTTTGAAACTTGACACAATAAAATAGCTCCAAGTTCTATGTCTATAGTTTGTTTCCTATTGATGTAGCCCTAAGCAGAGACTGGCGCAAATCACTTTCATGGAAAGGGGTTGCCAAGCTTACAAAAAACTACGAGTTTCCTGAAATCTCAGCACACATTTTTTCAACCAATCTTGATGACACTTTCAGGTAATGATCAGTACCCCAATCCCACTTGGCTCACCAAATTTCGTTCTTCTATGTTGAACCGTTTGTTGGCAGTAACAGTTTTAATTTTTAGGTTTCACTCTGTTTTCTCCTATATGGATACATGTATTTGGAAGTCTAAATCAAACACGGTTTGTGCTAGCTCTTTGAAACTTGATACAATAAAGTAGCTCCAAGTTCTATCTCTATGGTTTGTTTCCTATTGATGTAGCCCTAAGCAGAGACTGGCAAAAATCACTTTCATTTACAGGGGTTGCCAAGCCTTCAAAAAACTACGAGTTTCCTGAAATCTCAGCACACATTTTTTCACCCAATCTTGATGACACTTTCAGGTAATGATCAGTACCCCAATCCCACTTGGCTCACCAAATTTCGTTCTTCTAGGTTAAACCGTTCGTTGGCAGTAACAGTTTTAATTTTTAGGTTTCACTCTGTTTTCTCCTATATGGATACATGTAGTTGGAAGTCTAATTCAAACACGGTTTGTGCTAGCTCTTTGAAACTTGACACAATAAAGTAGCTCCAAGTTCGATCTCTATGGTTTGTTTCCTATTGATGTAGCCCTTAGCAGAGACTGGCGCAAATCACTTTCATGGAAAGGGGTTGCCAATCTTCCAAAAAACTAGGAGTTTCCTGAAATCTCAGCACACATTTTTTCACCCAATCTTGATGACACATTCAGGTAATGATCAGTACCCCAATCCCACTTGGCTCACCAAATTTCGTTCTTCTAGGTTAAACCGTTCATTGGCAGTAACAGTTTTAATTTTTAGGTTTCACTCTGTTTTCTCCTATATGGATACATGTAGTTGGAAGTCTAAATCAAACACGGTTTGTGCTAGCTCTTAGAAACTTGACACAATAAAGTAGCTCCAAGTTCTATCTCTATGGTTTGTTTCCTATTGATGTAGCCCTACGCAAACACTGGTGCAAATCACTTTCATGGAAAGGGGTTGCCAATCTTCCAAAAAACTACGAGTTTCCTGAAATCTCAGCACACATTTTTTCACCCAATCTTGATGACACTTTCAGGTAATGATCAGTACCACAATCCCACTTGGCTCACCAAATTTCGTTCTTCTAGGTTAAACCGTTCTTTGGCAGTAACAGTTTTAATTTTTAGGTTTCACTCTGTTATCTCCTATATGGATACATGTAGTTGGAAGTCTAAATCAAACATGGTTTGTGCTAGCTCTGTGAAACTTGACACAATAAAGTAGCTCCAAGTTCTGTCTCAATGGTTTGTTTCCTATTGATGTAGCCCTAAGCAGAGACTGGCGCAAATCACTTACATGGAAAGGGGTTGCCAAGCTTACAAAAAACTACGAGTTTCCTGAAATCTCAGCACACATTTTTTCAACCAATCTTGATGACACTTTCAGGTAATGATCAGTACCCCGATCCCATTTGGCTCACCAAATTTCGTTCTTCTAGGTTAAACCGTTCGTTGGCAGTAACAGTTTAAATTTTTAGGTTTCACTCTGTTTTCTCCTATATGGATACAGGTAGTTGGAAGTCTAAATCAAACACGGTTTGTGCTAGCTCTTTGAAACTTGGCACAATAAAGTACCTACAAGTTCTCTCTCTATGGTTTGTTTCCTATTGATGTAGCCCTAAGCAGAGACTGGCGCAAATCACTTTAATGGAAAGGGGTTGCCAATCTTCCAAAAAACTACGAGTTTCCTGAAATCTCAGCACACATTTTTTCACCCAATCTTGATGACACTTTCAAGTAATGATCAGTACCCCAATCCCACTTGGCTCACCAAATTTCGTTCTTCTAGGTTAAACCGTTCGTTGGCAGTAACATTTTAATTTTTAGGTTCCACTCTGTTTTCTCCTATATGGATACATGTAGTTGGAACTCTAAATCAAACACGGTTTGTGGTAGCTCTTTGAAACTTGACAGAATAAAGTAGCTCCAAGTTCTATCTCTATGGTTTGTTTCCTATTGATGTAGCCCTAAGCAGAGACTGGCGCAAATCACTTTCATGGAAAGGGGTTGCCAATCTTCCAAAAAACTACGAGTTTCCTGAAATCTCAGCACACATTTTTTCACCCAATCTTGATGACACTTTCAGGTAATGATCAGTACCCCAATCCCACTTGGCTCACCAAATTTCGTTCTTCTAGGTTAAACCGTTCGTTGGCAGTAACAGTTTTAATTTTTAGGTTTCACTCTGTTTTCTCCTATATGGATACATGTAGTTGGAAGTCTAAATCAAACACGGTTTGTGCTAGCTCTTTGAAACTTGACACAATAAAGTAGCTCCAAGTTCTATCTCTATGGTTTGTTTCCTATTGATGTAGCCCTAAGCAGAGACTGGCGCAAATCACTTTCATGGAAAGGGGTTGCCAATCTTCCAAATAACTACGAGTTTCCTGAAATCTCAGCACACATTTTTTCACCCAATCTTGATGACACTTTCAGGTAATGATCAGTACCCCAATCCCACTTGGCTCACCAAATTTCGTTCTTCTAGGTTAAACCGTTCGTTGGCAGTAACAGTTTTAATTTTTAGGTTTCACTCTGTTTTCTCCTATATGGATACATGTAGTTGGAAGTCTAATTCAAACACGGTTTGTGCTAGCTCTTTGAAACTTGACACAATAAAGTAGCTCCAAGTTCGATCTCTATGGTTTGTTTCCTATTGATGTAGCCCTTAGCAGAGACTGGCGCAAATCACTTTCATGGAAAGGGGTTGCCAATCTTCCAAAAAACTAGGAGTTTCCTGAAATCTCAGCACACATTTTTTCACCCAATCTTGATGACACATTCAGGTAATGATCAGTACCCCAATCCCACTTGGCTCACCAAATTTCGTTCTTCTAGGTTAAACCGTTCATTGGCAGTAACAGTTTTAATTTTTAGGTTTCACTCTGTTTTCTCCTATATGGATACATGTAGTTGGAAGTCTAAATCAAACACGGTTTGTGCTAGCTCTTAGAAACTTGACACAATAAAGTAGCTCCAAGTTCTATCTCTATGGTTTGTTTCCTATTGATGTAGCCCTACGCAAACACTGGTGCAAATCACTTTCATGGAAAGGGGTTGCCAATCTTCCAAAAAACTACGAGTTTCCTGAAATCTCAGCACACATTTTTTCACCCAATCTTGATGACACTTTCAGGTAATGATCAGTACCACAATCCCACTTGGCTCACCAAATTTCGTTCTTCTAGGTTAAACCGTTCTTTGGCAGTAACAGTTTTAATTTTTAGGTTTCACTCTGTTATCTCCTATATGGATACATGTAGTTGGAAGTCTAAATCAAACATGGTTTGTGCTAGCTCTGTGAAACTTGACACAATAAAGTAGCTCCAAGTTCTGTCTCAATGGTTTGTTTCCTATTGATGTAGCCCTAAGCAGAGACTGGCGCAAATCACTTACATGGAAAGGGGTTGCCAAGCTTACAAAAAACTACGAGTTTCCTGAAATCTCAGCACACATTTTTTCAACCAATCTTGATGACACTTTCAGGTAATGATCAGTACCCCGATCCCATTTGGCTCACCAAATTTCGTTCTTCTAGGTTAAACCGTTCGTTGGCAGTAACAGTTTAAATTTTTAGGTTTCACTCTGTTTTCTCCTATATGGATACAGGTAGTTGGAAGTCTAAATCAAACACGGTTTGTGCTAGCTCTTTGAAACTTGGCACAATAAAGTACCTACAAGTTCTCTCTCTATGGTTTGTTTCCTATTGATGTAGCCCTAAGCAGAGACTTGCGCAAATCACTTTAATGGAAAGGGGTTGCCAATCTTCCAAAAAACTACGAGTTTCCTGAAATCTCAGCACACATTTTTTCACCCAATCTTGATGACACTTTCAAGTAATGATCAGTACCCCAATCCCACTTGGCTCACCAAATTTCGTTCTTCTAGGTTAAACCGTTCGTTGGCAGTAACATTTTAATTTTTAGGTTCCACTCTGTTTTCTCCTATATGGATACATGTAGTTGGAACTCTAAATCAAACACGGTTTGTGGTAGCTCTTTGAAACTTGACAGAATAAAGTAGCTCCAAGTTCTATCTCTATGGTTTGTTTCCTATTGATGTAGCCCTAAGCAGAGACTGGCGCAAATCACTTTCATGGAAAGGGGTTGCCAATCTTCCAAAAAACTACGAGTTTCCTGAAATCTCAGCACACATTTTTTCACCCAATCTTGATGACACTTTCAGGTAATGATCAGTACCCCAATCCCACTTGGCTCACCAAATTTCGTTCTTCTAGGTTAAACCGTTCGTTGGCAGTAACAGTTTTAATTTTTAGGTTTCACTCTGTTTTCTCCTATATGGATACATGTAGTTGGAAGTCTAAATCAAACACGGTTTGTGCTAGCTCTTTGAAACTTGACACAATAAAGTAGCTCCAAGTTCTATCTCTATGGTTTGTTTCCTATTGATGTAGCCCTAAGCAGAGACTGGCGCAAATCACTTTCATGGAAAGGGGTTGCCAATCTTCCAAATAACTACGAGTTTCCTGAAATCTCAGCACACATTTTTTCACCCAATCTTGATGACACTTTCAGGTAATGATCAGTACCCCAATCCCACTTGGCTCACCAAATTTCTCTCTTCTAGGTTAAACCGTTCGTTGGCAGTAACAGTTTGAATTTTTAGTTTTCACTGTGTTTTCTCCTATATGGATACATGTAGTTGGAACTCTAAATCAAACACGGTTTGTGCTAGCTCTTTGAAACTTGACACAATAAAGTAGCTCCATGTTCTATCTCTATGGTTTGTTTCCTATTGATGTAGCCCTAAGCAGAGACTGGCGCAAATCACTTTCATGGAAAGGGGTTGCCAATCTTCCAAAAAACTACGAGTTTCCTGAAATCTCAGCACACATTTTTTCACCCAATCTTGATGACACTTTCATGTAATGATCAGTACCCCATTCCCACTTGGCTCACCAAATTTCGTTCTTCTAGGTTAAACCGTTCGTTGGCAGTAACAGTTTTAATTTTTAGGTTTCACTCTGTTTTCTCCTATATGGATACATGTAGTTGGAAGTGTAAATCAAACACGGTTTGTGCTCGCTCTTTGAAACTTGACACAATAAAATAGCTCCAAGTTCTATGTCTATAGTTTGTTTCCTATTGATGTAGCCCTAAGCAGAGACTGGCGCAAATCACTTTCATGGAAAGGGGTTGCCAAGCTTACAAAAAACTACGAGTTTCCTGAAATCTCAGCACACATTTTTTCAACCAATCTTGATGACACTTTCAGGTAATGATCAGTACCCCAATCCCACTTGGCTCACCAAATTTCGTTCTTCTATGTTGAACCGTTTGTTGGCAGTAACAGTTTTAATTTTTAGGTTTCACTCTGTTTTCTCCTATATGGATACATGTATTTGGAAGTCTAAATCAAACACGGTTTGTGCTAGCTCTTTGAAACTTGATACAATAAAGTAGCTCCAAGTTCTATCTCTATGGTTTGTTTCCTATTGATGTAGCCCTAAGCAGAGACTGGCAAAAATCACTTTCATTTACAGGGGTTGCCAAGCCTTCAAAAAACTACGAGTTTCCTGAAATCTCAGCACACATTTTTTCACCCAATCTTGATGACACTTTCAGGTAATGATCAGTACCCCAATCCCACTTGGCTCACCAAATTTCGTTCTTCTAGGTTAAACCGTTCGTTGGCAGTAACAGTTTTAATTTTTAGGTTTCACTCTGTTTTCTCCTATATGGATACATGTAGTTGGAAGTCTAATTCAAACACGGTTTGTGCTAGCTCTTTGAAACTTGACACAATAAAGTAGCTCCAAGTTCGATCTCTATGGTTTGTTTCCTATTGATGTAGCCCTTAGCAGAGACTGGCGCAAATCACTTTCATGGAAAGGGGTTGCCAATCTTCCAAAAAACTAGGAGTTTCCTGAAATCTCAGCACACATTTTTTCACCCAATCTTGATGACACATTCAGGTAATGATCAGTACCCCAATCCCACTTGGCTCACCAAATTTCGTTCTTCTAGGTTAAACCGTTCATTGGCAGTAACAGTTTTAATTTTTAGGTTTCACTCTGTTTTCTCCTATATGGATACATGTAGTTGGAAGTCTAAATCAAACACGGTTTGTGCTAGCTCTTAGAAACTTGACACAATAAAGTAGCTCCAAGTTCTATCTCTATGGTTTGTTTCCTATTGATGTAGCCCTACGCAAACACTGGTGCAAATCACTTTCATGGAAAGGGGTTGCCAATCTTCCAAAAAACTACGAGTTTCCTGAAATCTCAGCACACATTTTTTCACCCAATCTTGATGACACTTTCAGGTAATGATCAGTACCCCAATCCCACTTGGCTCACCAAATTTCGTTCTTCTAGGTTGAACCGTTTGTTGGCAGTAACATTTTAATTTTTAGGTTTCACTCTGTTTTCTCCTATATGGATACATGTAGTTGGAAGCCTAATCAAACACGGTTTGTGCTAGCTCTTTGAAACTTGATACAATAAAGTAGCTCCAAGTTCTATCTCTATGGTTTGTTTCCTATTGATGTAGCCCTAAGCAGAGACTGGCAAAAATCACTTTCATTTACAGGGGTTGCCAAGCCTCCAAAAAACTACGAGTTTCCTGAAATCTCAGCACACATTTTTTCACCCAATCTTGATGACACTTTCAGGTAATGATCAGTACCCCAATCCCACTTGGCTCACCAAATTTCGTTCTTCTAGGTTAAACCGTTCGTTGGCAGTAACAGTTTTAATTTTTAGGTTTCACTCTGTTTTCTCCTATATGGATACATGTAGTTGGAAGTCTAATTCAAACACGGTTTGTGCTAGCTCTTTGAAACTTGACACAATAAAGTAGCTCCAAGTTCGATCTCTATGGTTTGTTTCCTATTGATGTAGCCCTAAGCAGAGACTGGCGCAAATCACTTTCATGGAAAGGGGTTGCCAATCTTCCAAAAAACTACGAGTTTCCTGAAATCTCAGCACACATTTTTTCACCCAATCTTGATGACACTTTCAGGTAATGATCAGTACCCCAATCCCACTTGGCTCACCAAATTTCGTTCTTCTAGGTTAAACCGTTCATTGGCAGTAACAGTTTTAATTTTTAGATTTCACTCTGTTTTCTCCTATATGGATACATGTAGTTGGAAGTCTAAATCAAACACGGTTTGTGCTAGCTCTTTGAAACTTGACACAATAAAGTAGCTCCAAGTTCTATCTCTATGGTTTGTTTCCTATTGATGTAGCCCTACGCAAACTCTGGTGCAAATCACTTTCATGGAAAGGGGTTGCCAATCTTCCAAAAAACTACGAGTTTCCTGAAATCTCAGCACACATTTTTTCACCCAATCTTGATGACACTTTCAGGTAATGATCAGTACCCCAATCCCACTTGGCTCACCAAATTTCGTTCTTCTAGGTTGAACCGTTTGTTGGCAGTAACATTTTAATTTTTATGTTTCACTCTCTTTTCTCCTATATGGATACATGTAATTGGAAGCCTAATCAAACACGGTTTGTGCTAGCTCTTTGAAACTTGATACAATAAAGTAGCTCCAAGTTCTATCTCTATGGTTTGTTTCCTATTGATGTAGCCCTAAGCAGAGACTGGCGCAAATCACTTACATGGAAAGGGTTTGCCAATCTTCCAAAAAACTAGGAGTTTCCTGAAATCTCAGCACACATTTTTTCACCCAATCTTGATGACACTTTCAGGTAATGATCAGTACCCCGATCCCATTTGGCTCACCAAATTTCGTTCTTCTAGGTTAAACCGTTCGTTGGCAGTAACAGTTTAAATTTTTAGGTTTCACTCTGTTTTCTCCTATATGGATACAGGTAGTTGGAAGTCTAAATCAAACACGGTTTGTGCTAGCTCTTTGAAACTTGGCACAATAAAGTACCTAAAGTTCTCTCTCTATGGTTTGTTTCCTATTGATGTAGCCCTAAGCAGAGACTGGCGCAAATCACTTTAATGGAAAGGGGTTGCCAATCTTCCAAAAAACTACGAGTTTCCTGAAATCTCAGCACACATTTTTTCACCCAATCTTGATGACACTTTCAAGTAATGATCAGTACCCCAATCCCACTTGGCTCACCAAATTTCGTTCTTCTAGGTTAAACCGTTCGTTGGCAGTAACATTTTAATTTTTAGGTTCCACTCTGTTTTCTCCTATATGGATACATGTAGTTGGAACTCTAAATCAAACACGGTTTGTGGTAGCTCTTTGAAACTTGACAGAATAAAGTAGCTCCAAGTTCTATCTCTATGGTTTGTTTCCTATTGATGTAGCCCTAAGCAGAGACTGGCGCAAATCACTTTCATGGAAAGGGGTTGCCAATCTTCCAAAAAACTACGAGTTTCCTGAAATCTCAGCACACATTTTTTCACCCAATCTTGATGACACTTTCAGGTAATGATCAGTACCCCAATCCCACTTGGCTCACCAAATTTCGTTCTTCTAGGTTAAACCGTTCGTTGGCAGTAACAGTTTTAATTTTTAGGTTTCACTCTGTTTTCTCCTATATGGATACATGTAGTTGGAAGTCTAAATCAAACACGGTTTGTGCTAGCTCTTTGAAACTTGACACAATAAAGTAGCTCCAAGTTCTATCTCTATGGTTTGTTTCCTATTGATGTAGCCCTAAGCAGAGACTGGCGCAAATCACTTTCATGGAAAGGGGTTGCCAATCTTCCAAATAACTACGAGTTTCCTGAAATCTCAGCACACATTTTTTCACCCAATCTTGATGACACTTTCAGGTAATGATCAGTACCCCAATCCCACTTGGCTCACCAAATTTCTCTCTTCTAGGTTAAACCGTTCGTTGGCAGTAACAGTTTTAATTTTTAGTTTTCACTGTGTTTTCTCCTATATGGATACATGTAGTTGGAACTCTAAATCAAACACGGTTTGTGCTAGCTCTTTGAAACTTGACACAATAAAGTAGCTCCATGTTCTATCTCTATGGTTTGTTTCCTATTGATGTAGCCCTAAGCAGAGACTGGCGCAAATCACTTTCATGGAAAGGGGTTGCCAATCTTCCAAAAAACTACGAGTTTCCTGAAATCTCAGCACACATTTTTTCACCCAATCTTGATGACACTTTCATGTAATGATCAGTACCCCATTCCCACTTGGCTCACCAAATTTCGTTCTTCTAGGTTAAACCGTTCGTTGGCAGTAACAGTTTTAATTTTTAGGTTTCACTCTGTTTTCTCCTATATGGATACATGTAGTTGGAAGTCTAAATCAAACACGGTTTGTGCTAGCTCTTTGAAACTTGACACAATAAAATAGCTCCAAGTTCTATGTCTATAGTTTGTTTCCTATTGATGTAGCCCTAAGCAGAGACTGGCGCAAATCACTTTCATGGAAAGGGGTTGCCAAGCTTACAAAAAACTACGAGTTTCCTGAAATCTCAGCACACATTTTTTCAACCAATCTTGATGACACTTTCAGGTAATGATCAGTACCCCAATCCCACTTGGCTCACCAAATTTCGTTCTTCTATGTTGAACCGTTTGTTGGCAGTAACAGTTTTAATTTTTAGGTTTCACTCTGTTTTCTCCTATATGGATACATGTATTTGGAAGTCTAAATCAAACACGGTTTGTGCTAGCTCTTTGAAACTTGATACAATAAAGTAGCTCCAAGTTCTATCTCTATGGTTTGTTTCCTATTGATGTAGCCCTAAGCAGAGACTGGCAAAAATCACTTTCATTTACAGGGGTTGCCAAGCCTTCAAAAAACTACGAGTTTCCTGAAATCTCAGCACACATTTTTTCACCCAATCTTGATGACACTTTCAGGTAATGATCAGTACCCCAATCCCACTTGGCTCACCAAATTTCGTTCTTCTAGGTTAAACCGTTCGTTGGCAGTAACAGTTTTAATTTTTAGGTTTCACTCTGTTTTCTCCTATATGGATACATGTAGTTGGAAGTCTAATTCAAACACGGTTTGTGCTAGCTCTTTGAAACTTGACACAATAAAGTAGCTCCAAGTTCGATCTCTATGGTTTGTTTCCTATTGATGTAGCCCTTAGCAGAGACTGGCGCAAATCACTTTCATGGAAAGGGGTTGCCAATCTTCCAAAAAACTACGAGTTTCCTGAAATCTCAGCACACATTTTTTCACCCAATCTTGATGACACATTCAGGTAATGATCAGTACCGCAATCCCACTTGGCTCACCAAATTTCGTTCTTCTAGGTTAAACCGTTCATTGGCAGTAACAGTTTTAATTTTTAGGTTTCACTCTGTTTTCTCCTATATGAATACATGTAGTTGGAAGTCTAAATCAAACACGGTTTGTGCTAGCTCTTAGACACTTGACACAATAAAGTAGCTCCAAGTTCTATCTCTATGGTTTGTTTCCTATTGATGTAGCCCTACGCAAACACTGGTGCAAATCACTTTCATGGAAAGGGGTTGCCAATCTTCCAAAAAACTACGAGTTTCCTGAAATCTCAGCACACATTTTTTCACCCAATCTTGATGACACTTTCAGGTAATGATCAGTACCCCAATCCCACTTGGCTCACCAAATTTCGTTCTTCTAGGTTGAACCGTTTGTTGGCAGTAACATTTTAATTTTTAGGTTTCACTCTGTTTTCTCCTATATGGATACATGTAGTTGGAAGCCTAAACAAACACGGTTTGTGCTAGCTCTTTGAAACTTGATACAATAAAGTAGCTCCAAGTTCTATCTCTATGGTTTGTTTCCTATTGATGTAGCCCTAAGCAGAGACTGGCAAAAATCACTTTCATTTACAGGGGTTGCCAAGCCTCCAAAAAACTACGAGTTTCCTGAAATCTCAGCACACATTTTTTCACCCAATCTTGATGACACTTTCAGGTAATGATCAGTACCCCAATCCCACTTGGCTCACCAAATTTCTCTCTTCTAGGTTAAACCGTTCGTTGGCAGTAACAGTTTTAATTTTTAGTTTTCACTGTGTTTTCTCCTATATGGATACATGTAGTTGGAACTCTAAATCAAACACGGTTTGTGCTAGCTCTTTGAAACTTGACACAATAAAGTAGCTCCATGTTCTATCTCTATGGTTTGTTTCCTATTGATGTAGCCCTAAGCAGAGACTGGCGCAAATCACTTTCATGGAAAGGGGTTGCCAATCTTCCAAAAAACTACGAGTTTCCTGAAATCTCAGCACACATTTTTTCACCCAATCTTGATGACACTTTCATGTAATGATCAGTACCCCATTCCCACTTGGCTCACCAAATTTCGTTCTTCTAGGTTAAACCGTTCGTTGGCAGTAACAGTTTTAATTTTTAGGTTTCACTCTTTTTTCTCCTATATGGATACATGTAGTTGGAAGTCTAAATCAAACACGGTTTGTGCTAGCTCTTTGAAACTTGACACAATAAAATAGCTCCAAGTTCTATGTCTATAGTTTGTTTCCTATTGATGTAGCCCTAAGCAGAGACTGGCGCAAATCACTTTCATGGAAAGGGGTTGCCAAGCTTACAAAAAACTACGAGTTTCCTGAAATCTCAGCACACATTTTTTCAACCAATCTTGATGACACTTTCAGGTAATGATCAGTACCCCAATCCCACTTGGCTCACCAAATTTCGTTCTTCTATGTTGAACCGTTTGTTGGCAGTAACAGTTTTAATTTTTAGGTTTCACTCTGTTTTCTCCTATATGGATACATGTATTTGGAAGTCTAATTCAAACACGGTTTGTGCTAGCTCTTTGAAACTTGACACAATAAAGTAGCTCCAAGTTCGATCTCTATGGTTTGTTTCCTATTGATGTAGCCCTTAGCAGAGACTGGCGCAAATCACTTTCATGGAAAGGGGTTGCCAATCTTCCAAAAAACTAGGAGTTTCCTGAAATCTCAGCACACATTTTTTCACCCAATCTTGATGACACATTCAGGTAATGATCAGTACCCCAATCCCACTTGGCTCACCAAATTTCGTTCTTCTAGGTTAAACCGTTCATTGGCAGTAACAGTTTTAATTTTTAGGTTTCACTCTGTTTTCTCCTATATGGATACATGTAGTTGGAAGTCTAAATCAAACACGGTTTGTGCTAGCTCTTAGAAACTTGACACAATAAAGTAGCTCCAAGTTCTATCTCTATGGTTTGTTTCCTATTGATGTAGCCCTACGCAAACACTGGTGCAAATCACTTTCATGGAAAGGGGTTGCCAATCTTCCAAAAAACTACGAGTTTCCTGAAATCTCAGCACACATTTTTTCACCCAATCTTGATGACACTTTCAGGTAATGATCAGTACCACAATCCCACTTGGCTCACCAAATTTCGTTCTTCTAGGTTAAACCGTTCTTTGGCAGTAACAGTTTTAATTTTTAGGTTTCACTCTGTTATCTCCTATATGGATACATGTAGTTGGAAGTCTAAATCAAACATGGTTTGTGCTAGCTCTGTGAAACTTGACACAATAAAGTAGCTCCAAGTTCTGTCTCAATGGTTTGTTTCCTATTGATGTAGCCCTAAGCAGAGACTGGCGCAAATCACTTACATGGAAAGGGGTTGCCAAGCTTACAAAAAACTACGAGTTTCCTGAAATCTCAGCACACATTTTTTCAACCAATCTTGATGACACTTTCAGGTAATGATCAGTACCCCGATCCCATTTGGCTCACCAAATTTCGTTCTTCTAGGTTAAACCGTTCGTTGGCAGTAACAGTTTAAATTTTTAGGTTTCACTCTGTTTTCTCCTATATGGATACAGGTAGTTGGAAGTCTAAATCAAACACGGTTTGTGCTAGCTCTTTGAAACTTGGCACAATAAAGTACCTACAAGTTCTCTCTCTATGGTTTGTTTCCTATTGATGTAGCCCTAAGCAGAGACTGGCGCAAATCACTTTAATGGAAAGGGGTTGCCAATCTTCCAAAAAACTACGAGTTTCCTGAAATCTCAGCACACATTTTTTCACCCAATCTTGATGACACTTTCAAGTAATGATCAGTACCCCAATCCCACTTGGCTCACCAAATTTCGTTCTTCTAGGTTAAACCGTTCGTTGGCAGTAACATTTTAATTTTTAGGTTCCACTCTGTTTTCTCCTATATGGATACATGTAGTTGGAACTCTAAATCAAACACGGTTTGTGGTAGCTCTTTGAAACTTGACAGAATAAAGTAGCTCCAAGTTCTATCTCTATGGTTTGTTTCCTATTGATGTAGCCCTAAGCAGAGACTGGCGCAAATCACTTTCATGGAAAGGGGTTGCCAATCTTCCAAAAAACTACGAGTTTCCTGAAATCTCAGCACACATTTTTTCACCCAATCTTGATGACACTTTCAGGTAATGATCAGTACCCCAATCCCACTTGGCTCACCAAATTTCGTTCTTCTAGGTTAAACCGTTCGTTGGCAGTAACAGTTTTAATTTTTAGGTTTCACTCTGTTTTCTCCTATATGGATACATGTAGTTGGAAGTCTAAATCAAACACGGTTTGTGCTAGCTCTTTGAAACTTGACACAATAAAGTAGCTCCAAGTTCTATCTCTATGGTTTGTTTCCTATTGATGTAGCCCTAAGCAGAGACTGGCGCAAATCACTTTCATGGAAAGGGGTTGCCAATCTTCCAAATAACTACGAGTTTCCTGAAATCTCAGCACACATTTTTTCACCCAATCTTGATGACACTTTCAGGTAATGATCAGTACCCCAATCCCACTTGGCTCACCAAATTTCTCTCTTCTAGGTTAAACCGTTCGTTGGCAGTAACAGTTTTAATTTTTAGTTTTCACTGTGTTTTCTCCTATATGGATACATGTAGTTGGAACTCTAAATCAAACACGGTTTGTGCTAGCTCTTTGAAACTTGACACAATAAAGTAGCTCCATGTTCTATCTCTATGGTTTGTTTCCTATTGATGTAGCCCTAAGCAGAGACTGGCGCAAATCACTTTCATGGAAAGGGGTTGCCAATCTTCCAAAAAACTACGAGTTTCCTGAAATCTCAGCACACATTTTTTCACCCAATCTTGATGACACTTTCATGTAATGATCAGTACCCCATTCCCACTTGGCTCACCAAATTTCGTTCTTCTAGGTTAAACCGTTCGTTGGCAGTAACAGTTTTAATTTTTAGGTTTCACTCTGTTTTCTCCTATATGGATACATGTAGTTGGAAGTGTAAATCAAACACGGTTTGTGCTCGCTCTTTGAAACTTGACACAATAAAATAGCTCCAAGTTCTATGTCTATAGTTTGTTTCCTATTGATGTAGCCCTAAGCAGAGACTGGCGCAAATCACTTTCATGGAAAGGGGTTGCCAAGCTTACAAAAAACTACGAGTTTCCTGAAATCTCAGCACACATTTTTTCAACCAATCTTGATGACACTTTCAGGTAATGATCAGTACCCCAATCCCACTTGGCTCACCAAATTTCGTTCTTCTATGTTGAACCGTTTGTTGGCAGTAACAGTTTTAATTTTTAGGTTTCACTCTGTTTTCTCCTATATGGATACATGTATTTGGAAGTCTAAATCAAACACGGTTTGTGCTAGCTCTTTGAAACTTGATACAATAAAGTAGCTCCAAGTTCTATCTCTATGGTTTGTTTCCTATTGATGTAGCCCTAAGCAGAGACTGGCAAAAATCACTTTCATTTACAGGGGTTGCCAAGCCTTCAAAAAACTACGAGTTTCCTGAAATCTCAGCACACATTTTTTCACCCAATCTTGATGACACTTTCAGGTAATGATCAGTACCCCAATCCCACTTGGCTCACCAAATTTCGTTCTTCTAGGTTAAACCGTTCGTTGGCAGTAACAGTTTTAATTTTTAGGTTTCACTCTGTTTTCTCCTATATGGATACATGTAGTTGGAAGTCTAATTCAAACACGGTTTGTGCTAGCTCTTTGAAACTTGACACAATAAAGTAGCTCCAAGTTCGATCTCTATGGTTTGTTTCCTATTGATGTAGCCCTTAGCAGAGACTGGCGCAAATCACTTTCATGGAAAGGGGTTGCCAATCTTCCAAAAAACTAGGAGTTTCCTGAAATCTCAGCACACATTTTTTCACCCAATCTTGATGACACATTCAGGTAATGATCAGTACCCCAATCCCACTTGGCTCACCAAATTTCGTTCTTCTAGGTTAAACCGTTCATTGGCAGTAACAGTTTTAATTTTTAGGTTTCACTCTGTTTTCTCCTATATGGATACATGTAGTTGGAAGTCTAAATCAAACACGGTTTGTGCTAGCTCTTAGAAACTTGACACAATAAAGTAGCTCCAAGTTCTATCTCTATGGTTTGTTTCCTATTGATGTAGCCCTACGCAAACACTGGTGCAAATCACTTTCATGGAAAGGGGTTGCCAATCTTCCAAAAAACTACGAGTTTCCTGAAATCTCAGCACACATTTTTTCACCCAATCTTGATGACACTTTCAGGTAATGATCAGTACCCCAAACCCACTTGGCTCACCAAATTTCGTTCTTCTAGTTTGAACCGTTTGTTGGCAGTAACATTTTAATTTTTAGGTTTCACTCTGTTTTCTCCTATATGGATACATGTAGTTGGAAGCCTAATCAAACACGGTTTGTGCTAGCTCTTTGAAACTTGATACAATAAAGTAGCTCCAAGTTCTATCTCTATGGTTTGTTTCCTATTGATGTAGCCCTAAGCAGAGACTGGCAAAAATCACTTTCATTTACAGGGGTTGCCAAGCCTCCAAAAAACTACGAGTTTCCTGAAATCTCAGCACACATTTTTTCACCCAATCTTGATGACACTTTCAGGTAATGATCAGTACCCCAATCCCACTTGGCTCACCAAATTTCGTTCTTCTAGGTTAAACCGTTCGTTGGCAGTAACAGTTTTAATTTTTAGGTTTCACTCTGTTTTCTCCTATATGGATACATGTAGTTGGAAGTCTAATTCAAACACGGTTTGTGCTAGCTCTTTGAAACTTGACACAATAAAGTAGCTCCAAGTTCGATCTCTATGGTTTGTTTCCTATTGATGTAGCCCTAAGCAGAGACTGGCGCAAATCACTTTCATGGAAAGGGGTTGCCAATCTTCCAAAAAACTACGAGTTTCCTGAAATCTCAGCACACATTTTTTCACCCAATCTTGATGACACTTTCAGGTAATGATCAGTACCCCAATCCCACTTGGCTAACCAAATTTCGTTCTTCTAGGTTAAACCGTTCATTGGCAGTAACAGTTTTAATTTTTAGATTTCACTCTGTTTTCTCCTATATGGATACATGTAGTTGGAAGTCTAAATCAAACACGGTTTGTGCTAGCTCTTTGAAACTTGACACAATAAAGTAGCTCCAAGTTCTATCTCTATGGTTTGTTTCCTATTGATGTAGCCCTACGCAAACTCTGGTGCAAATCACTTTCATGGAAAGGGGTTGCCAATCTTCCAAAAAACTACGAGTTTCCTGAAATCTCAGCACACATTTTTTCACCCAATCTTGATGACACTTTCAGGTAATGATCAGTACCCCAATCCCACTTGGCTCACCAAATTTCGTTCTTCTAGGTTGAACCGTTTGTTGGCAGTAACATTTTAATTTTTATGTTTCACTCTCTTTTCTCCTATATGGATACATGTAATTGGAAGCCTAATCAAACACGGTTTGTGCTAGCTCTTTGAAACTTGATACAATAAAGTAGCTCCAAGTTCTATCTCTATGGTTTGTTTCCTATTGATGTAGCCCTAAGCAGAGACTGGCGCAAATCACTTACATGGAAAGGGTTTGCCAATCTTCCAAAAAACTAGGAGTTTCCTGAAATCTCAGCACACATTTTTTCACCCAATCTTGATGACACTTTCAGGTAATGATCAGTACCCCGATCCCATTTGGCTCACCAAATTTCGTTCTTCTAGGTTAAACCGTTCGTTGGCAGTAACAGTTTAAATTTTTAGGTTTCACTCTGTTTTCTCCTATATGGATACAGGTAGTTGGAAGTCTAAATCAAACACGGTTTGTGCTAGCTCTTTGAAACTTGGCACAATAAAGTACCTACAAGTTCTCTCTCTATGGTTTGTTTCCTATTGATGTAGCCCTAAGCAGAGACTGGCGCAAATCACTTTAATGGAAAGGGGTTGCCAATCTTCCAAAA
Source organism: Spermophilus citellus (assembly GCF_964194105.1). Lineage (NCBI taxonomy): Eukaryota > Metazoa > Chordata > Mammalia > Rodentia > Sciuridae > Spermophilus > Spermophilus citellus. The sequence goes on along the minus strand of NW_027673037.1, from coordinate 63,421 downwards.
AACTACGAGTTTCCTGAAATCTCAGCACACATTTTTTCACCCAATCTTGATGACACTTTCAAGTAATGATCAGTACCCCAATCCCACTTGGCTCACCAAATTTCGTTCTTCTAGGTTAAACCGTTCGTTGGCAGTAACATTTTAATTTTTAGGTTCCACTCTGTTTTCTCCTATATGGATACATGTAGTTGGAACTCTAAATCAAACACGGTTTGTGGTAGCTCTTTGAAACTTGACAGAATAAAGTAGCTCCAAGTTCTATCTCTATGGTTTGTTTCCTATTGATGTAGCCCTAAGCAGAGACTGGCGCAAATCACTTTCATGGAAAGGGGTTGCCAATCTTCCAAAAAACTACGAGTTTCCTGAAATCTCAGCACACATTTTTTCACCCAATCTTGATGACACTTTCAGGTAATGATCAGTACCCCAATCCCACTTGGCTCACCAAATTTCGTTCTTCTAGGTTAAACCGTTCGTTGGCAGTAACAGTTTTAATTTTTAGGTTTCACTCTGTTTTCTCCTATATGGATACATGTAGTTGGAAGTCTAAATCAAACACGGTTTGTGCTAGCTCTTTGAAACTTGACACAATAAAGTAGCTCCAAGTTCTATCTCTATGGTTTGTTTCCTATTGATGTAGCCCTAAGCAGAGACTGGCGCAAATCACTTTCATGGAAAGGGGTTGCCAATCTTCCAAATAACTACGAGTTTCCTGAAATCTCAGCACACATTTTTTCACCCAATCTTGATGACACTTTCAGGTAATGATCAGTACCCCAATCCCACTTGGCTCACCAAATTTCTCTCTTCTAGGTTAAACCGTTCGTTGGCAGTAACAGTTTTAATTTTTAGTTTTCACTGTGTTTTCTCCTATATGGATACATGTAGTTGGAACTCTAAATCAAACACGGTTTGTGCTAGCTCTTTGAAACTTGACACAATAAAGTAGCTCCATGTTCTATCTCTATGGTTTGTTTCCTATTGATGTAGCCCTAAGCAGAGACTGGCGCAAATCACTTTCATGGAAAGGGGTTGCCAATCTTCCAAAAAACTACGAGTTTCCTGAAATCTCAGCACACATTTTTTCACCCAATCTTGATGACACTTTCATGTAATGATCAGTACCCCATTCCCACTTGGCTCACCAAATTTCGTTCTTCTAGGTTAAACCGTTCGTTGGCAGTAACAGTTTTAATTTTTAGGTTTCACTCTGTTTTCTCCTATATGGATACATGTAGTTGGAAGTCTAAATCAAACACGGTTTGTGCTAGCTCTTTGAAACTTGACACAATAAAATAGCTCCAAGTTCTATGTCTATAGTTTGTTTCCTATTGATGTAGCCCTAAGCAGAGACTGGCGCAAATCACTTTCATGGAAAGGGGTTGCCAAGCTTACAAAAAACTACGAGTTTCCTGAAATCTCAGCACACATTTTTTCAACCAATCTTGATGACACTTTCAGGTAATGATCAGTACCCCAATCCCACTTGGCTCACCAAATTTCGTTCTTCTATGTTGAACCGTTTGTTGGCAGTAACAGTTTTAATTTTTAGGTTTCACTCTGTTTTCTCCTATATGGATACATGTATTTGGAAGTCTAAATCAAACACGGTTTGTGCTAGCTCTTTGAAACTTGATACAATAAAGTAGCTCCAAGTTCTATCTCTATGGTTTGTTTCCTATTGATGTAGCCCTAAGCAGAGACTGGCAAAAATCACTTTCATTTACAGGGGTTGCCAAGCCTTCAAAAAACTACGAGTTTCCTGAAATCTCAGCACACATTTTTTCACCCAATCTTGATGACACTTTCAGGTAATGATCAGTACCCCAATCCCACTTGGCTCACCAAATTTCGTTCTTCTAGGTTAAACCGTTCGTTGGCAGTAACAGTTTTAATTTTTAGGTTTCACTCTGTTTTCTCCTATATGGATACATGTAGTTGGAAGTCTAATTCAAACACGGTTTGTGCTAGCTCTTTGAAACTTGACACAATAAAGTAGCTCCAAGTTCGATCTCTATGGTTTGTTTCCTATTGATGTAGCCCTTAGCAGAGACTGGCGCAAATCACTTTCATGGAAAGGGGTTGCCAATCTTCCAAAAAACTACGAGTTTCCTGAAATCTCAGCACACATTTTTTCACCCAATCTTGATGACACATTCAGGTAATGATCAGTACCGCAATCCCACTTGGCTCACCAAATTTCGTTCTTCTAGGTTAAACCGTTCATTGGCAGTAACAGTTTTAATTTTTAGGTTTCACTCTGTTTTCTCCTATATGAATACATGTAGTTGGAAGTCTAAATCAAACACGGTTTGTGCTAGCTCTTAGACACTTGACACAATAAAGTAGCTCCAAGTTCTATCTCTATGGTTTGTTTCCTATTGATGTAGCCCTACGCAAACACTGGTGCAAATCACTTTCATGGAAAGGGGTTGCCAATCTTCCAAAAAACTACGAGTTTCCTGAAATCTCAGCACACATTTTTTCACCCAATCTTGATGACACTTTCAGGTAATGATCAGTACCCCAATCCCACTTGGCTCACCAAATTTCGTTCTTCTAGGTTGAACCGTTTGTTGGCAGTAACATTTTAATTTTTAGGTTTCACTCTGTTTTCTCCTATATGGATACATGTAGTTGGAAGCCTAAACAAACACGGTTTGTGCTAGCTCTTTGAAACTTGATACAATAAAGTAGCTCCAAGTTCTATCTCTATGGTTTGTTTCCTATTGATGTAGCCCTAAGCAGAGACTGGCAAAAATCACTTTCATTTACAGGGGTTGCCAAGCCTCCAAAAAACTACGAGTTTCCTGAAATCTCAGCACACATTTTTTCACCCAATCTTGATGACACTTTCAGGTAATGATCAGTACCCCAATCCCACTTGGCTCACCAAATTTCTCTCTTCTAGGTTAAACCGTTCGTTGGCAGTAACAGTTTTAATTTTTAGTTTTCACTGTGTTTTCTCCTATATGGATACATGTAGTTGGAACTCTAAATCAAACACGGTTTGTGCTAGCTCTTTGAAACTTGACACAATAAAGTAGCTCCATGTTCTATCTCTATGGTTTGTTTCCTATTGATGTAGCCCTAAGCAGAGACTGGCGCAAATCACTTTCATGGAAAGGGGTTGCCAATCTTCCAAAAAACTACGAGTTTCCTGAAATCTCAGCACACATTTTTTCACCCAATCTTGATGACACTTTCATGTAATGATCAGTACCCCATTCCCACTTGGCTCACCAAATTTCGTTCTTCTAGGTTAAACCGTTCGTTGGCAGTAACAGTTTTAATTTTTAGGTTTCACTCTTTTTTCTCCTATATGGATACATGTAGTTGGAAGTCTAAATCAAACACGGTTTGTGCTAGCTCTTTGAAACTTGACACAATAAAATAGCTCCAAGTTCTATGTCTATAGTTTGTTTCCTATTGATGTAGCCCTAAGCAGAGACTGGCGCAAATCACTTTCATGGAAAGGGGTTGCCAAGCTTACAAAAAACTACGAGTTTCCTGAAATCTCAGCACACATTTTTTCAACCAATCTTGATGACACTTTCAGGTAATGATCAGTACCCCAATCCCACTTGGCTCACCAAATTTCGTTCTTCTATGTTGAACCGTTTGTTGGCAGTAACAGTTTTAATTTTTAGGTTTCACTCTGTTTTCTTCTATATGGATACATGTATTTGGAAGTCTAAATCAAACACGGTTTGTGCTAGCTTTTTGAAACTTGATACAATAAAGTAGCTCCAAGTTCTATCTCTATGGTTTGTTTCCTATTGATGTAGCCCTAAGCAGAGACTGGCAAAAATCACTTTCATTTACAGGGGTTGCCAAGCCTTCAAAAAACTACGAGTTTCCTGAAATCTCAGCACACATTTTTTCACCCAATCTTGATGACACTTTCAGGTAATGATCAGTACCCCAATCCCACTTGGCTCACCAAATTTCGTTCTTCTAGGTTAAACCGTTCGTTGGCAGTAACAGTTTTAATTTTTAGGTTTCACTCTGTTTTCTCCTATATGGATACATGTAGTTGGAAGTCTAATTCAAACACGGTTTGTGCTAGCTCTTTGAAACTTGACACAATAAAGTAGCTCCAAGTTCGATCTCTATGGTTTGTTTCCTATTGATGTAGCCCTTAGCAGAGACTGGCGCAAATCACTTTCATGGAAAGGGGTTGCCAATCTTCCAAAAAACTACGAGTTTCCTGAAATCTCAGCACACATTTTTTCACCCAATCTTGATGACACATTCAGGTAATGATCAGTACCCCAATCCCACTTGGCTCACCAAATTTCGTTCTTCTAGGTTAAACCGTTCATTGGCAGTAACAGTTTTAATTTTTAGGTTTCACTCTGTTTTCTCCTATATGAATACATGTAGTTGGAAGTCTAAATCAAACACGGTTTGTGCTAGCTCTTAGAAACTTGACACAATAAAGTAGCTCCAAGTTCTATCTCTATGGTTTGTTTCCTATTGATGTAGCCCTACGCAAACACTGGTGCAAATCACTTTCATGGAAAGGGGTTGCCAATCTTCCAAAAAACTACGAGTTTCCTGAAATCTCAGCACACATTTTTTCACCCAATCTTGATGACACTTTCAGGTAATGATCAGTACCCCAATCCCACTTGGCTCACCAAATTTCGTTCTTCTAGGTTGAACCGTTTGTTGGCAGTAACATTTTAATTTTTAGGTTTCACTCTGTTTTCTCCTATATGTATACATGTAGTTGGAAGCCTAAACAAACACGGTTTGTGCTAGCTCTTTGAAACTTGATACAATAAAGTAGCTCCAAGTTCTATCTCTATGGTTTGTTTCCTATTGATGTAGCCCTAAGCAGAGACTGGCAAAAATCACTTTCATTTACAGGGGTTGCCAAGCCTCCAAAAAACTACGAGTTTCCTGAAATCTCAGCACACATTTTTTCACCCAATCTTGATGACACTTTCAGGTAATGATCAGTACCCCAATCCCACTTGGCTCACCAAATTTCGTTCTTCTAGGTTAAACCGTTCGTTGGCAGTAACAGTTTTAATTTTTAGGTTTCACTCTGTTTTCTCCTATATGGATACATGTATTTGGAAGTCTAATTCAAACACGGTTTGTGCTAGCTCTTTGAAACTTGACACAATAAAGTAGCTCCAAGTTCGATCTCTATGGTTTGTTTCCTATTGATGTAGCCCTAAGCAGAGACTGGCGCAAATCACTTTCATGGAAAGGGGTTGCCAATCTTCCAAAAAACTACGAGTTTCCTGAAATCTCAGCACACATTTTTTCACCCAATCTTGATGACACTTTCAGGTAATGATCAGTACCCCAATCCCACTTGGCTCACCAAATTTCGTTCTTCTAGGTTAAACCGTTCATTGGCAGTAACAGTTTTAATTTTTAGGTTTCACTCTGTTTTCTCCTATATGGATACATGTAGTTGGAAGTCTAAATCAAACACGGTTTGTGCTAGCTCTTTGAAACTTGACACAATAAAGTAGCTCCAAGTTCTATCTCTATGGTTTGTTTCCTATTGATGTAGCCCTACGCAAACACTGGTGCAAATCACTTTCATGGAAAGGGGTTGCCAATCTTCCAAAAAACTAGGAGTTTCCTGAAATCTCAGCACACATTTTTTCACCCAATCTTGATGACACTTTCAGGTAATGATCAGTACCCCAATCCCACTTGGCTCACCAAATTTCGTTCTTCTAGGTTGAACCGTTTGTTGGCAGTAACATTTTAATTTTTATGTTTCACCCTCTTTTCTACTATATGGATACATGTAATTGGAAGCCTAATCAAACACGGTTTGTGCTAGCTCTTTGAAACTTGATACAATAAAGTAGCTCCAAGTTCTATCTCTATGGTTTGTTTCCTATTGATGTAGCCCTAAGCAGAGACTGGCACAAATCACTTTCATTTACAGGGGTTGCCAAGCCTCCAAAAAACTACGAGTTTCCTGAAATCTCAGCACACATTTTTTCACCCAATCTTGATGACACTTTCAGGTAATGATCAGTACCCCAATCCCACTTGGCTCACCAAATTTCGTTCTTCTAGGTTAAACCATTCGTTGGCAGTAACAGTTTAAATTTTTAGGTTTCACTCTGTTTTCTCCTATATGGATACATGTAGTTGGAAGTCTAAATCAAACACGGTTTGTGCTAGCTCTTTGAAACTTGACACAATAAAGTAGCTCCAAGTTCTATCTCTATGGTTTGTTTCCTATTGATGTAGCCCTAAGCAGAGACTGGCGCAAATCACTTTCATGGAAAGGGGTTGCCAATCTTCCAAAAAACTACGAGTTTCCTGAAATCTCAGCACACATTTTTTCACCCAATCTTGATGACACTTTCAGGTAATGATCAGTACCCCAATCCCACTTGGCTCACCAAATTTCTCTCTTCTAGGTTAAACCGTTCGTTGGCAGTAACAGTTTTAATTTTTAGTTTTCACTGTGTTTTCTCCTATATGGATACATGTAGTTGGAACTCTAAATCAAACACGGTTTGTGCTAGCTCTTTGAAACTTGACACAATAAAGTAGCTCCATGTTCTATCTCTATGGTTTGTTTCCTATTGATGTAGCCCTAAGCAGAGACTGGCGCAAATCACTTTCATGGAAAGGGGTTGCCAAGCTTACAAAAAACTACGAGTTTCCTGAAATCTCAGCACACATTTTTTCAACCAATCTTGATGACACTTTCAGGTAATGATCAGTACCCCAATCCCACTTGGCTCACCAAATTTCGTTCTTCTAGGTTAAACCGTTCGTTGGCAGTAACAGTTTTAATTTTTAGGTTTCACTCTGTTTTCTCCCATATGGATACAGGTATTTGGAAGTCTAAATCAAACACGGTTTGTGCTAGCTCTTTGAAACTTGGCACAATAAAGTACCTACAAGTTCTCTCTCTATGCTTTGTTTCCTATTGATGTAGCCCTAAGCAGAGACTGGCGCAAATAACTTTCATTTAAAGGGGTTGCCAAGCTTCCAAAAAACTACGAGTTTCCTGAAATCTCAGCACACATTTTTTCACCCAATCTTGATGACACTTTCAAGTAATGATCAGTACCCCAATCCCACTTGGCTCACCAAATTTCGTTCTTCTAGGTTAAACCGTTCGTTGGCAGTAACAGTTTTAATTTTTAGGTTTCACTCTGTTTTCTCCTATATGGATACATGTAGTTGGAACTCTAAATCAAACACGGTTTGTGCTAGCTCTTTGAAACTTGACACAATAAAGTAGCTCCAAGTTCTATCTCTATGGTTTGTTTCCTATTGATGTAGCCCTAAGCAGAGACTGGCGCAAATCACTTTCATGGAAAGGGGTTGCCAATCTTCCAAAAAACTACGAGTTTCCTGAAATCTCAGCACACATTTTTTCACCCAATCTTGATGACACTTTCAGGTAATGATCAGTAACCCAATCCCACTTGGCTCACCAAATTTCTCTCTTCTAGGTTAAACCGTTCGTTGGCAGTAACAGTTTTAATTTTTAGTTTTCACTGTGTTTTCTCGTATATGGATACATGTAGTTGGAACTCTAAATCAAACACGGTTTGTGCTAGCTCTTTGAAACTTGACACAATAAAGTAGCTCCATGTTCTATCTCTATGGTTTGTTTCCTATTGATGTAGCCCTAAGCAGAGACTGGCGCAAATCACTTTCATGGAAAGGGGTTGCCAATCTTCCAAAAAACTACGAGTTTCCTGAAATCTCAACACACATTTTTTCACCCAATCTTGATGACACTTTCAGGTAATGATCAGTACCCCAATCCCACTTGGCTCACCAAATTTCGTTCTTCTAGGTTAAACCGTTCATTGGCAGTAACAGTTTTAATTTTTAGGTTTCACTCTGTTTTCTCCTATATGGATACATGTAGTTGGAAGTCTAAATCAAACACGGTTTGTGCTAGCTCTTTGAAACTTGACACAATAAAGTAGCTCCAAGTTCTATCTCTATGGTTTGTTTCCTATTGATGTAGCCCTAAGCAAACACTGGTGCAAATCACTTTCATGGAATTGGGTTGCCAATCTTCCAAAAAACTACGAGTTTCCTGAAATCTCAGCACACATTTTTTCACCCAATCTTGATGACACTTTCAGGTAATGATCAGTACCCCAATCCCACTTGGCTCACCAAATTTCGTTCTTCTATGTTGAACCATTTGTTGGCAGTAACAGTTTTAATTTTTAGGTTTCACTCTGTTTTCTCCTATATGGATACATGTAGTTGGAAGTCTAAATCAAACACGGTTTGTGCTAGCTCTTTGAAACTTGATACAATAAAGTAGCTCCAAGTTCTATCTCTATGGTTTGTTTCCTATTGATGTAGCCCTAAGCAGAGACTGGCAAAAATCACTTTCATTTACAGGGGTTGCCAAGCCTTCAAAAAACTACGAGTTTCCTGAAATCTCAGCCCACATTTTTTCACCCAATCTTGATGACACTTTCAGGTAATGATCAGTACCCCAATCCCACTTGGCTCACCAAATTTCGTTCTTCTAGGTTAAACCGTTCGTTGGCAGTAACAGTTTTAATTTTTAGGTTTCACTCTGTTTTCTCCTATATGGATACATGTAGTTGGAAGTCTAATTCAAACACGGTTTGTGCTAGCTCTTTGAAACTTGACACAATAAAGTAGCTCCAAGTTCGATCTCTATGGTTTGTTTCCTATTGATGTAGCCCTAAGCAGAGACTGGCGCAAATCACTTTCATGGAAAGGGGTTGCCAATCTTCCAAAAAACTACGAGTTTCCTGAAATCTCAGCACACATTTTTTCACCCAATCTTGATGACACATTCAGGTAATGATCAGTACCCCAATCCCACTTGGCTCACCAAATTTCGTTCTTCTAGGTTAAACCGTTCATTGGCAGTAACAGTTTTAATTTTTAGGTTTCACTCTGTTTTCTCCTATATGGATACATGTAGTTGGAAGTCTAAATCAAACACGGTTTGTGCTAGCTCTTTGAAACTTGACACAATAAAGTAGCTCCAAGTTCTATCTCTATGGTTTGTTTCCTATTGATGTAGCCCTACGCAAACACTGGTGAAAATCACTTTCATGGAAAGGGGTTGCCAATCTTCCAAAAAACTACGAGTTTCCTGAAATCTCAGCACACATTTTTTCACCCAATCTTGATGACACTTTCAGGTAATGATCAGTACCCCAATCCCACTTGGCTCACCAAATTTCGTTCTTCTAGGTTGAACCGTTTGTTGGCAGTAACATTTTAATTTTTAGGTTTCACTCTGTTTTCTCCTATATGGATACATGTAGTTGGAAGCCTAATCAAACACGGTTTGTGCTAGCTCTTTGAAACTTGATACAATAAAGTAGCTCCAAGTTCTATCTCTATGGTTTGTTTCCTATTGATGTAGCCCTAAGCAGAGACTGGCAAAAATCACTTTCATTTACAGGGGTTGCCAAGCCTCCAAAAAACTACGAGTTTCCTGAAATCTCAGCACACATTTTTTCACCCAATCTTGATGACACTTTCAGGTAATGATCAGTACCCCAATCCCACTTGGCTCACCAAATTTCGTTCTTCTAGGTTAAACCGTTCGTTGGCAGTAACAGTTTTAATTTTTAGGTTTCACTCTGTTTTCTCCTATATGGATACATGTAGTTGGAAGTCTAATTCAAACACGGTTTGTGCTAGCTCTTTGAAACTTGACACAATAAAGTAGCTCCAAGTTCGATCTCTATGGTTTGTTTCCTATTGATGTAGCCCTAAGCAGAGACTGGCGCAAATCACTTTCATGGAAAGGGGTTGCCAATCTTCCAAAAAACTACGAGTTTCCTGAAATCTCAGCACACATTTTTTCACCCAATCTTGATGACACATTCAGGTAATGATCAGTACCCCAATCCCACTTGGCTCACCAAATTTCGTTCTTCTAGGTTAAACCGTTCATTGGCAGTAACAGTTTTAATTTTTAGGTTTCACTCTGTTTTCTCCTATATGGATACATGTAGTTGGAAGTCTAAATCAAAAACGGTTTGTGCTAGCTCTTTGAAACTTGACACAATAAAGTAGCTCCAAGTTCTATCTCTATGGTTTGTTTCCTATTGATGTAGCCCTAAGCAGAGACTGGCGCAAATCACTTTAATGGAAAGGGGTTGCCAATCTTCCAAAAAACTACGAGTTTCCTGAAATCTCAGCACACATTTTTTCACCCAATCTTGATGACACTTTCAAGTAATGATCAGTACCCCAATCCCACTTGGCTCACCAAATTTCGTTCTTCTAGGTTAAACCGTTCGTTGGCAGTAACAGTTTTAATTTTTGGGTTCCACTCTGTTTTCTCCTATATGGATACATGTAGTTGGAACTCTAAATCAAACACGGTTTGTGGTAGCTCTTTGAAACTTGACAGAATAAAGTAGCTAAAAGTTCTATCTCTATGGTTTGTTTCCTATTGATGTAGCCCTAAGCAGAGACTGGCGCTAATCACTTTCATGGAAAGGGGTTGCCAATCTTCCAAAAAACTACGAGTTTCCTGAAATCTCAGCACACATTTTTTCACCCAATCTTGATGACACTTTCAGGTAATGATCAGTACCCCAATCCCACTTGGCTCACCAAATTTCTCTCTTCTAGGTTAAACCGTTCGTTGGCAGTAACAGTTTTAATTTTTAGTTTTCACTGTGTTTTCTCCTATATGGATACATGTAGTTGGAACTCTAAATCAAACACGGTTTGTGCTAGCTCTTTGAAACTTGACACAATAAAGTAGCTCCATGTTCTATCTCTATGGTTTGTTTCCTATTGATGTAGCCCTAAGCAGAGACTGGCGCAAATCACTTTCATGGAAAGGGGTTGCCAATCTTCCAAAAAACTACGAGTTTCCTGAAATCTCAGCACACATTTTTTCACCCAATCTTGATGACACTTTCAGGTAATGATCAGTACCCCATTCCCACTTGGCTCACCAAATTTCGTTCTTCTAGGTTAAACCGTTCGTTGGCAGTAACAGTTTTAATTTTTAGGTTTCACTCTGTTTTCTCCTATATGGATACATGTAGTTGGAAGTCTAAATCAAACACGGTTTGTGCTAGCTCTTTGAAACTTGATACAATAAAGTAGCTCCAAGTTCTATCTCTATGGTTTGTTTCCTATTGATGTAGCCCTAAGCAGAGACTGGCAAATATCACTTTCATTTACAGGGGTTGCCAAGCCTCCAAAAAACTACGAGTTTCCTGAAATCTCAGCACACATTTTTTCACCAAATCTTGATGACACTTTCAGGTAATGATCAGTACCCCAATCCCACTTGGCTCACCAAATTTCGTTCTTCTAGGTTAAACCGTTCGTTGGCAGTAACAGTTTTAATTTTTAGGTTTCACTCTGTATTCTCCTATATGGATACATGTAGTTGGAAGTCTAATTCAAACACGGTTTGTGCTAGCTCTTTGAAACTTGACACAATAAAGTAGCTCCAAGTTCGATCTCTATGCTTTGTTTCCTATTGATGTAGCCCTAAGCAGAGACTGGCGCAAATCACTTTCATGGAAAGGGGTTGCCAATCTTCCAAAAAACTACGAGTTTCCTGAAATCTCAGCACACATTTTTCCCCCAATCTTGATGACACTTTCAGGTAATGATCAGTACCCCAATCCCACTTGGCTCACCAAATTTCTCTCTTCTAGGTTAAACTGTTCGTTGGCAGTAACAGTTTTAATTTTTAGTTTTCACTGTGTTTTCTCCTATATGGATACATGTAGTTGGAACTCTAAATCAAACACGGTTTGTGCTAGCTCTTTGAAACTTGACACAATAAAGTAGCTCCATGTTCTTTCTCTATGGTTTGTTTCCTATTGATGTAGCCCTAAGCAGAGACTGGTGCAAATCACTTTAATTTAAAAGGGTTGCCAAGCTTCCAAAAAACTACGAATTTCCTGAAATCTCAGCACACATTTTTTCACCCAATCTTGATGACACTTTCAGGTAATGATCAGTACCACAATCCCACTTGGCTCACCAAATTTCGTTCTTCTAGGTTAAACCGTTCGTTGGCAGTAACAGTTTTAATTTTTAGGTTTCACTCTGTTATCTCCTATATGGATACATTTAGTTGGAAGTCTAAATCAAACATGGTTTGTGCTAGCTCTTTGAAACTTGACACAATAAAGTAGCTCCAAGTTCTGTCTCAATGGTTTGTTTCCTATTGATGTAGCCCTAAGCAGAGACTTGCGCAAATCACTTTCATGGAAAGGGTTTGCCAATCTTCCAAAAAACTACGAGTTTCCTGAAATCTCAGCACACATTTTTTCACCCAATCTTGATGACACTTTCAGGTATTGATCAGTACCCCAATCCCATTTGGCTCACCAAATTTCGTTCTTCTAGGTTAAACCGTTCGTTGGCAGTAACAGTTTTAATTTTTAGGTTTCACTCTGTTTTCTCCTATATGGATACAGGTAGTTGGAAGTCTAAATCAAACACGGTTTGTGCTAGCTCTTTGAAACTTGACACAATAAAGTACCTCCAAGTTCTATCTCTATGGTTTGTTTCCTATTGATGTAGCCCTAAGCAGAGACTGGCGCAAATCACTTTCATGGAAAGGGGTTGCCAATCTTCCAAAAAACTACGAGTTTCCTGAAATCTCAGCACACATTTTTTCACCCAATCTTGATGACACTTTCAGGTAATGATCAGTACCCCAATCCCACTTGGCTCACCAAATTTCTCTCTTCTAGGTTAAACCGTTCGTTGGCAGTAACAGTTTTAATTTTTAGTTTTCACTGTGTTTTCTCCTATATGGATACATGTAGTTGGAACTCTAAATCAAACACCGTTTGTGCTAGCTCTTTGAAACTTGACACAATAAAGTAGCTCCATGTTCTATCTCTATGGTTTGTTTCCTATTGATGTAGCCCTTAGCAGAGACTGGTGCAAATCACTTTCATTTAAAGGGGTTGCCAAGCTTCCAAAAAACTACGAGTTTCCTGAAATCTCAGCACACATTTTTTCACCCAATCTTGATGACACTTTCAGGTAATGATCAGTACCCCAATCCCACTTGGCTCACCAAATTTCGTTCTTCTAGGTTAAACCGTTCGTTGGCAGTAACAGTTTTAATTTTTAGGTTTCACTCTGTTATCTCCTATATGGATACATGTAGTTGGAAGTCTAAATCAAACACGGTTTGTGCTAGCTCTTTGAAACTTGACACAATAAAATAGCTCCAAGTTCTATGTCTATGGTTTGTTTCCTATTGATGTAGCCCTAAGCAGAGACTGGCGCAAATCACTTTCATGGAAAGGGGTTGCCAAGCTTACAAAAAACTACGAGTTTCCTGAATTCTCAGCACACATTTTTTCACCCAATCTTGATGACACTTTCAGGTAATTATCAGTACCCCAATCCCACTTGGCTCACCAAATTTCGTTCTTCTAGGTTAAACCGTTCGTTGGCAGTAACAGTTTTAATTTTTAGGTTTCACTGTGTTTTCTCCTATATGGATACATGTAGTTGGAAGTCTAAATCAAACACGGTTTGTGCTAGCTCTTTGAAACTTGACACAATAAAGTAGCTCCAAGTTCTATCTCTATGGTTTGTTTCCTATTGATGTAGCCCTAAGCAAAGACTGGTGCAAATCACTTTCATGGAAAGGGGTTGCCAATCTTCCAAAAAACTACGAGTTTCCTGAAATCTCAGCACACATTTTTTCACCCAATCTTGATGACACTTTCAGGTAATGATCAGTACCCCAATCCCACTTGGCTCACCAAATTTCGTTCTTCTAGGTTAAACCGTTCGTTGGCAGTAACAGTTTTAATTTTTAGGTTTCACTCTGTTATCTCCTATATGGATACCTGTAGTTGGAACTCTAAATCAAACACGGTTTTTGGTTGCTCTTTGAAACTCGACACAATAAAGTAGCTCCAAGTTCGATCTCTATGGTTTGTTTCCTATTGATGTAGCCCTAAGCAGAGACTGGCACAAATCACTTTCATGGAAAGGGGTTGCCAATCTTCCAAAAAACTACGAGTTTCCTGAAATCTCAGCACACATTTTTTCACCCAATCTTGATGACACTTTCAGGTAATGATCAGTACCCCAATCCCACTTGGCTCACCAAATTTCGTTCTTCTAGGTTAAACCGTTCGTTGGCAGTAACAGTTTTAATTTTTAGGTTTCACTCTGTTTTCTCCTATATGGATACATGTAGTTGGAAGTCTAAATCAAACACGGTTTGTGCTAGCTCTTTGAAACTTGACACAATAAAGTAGCTCCAAGTTCTCTCTCTATGGTTTGTTTCCTATTGATGTAGCCCTAAGCACAGACTGGCGCAAATCACTTTCATGGAAAGGTTTTGCCAATCTTCCAAAAAACTACGAGTTTCCTGAAATCTCAGCACACATTTTTTCACCCAATCTTGATGACACTTTCAGGTAATGATCAGTACCCCAATCCCACTTGGCTCACCAAATTTCTCTCTTCTAGGTTAAACCGTTCGTTGGCAGTAACAGTTTTAATTTTTAGTTTTCACTGTGTTTTCTCCTATTGGATACATGTAGTTGGAACTCTAAATCAAACACGGTTTGTGCTAGCTCTTTGAAACTTGACACAATAAAGTAGCTCCATGTTCTATCTCTATGGTTTGTTTCCTATTGATGTAGCCCTAAGCAGAGACTGGTGCAAATCACTTTCATTTAAAGGGGTTGCCAAGCTTCCAAAAAACTACGAGTTTCCTGAAATCTCAGCACACATTTTTTCACCCAATCTTGATGACACTTTCAGGTAATGATCAGTACCCCAATCCCACTTGGCTCACCAAATTTCGTTCTTCTAGGTTAAACCGTTCGTTGGCAGTAACAGTTTTAATTTTTAGGTTTCACTCTGTTATCTCCTATATGGATACATGTATTTGGAAGTCTAAATCAAACACGGTTTGTGCTAGCTCTTTGAAACTTGACACAATAAAATAGCTCCAAGTTCTATGTCTATGGTTTGTTTTCTATTGATGTAGCCCTAAGCAGAGACTGGCGCAAATCACTTTCATGGAAAGGGGTTGCCAAGCTTACAAAAAACTACGAGTTTCCTGAATTCTCAGCACACATTTTTTCACCCAATCTTGATGACACTTTCAGGTAATGATCAGTACCACAATCCCACTTGGCTCACCAAATTTCGTTCTTCTAGGTTAAACCGTTCGTTGGCAGTAACAGTTTTAATTTTTAGGTTTCACTCTGTTATCTCCTATATGGATACATGTAGTTGGAAGTCTAAATCAAACACGGTTTGTGCTAGCTCTTTGAAACTTGACACAATAAAATAGCTCCAAGTTCTATGTCTATGGTTTGTTTCCTATTGATGTAGCCCTAAGCAGAGACTGGCGCAAATCACTTTCATGGAAAGGGGTTGCCAAGCTTACAAAAAACTACGAGTTTCCTGAATTCTCAGCACACATTTTTTCACCCAATCTTGATGACACTTTCAGGTAATGATCAGTACCCCAATCCCACTTGGCTCACCAAATTTCTCTCTTCTAGGTTAAACCGTTCGTTGGCAGTAACAGTTTTAATTTTTAGGTTTCACTCTGTTTTCTCCTATATGGATACATGTAGTTGGAAGTCTAAATCAAACACGGTTTGTGCTAGCTCTTTGAAACTTGACACAATAAAATAGCTCCAAGTTCTATGTCTATAGTTTGTTTCCTATTGATGTAGCCCTAAGCAGAGACTGGCGCAAATCACTTTCATGGAAAGGGGTTGCCAAGCTTACAAAAAACTACGAGTTTCCTGATATCTCAGCACACATTTTTTCACCCAATCTTGATGACACTTTCAGGTAATGATCAGTACCCCAATCCCACTTGGCTCACCAAATTTCGTTCTTCTAGGTTAAACCGTACATTGGCAAAACAGTTTTAATTTTTAGGTTTCACTCTGTTTTCTCCTATATGGATACATGTAGTTGGAAGTCTAAATCAAACACGGTTTGTGCTAGCTCTTTGAAACTTGACACAATAATGCAGCTCCAAGTTCTATCTCTATGGTTTGTTTCCTATTGATGTAGCCCTAAGCAAACACTGGTGCAAATCACTTTCATGGAAAGGGGTTGCCAATCTTCCAAAAAACTACGAGTTTCCTGAAATCTCAGCACACATTTTTTCACCCAATCTTGATGACACTTTCAGGTAATGATCAGTACCCCAATCCCACTTGGCTCACCAAATTTCGTTCTTCTAGGTTAAACCGTTTGTTGGCAGTAACTGTTTTAATTTTTAGGTTTCACTCTGTTTTCTCCTATATGGATACATGTAGTTGGAAGTCTAAATCAAACACGGTTTGTGCTAGCTCTTTGAAACTTGATACAATAAAGTAGCTCCAAGTTCTATCTCTATGGTTTGTTACCTATTGATGTAGCCCTAAGCAGAGACTGGCACAAATCTCTTTCATTTACAGGGGTTGCCAAGCCTCCAAAAAACTACGAGTTTCCTGAAATCTCAGCACAAATTTTTTCACCCAATCTTGATGACACTTTCAGGTAATGATCAGTACCCCAATCCCACTTGGCTCACTAAATTTCTCTCTTCTAGGTTAAACCGTTCGTTGGCAGTAACAGTTTTAATTTTTAGTTTTCACTGTGTTTTCTCCTATATGGATACATGTAGTTGGAACTCTAAATCAAACACGGTTTGTGCTAGCTCTTTGAAAGTTGACACAATAAAGTAGCTCCATGTTCTATCTCTATGGTTTGTTTCCTATTGATGTAGCCCTAAGCAGAGCCTGGTGCAAATCACTTTAATTTAAAGGGGTTGCCAAGCTTCCAAAAAACTACGAATTTCCTGAAATCTCAGCACATATTTTTTCACCCAATCTTGATGACACTTTCAGGTAATGATCAGTACCACAATCCCACTTGGCTCACCAAATTTCGTTCTTCTAGGTTAAACCGTTCGTTGGCAGTAACAGTTTTAATTTTTAGGTTTCACTCTGTTATCTCCTATATGGATACATGTAGTTGGAAGTCTAAATCAAACACAGTTTGTGCTAGCTCTTTGAAACTTGATACAATAAAGTAGCTCCAAGTTCTATCTCTATGGTTTGTTTCCTATTGATGTAGCCCTAAGCAGAGACTGGCACAAATCACTTTCATGGAAAGGGGATGCCAAGCCTCCAAAAAACTACGAGTTTCCTGAAATCTCAGCACAGATTTTTTCACCCAATCTTGATGACACTTTCAGGTAATGATCAGTACCACAATCCCACTTGGCTCACCAAATTTCTCTCTTCTAGGTTAAACCGTTCGTTGGCAGTAACAGTTTTAATTTTTAGTTTTCACTGTGTTTTCTCCTATATGGATACATGTAGTTGGAACTCTAAATCAAACACGGTTTGTGCTAGCTCTTTGAAACTTGACACAATAAAGTAGCTCCATGTTCTATCGCTATGGTTTGTTTCCTATTGATGTAGCCCTAAGCAGAGACTGGTGCAAATCACTTTAATTTAAAAGGGTTGCCAAGCTTCCAAAAAACTACGAATTTCCTGAAATCTCAGCACACATTTTTTCACCCAATCTTGATGACACTTTCAGGTAATGATCAGTACCACAATCCCACTTGGCTCACCAAATTTCGTTCTTCTAGGTTAAACCGTTCGTTGGCAGTAACAGTTTTAATTTTTAGGTTTCACTCTGTTATCTCCTATATGGATACATGTAGTTGGAAGTCTAAATCAAACATGGTTTGTGCTAGCTCTTTGAAACTTGACACAATAAAGTAGCTCCAAGTTCTGTCTCAATGGTTTGTTTCCTATTGATGTAGCCCTAAGAAGAGACTGGCGCAAATCACTTTCATGGAAAGGGTTTGCCAATCTTCAAAAAAACTACGAGTTTCCTGAAATCTCAGCACACATTTTTTCACCCAATCTTGATGACACTTTCAGGTAATGATCAGTACCCCAATCCCATTTGGCTCACCAAATTTCGTTCTTCTAGGTTAAACCGTTCTTTGGCAGTAACAGTTTTAATTTTTAGGTTTCACTCTGTTTTCTCCTATATGGATACAGGTAGTTGGAAGTCTAAATCAAACACGGTTTGTGCTAGCTCTTTGAAACTTGACACAATAAAGTAGCTCCAAGTTCTATCTCTATGGTTTGTTTCCTATTGATGTAGCCCTAAGCAGAGACTGGCGCAAATCACTTTCATGGAAAGGGGTTGCCAATCTTCCAAAAAACTACGAGTTTCCTGAAATCTCAGCACACATTTTTTCACCCAATCTTGATGACACTTTCAGGTAATGATCAGTACCCCAATCCCACTTGGCTCACCAAATTTCGTTCTTCTAGGTTAAACTTTTCGTTGGCAGTAACAGTTTTAATTTTTAGGTTTCACTCTGTTTTCTCCTATATGGATACATGTAGTTGGAACTCTAAATCAAACACAGTTAGTGGTTGCTCTTTGAAACTTGACACAATAAAGTAGCTCCAAGTTCTATCTCTATGGTTTGATTCCTATTGATGTAGCCCTAAGCAGAGACTGGCACAAATCACTTTCATGGAAAGGGGTTGCCAATCTTCCAAAAAACTACGAGTTTCCGGAAATCTCAGCACACATTTTTTCACCCAATCTTGATGACACTTTCAGGTAATGATCAGTACCCCAATCCCACTTGGCTCACCAAATTTCGTTCTTCTAGGTTAAACCGTTCGTTGGCAGTAACAGTTTTAATTTTTAGGTTTCACTCTGTTTTCTCCTATATGGATACATGTAGTTGGAAGTCTAAATCAAACACGGTTTTTGGTTGCTCTTTGAAACTTGACACAATAAAGTAGCTCCAAGTTCTATCTCTATGGTTTGTTTCCTATTGATGTAGCCCTAAGCACAGACTGGCGCAAATCACTTTCATGGAAAGGTTTTGCCAATCTTCCAAAAAAATACGAGTTTCCTGATATCTCAGCACACATTTTTTCACCCAATCTTGATGACACTTTCAGGTAATGATCAGTACCCCAATCCCACTTGGCTCACCAAATTTCTCTCTTCTAGGTTAAACCGTTCGTTGGCAGTAACAGTTTTAATTTTTAGTTTTCACTGTGTTTTCTCCTATATGGATACATGTAGTTGGAACTCTAAATCAAACACGGTTTGTGCTAGCTCTTTGAAACTTGACACAATAAAGTAGCTCCATGTTCTATCTCTATGGTTTGTTTCTTATTGATGTAGCCCTAAGCAGAGACTGGTGCAAATCACTTTCATTTAAAGGGGTTGCCAAGCTTCCAAAAAACTACGAGTTTCCTGAAATCTCAGCACACATTTTTTCACCCAATCTTGATGACACTTTCAGGTAATGATCAGTACCCCAATCCCACTTGGCTCACCAAATTTCGCTCTTCTAGGTTAAACCGTTCGTTGGCAGTAACAGTTTTAATTTTTAGTTTTCACTGTGTTTTCTCCTATATGGATACATGTAGTTGGAACTCTAAATCAAACACGGTTTGTGCTAGCTCTTTGAAACTTGACACAATAAAGTAGCTCCATGTTCTATCTCTATGGTTTGTTTCCTATTGATGTAGCCCTAAGCAGAGCCTGGTGCAAATCACTTTAATTTAAAGGGGTTGCCAAGCTTCCAAAAAACTACGAATTTCCTGAAATCTCAGCACATATTTTTTCACCCAATCTTGATGACACTTTCAGGTAATGATCAGTACCACAATCCCACTTGGCTCACCAAATTTCGTTCTTCTAGGTTAAACCGTTCGTTGGCAGTAACAGTTTTAATTTTTAGGTTTCACTCTGTTATCTCCTATATGGATACATGTAGTTGGAAGTCTAAATCAAACACAGTTTGTGCTAGCTCTTTGAAACTTGATACAATAAAGTAGCTCCAAGTTCTATCTCTATGGTTTGTTTCCTATTGATGTAGCCCTAAGCAGAGACTGGCACAAATCACTTTCATGGAAAGGGGATGCCAAGCCTCCAAAAAACTACGAGTTTCCTGAAATCTCAGCACAGATTTTTTCACCCAATCTTGATGACACTTTCAGGTAATGATCAGTACCACAATCCCACTTGGCTCACCAAATTTCTCTCTTCTAGGTTAAACCGTTCGTTGGCAGTAACAGTTTTAATTTTTAGTTTTCACTGTGTTTTCTCCTATATGGATACATGTAGTTGGAACTCTAAATCAAACACGGTTTGTGCTAGCTCTTTGAAACTTGACACAATAAAGTAGCTCCATGTTCTATCGCTATGGTTTGTTTCCTATTGATGTAGCCCTAAGCAGAGACTGGTGCAAATCACTTTAATTTAAAAGGGTTGCCAAGCTTCCAAAAAACTACGAATTTCCTGAAATCTCAGCACACATTTTTTCACCCAATCTTGATGACACTTTCAGGTAATGATCAGTACCACAATCCCACTTGGCTCACCAAATTTCGTTCTTCTAGGTTAAACCGTTCGTTGGCAGTAACAGTTTTAATTTTTAGGTTTCACTCTGTTATCTCCTATATGGATACATGTAGTTGGAAGTCTAAATCAAACATGGTTTGTGCTAGCTCTTTGAAACTTGACACAATAAAGTAGCTCCAAGTTCTGTCTCAATGGTTTGTTTCCTATTGATGTAGCCCTAAGAAGAGACTGGCGCAAATCACTTTCATGGAAAGGGTTTGCCAATCTTCAAAAAAACTACGAGTTTCCTGAAATCTCAGCACACATTTTTTCACCCAATCTTGATGACACTTTCAGGTAATGATCAGTACCCCAATCCCATTTGGCTCACCAAATTTCGTTCTTCTAGGTTAAACCGTTCTTTGGCAGTAACAGTTTTAATTTTTAGGTTTCACTCTGTTTTCTCCTATATGGATACAGGTAGTTGGAAGTCTAAATCAAACACGGTTTGTGCTAGCTCTTTGAAACTTGACACAATAAAGTAGCTCCAAGTTCTATCTCTATGGTTTGTTTCCTATTGATGTAGCCCTAAGCAGAGACTGGCGCAAATCACTTTCATGGAAAGGGGTTGCCAATCTTCCAAAAAACTACGAGTTTCCTGAAATCTCAGCACACATTTTTTCACCCAATCTTGATGACACTTTCAGGTAATGATCAGTACCCCAATCCCACTTGGCTCACCAAATTTCGTTCTTCTAGGTTAAACTTTTCGTTGGCAGTAACAGTTTTAATTTTTAGGTTTCACTCTGTTTTCTCCTATATGGATACATGTAGTTGGAACTCTAAATCAAACACAGTTAGTGGTTGCTCTTTGAAACTTGACACAATAAAGTAGCTCCAAGTTCTATCTCTATGGTTTGATTCCTATTGATGTAGCCCTAAGCAGAGACTGGCACAAATCACTTTCATGGAAAGGGGTTGCCAATCTTCCAAAAAACTACGAGTTTCCGGAAATCTCAGCACACATTTTTTCACCCAATCTTGATGACACTTTCAGGTAATGATCAGTACCCCAATCCCACTTGGCTCACCAAATTTCGTTCTTCTAGGTTAAACCGTTCGTTGGCAGTAACAGTTTTAATTTTTAGGTTTCACTCTGTTTTCTCCTATATGGATACATGTAGTTGGAAGTCTAAATCAAACACGGTTTTTGGTTGCTCTTTGAAACTTGACACAATAAAGTAGCTCCAAGTTCTATCTCTATGGTTTGTTTCCTATTGATGTAGCCCTAAGCACAGACTGGCGCAAATCACTTTCATGGAAAGGTTTTGCCAATCTTCCAAAAAAATACGAGTTTCCTGATATCTCAGCACACATTTTTTCACCCAATCTTGATGACACTTTCAGGTAATGATCAGTACCCCAATCCCACTTGGCTCACCAAATTTCTCTCTTCTAGGTTAAACCGTTCGTTGGCAGTAACAGTTTTAATTTTTAGTTTTCACTGTGTTTTCTCCTATATGGATACATGTAGTTGGAACTCTAAATCAAACACGGTTTGTGCTAGCTCTTTGAAACTTGACACAATAAAGTAGCTCCATGTTCTATCTCTATGGTTTGTTTCCTATTGATGTAGCCCTAAGCAGAGACTGGTGCAAATCACTTTCATTTAAAGGGGTTGCCAAGCTTCCAAAAAACTACGAGTTTCCTGAAATCTCAGCACACATTTTTTCACCCAATCTTGATGACACTTTCAGGTAATGATCAGTACCCCAATCCCACTTGGCTCACCAAATTTCGTTCTTCTAGGTTAAACCGTTCGTTGGCAGTAACAGTTTTAATTTTTAGGTTTCACTCTGTTATCTCCTATATGGATACATGTAGTTGGAAGTCTAAATCAAACACGGTTTGTGCTAGCTCTTTGAAACTTGACACAATAAAATAGCTCCAAGTTCTATGTCTATGGTTTGTTTCCTATTGATGTAGCCCTAAGCAGAGAGTGGCGCAAATCACTTTAATGGAAAGGGGTTGCCAAGCTTACAAAAAACTACGAGTTTCCTGAATTCTCAGCACACATTTTTTCACCCAATCTTGATGACACTTTCAGGTAATGATCAGTACCCCAATCCCACTTGGCTCACCAAATTTCGTTCTTCTAGGTTAAACCGTTCGTTGGCAGTAACAGTTTTAATTTTTAGGTTTCACTCTGTTTTCTCCTATATGGATACATGTAGTTGGAACTCTAAATCAAACACAGTTAGTGGTTGCTCTTTGAAACTTGACACAATAAAGTAGCTCCAAGTTCTATCTCTATGGTTTGTTTCCTATTGATGTAGCCCTAAGCAGAGACTGGCACAAATCACTTTCATGGAAAGGGGTTGCCAATCTTCCAAAAAACTACGAGTTTCCTGAAATCTCAGCACACATTTTTTCACCCAATCTTGATGACACTTTCAGGTAATGATCAGTACCCCAATCCCACTTGGCTCACCAAATTTCGTTCTTCTAGGTTAAACCGTTCGTTGGCAGTAACAGTTTTAATTTTTAGGTTTCACTCTGTTTTCTCCTATATGGATACATGTAGTTGGAAGTCTAAATCAAACACGGTTTGTGCTAGCTCTTTGAAACTTGACACAATAAAGTAGCTCCAAGTTCTATCTCTATGGTTTGTTTCCTATTGATGTAGCCCTAAGCACAGACTGGCGCAAATCACTTTCATGGAAAGGTTTTGCCAATCTTCCAAAAAACTACGAGTTTCCTGAAATCTCAGCACACATCTTTTCACCCAATCTTGATGACACTTTCAGGTAATGATCAGTAACCCAATCCCACTTGGCTCACCAAATTTCTCTCTTCTAGGTTAAACCGTTCGTTGGCAGTAACAGTTTTAATTTTTAGTTTTCACTGTGTTTTCTCCTATATGGATACATGTAGTTGGAACTCTAAATCAAACACGGTTTGTGCTAGCTCTTTGAAACTTGACACAATAAAGTAGCTCCATGTTCTATCTCTATGGTTTGTTTCCTATTGATGTAGCCCTAAGCAGAGACTGGCGCAAATCACTTTCATGGAAAGGGGTTGCCAATCTTCCAAAAAACTACGAGTTTCCTGAAATCTCAGCACACATTTTTTCACCCAATCTTGATGACACTGTCAGGTAATGATCAGTACACAAATAACAGTTGGCTCACCAAATTTCGTTCTTCTAGGTTAAACCGTTCGTTGGCAGTAACAGTTTTAATTTTTAGGTTTCACTGTGTTTTCTCCTATATGGATACATGTAGTTGGAAGTCTAAATCAAACACGGTTTGTGCTAGCTCTTTGAAACTTGACACAATAAAGTAGCTCCAAGTTCTATCTCTATGGTTTGTTTCCTATTGATGTAGCCCTAAGCAAAGACTGGTGCAAATCACTTTCATGGAAAGGGGTTGCCAAGCTTACAAAAAACTACGAGTTTCCTGAATTCTCAGCACACATTTTTTCACCCAATCTTGATGACACTTTCAGGTAATGATCAGTACCCCAATCCCACTTGGCTCACCAAATTTCGTTCTTCTAGGTTAAACCGTTCGTTGGCAGTAACAGTTTTAATTTTTAGGTTTCACTCTGTTTTCTCCTATATGGATACATGTAGTTGGAAGTCTAAATCAAACACGGTTTGTGCTAGCTCTTTGAAACTTGACACAATAAAGTAGCTCCAAGTTCGATCTCTATGGTTTGTTTCCTATTGATGTAGACCTAAGCAGAGACTGGCGCAAATCACTTTCATGGAAAGGGGTTGCCAATCTTCCAAAAAACTACGAGTTTCCTGAAATCTCAGCACACATTTTATCACCCAATCTTGATGACACTTTCAGGTAATGATCAGTACCCCAATCCCACTTGGCTCACCAAATTTCTCTCTTCTAGGTTAAACCGTTCGTTGGCAGTAACAGTTTTAATTTTTAGTTTTCACTGTGTTTTCTCCTATATGGATACATGTAGTTGGAAGTCTAAATCAAACACGGTTTGTGCTAGCTCTTTGAAACTTGACACAATAAAGTAGCTCCAAGTTCTATCTCTATGGTTTGTTTCCTATTGATGTAGCCCTAAGCACAGACTGGCGCAAATCACTTTCATGGAAAGGTTTTGCCAATCTTCCAAAAAACTACGAGTTTCCTGAAATCTCAGCACACATTTTTTCACCCAATCTTGATGACTCTTTCAGGTAATGATCAGTACCCCAATCCCACTTGGCTCACCAAATTTCTCTCTTCTAGGTTAAACCGTTCGTTGCAGTAACAGTTTTAATTTTTAGTTTTCACTGTGTTTTCTCCTATATGGATACATGTAGTTGGAACTCTAAATCAAACACGGTTTGTGCTAGCTCTTTGAAACTTGACACAATAAAGTAGCTCCATGTTCTATCTCTATGGTTTGTTTCCTATTGATGTAGCCCTCAGCAGAGACTGGTGCAAATCGCTTTAATTTAAAGGGGTTGCCAAGCTTCCAAAAAACTACGAATTTCCTGAAATCTCAGCACACATTTTTTCACCCAATCTTGATGACACTTTCAGGTAATGATCAGTACCCCAATCCCACTTGGCTCACCAAGTTTCGTTCTTCTAGGTTAAACCGTTCGTTGGCAGTAACAGTTTTAATTTTTAGGTTTCACTCTGTTATCTCCTATATGGATACATGTAGTTGGAAGTCTAAATCAAACACGGTTTGTGCTAGCTCTTTGAAACATGACACAATAAAATAGCACCAAGTTCTATGTCTATGGTTTGTTTCCTATTGATGTAGCCCTAAGCAGAGACTGGCGCAAATCACTTTCATGGAAAGGGGTTGCCAAGCTTACAAAAAACTACGAGTTTCCTGAATTCTCAGCACACATTTTTTCACCCAATCTTGATGACACTTTCAGGTAATGATCAGTACCCCAATCCCACTTGGCTCACCAAATTTCGTTCTTCTAGGTTAAACCGTTCGTTGGCAGTAACAGTTTTAATTTTTAGGTTTCACTGTGTTTTCTCCTATATGGATACATGTAGTTGGAAGTCTAAATCAAACACGGTTTGTGCTAGCTCTTTGAAACTTGACACAATAAAGTAGCTCCAAGTTGTATCTCTATGGTTTGTTTCCTATTGATGTAGCCCTAAGCAAAGACTGGTGCAAATCACTTTCATGGAAAGGGGTTGCCAATCTTCCAAAAAAACTACGAGTTTCCTGAAATCTCAGCACACATTTTTTCACCCAATCTTGATGACACTTTCAGGTAATGATCAGTACCCCAATCCCACTTGGCTCACCAAATTTCGTTCTTCTAGGTTAAACCGTTCGTTGGCAGTAACAGTTTTAATTTTTAGGTTTCACTCTGTTTTCTCCTATATGGATACATGTAGTTGGAAGTCTAAATCAAACACGGTTTGTGCTAGCTCTTTGAAACTTGATACAATAAAGTAGCTCCAAGTTCTATCTCTATGGTTTGTTTCCTATTGATGTAGCCCTAAGCAGAGACTGGCACAAATCACTTTCATTTACAGGGGTTGCCAGGCCTCCAAAAAACTACGAGTTTCCTGAAATCTCAGCACATATTTTTTCACCCAATCTTTATGACACTTTCAGGTAATGATCAGTACCACAATCCCACTTGGCTCACCAAATTTCGTTCTTCTAGGTTAAACCGTTCTTTGGCAGTAACAGTTTTAATTTTTAGGTTTCTCTCTGTTATCTCCTATATGGATACATGTAGTTGGAAGTCTAAATCAAACACGGTTTGTGCTAGCTCTTTGAAACTTGACACAATAAAGTAGCTCCAAGTTCTATCTCAATGGTTTGTTTCCTATTGATGTAGCCCTAAGCAGAGACTGGCGCAAATCACTTTCATGGAAAGGGTTTGCCAATCTTCCAAAAAACTACGAGTTTCCTGAAATCTCAGCACACATTTTTTCACCCAATCTTGATGACACTTTCAGGTAATGATCAGTACCCCAATCGCACTTGGCTCACCAAATTTCGTTCTTCTAGGTTAAACCGTTCGTTGGCAGTAACAGTTTTAATTTTTAGGTTTCGCTGTGTTTTCTCCTATATGGATACATGTAGTTGGAAGTCTAAATCGAACACGGTTTGTGCTAGCTCTTTGAAACTTGACACAATAAAGTAGCTCCAAGTTCGATCTCTATGGTTTGTTTCCTATTGATGTAGCCCTAAGCAGAGACTGGCGCAAATCACTTTCATGGAAAGGGGTTGCCAATCTTCCAAAAAACTACGAGTTTCCTGAAATCTCAGCACACATTTTTTCACCCAATCTTGATGACACTTTCAGGTAATGATCAGTACCCCAATCCCACTTGGCTCACCAAATTTCTCTCTTCTAGGTTAAACCGTTCGTTGGCAGTAACAGTTTTAATTTTTAGTTTTCACTGTGTTTTCTCCTATATGGATACATGTAGTTGGAACTCTAAATCAAACACGGTTTGTGCTAGCTCTTTGAAACTTGACAGGATAAAGTAGCTCCATGTTCTATCTCTATGGTTTGTTTCCTATTGATGTAGCCCTAAGCAGAGACTGGTGCAAATCACTTTCATTTAAAGGGGTTGCCAAGCTTCCAAAAAACTACGAATTTCCTGAAATCTCAGCACATATTTTTTCACCCAATCTTGATGACACTTTCAGGTAATGATCAGTACCCCAATCCCACTTGGCTCACCAAATTTCGTTCTTCTAGGTTAAACCGTTCGTTGGCAGTAACAGTTTTAATTCTTAGGTTTCACTCTGTTATCTCCTATATGGATACATGTAGTTGGAAGTCTAAATCAAACACGGTTTGTGCTAGCTCTTTGAAACTTGACACAATAAAGTAGCTCCAAGTTCGATCTCTATGGTTTGTTTCCTATTGATGTAGCCCTAAGCAGAAACTGGTGCAAATCACTTTCATGGAAAGGGGTTGCCAATCTTCCAAAAAACTACGAGTTTCCTGAAATCTCAGCACACATTTTTTCACCCAATCTTGATGACACTTTCAGGTAATGATCAGTACAACAAATCCCACTTGGCTCACCAAATTTCGTTCTTCTAGGTTAAACCGTTCGTTGGCAGTAACAGTTTTAATTTTTAGGTTTCACTCTGTTTTCTCCTATATGGATACATGTAGTTGGAAGTCTAAATCAAACACGGTTTGTGCTAGCTCTTGGAAACTTGATACAATAAAGTAGCTCCAAGTTCTATCTCTATGGTTTGTTTCCTATTGATGTAGCCCTAAGCAGAGACTGGCGCAAATCACTTTCATGGAAAGGGGTTGCCAATCTTCCAAAAAACTACGAGTTTCCTGAAATCTCAGCACACATTTTTTCACCCAATCTTGATGACACTTTCAGGTAATGATCAGTACCACAATCCCACTTGGCTCACCAAATTTCGTTCTTCTAGGTTAAACCGTTCGTTGGCAGTAACAGTTTTAATTTTTAGGTTTCACTCTGTTTTCTCCTATATGGATACATGTAGTTGGAAGTCTAAATCAAACACGGTTTGTGCTAGCTCTTTGAAACTTGACACAATAAAGTAGCTCCAAGTTCGATCTCTATGGTTTGTTTCCTATTGATATAGCCATAAGCAGAGACTGGCGCAAATCACTTTCATGGAAAGGGGTTGCCAATCTTCCAAAAAACTACGAGTTTCCTGAAATCTCAGCACACATTTTTTCACCCAATCTTGATGACACTTTCAGGTAATGATCAGTACCCCAATCCCACTTGGCTCACCAAATTTCTCTCTTCTAGGTTAAACCGTTCGTTGCAGTAACAGTTTTAATTTTTAGTTTTCACTGTGTTTTCTCCTATATGGATACATGTAGTTGGAACTCTAAATCAAACACGGTTTGTGCTAGCTCTTTGAAACTTGACACAATAAAGTAGCTCCATGTTCTATCTCTATGGTTTGTTTCCTATTGATGTAGCCCTAAGCAGAGACTGGCGCAAATCACTTTCATGGAAAGGGGTTGCCAAGCTTACAATAAACTACGAGTTTCCTGAATTCTCAGCACACATTTTTTCACCCAATCTTGATGACACTTTCAGGTAATGATCAGTACCCCAATCCCACTTGGCTCACCAAATTTCGTTCTTCTAGGTTAAACCGTTCGTTGGCAGTAACAGTTTTAATTTTTAGGTTTCACTCTGTTTTCTCCTATATGGATACATGTAGTTGGAAGTCTAAATCAAACACGGTTTGTCCTAGCTCTTGGAAACTTGATACAATAAAGTAGCTCCAAGTTCTATCTCTATGCTTTGTTTCCTATTGATGTAGCCCTAAGCAGAGACTGGCACAAATCACTTTCATTTACAGGGGTTGCCAAGCCTCCAAAAAACTACGAGTTTCCTGAAATCTCAGCACACATTTTTTCACCCAATATTGATGACACTTTCAGGTAATGATCAGTACCACAATCCCACTTGGCTCACCAAATTTCGTTCTTCTAGGTTAAACCGTTCTTTGGCAGTAACAGTTTTAATTTTTAGGTTTCACTCTGTTATCTCCTATATGGATACATGTAGTTGGAAGTCTAAATCAAACACGGTTTGTGCTAGCTCTTTGAAACTTGACACAATAAAGTAGCTCCAAGTTCTATCTCAATGGTTTGTTTCCTATTGATGTAGCCCTAAGCAGAGACTGGCGCAAATCACTTTCATGGAAAGGGTTTGCCAATCTTCCAAAAAACTACGAGTTTCCTGAAATCTCAGCACACATTTTTTCACCCAATCTTGATGACACTTTCAGGTAATGATCAGTACCCCAATCCCACTTGGCTCACCAAATTTCGTTCTTCTAGGTTAAACCGTTTGTTGGCAGTAACAGTTTTAATTTTTAGGTTTCACTCTGTTTTCTCCTATATGGATACATGTAGTTGGAAGTCTAAATCAAACACGGTTTGTGCTAGCTCTTTGAAACTTGACACAATAAAGTAGCTCCAAGTTCGATCTCTATGGTTTGTTTCCTATTGATGTAGCCCTAAGCAGAGACTGGCGCAAATCACTTTCATTGAAAGGGGTTGCCAATCTTCCAAAAAACTACGAGTTTCCTGAAATCTCAGCACACATTTTTTCACCCAATCTTGATGACTCTTTGAGGTAATGATCAGTACCCCAATCCCACTTGGCTCACCAAATTTCTCTCTTCTAGGTTAAACCGTTCGTTGGAGTAACAGTTTTAATTTTTAGTTTTCACTGTGTTTTCTCCTATATGGATACATGTAGTTGGAACTCTAAATCAAACACGGTTTCTGCTAGCTCTTTGAAACTTGACACAATAAAGTAGCTCCATGTTCTATCTCTATGGTTTGTTTCCTATTGATGTAGCCCTAAGCAGAGACTGGTGCAAATCGCTTTAATTTAAAGGGGTTGCCAAGCTTCCAAAAAACTACGAATTTCCTGAAATCTCAGCACACATTTTTTCACCCAATCTTGATGACACTTTCAGGTAATGATCAGTACCCTTATCCCACTTGGCTCACCAAGTTTCGTTCTTCTAGGTTAAACCGTTCGTTGGCAGTAACAGTTTTAATTTTTAGGTTTCACTCTGTTTTCTCCTATATGGATACATGTTGTTGGACTCTAAATCAAACACGGTTTGTGCTAGCTCTTTGAAACTTGACACAATAAAGTAGCTCCAAGTTCTATCTCTATGGTTTGTTTCCTATTGATGTAGCCCTAAGCAGAGACTGGCGCAAATCACTTTCATGGAAAGGGGTTGCCAAGTTTCCAAAAAACTACGAGTTTCCTGAAATCCCAGCACACATTTTTTCACCCAATCTTGATGACACTTTCAGGTAATGATCAGTACAACAAATCCCACTTGGCTCACCAAATTTCGTTCTTCTAGGTTAAACCGTTCGTTGGCAGGAACAGTTTTAATTTTTAGGTTTCACTCTGTTTTCTCCTATATGGATACATGCAGTTGGAAGTTTAAATCAAACATGGTTTGTGCTAGCTCTTTGAAACTTGACACAATAAAGTAGCTCCAAGTTCTATCTCTATGGTTTGTTTCCTATTGCTGTAGCACTAAGCAGAGACTGGTGCAAATCACTTTCATGGAAAGCAGTTGCCAAGCTTCCAAAAAACTACGAGTTTCCTGAAATCTCAGCACACATTTTTTCACCCAAACTTGATATCACTTTCAGGTAATGATCAGTACCCCAATCCCACTTGGCTCACCAAATTTCGTTCTTCTAGGTTAAACCGTTCGTTGGCTGAAACAGTTTTACTTTTTAGGTTCCACTCTGTTTTCTCCTATATGGATACATGTAGTTGGAACTCTAAATCAAATACGGTTTGTGCTAGCTCTTTGAAACTTGACACAATAAAGTAGCTCCAAGTTCTATCTCTATGGTTTGTTTCCTATTGATGTAGCCCTAAGCAGAGACTGGCGCAAATCACTTTCATTTAAAGGGGTTGCCAAGCTTCCAAAAAACTACGAGTTTCCTGAAATCTCAGCACACATTTTTTCACCCAATGTTGATGACACTTTCAGGTAATGATCAGTACCCCATTCCCACTTGGCTCACGAAATTTCGTTCTTCTAGGTTAAACCGTTCGTTGGCAGTAACAGTTTTAACTTTTAGGTTTCACTCAATTTTCTCCTATATGGATACATGTAGTTGGAACTCTAAATCAAACACGGTTTGTGCTAGCTCTTTGAAACTTGACACAATAAAGTAGCTCCAAGTTCTATTTCTATGGTTTTTTTTCCTATTGTTGTAGCCCTAAGCAGAGACTGGTGCAAATCACTTTCATGGAAAGCGGTTGCCAAGCTTCCTAAAAACTACGAGTTTCCTGAAATCTCAGCACACATTTTTTCACCCAATCTTGATGACACTTTCAGGTAATGATCAGTACCCCAATCCCACTTGGCTCACTAAATTTCGTTCTTCTAGGTTAAATCGTTCATTGGCAGTAACAGATTTAATTTTTAGGTTTCACTGTGTTTTCTCCTATATGGATACATGTAGTTGGAAGTCTAAATCAAAAACGGTTTGAGCTAGCTCTTTGAAACTTGACACAATAAAGAAGCTCCATGTTCTATCTCTATGGTTTGTTTCCTATTGATGTAGCCCTAAGTAGAGACTGGCGCAAAT
The DNA here is from genome assembly GCF_964194105.1 of Spermophilus citellus. Classification (NCBI taxonomy): domain Eukaryota; kingdom Metazoa; phylum Chordata; class Mammalia; order Rodentia; family Sciuridae; genus Spermophilus; species Spermophilus citellus. The sequence continues at coordinate 31,968 of NW_027673037.1, read as the reverse complement.
CACTTTCATTTAAAGGTGTTGCCAAGCTTCCAAAAAACTACGAGTTTCCTGAAATCTCAGCACACATTTTTTCTCCCAATCTTGATGACACTTTCAGGTAATGATCAGTACCCCAATCCCACTGGGCTCACCAAATTTCGTTCTTCTAGGTTAAACCGTTCGTTGGCAGTAACAGTTTTAATTTTTAGGTTTCACTCTGTTTTCTCCTATATGGATACATGTTGTTGGAACTCTAAATCAAACACGGTTTGTGCTAGCTCTTTGAAACTTGACACAATAAAATAGCTCGAAGTTCTATCTCTATGGTTTGTTTCCTATTGATGTAGCCCTAAGCAGAGACTCGCGCAAATCACTTTCATGGAAAGGGGTTGCCAAGCTTCCAAAAAACTACGAGTTTCCTGAAATCTCAGCACACATTTTTTCACCCAATCTTGATGACACTTTCAGGTAATGATCAGTACAACAAATCCCACTTGGGTCACCAAGTTTCGTTCTTCTAGGTTAAACCTTTCGTTGGCAGTAACAGTTTTAATTTTTAGGTTTCACTCTGTTTTCTCCTATATGAATACATGTAGTTGGAACTCTAAATCAAACACGGTTTGTGCTAGCTCTTTGAAACTTGACACAATAAAGTCTCTCCAAGTTCTATCTCTATGGTTTGTTTCCTATTGATGTAGCCCTAAGCAGAGACTGGCGCAAATCACTTTCATGGAAAGGGGTTGCCAAGCTTCCAAAAAACTACGAGTTTCCTGAAATCTCAGCACACATTTTTTCAGCCAATCTTGATGACACTTTCAGGTAATGATCAGTACCCCAATCCCACTTGGCTCACCAAATTTCGTTCTTCTAGGTTAAACTGTTCGTTGGCAGTAACAGTTTAAACTTTTAGGTTTCACTCAATTTTCTCCTATATGGATACATGTAGTTGGAACTCTAAATCAAACACGGTTTGTGCTAGCTCTTTGAAACTTGACACAATAAAGTAGCTCCAGGTTCTATTTCTATGGTTTGTTTCCTATTGATGTAGCCCTAAGCAGAGACTGGTGCAAATCACTTTCATGGAAAGCGGTTGCCAAGCTTCCAAAAAACTACGAGTTTCCTGAAATCTCAGCACACATTTTTTCACCCAATCTTGATGACACTTTCAGGTAATGATCAGTACCCCAATCCCACTTGGCTCACTAAATTTCGTTCTTCTAGGTAAAACCGTTCATTGGCAGTAACAGTTTTAATTTTTAGGTTTCACTCTGTTTTCTCCTATATGGATACATGTAGTTGGAAGTCTAAATCAAAAACGGTTTGTGCTAGCTCTTTGAAACTTGACACAATAAAGTAGCTCCATGTTCTATCTCTATGGTTTGTTTCCTATTGATGTAGCCCTAAGTAGAGACTGGCGCAAATCACTTTCATGGAAAGGGGTTGCCAAGCTTCCAAAAAACTACAAGTTTCCTGAAATCTCAGCACACATTTTTCCCCCAATCTTGATGACACTTTCAGGTAATGATCAGTACGCCAATCCCACTTGGCTCACCAAATTTCGTTCTTCTAGGTTAAACCGTTCGTTGGCAGTAACAGTTTTAATTTTTAGGTTTCACTTTGTTTTCTCCTATATGGATATATGTTGTTGGAACTCTAAATCAAACACGGTTTGTGCTAGCTCTTTTAAACTTGACACAATAAAGTAGCTCGAAGTTCTATCTCTATGGTTTGTTTCCTATTGATGTAGCCCTAAGCAGAGACTGGCGCAAATCACTTTCATGGAAAGGGGTTGCCAAGCTTCCAAAAAACTACGAGTTTCCTGAAATCTCAGCACACATTTTTTCACCTAATCTTGATGACACTTTCAGGTAATGATCAGTACAACAAATCCCACTTGGGACACCAAGTTTTGTTCTTCTAGGTTAAACCGTTCGTTGGCAGTAACAGTTTTAATTTTTAGGTTTCACTCTGTTTTCTCCTATATGGATACATGTAGTTGGAACTCTAAATCAAACAGGGTTTGTGCTAGCTCTTTGAAACTTGACACAATAAAGTCTCTCCAAGTTCTATCTCTATGGTTTGTTTCCTATTGATGTAGCCCTAAGCAGAGACTGGCGCAAATCACTTTCATGGAAAGGGGTTGCCAAGCTTCCAAAAAACTACGATTTTCCTGAAATCTCAGCACACATTTTTTCACCCAATCTTGATGACACTTTCAGTTAATGATCAGTACCCCAATCCCACTTGGCTCACCAAATTTCGTTCTCTAGTTTAAACCGTTCGTTGGCAGTAACAGTTTTAAATTTTAGGTTTCACTCTGTTTTCTCCTATATGGTTACATGTAGTTGGAACTCTAAATCAAACACGGTTTGTGCTAGCTCTTTGAAACTTGACACAATAAAGTAGCTCCAAGTTCTATCTCTATGGTTTGTTTCCTATTGATGTAGCCCTAAGCAGAGACTGGCGCAAATCACTTTTATGGAAAGGGGTTGCCAAGCTTCCAAAAAACTACGAGTTTCCTGAAATCTCAGCACACATTTTTTCACCCAATCTTGATGACACTTTCAGGTAATGATCAGTACAACAAATCCCACTTGGGTCACCAAGTTTCGTTCTTCTAGGTTAAACCATTCGTTGGCAGTAACAGTTTTAATTTTTAGGTTTCACTCTGTTTTCTCCTATATGGATACATGTAGTTGGAACTCTAAATCAAACAGGGTTTGTGCTAGCTCTTTGAAACTTGACACAATAAAGTAGCTCCAAGTTCTATCTCTATGGTTTGTTTCCTATTGATGTAGCCCTAAGCAGAGACTGGCGCAAATCACTTTCATGGAAAGAAGTTGACAAGCTTCCAAAAAACTACGAGTTTCCTGAAATCTCAGCACACATTTTTTCACCCAATCTTGATGACACTTTCAGGTAATGATCACTACCCCAATCCCACTTGGCTCACCAAATTTCGTTCTTCTAGGTTAAACCGTACGTTGACAGTAACAGTTTAAAATTTTAGGTTTCACTCAATTTTCTCCTATATGGATACATGTAGTTGGAACTCTAAATCAAACACGGTTTGTGCTAGCTCTTTGAAACTTGACACAATAAAGTAGCTCCAAGTTCTATTTCTATGGTTTGTTTCCTATTGATGTAGCCCTAAGCAGAGACTGGTGCAAATCACTTTCATGGAAAGCGGTTGCCAAGCTTCCAAAAAACTACGAGTTTCCTGAAATCTCAGCACAAATTTTTTCACCCAAACTTGATGACACTTTCAGGTAATGATCAGTACCCCAATCCCACTTGGCTCACTAAATTTCGTTCTTCTAGGTTAAACCGTTCATTGGCAGTAACAGATTTAATTTTTAGGTTTCACTGTGTTTTCTCCTATATGGATACATGTAGTTGGAAGTCTAAATCAAAAACGGTTTGTGCTAGCTCTTTGAAACTTGACACAATAAAGTAGCTCCAAGTTCTATTTCTATGGTTTGTTTCCTATTGATGTAGCCCTAAGCAGAGACTGGTGCAAATCACTTTCATGGAAAGCGGTTGCCAAGCTTCCAAAAGACTACGAGTTCCCTGATATCTCAGCACACATTTTTTCACCCAATCTTGATGACACTTTCAGGTAATGATCAGTACCCCAATCCCACTTGGCTCACTAAATTTCGTTCTTCTAGGTTAAACCGTTCATTGGCAGTAACAGATTTAATTTTTAGGTTTCACTGTGTTTTCTCCTATATGGATACATGTAGTTGGAAGTCTAAATCAAAAACGGTTTGTGCTAGCTCTTTGAATCTTGACACAATAAAGTAGCTCCATGTTCTATCTCTATGATTTGTTTCCTATTGATGTAGCCCTAAGTAGAGACTGGCGCAAATCACTTTCATTTAAAGGGGTTGCCAAGCTTCCAAAAAACTACGAGTTTCCTGAAATCTCAGCACACATTTTTCCACCAATCTTGATGACACTTTCAGGTAATGATCAGTACCCCAATCCCACTTGGCTCACCAAATTTCGTTCTTCTAGGTTAAACCGTTCCTTGGCAGTAACAGTTTTAATTTTTAGGTTTCACTCTGTTTTCTCCTATATGGATACATGTTGTTGGAACTCTAAATCAAACACGGTTTGTGCTAGCTCTTTGAAATTTGACCCAATAAAGTACCTCGAAGTTCTATCTCTATGGTTTGTTTCCTATTGATGTAGCCCTAAGCAGAGAATGGCGCAAATCACTTTCATGGAAAGGGGTTGCCAAGCTTCCAAAAAACTACGAGTTTCCTGAAATCTCAGCACACATTTTTTCACCCAATCTTGATGACACTTTCAGGTAATGATCAGTACAACAAATCCCACTTGGGTCACCAAGTTTCGTTCTTCTAGGTTAAACCGTTCGTTGGCAGTAACAGTTTTAATTTTTAGGTTTCACTCTGTTTTCTCCTATATGGATACATGTAGTTGGAACTCTAAATCAAACAGGGTTTGTGCTAGCTCTTTGAAACTTGACACAATAAAGTCTCTCCAAGTTCTCTCTCTATGGTTTGTTTCCTATTGATGTAGCCCTAAGCAGAGACTGGCGCAAATCACTTTCATGGAAAGGGGTTGCCAAGCTTCCAAAAAACTACGAGTTTCCTGAAATCTCAGCACACATTTTTTCACCCAATCTTGATGACACTTTCAGGTAATGATCAGTACCCCAATCCCACTTGGCTCACCAAATTTCGTTTTCTAGGTTAAACCGTTCGTTGGCAGTAACAGTTTTAATTTTTAGGTTTCACTCTGTTTTCTCCTATATGGTTACATGTAGTTGGAACTCTAAATCAAACAGGGTTTGTGCTAGCTCTTTGAAACTTGACACAATAAACTAGCCCCAAGTTCTATCTCTATGGTTTGTTTCCTATTGATGTAGCCCTAAGCAGAGACTGGCGCAAATCACTTTCATGGAAAGGGGTTGCCAAGCTTCCAAAAAACTACGAGTTTCCTGAAATCTCAGCACACATTTTTTCACCCAATCTTGATGACACTTTCAGGTAATGATCACTACCCCAATCCCACTTGGCTCACCAAATTTCATTCTTCTAGGTTAAAACGTTCGTTGGCAGTAACAGTTTTAATTTTTAGGTTTCACTCTGTTTTCTCCTATATGGATACATATAGTTGGAACTCTAAATCAAACACGGTTTGTGCTAGCTCTTTGAAACTTGACACAATAAAGTAGCTCCATGTTCTATCTCTATGGTTTGTTTCCTATTGATGTAGCCCTAAGCAGAGACTGGCGCAAATCACTTTTATGGAAAGGGGTTGCCAATCCTCCAAAAAACCACGAGTTTCCTGAAATCTCAGCACACATTTTTTCACCCAAACTTGATGACAATTTCAGGTAATGATCAGTACTCCAATCCCACTTGGCTAACCAAATTTCGTTCTTCTAGGTTAAACCGTTCGTTGGCAGGAACAGTTTTACTTTTTAGGTTCCACTCTGTTTTCTCCTATATGGATACATGTAGTTGGAACTCTAAATCAAATACGGTTTGTGCTAGCTCTTTGAAACTTGACACAATAAAGTAGCTCCAAGATCTATCTCTATGGTTTGTTTCCTATTGATGTAGCCCTAAGCAGAGACTGGCGCAAATCACTTTCATTTAAAGGGGTTGTCAAGCTTCCAAAAAACTACGAGTTTCCTGAAATCTCAGCACACATTTTTTCACCCAATCTTGATGACACTTTCAGGTAATGATCAGTACCCCAATCCCACTTGGCTCACCAAATTTCGTTCTTCTAGGTTAAACCGTTCGTTGGCAGTAACAGTTTTAACTTTTAGGTTTCACTCAATTTTCTCCTATATGGATACATGTAGTTGGAACTCTAAATCAAACACGGTTTGTGCTAGCTCTTTGAAACTTGACACAATAAAGTAGCTCCAAGTTCTATCTCTATGGTTTGTTTCCTATTGATGTAGCCCTAAGCAGAGACTGGCGCAAATCACTTTAATGGAAAGGGGTTGACAATCCTCCAAAAACTACGAGTTTCCTGAAATCTCAGCACACATTTTTTCACCCAAACTTGATGACACTTTCAGGTAATGATAAGTACCCCAATCCCACTTGGCTCACCAAATTTCGTTCTTCTAGGTTAAACCATTCGTTGGCAGTAACAGTTTAAATTTTTAGGTTTCACTCTTTTTTCTCCTATATGGATACATGCAGTTGGAAGTCTAAATCAAACACGGTTTGTGCTAGCTCTTTGAAACTTGACACAATAAAGTAGCTCCAAGTTCTATCTCTATGGTTTGTTTCCTATTGATGTAGCCCTAAGCAGAGACTGGTGCAAATCACTTTCATGGAAAGCGGTTGCCAAGCTTCCAAAAAACTACGAGTTTCCTGAAATCTCAGCACACATTTTTTCACCCAATCTTGATGACACTTTCAGGTAATGATCAGTACCCCAATCCCACTTGGCTCACTAAATTTCGTTCTTCTAGGTTAAACCGTTCATTGGCAGTAACAGATTTAATTTTTAGGTTTCACTGTGTTTTCTCCTATATGGATACATGTAGTGGGAAGTCTAAATCAAAAACGGTTTGTGCTAGCTCTTTGAAACTTGACACAATAAAGTAGCTCCATGTTCTATCTCTATGGTTTGTTTCCTATTGATGTAGCCCTAAGTAGAGACTGGCGCAAATCACTTTCATTTAAAGGGGTTGCCAAGCTGACAAAAAACTACGAGTTTCCTGAAATCTCAGCACACATTTTTTCACCCAATCTTGATGACACTTTCAGGTAATGATCAATACCCCAATCCCAATTGGCTCACCAAATTTCGTTCTTCTAGGTTAAACCGTTCGTTGGCAGTAACAGTTTTAATTTTTAGGTTTCACTCTGTTTTCTCCTATATGGATACATGTTGTTGGAACTCTAAATCAAACACGGTTTGTGCTAGCTCTTTGAAACTTGACACAATAAAGTAGCTCGAAGTTCTATCTCTATGGTTTGTTTCCTATTGATGTAGCCCTAAGCAGAGACTGGCGCAAATCACTTTCATGGAAAGGGGTTGCCAAGCTTCCAAAAAACTACGAGTTTCCTGAAATCTCAGCACACATTTTTTCACCCAATCTTGATGACACTTTCAGGTAATGATCAGTACAACAAATCCCACTTGGGTCACCAAGTTTCGTTCTTCTAGGTTAAACCGTTCGTTGGCAGTAACAGTTTTAATTTTTAGGTTTCACTCTGTTTTCTCCTATATGGATACATGTAGTTGGAACTCTAAATCAAACAGGGTTTGTGCAAGCTCTTTGAAACTTGACACAATAAAGTAGCTCCAAGTTATATCTCTATGGTTTGATTCCTATTGATGTAGCCCTAAGCAGAGACTGGCGCAAATCACTTTCATGGAAAGGGGTTGCCAAGCTTCCAAAAAACTACGAGTTTCCTGAAATCTCAGCACACATTTTTTCACCCAATATTGATGACCCTTTCAGGTAATGATCACTACCCCAATCCCACTTGGCTCACCAAATTTCATTCTTCTAGGTTAAAACGTTCGTTGGCAGTAACAGTTTTAATTTTTAGGTTTCACTCTGTTTTCTCCTATATGGATACATGTAGTTGGAACTCTAAATCAAGCACGGTTTGTGCTAGCTCTTTGAAACTTGACACAATAAAGTAGCTCCAAGTTCTATCTCTATGGTTTGTTTCCTATTGATGTAGCCCTAAGCAGAGACTGGCGCAAATCACTTTTATGGAAAGGGGTTGCCAATCCTCCAAAAAACTACGAGTTTCCTGAAATCTCAGCACACATTTTTTCACCCAATCTTGATGACACTTTCAGGTAATGATCAGTACCCCAATCCCACTTGGCTCACCAAATTTCGTTCTTCTAGGTTAAACCGTTCATTGGCAGTAACAGATTTAATTTTTAGGTTTCACTGTGTTTTCTCCTATATGGATACATGTAGTTGGAACTCTAAATCAAATACGGTTTGTGCTAGCTCTTTGAAACTTGACACAATAAAGTAGCTCCAAGTTCTATCTCTATGGTTTGTTTCCTACTGATGTAGCCCTAAGCAGAGACTGGCGCAAATCATTTTCATTTAAAGGGGTTTCCAAGCTTCCAAAAAACTACGAGTTTCCTGAAATCTCAGCACACATTTTTTCACCCAATCTTGATGACACTTTCAGGTAATGATCAGTACCCCAATCCCACTTGGCTCACCAAATTTCGTTCTTCTAGGTTAAACCGTTCGTTGGCAGGAACAGTTTTACTTTTTAGGTTCCACTCTGTTTTCTCCTATATGGATACATGTAGTTGGAACTCTAAATCAAAACGGTTTGTGCTAGCTCTTTGAAACTTGACACAATAAAGTAGCTCCAAGTTCTATCTCTATAGTTTGTTTCCTATTGATGTAGCCCTAAGCAGAGACTGGCGAAAATCACTTTCATTTAAAGGGGTTGCCAAGCTTCCAAAAAACTACGAGTTTCCTGAAATCTCAGCACACATTTTTTCACCCAATCTTGATGACACTTTCAGGTAATGATCAGTACCCCAATCCCACTTGGCTCACCAAATTTCGTTCTTCTAGGTTAAACCGTTCCTTGGCAGTAACAGTTTTAACTTTTAGGTTTCACTCAATTTTCTCCTGTATGGATACATGTAGTTGGAACTCTAAATCAAACACGGTTTGTGCTAGCTCTTTGAAACTTGACACAATAAAGTAGCTCCAAGTTCTATCACTATGGTTTGTTTCCTATTGATGTAGCCCTAAGCAGAGACTGGCGCAAATCACTTTCATGGAAAGGGGTTGCCAAGCTTCCAAAAAACTACGTGTTTCCTGAAATTTCAGCACACATTTTTTCACCCAATCTTGATGACACTTTCAGGTAATGATCAGTACCCCAATCCCACTTGGCTCACCAAATTTCGTTCTTCTAGGTTAAACCGTTCGTTGGCAGGAACAGTTTTACTTTTTAGGTTCCACTCTGTTTTCTCCTATATGGATACATGTAGTTGGAACTCTAAATCAAACACGGTTTGTGCTAGCTCTTTGAAACTTGACACAATAAAGTAGCTCCATGTTCTATCTCTATGGTTTGTTTCCTATTGATGTAGCCCTAAGTAGAGACTGGCGCAAATCACTTTCATTTAAAGGGGTTGCCAAGCTTCCAAAAAACTACGAGTTTCCTGAAATCTCAGCACACATTTTTCCCCCAATCTTGATGACACTTTCAGGTAATGATCAGTACCCCAATCCCACTTGGCTCACCAAATTTCGTTCTTCTAGGTTAAACCGTTCGTTGGCAGTAACAGTTTTAATTTTTAGGTTTCACTCTGTTTTCTCCTATATGGATACATGTTGTTGGAACTCTAAATCAAACACGGTTTGTGCTAGCTCTTTGAAACTTGACACAATAAAGTAGCTCGAAGTTCTATCTCTATGGTTTGTTTCCTATTGATGTAGCCCTAAGCAGAGACTGGCGCAAATCACTTTCATGAAAAGGGGTTGCCAAGCTTCCAAAAAACTACGAGTTTCCTGAAATCTCAGCACACATTTTTTCACCCAATCTTGATGACTCTTTCAGGTAATGATCACTAACCCAATCCCACTTGGCTCACCAAATTTCGTTCTTCTAGGTTAAACGGTTCGTTGGCAGTAACAGTTTTAATTTTTAGGTTTCACTCTGTTTTCTCCTATATGGATACATGTAGTTGGAACTCTAAATCAAACAGGGTTTGTGCTAGCTCTTTGAAACTTGACACAATAAAGTAGCTCCAAGTTCTATCTCTATGGTTTGTTTCCTATTGATGTAGCCCTAAGTAGAGACTGGCGCAAATCACTTTCATGGAAAGGGGTTGCCAATCTTCCAAAAAACTACGAGTTTCCTGAAATCTCAGCACACATTTTTTCACCCAATCTTGATGACACTTTCAGGTAATGATCAGTACCCCAATCCCACTTGGCTCACCAAATTTCGTTCTTCTAGGTTAAACCGTTCGTGGGCAGTAACAGTTTTAATTTTTAGGTTTCACTCTGTTTTCTCCTATATGGTTACATGTAGTTGGAACTCTAAATCAAACACGGTTTGTGCTAGCTCTTTGAAACTTGACACAATAAAGTATCTCCAAGTTCTATCCCTATGGTTTGTTTCCTATTGATGTAGCCCTAAGCAGAGACAGGCGCAAATCACTTTTATGGAAAGGGGTTGCCAATCTTCCAAAAAACTACGAGTTTCCTGAAATCTCAGCACACATTTTTTCACCCAATCTTGATGACACTTTCAGGTAATGATCAGTACCCCAATCCCACTTGGCTCACCAAATTTCGTTCTTCTAGGTTAAACCGTTCGTTGGCAGTAACAGTTTTAATTTTTAGGTTTCACTCTGTTTTCTCCTATATGGATACATGTAGTTGGAACTCTAAATCAAACACGGTTTGTGCTAGCTTTTTGAAATTTGACAAAATAAAGTAGCTCCAAGTTCTATCTCTATGGTTTGTTTCCTATTGATGTAGCCCTAAGCAGAGACTGGCGCAAATCACTTTCATGGAAAGGGGTTGCTAAGCTTCCAAAAAACTACGAGTTTTTTGAAATCTCAGCACACATTTTTTCACCCAATCTTGATGACACTTTCAGGTAATGATCAGTACCCCAATCCCACTTGGCTCACCAAATTTCGTTCTTCTAGGTTAAACCGTTCCTTGGCAGTAACAGTTTTAATTTTTAGGTTTCAGTCTGTTTTCTCCTATATGGATACATGTAGTTGGAACTCTAAATCAAACACGGTTTGTGCTAGCTCTTTGAAACTTGACACAATAAAGTAGCTCCAAGTTCTATCTCTATGGTTTGTTTCCTATTGATGTAGCCCTAAGCAGAGACTGGCGCAAATCACTTTCATGAAAAGGGGTTGCCAAGCTTCCAAAAAACTACGAGTTTCCTGAAATCTCAGCACACATTTTTTCACCCAATCTTGATGACTCTTTCAGGTAATGATCACTAACCCAATCCCACTTGGCTCACCAAATTTCGTTCTTCTAGGTTAAACGGTTCGTTGGCAGTAACAGTTTTAATTTTTAGGTTTCACTCTGTTTTCTCCTATATGGATACATGTAGTTGGAACTCTAAATCAAACAGGGTTTGTGCTAGCTCTTTGAAACTTGACACAATAAAGTAGCTCCAAGTTCTATCTCTATGGTTTGTTTCCTATTGATGTAGCCCTAAGTAGAGACTGGCGCAAATCACTTTCATGGAAAGGGGTTGCCAATCTTCCAAAAAACTACGAGTTTCCTGAAATCTCAGCACACATTTTTTCACCCAATCTTGATGACACTTTCAGGTAATGATCAGTACCCCAATCCCACTTGGCTCACCAAATTTCGTTCTTCTAGGTTAAACCGTTCGTGGGCAGTAACAGTTTTAATTTTTAGGTTTCACTCTGTTTTCTCCTATATGGTTACATGTAGTTGGAACTCTAAATCAAACACGGTTTGTGCTAGCTCTTTGAAACTTGACACAATAAAGTATCTCCAAGTTCTATCCCTATGGTTTGTTTCCTATTGATGTAGCCCTAAGCAGAGACAGGCGCAAATCACTTTTATGGAAAGGGGTTGCCAATCTTCCAAAAAACTACGAGTTTCCTGAAATCTCAGCACACATTTTTTCACCCAATCTTGATGACACTTTCAGGTAATGATCAGTACCCCAATCCCACTTGGCTCACCAAATTTCGTTCTTCTAGGTTAAACCGTTCGTTGGCAGTAACAGTTTTAATTTTTAGGTTTCACTCTGTTTTCTCCTATATGGATACATGTAGTTGGAACTCTAAATCAAACACGGTTTGTGCTAGCTTTTTGAAATTTGACAAAATAAAGTAGCTCCAAGTTCTATCTCTATGGTTTGTTTCCTATTGATGTAGCCCTAAGCAGAGACTGGCGCAAATCACTTTCATGGAAAGGGGTTGCTAAGCTTCCAAAAAACTACGAGTTTTTTGAAATCTCAGCACACATTTTTTCACCCAATCTTGATGACACTTTCAGGTAATGATCAGTACCCCAATCCCACTTGGCTCACCAAATTTCGTTCTTCTAGGTTAAACCGTTCCTTGGCAGTAACAGTTTTAATTTTTAGGTTTCAGTCTGTTTTCTCCTATATGGATACATGTAGTTGGAACTCTAAATCAAACACGGTTTGTGCTAGCTCTTTGAAACTTGACACAATAATGTAGCTCCAAGTTCTATCTCTATCGTTTGTTTCCTATTGATGTAGCCCTAAGCAGAGACTGGCGCAAATTACTTTCATTTAAAGGGGTTGCCAAGCTTCCAAAAAACTACGAGATTCCTGAAATCTCAGCACACTTTTTTTCACCCAATCTTGATGACACTTTCAGGTAATGATCAGTACCCCAATCCCACTTGGCTCACCAAATTTCGTTCTTCTAGGTTAAACCGTTCGTTGGCAGTAACAGTTTTAATTTTTAGGTTTCACTCTGTTTTCTCCTATGGATACATGTAGTTGGAACTCTAAATCAAACAGGGTTTGTGCTAGCTCTTTGAAACTTGACACAATAAAGTAGCTCCAAGTTCTATCTCTATGGTTTGTTTCCTATTGATGTAGCCCTAAGCAGAGACTGGCGCAAATCACTTTCATGGAAAGGGGTTGCCAATCTTCCAAAAAACTACGAGTTTCCTGAAATCTCAGCACACATTTTTCACCCAATCTTGATGACACTTTCAGGTAATGATCAGTACCCCAATCCCACTTGGCTCACCAAATTTCGTTCTTCTAGGTTAAACCGTTCGTTGGCAGTAACAGTTTTAATTTTTAGGTTTCTCTGTGTTTTCTCCTATATGAATACATGCAGTTGGAAGTCTAAATCAAACACGGTTTGTGCTAGCTCTTTGAAACTTGATACAATAAAGTAACTCCAAGTTCAATCTCTATGGTTTGTTTCCTATTGATGTAGCCCTAAGCAGAGACTGGCGCAAATTACTTTCATTTAAAGGGGTTGCCAAGCTTCCACTAAACTACGAGTTTCCTGAAATCTCAGCACACATTTTTTCACCCAATCTTGATGACACTTTCAGGTAATGATCACTACCCCAATCCCACTTGGCTCACCAAATTTCATTCTTCTAGGTTAAAACGTTCGTTGGCAGTAACAGTTTTAATTTTTAGGTTTCACTCTGTTTTCTCCTATATGGATACATGTAGTTGGAACTCTAAATCAAGCACGGTTTGTGCTAGCTCTTTGAAACTTGACACAATAAAGTAGCTCCAAGTTCTATCTCTATCGTTTGTTTCCTATTGATGTAGCCCTAAGCAGAGACTGGCGCAAATCACTTTTATGTAAAGGGGTTGCCAATCCTCCAAAAAACTACGAGTTTCCTGAAATCTCAGCACACATTTTTTCACCCAAACTTGATGACAATTTCAGGTAATGATCAGTACCCCAATCCCACTTGGCTCACCAAATTTCGTTCTTCTAGGTTAAACCGTTCGTTGGCAGGAACAGTTTTACTTTTTAGGTTCCACTCTGTTTTCTCCTATACGGATACATGTAGTTGGAACTCTAAATCAAATACGGTTTGTGCTAGCTCTTTCAAACTTGACACAATAAAGTAGCTCCAAGTTCTATCTCTATGGTTTGTTTCCTATTGATGTAGCCCTAAGCAGAGACTGGCGCAAATCACTTTCATTTAAAGGGGTTGCCAAGCTTCCAAAAAACTACGAGTTTCCTGAAATCTCAGCACACATTTTTTCACCCAATCTTGATGACACTTTCAGGTAATGATCAGTACCCCAATCCCACTTGGCTCACCAAATTTCGTTCTTCTAGGTTAAACCGTTCGTTGGCAGTAACAGTTTTAATTTTTAGGTTTCACTCTGTTTTCTCCTATGGATACATGTAGTTGGAACTCTAAATCAAACAGGGTTTGTGCTAGCTCTTTGAAACTTGACACAATAAAGTAGCTCCAAGTTCTATCTCTATGGTTTGTTTCCTATTGATGTAGCCCTAAGCAGAGACTGGCGCAAATCACTTTCATGGAAAGGGGTTGCCAATCTTCCAAAAAACTACGAGTTTCCTGAAATCTCAGCACACATTTTTTCAACCAATCTTGATGACACTTTCAGGTAATCATCAGTACCCCAATCCCACTTGGCTCACCAAATTTCGTTCTTCTAGGTTAAACCGTTCGTTGGCAGGAACAGTTTTACTTTTTAGGTTCCACTCTGTTTTCTCCTATATGGATACATGTAGTTGGAACTCTAAATCAAAACGGTTTGTGCTAGCTCTTTGAAACTTGACACAATAAAGTAGCTCCAAGTTCTATCTCTATAGTTTGTTTCCTATTGATGTAGCCCTAAGCAGAGACTGGCGCAAATCACTTTCATTTAAAGGGGTTGCCAAGCTTCCAAAAAACTACGAGTTTCCTGAAATCTCAGCACACATTTTTTCACCCAATCTTGATGACACTTTCAGGTAATGATCAGTACCCCAATCCCACTTGGCTCACCAAATTTTGTTCTTCTAGGTTAAACCGTTCCTTGGCAGTAACAGTTTTAATTTTTAGGTTTCAGTCTGTTTTCTCCTATATGGATACATGTAGTTGGAACTCTAAATCAAACACGGTTTGTGCTAGCTCTTTGAAACTTGACACAATAAAGTAGCTCCAAGTTCTATCTCTATCGTTTGTTTCCTATTGATGTAGCCCTAAGCAGAGACTGGCGCAAATCACTTTCATTTAAAGGGGTTGCCAAGCTTCCAAAAAACTACGAGTTTCCTGAAATCTCAGCACACTTTTTTTCACCCAATCTTGATGACACTTTCAGGTAATGATCAGTACGCCAATCCCACTTGGCTCACCAAATTTCGTTCTTCTAGGTTAAACCGTTCGTTGGCAGTAACAGTTTTAATTTTTAGGTTTCAGTCTGTTTTCTCCTATATGGATACATGTAGTTGGAACTCTAAATCAAACACGGTTTGTGCTAGCTCTTTGAAACTTGACACAATAATGTAGCTCCAAGTTCTATCTCTATCGTTTGTTTCCTATTGATGTAGCCCTAAGCAGAGACTGGCGCAAATTACTTTCATTTAAAGGGGTTGCCAAGCTTCCAAAAAACTACGAGATTCCTGAAATCTCAGCACACTTTTTTTCACCCAATCTTGATGACACTTTCAGGTAATGATCAGTACCCCAATCCCACTTGGCTCACCAAATTTCGTTCTTCTAGGTTAAACCGTTCGATGGCAGTAACAGTTTTAATTTTTAGGTTTCACTCAATTTTCTCCTATATGAATACATGTAGTTGGAACTCTAAATCAAACACAGTTTGTGCTAGCTCTTTGAATCTTGACACATAAAGTAGCTCCAAGTTCTATCTCTATGGTTTGTTTCCTATTGATGTAGCCCTAAGCAGAGGCTGGCGCAAATCACTTTCATGGAAAGGGGTTGCCAATCTTCCAAAAAACTACGAGTTTCCTGAAATCTCAGCACACATTTTTCACCCAATCTTGATGACACTTTCAGGTAATGATCAGTACCCCAATCCCACTTGGCTCACCAAATTTCGTTCTTCTAGGTTAAACCGTTCGTTGGCAGTAACAGTTTTAATGTTTAGGTTTCACTGTGTTTTCTCCTATATGGATACATGCAGTTGGAAGTCTAAATCAAACACGGTTTGTGCTAGCTCTTTGAAACTTGACACAATAAAGTAGCTCCAAGTTCTATCTCTATAGTTTGTTTCCTATTGATGTAGCCCTAAGCAGAGACTGGCGAAAATCACTTTCATTTAAAGGGGTTGCCAAGCTTCCACTAAACTACGAGTTTCCTGAAATCTCAGCACACATTTTTTCACCCAATCTTGATGACACTTTCAGGTAATGATCAGTACCCCAATCCCACTTGGCTCACCAAATTTCGTTCTTCTAGGTTAAACCGTTCGTTGGCAGTAACAGTTTTAACTTTTAGGTTTCACTCAATTTTCTCCTGTATGGATACATGTAGTTGGAACTCTAAATCAAACACGGTTTGTGCTAGCTCTTTGAAACTTGACACAATAAAGTAGCTCCAAGTTCTATCACTATGGTTTGTTTCCTATTGATGTAGCCCTAAGCAGAGACTGGCGCAAATCACTTTCATGGAAAGGGGTTGCCAAGCTTCCAAAAAACTACGTGTTTCCTGAAATTTCAGCACACATTTTTTCACCCAATCTTGATGACACTTTCAGGTAATGATCAGTACCCCAATCCCACTTGGCTCACCAAATTTCGTTCTTCTAGGTTAAACCGTTCGTTGGCAGGAACAGTTTTACTTTTTAGGTTCCACTCTGTTTTCTCCTATATGGATACATGTATTTGGAACTCTAAATCAAAACGGTTTGTGCTAGCTCTTTGAAACTTGACACAATAAAGTAGCTCCAAGTTCTATCTCTATGGTTTGTTTCCTATTGATGTAGCCCTAAGCAGAGACTGGCGCAAATCACTTTCATTTAAAGGGGTTGCCAAGCTTCCAAAAAACTACGAGTTTCCTGAAATCTCAGCACACATTTTTTCACCCAATCTTGATGACACTTTCAGGTAATGATCAGTACCCCAATCCCACTTGGCTCACTAAATTTCGTTCTTCTAGGTTAAACCGTTCATTGGCAGTAACAGATTTAATTTTTAGGTTTCACTGTGTTTTCTCCTATATGGATACATGTAGTTGGAATTCTAAATCAAAAACGGTTTGTGCTAGCTCTTTGAAACTTGACACAATAAAGTAGCTCCATGTTCTATCTCTATGGTTTGTTTCCTATTGATGTAGCCCTAAGTAGAGACTGGCACAAATCACTTTCATTTAAAGGGGTTGCCAAGCTTCCAAAAAACTACGAGTTTCCTGAAATCTCAGCACACATTTTTCCCCCAATCTTGATGACACTTTCAGGTAATGACCAGTACCCCAATCCCACTTGGCTCACCAAATTTCGTTCTTCTAGGTTAAACCGTTCGTTGGCAGTAACAGTTTTAATTTTTAGGTTTCACTCTGTTTTCTCCTATATGGATATATGTTGTTGGAACTCTAAATCAAACACGGTTTGTGCTAGCTCTTTGAAACTTGACACAATAAAGTAGCTCGAAGTTCTATCTCTATGGTTTGTTTCCTATTGATGTAGCCCTAAGCAGAGACTGGCGCAAATCACTTTCATGGAAAGGGGTTGCCAAGCTTCCAAAAAACTACGAGTTTCCTGAAATCTCAGCACACATTTTTTCACCCAATCTTGATGACACTTTCAGGTAATGATCACTACCCCAATCCCACTTGGCTCACCAAATTTCGTTCTTCTAGGTTAAACCGTTCGTTGGCAGTAACAGTTTTAATTTTTAGGTTTCACTCTGTTTTCTCCTATATGGATACATGTAGTTGGAACTCTAAATCAAACACGGTTTGTGCTAGCTCTTTGAAACTTGACACAATAAAGTAGCTCCATGTTCTATCTCTATGGTTTGTTTCCTATTGATGTAGCCCTAAGTAGAGACTGGCGCAAATCACTTTCATGGAAAGGGGTTGCCAATCTTCCAAAAAACTACGAGTTTCCTGAAATCTCAGCACACATTTTTTCACCCAATCTTGATGACACTTTCAGGTAATGATCAGTACCCCAATCCCACTTGGCTCACCAAATTTCGTTCTTCTAGGTTAAACCGTTCGTTGGCAGTAACAGTTTTAATTTTTAGGTTTCACTCTGTTTTCTCCTATATGGTTACATGTAGTTGGAACTCTAAATCAAACACGGTTTGTGCTAGCTCTTTGAAACTTGACACAATAAAGTATCTCCAAGTTCTATCTCTATGGTTTGTTTCCTATTGATGTACCCCTAAGCAGAGACTGGCGCAAATCACTTTTATGGAAAGGGGTTGCCAATCTTCCAAAAAACTATGAGTTTCCTGAAATCTCAGCACACATTTTTTCACCCAATCTTGATGACACTTTCAGGTAATGATCAGTACCCCAATCCCACTTGGCTCACCAAATTTCGTTCTTCTAGGTTAAACCGTTCGTTGGCAGTAACAGTTTTAATTTTTAGGTTTCACTCTGTTTTCTCCTATATAGATACATGTAGTTGGAACTCTAAATCAAACACGGTTTGTGCTAGCTTTTTGAAATTTGACACAATAAAGTAGCTCCAAGTTCTATCTCTATGGTTTGTTTCCTATTGATGTAGCCCTAAGCAGAGACTGGCGCAAATCACTTTCATGGAAAGGGGTTGCTAAGCTTCCAAAAAACTACGAGTTTTTTGAAATCTCAGCACACATTTTTTCACCCAATCTTGATGACACTTTCAGGTAATGATCAGTACCCCAATCCCACTTGGCTCACCAAATTTCGTTCTTCTAGGTTAAACCGTTCCTTGGCAGTAACAGTTTTAATTTTTAGGTTTCAGTCTGTTTTCTCCTATATGGATACATGTAGTTGGAACTCTAAATCAAACACGGTTTGTGCTAGCTCTTTGAAACTTGACACAATAATGTAGCTCCAAGTTCTATCTCTATCGTTTGTTTCCTATATGTAGCCCTAAGCAGAGACTGGCGCAAATTACTTTCATTTAAAGGGGTTGCCAAGCTTCCAAAAAACTACGAGATTCCTGAAATCTCAGCACACTTTTTTTCACCCAATCTTGATGACACTTTCAGGTAATGATCAGTACCCCAATCCCACTTGGCTCACCAAATTTCGTTCTTCTAGGTTAAACCGTTCGTTGGCAGTAACAGTTTTAATTTTTAGGTTTCACTCTGTTTTCTCCTATGGATACATGTAGTTGGAACTCTAAATCAAACAGGGTTTGTGCTAGCTCTTTGAAACTTGACACAATAAAGTAGCTCCAAGTTCTATCTCTATGGTTTGTTTCCTATTGATGTAGCCCTAAGCAGAGACTGGCGCAAATCACTTTCATGGAAAGGGGTTGCCAATCTTCCAAAAAACTACGAGTTTCCTGAAATCTCAGCACACATTTTTTCAACCAATCTTGATGACACTTTCAGGTAATCATCAGTACCCCAATCCCACTTGGCTCACCAAATTTCGTTCTTCTAGGTTAAACCGTTCGTTGGCAGGAACAGTTTTACTTTTTAGGTTCCACTCTGTTTTCTCCTATATGGATACATGTAGTTGGAACTCTAAATCAAAACGGTTTGTGCTAGCTCTTTGAAACTTGACACAATAAAGTAGCTCCAAGTTCTATCTCTATAGTTTGTTTCCTATTGATGTAGCCCTAAGCAGAGACTGGCGCAAATCACTTTCATTTAAAGGGGTTGCCAAGCTTCCAAAAAACTACGAGTTTCCTGAAATCTCAGCACACATTTTTTCACCCAATCTTGATGACACTTTCAGGTAATGATCAGTACCCCAATCCCACTTGGCTCACCAAATTTTGTTCTTCTAGGTTAAACCGTTCCTTGGCAGTAACAGTTTTAATTTTTAGGTTTCAGTCTGTTTTCTCCTATATGGATACATGTAGTTGGAACTCTAAATCAAACACGGTTTGTGCTAGCTCTTTGAAACTTGACACAATAAAGTAGCTCCAAGTTCTATCTCTATCGTTTGTTTCCTATTGATGTAGCCCTAAGCAGAGACTGGCGCAAATCACTTTCATTTAAAGGGGTTGCCAAGCTTCCAAAAAACTACGAGTTTCCTGAAATCTCAGCACACTTTTTTTCACCCAATCTTGATGACACTTTCAGGTAATGATCAGTACGCCAATCCCACTTGGCTCACCAAATTTCGTTCTTCTAGGTTAAACCGTTCGTTGGCAGTAACAGTTTTAATTTTTAGGTTTCAGTCTGTTTTCTCCTATATGGATACATGTAGTTGGAACTCTAAATCAAACACGGTTTGTGCTAGCTCTTTGAAACTTGACACAATAATGTAGCTCCAAGTTCTATCTCTATCGTTTGTTTCCTATTGATGTAGCCCTAAGCAGAGACTGGCGCAAATTACTTTCATTTAAAGGGGTTGCCAAGCTTCCAAAAAACTACGAGATTCCTGAAATCTCAGCACACTTTTTTTCACCCAATCTTGATGACACTTTCAGGTAATGATCAGTACCCCAATCCCACTTGGCTCACCAAATTTCGTTCTTCTAGGTTAAACCGTTCGATGGCAGTAACAGTTTTAATTTTTAGGTTTCACTCAATTTTCTCCTATATGAATACATGTAGTTGGAACTCTAAATCAAACACAGTTTGTGCTAGCTCTTTGAATCTTGACACATAAAGTAGCTCCAAGTTCTATCTCTATGGTTTGTTTCCTATTGATGTAGCCCTAAGCAGAGGCTGGCGCAAATCACTTTCATGGAAAGGGGTTGCCAATCTTCCAAAAAACTACGAGTTTCCTGAAATCTCAGCACACATTTTTCACCCAATCTTGATGACACTTTCAGGTAATGATCAGTACCCCAATCCCACTTGGCTCACCAAATTTCGTTCTTCTAGGTTAAACCGTTCGTTGGCAGTAACAGTTTTAATGTTTAGGTTTCACTGTGTTTTCTCCTATATGGATACATGCAGTTGGAAGTCTAAATCAAACACGGTTTGTGCTAGCTCTTTGAAACTTGACACAATAAAGTAGCTCCAAGTTCTATCTCTATAGTTTGTTTCCTATTGATGTAGCCCTAAGCAGAGACTGGCGAAAATCACTTTCATTTAAAGGGGTTGCCAAGCTTCCACTAAACTACGAGTTTCCTGAAATCTCAGCACACATTTTTTCACCCAATCTTGATGACACTTTCAGGTAATGATCAGTACCCCAATCCCACTTGGCTCACCAAATTTCGTTCTTCTAGGTTAAACCGTTCGTTGGCAGTAACAGTTTTAACTTTTAGGTTTCACTCAATTTTCTCCTGTATGGATACATGTAGTTGGAACTCTAAATCAAACACGGTTTGTGCTAGCTCTTTGAAACTTGACACAATAAAGTAGCTCCAAGTTCTATCACTATGGTTTGTTTCCTATTGATGTAGCCCTAAGCAGAGACTGGCGCAAATCACTTTCATGGAAAGGGGTTGCCAAGCTTCCAAAAAACTACGTGTTTCCTGAAATTTCAGCACACATTTTTTCACCCAATCTTGATGACACTTTCAGGTAATGATCAGTACCCCAATCCCACTTGGCTCACCAAATTTCGTTCTTCTAGGTTAAACCGTTCGTTGGCAGGAACAGTTTTACTTTTTAGGTTCCACTCTGTTTTCTCCTATATGGATACATGTATTTGGAACTCTAAATCAAAACGGTTTGTGCTAGCTCTTTGAAACTTGACACAATAAAGTAGCTCCAAGTTCTATCTCTATGGTTTGTTTCCTATTGATGTAGCCCTAAGCAGAGACTGGCGCAAATCACTTTCATTTAAAGGGGTTGCCAAGCTTCCAAAAAACTACGAGTTTCCTGAAATCTCAGCACACATTTTTTCACCCAATCTTGATGACACTTTCAGGTAATGATCAGTACCCCAATCCCACTTGGCTCACTAAATTTCGTTCTTCTAGGTTAAACCGTTCATTGGCAGTAACAGATTTAATTTTTAGGTTTCACTGTGTTTTCTCCTATATGGATACATGTAGTTGGAATTCTAAATCAAAAACGGTTTGTGCTAGCTCTTTGAAACTTGACACAATAAAGTAGCTCCATGTTCTATCTCTATGGTTTGTTTCCTATTGATGTAGCCCTAAGTAGAGACTGGCACAAATCACTTTCATTTAAAGGGGTTGCCAAGCTTCCAAAAAACTACGAGTTTCCTGAAATCTCAGCACACATTTTTCCCCCAATCTTGATGACACTTTCAGGTAATGACCAGTACCCCAATCCCACTTGGCTCACCAAATTTCGTTCTTCTAGGTTAAACCGTTCGTTGGCAGTAACAGTTTTAATTTTTAGGTTTCACTCTGTTTTCTCCTATATGGATATATGTTGTTGGAACTCTAAATCAAACACGGTTTGTGCTAGCTCTTTGAAACTTGACACAATAAAGTAGCTCGAAGTTCTATCTCTATGGTTTGTTTCCTATTGATGTAGCCCTAAGCAGAGACTGGCGCAAATCACTTTCATGGAAAGGGGTTGCCAAGCTTCCAAAAAACTACGAGTTTCCTGAAATCTCAGCACACATTTTTTCACCCAATCTTGATGACACTTTCAGGTAATGATCACTACCCCAATCCCACTTGGCTCACCAAATTTCGTTCTTCTAGGTTAAACCGTTCGTTGGCAGTAACAGTTTTAATTTTTAGGTTTCACTCTGTTTTCTCCTATATGGATACATGTAGTTGGAACTCTAAATCAAACACGGTTTGTGCTAGCTCTTTGAAACTTGACACAATAAAGTAGCTCCAAGTTCTATCTCTATGGTTTGTTTCCTATTGATGTAGCCCTAAGTAGAGACTGGCGCAAATCACTTTCATGGAAAGGGGTTGCCAATCTTCCAAAAAACTACGAGTTTCCTGAAATCTCAGCACACATTTTTTCACCCAATCTTGATGACACTTTCAGGTAATGATCAGTACCCCAATCCCACTTGGCTCACCAAATTTCGTTCTTCTAGGTTAAACCGTTCGTTGGCAGTAACAGTTTTAATTTTTAGGTTTCACTCTGTTTTCTCCTATATGGTTACATGTAGTTGGAACTCTAAATCAAACACGGTTTGTGCTAGCTCTTTGAAACTTGACACAATAAAGTATCTCCAAGTTCTATCTCTATGGTTTGTTTCCTATTGATGTACCCCTAAGCAGAGACTGGCGCAAATCACTTTTATGGAAAGGGGTTGCCAATCTTCCAAAAAACTACGAGTTTCCTGAAATCTCAGCACACATTTTTTCACCCAAACTTGATGACACTTTCAGGTAATGATCAGTACCCCAATCCCACTTGGCTCACCAAATTTCGTTCTTCTAGGTTAAACCGTTTGTTGGCAGTAACAGTTTTAATTTTTAGGTTTCACTCTGTTTTCTCCTATATAGATACATGTAGTTGGAACTCTAAATCAAACACGGTTTGTGCTAGCTTTTTGAAATTTGACACAATAAAGTAGCTCCAAGTTCTATCTCTATGGTTTGTTTCCTATTGATGTAGCCCTAAGCAGAGACTGGCGCAAATCACTTTCATGGAAAGGGGTTGCTAAGCTTCCAAAAAACTACGAGTTTTTTGAAATCTCAGCACACATTTTTTCACCCAATCTTGATGACACTTTCAGGTAATGATCAGTACCCCAATCCCACTTGGCTCACCAAATTTCGTTCTTCTAGGTTAAACCGTTCCTTGGCAGTAACAGTTTTAATTTTTAGGTTTCAGTCTGTTTTCTCCTATATGGATACATGTAGTTGGAACTCTAAATCAAACACGGTTTGTGCTAGCTCTTTGAAACTTGACACAATAATGTAGCTCCAAGTTCTATCTCTATCGTTTGTTTCCTATATGTAGCCCTAAGCAGAGACTGGCGCAAATTACTTTCATTTAAAGGGGTTGCCAAGCTTCCAAAAAACTACGAGATTCCTGAAATCTCAGCACACTTTTTTTCACCCAATCTTGATGACACTTTCAGGTAATGATCAGTACCCCAATCCCACTTGGCTCACCAAATTTCGTTCTTCTAGGTTAAACCGTTCGATGGCAGTAACAGTTTTAATTTTTAGGTTTCACTCAATTTTCTCCTATATGAATACATGTAGTTGGAACTCTAAATCAAACACAGTTTGTGCTAGCTCTTTGAATCTTGACACATAAAGTAGCTCCAAGTTCTATCTCTATGGTTTGTTTCCTATTGATGTAGCCCTAAGCAGAGGCTGGCGCAAATCACTTTCATGGAAAGGGGTTGCCAATCTTCCAAAAAACTACGAGTTTCCTGAAATCTCAGCACACATTTTTCACCCAATCTTGATGACACTTTCAGGTAATGATCAGTACCCCAATCCCACTTGGCTCACCAAATTTCGTTCTTCTAGGTTAAACCGTTCGTTGGCAGTAACAGTTTTAATTTTTAGGTTTCACTGTGTTTTCTCCTATATGAATACATGCAGTTGGAAGTCTAAATCAAACACGGTTTGTGCTAGCTCTTTGAAACTTGACACAATAAAGTAACTCCAAGTTCAATCTCTATGGTTTGTTTCCTATTGATGTAGCCCTAAGCAGAGACTGGCGCAAATTACTTTCATTTAAAGGGGTTGCCAAGCTTCCACTAAACTACGAGTTTCCTGAAATCTCAGCACACATTTTTTCACCCAATCTTGATGACACTTTCAGGTAATGATCACTACCCCAATCCCACTTGGCTCACCAAATTTCATTCTTCTAGGTTAAAACGTTCGTTGGCAGTAACAGATTTAATTTTTAGGTTTCACTGTGTTTTCTCCTATATGGATACATGTAGTTGGAATTCTAAATCAAAAACGGTTTGTGCTAGCTCTTTGAAACTTGACACAATAATGTAGCTCCATGTTCTATCTCTATGGTTTGTTTCCTATTGATGTAGCCCTAAGTAGAGACTGGCGCAAATCACTTTCATTTAAAGGGGTTGCCAAGCTTCCAAAAAACTACGAGTTTCCTGAAATCTCAGCACACATTTTTCCCCCAATCTTGATGACACTTTCAGGTAATGATCAGTACCCCAATCCCACTTGGCTCACCAAATTTCGTTCTTCTAGGTTAAACCGTTCGTTGGCAGTAACAGTTTTAATTTTTAGGTTTCACTCTGTTTTCTCCTATATGGATACATGTTGTTGGAACTCTAAATCAAACACGGTTTGTGCTAGCTCTTTGAAACTTGACACAATAAAGTAGCTCGAAGTTCTATCTCTATGGTTTGTTTCCTATTGATGTAGCCCTAAGCAGAGACTGGCGCAAATCACTTTTATTGAAAGGGGTTGCCAATCTTCCAAAAAACTACGAGTTTCCTGAAATCTCAGCACACATTTTTTCACCCAATCTTGATGACACTTTCAGGTAATGATCAGTACCCCAATCCCACTTGGCTCACCAAATTTCGTTCTTCTAGGTTAAACCGTTCGTTGGCAAAAACAGTTTTACTTTTTAGGTTCCACTCTGTTTTCTCCTATATGGATACATGTAGTTGGAACTCTAAATCAAAACGGTTTGTGCTAGCTCTTTGAAACTTGACACAATAAAGTAGCTCCAAGTTCTATCTCTATAGTTTGTTTCCTATTGATGTAGCCCTAAGCAGAGACTGGCGCAAATCACTTTCATTTAAAGGGGTTGACAAGCTTCCAAAAAACTACGAGTTTCCTGAAATCTCAGCACACATTTTTTCACCCAATCTTGATGACACTTTCAGGTAATGATCAGTACCCCAATCCCACTTGGCTCACCAAATTTCGTTCTTCTAGGTTAAACCGTTCGTTGGCAGTAACAGTTTTAACTTTTAGGTTTCACTCAATTTTCTCCTGTATGGATACATGTAGTTAGAACTCTAAATCAAACACGGTTTGTGCTAGCTCTTTGAAACTTGACACAATAAAGTAGCTCCAAGTTCTATCACTATGGTTTGTTTCCTATTGATGTAGCCCTAAGCAGAGACTGGCGCAAATCACTTTCATGGAAAGGGGTTGCCAAGCTTCCAAAAAACTACGTGTTTCCTGAAATTTCAGCACACATTTTTTCACCCAATTTTGATGACACTTTCAGGTAATGATCAGTACCCCAATCCCACTTGGCTCACCAAATTTCGTTCTTCTAGGTTAAACCGTTCGTTGGCAGGAACAGTTTTACATTTTAGGTTCCACTCTGTTTTCTCCTATATGGATACATGTATTTGGAACTCTAAATCAAAACGGTTTGTGCTAGCTCTTTGAAACTTGACACAATAAAGTAGCTCCAAGTTCTATCTCTATGGTTTGTTTCCTATTGATGTAGCCCTAAGCAGAGACTGGCGCAAATCACTTTCATTTAAAGGGGATGCCAAGCTTCCAAAAAACTACGAGATTCCTGAAATCTCAGCACACTTTTTTTCACCCAATCTTGATGACACTTTCAGGTAATGATCAGTACCCCAATCCCATTTGGCTCACCAAATTTCGTTCTTCTAGGTTAAACCGTTCGATGGCAGTAACAGTTTTAATTTTTAGGTTACACTCAATTTTCTCCTATATGAATACATGTAGTTGGAACTCTAAATCAAACACAGTTTGTGCTAGCTCTTTGAATCTTGACACATAAAGTAGCTCCAAGTTCTATCTCTATGGTTTGTTTCCTATTGATGTAGCCCTAAGCAGAGGCTGGCGCAAATCACTTTCATGGAAAGGGGTTGCCAATCTTCCAAAAAACTACGAGTTTCCTGAAATCTCAGCACACATTTTTCACCCAATCTTGATGACACTTTCAGGTAATGATCAGTACCCCAATCCCACTTGGCTCACCAAATTTCGTTCTTCTAGGTTAAACCGTTCGTTGGCAGTAACAGTTTTAATTTTTAGGTTTCACTGTGTTTTCTCCTATATGGATACATGCAGTTGGAAGTCTAAATCAAACACGATTTGTGCTAGCTCTTTGAAACTTGACACAATAAAGTAACTCCAAGTTCAATCTCTATGGTTTGTTTCCTATTGATGTAGCCCTAAGCAGAGACTGGCGCAAATTACTTTCATTTAAAGGGGTTGCCAAGCTTCCACTAAACTACGAGTTTCCTGAAATCTCAGCACACATTTTTTCACCCAATCTTGATGACACTTTCAGGTAATGATCAGTACCCCAATCCCACTTGGCTCACCAAATTTCGTTCTTCTAGGTTAAACCGTTCATTGGCAGTAACAGTTTTAATTTTTAGGTTTCACTGTGTTTTCTCCTATATGTATACATGCAGTTGGAAGTCTAAATCAAACACGGTTTGTGCTAGCTCTTTGAAACTTGACACAATAAAGTAGCTCCAAGTTCTATCTCTATGGTTTGTTTCCTATTGATGTAGCCCTAAGCAGAGACTGGCGCAAATCACTTTCATTTAAAGGGGTTGCCAACCTTCCAAAAAACTACGAGTTTCCTGAAATCTCAGCACACATTTTTTCACCCAATCTTGATGACACTTTCAGGTAATGATCAGTACCCCAATCCCACTTGGCTCACCAAATTTCGTTCTTCTAGGTTAAACCGTTCGTTGGCAGTAACAGTTTTAACTTTTAGGTTTCACTCAATTTTCTCCTATATGGATACATGTAGTTGGAACTCTAAATCAAATACGGTTTGTGCTAGCTCTTTGAAACTTGACACAATAAAGGAGCTCCAAGTTCTATCTCTATGGTTTGTTTCCTATTGATGTAGCCCTAAGCAGTGACTGGCACAAATCACTTTCATGGAAAGGGGTTGCCAAGCTTCCAAAAAACTACGAGTTTCCTGAAATCTCAGCACACATTTTTTCACCCAATCTTGATGACACTTTCAGGTAATGATCACTACCCCAATCCCACTTGGCTCACCAAATTTCATTCTTCTAGGTTAAACCGTTCGTTCGCAGTAACAGTTTTAATTTTTAGGTTTCACTCTGTTTTCTCCTATATGGATACATGTAGTTGGAACTCTAAATCAAACACGGTTTGTGCTAGCTCTTTGAAACTTGACACAATAAAGTAGCTCCAAGTTCTATCTCTATGGTTTGTTTCCTATTGATGTAGCCCTAAGTAGAGACTGGCGCAAATCACTTTCATGGAAAAGGGTTGCCAATCTTCCAAAAAACTACGAGTTTCCTGAAATCTCAGCACACATTTTTTCACCCTATCTTGATGACACTTTCAGGTAATGATCAGTACCCCAATCCCTCTTGGCTCACCAAATTTCGTTCTTCTAGGTTAAACCATTCGTTGGCAGTAACAGTTTTAATTTTTACGTTTCACTCTGTTTTCTCCTATATGGATACATGTAGTTGGAACTCTAAATCAAACACGGTTTGTGCTAGCTCTTTGAAACTTGACACAATAAAGTAGCTCCAAGTTCTATCTCTATGGTTTGTTTCCTATTGATGTAGCCCTAAGCAGAGACTGGCGCAAATCACTTTCATGGAAAGGGGTTGCCAAGCTTCCAAAAAACTACGAGTTTCCTGAAATCTCAGCACACATTTTTTCACCCAATCTTGATGACACTTTCAGGTAATGATCAGTACCCCAATCCCACTTGGCTCACCAAATTTCGTTCTTCTAGGTTAAACCGTTCCTTGCCAGTAACAGTTTTAATTTTTAGGTTTCACTCTGTTTTCTCCTATATGGATACATGTAGTTGGAACTCTAAATCAAACAGGGTTTGTGCTAGCTCTTTGAAACTTGACACAATAAAGTAGCTCCAAGTTCTATCTCTATGGTTTGTTTCCTATTGATGTAGCCCTAAGTAGAGACTGGCGCAAATCACTTTCATGGAAAGGGGTTGCCAATCTTCCAAAAAACTACGAGTTTCCTGAAATCTCAGCACACATTTTTTCACCCAATCTTGATGACACTTTCAGGTAATGATCAGTACCCCAATCCCACTTGGCTCACCAAACTTCGTTCTTCTAGGTTAACCCGTTCGTTGGCAGTAACAGTTTTAATTTTTAAGTTTCACTCTGTTTTCTCCTATATGGTTACATGTAGTTGGAACTCTAAATCAAACACGGTTTGTGCTAGCTCTTTGAAACTTGACAAAATAAAGTATCTCCAAGTTCTATCTCTATGGTTTGTTTCCTATTGATGTAGCCCTAAGCAGAGACTGGCGCAAATCACTTTCATGGAAAGGGGTTGCCAATCTTCCAAAAAACTACGAGTTTCCTGAAATCTCAGCACACATTTTTTCACCCAATCTTGATGACACTTTCAGGTAATGATCAGTACCCCAATCCCACTTGGCTCACCAAATTTCGTTCTTCTAGGTTAAACCGTTCGTTGGGAGTAACAGTTTTAATTTTTAGGTTTCACTGTGTTTTCTCCTATATGGATACATGCAGTTGGAAGTCTAAATCAAACACTGTTTGTGCTAGCTCTTTGAAACTTGACACAATAAAGTAGCTCCAAGTTCTATCTCTATGGTTTGTTTCCTATTGATGTAGCCCTAAGAAGAGGCTGGCGCAAATCACTTTCATGGAAAGGGGTTGCCAATCTTCCAAAAAACTACGAGTTTCCTGAAATCTCAGCACACATTTTTCACCCAATCTTGATGACACTTTCAGGTAATGATCAGTACCCCAATCCCACTTGGCTCACCAAATTTCATTCTTCTAGGTTAAACCGTTCGTTGGCAGTAACAGTTTTAATTTTTAGGTTTCACTGTGTTTTCTCCTATATGGATACATGCAGTTGGAAGTCTAAATCCAACACGGTTTGTGCTAACTCTTTGAAACTTGACACAATAAAGTAACTCCAAGTTCAATCTCTATGGTTTGTTTCCTATTGATGTAGCCCTAAGCAGAGACAGGCGCAAATTACTTTCATTTAAAGGGGTTGCCAAGCTTCCAAAAAACTACGAGTTTCCTGAAATCTCAGCACACATTTTTTCACCCAATCTTGATGACACTTTCAGGTAATGATCAGTACCCCAATCCCACTTGGCTCACCAAATTTCGTTCTTCTAGGTTAAACCGTTCATTGGCAGTAACAGTTTTAATTTTTAGGTTTCACTGTGTTTTCTCCTATATGTATACATGCAGTTGGAAGTCTAAATCAAACACGGTTTGTGCTAGCTCTTTGAAACTTGACACAATAAAGTAGCTCCAAGTTCTATCTCTATTGTTTGTTTCCTATTGATGTAGCCCTAAGCAGAGACTGGCGCAAATCACTTTCATTTAAAGGGGTTGCCAAGCTTCCAAAAAACTACGAGTTTCCTGAAATCTCAGCACACATTTTTTCACCCAATCTTGATGACACTTTCAGGTAATGATCAGTACCCCAATCCCACTTGGCACACCAAATTTCGTTCTTCTAGGTTAAACCGTTTGTTGGCAGTAACAGTTTTAACTTTTAGGTTTCACTCAATTTTCTCCTATATGGATACATGTAGTTGGAACTCTAAATCAAATACGGTTTGTGCTAGCTCTTTGAAACTTGACACAATAAAGGAGCTCCAAGTTCTATCTCTATGGTTTGTTTCCTATTGATGTAGCCCTAAGCAGTGACTGGCACAAATCACTTTCATGGAAAGGGGTTGCCAAGCTTCCAAAAAACTACGAGTTTCCTGAAATCTCAGCACACATTTTTTCACCCAATCTTGATGACACTTTCAGGTAATGATCACTACCCCAATCCCACTTGGCTCACCAAATTTCATTCTTCTAGGTTAAACCGTTCGTTGGCAGTAACAGTTTTAATTTTTAGGTTTCACTCTGTTTTCTCCTATATGGATACATGTAGTTGGAACTCTAAATCAAACACGGTTTGTGCTAGCTCTTTGAAACTTGACACAATAAAGTAGCTCCAAGTTCTATCTCTATGGTTTGTTTACTATTGATGTAGCCCTAAGTAGAGACTGGCGCAAATCACTTTCATGGAAAGGGGTTGCCAATCTTCCAAAAAACTACGAGTTTCCTGAAATCTCAGCACACATTTTTTCACCCTAACTTGATGACACTTTCAGGTAATGATCAGTACCCCAATCCCACTTGGCTCACCAAATTTCGTTCTTCTAGGTTAAACCATTCGTTGGCAGTAACAGTTTTAATTTTTACGTTTCACTCTGTTTTCTCCTATATGGATACATGTAGTTGGAACTCTAAATCAAACACGGTTTGTGCTAGCTCTTTGAAACTTGACACAATAAAGTAGCTCCAAGTTCTATCTCTATGGTTTGTTTCCTATTGATGTAGCCCTAAGCAGAGACTGGCGCAAATCACTTTCATGGAAAGGGGTTGCCAAGCTTCCAAAAAACTACGAGTTTCCTGAAATCTCAGCACACATTTTTTCACCCAATCTTGATGACACTTTCAGGTAATGATCAGTACACCAATCCCACTTGGCTCACCAAATTTCGTTCTTCTAGGTTAAACCGTTCGTTGGCAGTAACAGTTTTAATTTTTAGGTTTCACTGTGTTTTCTCCTATATGTATACATGCAGTTGGAAGTCTAAATCAAACACGGTTTGTGCTAGCTTTTTGAAACTTGACACAATAAAGTAGCTCCAAGTTCTATCTCTATGGTTTGTTTCCTATTGATGTAGCCCTAAGCAGAGACTGGCGCAAATCACTTTCATTTAAAGGGGTTGCCAAGCTTCCAAAAAACTACGAGTTTCCTGAAATCTCAGCACACATTTTTTCACCCAATCTTGATGACACTTTCAGGTAATGATCAGTACCCCAATCCCACTTGGCTCACCAAATTTCGTTCTTCTAGGTTAAACCGTTCGTTGGCAGTAACAGTTTTAACTTTTAGGTTTCACTCAATTTTCTCCTATATGGATACATGTAGTTGGAACTCTAAATCAAATACGGTTTGTGCTAGCTCTTTGAAACTTGACACAATAAAGGAGCTCCAAGTTCTATCTCTATGGTTTGTTTCCTATTGATGTAGACTTAAGCAGTGACTGGCACAAATCACTTTCATGGAAAGGGGTTGCCAAGCTTCCCAAAAACTACGAGTTTCCTGAAATCTCAGCACACATTTTTTCACCCAATCTTGATGACACTTTCAGGTAATGATCAGTACCCCAATCCCACTTGGCTCACCAAATTTCGTTCTTCTAGGTTAAACCGTTCGTTGGCAGTAACAGTTTTAATTTTTAGGTTTCACTCTGTTTTCTCCTACATGGATACATGTAGTTGGAACTCTAAATCAAACACGGTTTGTGCTAGCTCTTTGAAACTTGACACAATAAAGTAGCTCCAAGTTCTATCTCTATGGTTTGTTTCCTATTGATGTAGCCCTAAGCAGAGACTGGCGCAAATCCCTTTCATGGAAAGGGGTTGCCAATCTTCCAAAAAACTACGAGTTTCCTGAAATCTCAGCACACATTTTTTCACCCTATCTTGATGACACTTTCAGGTAATGATCAGTACCCCAATCCCACTTGGCTCACCAAATTTCGTTCTTCTAG